>NC_137805.1:26584971-27184971 GCF_963383645.1 Muscardinus avellanarius | reverse complement strand
GCATAGACAGTGTCACGTGTTTAAAGAGATAATATTTAATCAAGTTGACCATTTGTACCATAAAATTTATAATGGCCACAACTGTTTTTGCCAATAAAAGTCACCATTTTGCTTGAGAAAAATAAACTTTTTTTTTTTTTTTTTTTGGTGGTACGGAGGTTCCTGGAAGCCCTTCTACCTCCAGGCTACACTCCCAGTCCTATTTTATACTTTTTAATTTTTGGAAACAGGGTCTCTTAAGCCAGCGCGGTCCTCCTGTCTCCACCTCCCAAGCGCGGGGATAACAAGCGTGCACCACCACGCCTGGCGAGAAAAATAAATTTTTAAGATACTGTCTATCATATAATCTCTCCGGATTTGAGGGCTATTGACAGTACAAATATGGCTGCAACATATGGTTAATTGGTATCCTATTTTAAGAAATGGCCAATTGGAGAAATATTTTAATGTGTTTATGGTCTATTTATCTGATAATAAATGCTACTCATTAAAATGTAGAGGGGCACACTTGTAATCCCCGTATTTGGGAGGTAGAGACCGAAGGATTGCAGTTCAAAGACAGCCTCAGCTACTTAGGACCTTCGCAACTCAGTGAGACCTCATTTCAAAAATAAAAGTACTAAAAAGTAGGGCTGGGGATGTAGCTTGGAGGTACAATGCCCCTAGGTTCCATCCCAAGTACCACAAAGAAAAAAATTTGGAAAATACAAAAATCACAACAAAGGTATAAACAACAACAACAAAAAAACTACTCATAGTCCAATTTGGTGGGAGTCTATTTAAAATAAAATGATTGTAGCCAGGCACAGTGGCAGACACCTGCCTAATATCAGTACTCAAGAGACAGAGGATCGCAGTTTCCCAGCCAGCCTCAGAAACTTAGTGAGATCGTTAGCATCGATGACAGACCTTGTTTCCAAATAAATTTACAAAGTGAAGTCGGCCTTGTAGTGGAGCTCAGAGATGGAGCACCATTAGTTTTAATTCCCAGTGCCCCAAATCCCCAAAACATTGATTCATAATTTTGTGTATATATATTTTTTCTGTTCCCCTTTCAGCCCTTACCTATGCACCTACCTATCTAGACAAATGTGTTTATGTGCTGCGTGTGTTTGTATGTAGATATAAGCACATTCGGCATATATGGATAAATCAGTGTATAAACACATACACAGATTCACCGTATGTTCATTTTCATTTATATAAGTCAGAGTTTTCATGGACAGACCTGTCTTTTGTTTTGTATCTTCATTTCTAAATTTTCTTTGTCTATTTTCTTTTCCTCTGATGGATATGAATGCTCAATTGTTAAAAGTGTGCCGTAGACTTTGAAATCCAACTGTGAAATGTAGAAAACCCGAATGACTTCCGGGTGATTCTCTGGAGCTCGTGTCCCTTTTTTCTCACGCATAATTTTGGGAACATGATTTTCTGCAGGTGCTGCTGCAGGCTTATGGAGAGTTCTAGTGCCTCTCCACAAAAGAAAAAACAGAGGAATTTTTCTCAAATCAAAATCCCAGGTGGTATGTCTATTGATATCAGTTAACATAGCTGTTTATTGGCATATACAGATGTAAACTCATATTCCATATAAGGCATTACCTGCTTTTCATTTCAAATTCCCTCTTCTTTGCTCGTGTGATAGTAGACACATCATAGAGAATCTCAAACTTTTTATGTTTATTTCCTCACTTTTCTGCACAATTTGAAATTTTTTTCTTCTCCGTTTTATAATTGCGTGGATTTTATTGTTATGAAACCAATTTAATCTCTGTGCAGAAGACTTTTGTTTAGTTTCTTCAAAATGTTCTGCTCTGCAGAGGTACTTTCTCCAGAACATTCGCAGTCTTTTCCAAGGTAGCCCACTGGTCTGACCTACTGCGTTTATCGTGAACTGATTGTAGGTCTATGTTTTCCGCCTGGTAGAAAATCAAAGGAAAGGGGATTATTTTATGGTCTTTTAAGAAGGAAATTTGCTTTCTAAAATTCCTCACTTGTGAACTGGGATAATGCATAGGTAGGGATGGGGGATCCACAGGTGAATGATGGTGAGTTGGTCTCCTTTGAAGATAGGATCTTTGGTTTCAGAGCTCACGGTGGCTGGGAGAGGCTATAAGAATTGTTGGGAGCTGACATAGAGGGATTGTAGCCCATGATTTCCACATGCATCTTTCCAACCTCACCCTTTTTTGCGGGCTGGGGATGGAACCCCGAGGCATTTGACCTCCGAGCTACACCCCCTGCCCTATTTTTTATTCTTTATTTTGAAACAGGGTCTCACTAAGTTGTGGACGGCCTCGCTAAGTAGCTGAGGCTGTCCACGAACCGCTATCCTCTGGTCTCAGCCTCCCGAATGCTGGGATTACAAGCGTGCGCCACCCCCTTTTAAACTCACAGAAGTAACAAAAGAGGTGAGAGACAGACCTTGATTTCGTCAACCTTCCCTGCTCAGAGCATCAGAGCGCTCACCGCAAAGGCCGATGCTACTAACAGTAAGCATTTCAAATGAGAAGACTGGGCCACGGAAGTTCAATCTATACAGAACTTGCAAAATATAGACTTAGGTTTGGAGAGTATGTGGGAAAGGTACCAGAATTTAACACCTTTTTTTTTGCCTTTTGCTTTACTTTTATCTGGATTTTATTTTTTATTGGTGCATTGTAATCAAGTATCTTGATGAAGCTCAGAGTGGTAGAGACATGCATGGACACGGTACTCCCTGATTCCTCCCCCGGTTTCCGCCTTACTTCCCCCTCCCCTCCTGTGCTCAGCACGGTGATGGGCTTTGGTAAGTTTTAGGTACAACGTGTCCATTAAGGTGTTTGCCTCTTCCCTTTCCACCTCCCTCAGTCTGGTCCTCTTCACTCAAGTAAGGTTTCTTCACTCTAGAGTTCCCCCTATGTCCCATTTTTTTCCACTTTTGAGGGAGAACATCCAACTACTTACTTTTTACGACTGACTAATCTCAACGTAATGTTCTCCCCTGACAGAGTGACAAAGTGACATGATTTTGTTCTTAGCTCCAATTAGAATGGCGATGATTAAAAACACAAACAATGACAAGTACTGGCAAGGATGTGGAGAAGTAGAAACTGTGATACGCTGTTGGTGGGATTGCAAATTAACGCGACCGCTTTGGAAAACAGAATGGAGGATCCTCAGAAGAATGGGAATAAACCTACCCTATGACTCAGATGCACCACTCTTGGGTATCTACCGAAAAGAATAGAAGCCAAACTACTAGAGTAGTGCGTGTGTATCTGCGTTTATAGCTGCACAATTCCCTGTGGCCAAACTATGGAACCAGCCAAAGCGTCCATCAACAGATAAACAGATTACAAAACTCTGGGATATCTGCACACAGTGGAACTTAGCCATGGATTTTATTTATTTATATTTTTTATATTTTTTATTTTTGACGGTACTGGGGTTCCTGGTAACCCTTCTACTTCCGGGCAACACTCCCAGACCTATTTTTTTAAATGCTTTTTTATTTGAAAACAGGGTCTCTTAAGCCGGCAAGGCTGGCTTCGAACCCGCGCGATCCTCCTGTCTCCGCCTCCCAAGCGCGGGGATTACAAGCGTGCGCCACGACGTCTGGCTTAGCCATGGATTTTAATTGTTCATAAGTAAACCGGGCATGGTGGCGCTCGCTTTTAATCCCAGTACTTGGGAGGCTGAGACAGGAGGATTGCAGTTCAGGGACAGCCTCCTCAGCTACTGAGTGAGGCCCTTAGCAACTTAGTGAGAGCTCGCTTCAAAATAAAGAATAAAAAATTGGGCTGGCAGTATAGCTTGGAGATAGAATGCCCTTGGGTTCAATCCCAGTACCAAAGAAATGTTTATAAAAGAGAGCAGGTTGGTCTTTAAAGATTCAAACACTACTGCACACACACATAAACAGATATGTGATATAAGAACTAAGTTTCACTCTTCTGAAGATTTCTGCTCAATTCTCTCACCCAGAAGTAGCCACGGCTAATGGTTCCAAAGTGCTTCTCACTGTGATGCCTGTACGCAGAAAAAAAGGCTCCACAAATGGGAAATGGGGTCATTTTATAAACATTTTTTTTTTCCTGCAACTTACTTTGTTTCGACATCTGTTCAAGTCAGCACATAGACGCCAATCTCACTCGTCTTAAATGCTTTGCGGTGCAATCGAGTAGGGATACACTACAATTCGTGTAACCCCTTCTCTATAGATTAGCTCTTGTTTCTAGCATTTCACTGTTTATTTTTATTTATTTTTTTATTTGTTGTGCTACTGGGATGGGACTCAGGCATTCTACCGCCAAGCTGCATCTCTAGTCTTTTCTATTTTTTGTTGTGAAACAGGGTCTTGCGAGGTTGCTGAGTGTCCTGCTAAAGTTGCCAAGGCTGGTTTCAACCTTCAAACCTGCGACCCTCCAATCTGAGCCTCCCCAGTACTGAGATTACGGATGTGCGTCACCATGCTCGGCACATTTCACTGTTTCGAGAAGTGCTGCAGTGATAACTTTGGGACCTGCAGACAATTCACTTCAGCTCTCTGCACCTGTTTCCTCATCTATGTGAAAGGTGCTCTAACGCCTGACCCTGAGCATCACAAAGCCCCATTGCTATTGCGCACGCTCATGTCTTCTGCTTCAGCCATGCTGCTGCTGATGGCGACCTTCATTTGTGCATTTGAGCTCGCTCTGTGTCTCAGGAGAGAGCTTTAGGAGAAATATGAATACAGAAAAAAACTTGGATACAGATTTCCTTGGAACCTGACACCCATTGACTTCCAAAAAAAAAAAAAGGCTTTATTGTTTCCAGCGATTCACTTCCATCAGGATGCGATCGCTCACAACTCTGTCAATGCTGAGCATTATTGGCTTTTGCCAACATGATGGCAGAAACATGCCATTGCTTTCTTTTGTGTTGTTTTAATTACGGAAGGATTTTCCCCCCTCTTTTCTCTTAACGTTTTCACTTCTCTTCAATGAGACAATATCTAATCGGTGTCAGGTCATGAATACTTGGAAACAGACCCTCTGTAGTCTTAAAAAGATGGAGAAAGGCCGGGTGTGGTGGCGCACGCTTGTAATCCCTGTGCTTGGGAGGCGGAGACAGGAGGATCGTGCAGGTTCAAAGCCAGCCGCGATGGCTTAAGAGACTCTGTTTCCAAATAAAAATAAAAAAATAGGTCTGGGAGTGTAGCCCGGAGGTAGAAGGGTTTCCAGGAACCCCAGTACCACACACACACAAAAAAAAGATGGAGAAAGGATTTTTCCTCAAGCACTCCCGCAATTGCACCTGTATCTGCCTTCCACCAGGTGAGGATGTAGACTTGATTCATTTACTCCAGGAACCAGGGAGCTGGGTGCAATGGGCTTGTACTTGTAATCCCATACATGGGGGACTGAGACAGGAGGATTGCAGGTTTGAGGCTGGTCTCAGTAATTTAGAGCGACCCTCAGCAATTTAGTGAATCCCTGTGTCAAAATAAAAAGTAAAAGGGATGACAGTATATCCCGGAGGTAGAAAATCCTTGGCTGCTTTAATCCCCAATACTCAAACTTAAACAAAGGAGCCAGGAGAACTAGAGTTAGTATCTTTTTCTAGATACTCTGGTCTATCCAGTGCAACTCCTTTTTTTCCCTAAGCACTATTACGTTACTTGATGTAATTTTACTTCATAAGACATGGAGATGTCTTACAGCATGAGATTTTCTAAATTTTATTTTATTGTCTGGTTGATTTTGTGGAACTGCGGATTGAACCCAGGGGAATTCTACCTTCAAGTTCCACCCCAGCCCTATTAATTCTTCTTTCTATTTTTGTTTTGAAACGGGGTCTTACTAGTTTTCTGAGAGTCTCGCTAAGTTGCTGAGATTATTTCAAACTAGTGAGTCTCCTGTCTCGGTCTCCAGAGTACTGAGATTTCAGGCACACACCACCATGCCCAGCTTAGTCTTTAAAGTATATTCTTTAGATTTTGTTCTCTTGTGACTATTTTAAACTGTTCTAACATGAGCCATTGTGATATTTATTGGATTGATTTTGGAGTTGGGTGACATAATTGATCTTGATAAAATATATAAGCCTTACCAGTTAGACATACAATTTTTTTTTCTTATTTAGGTCACTTTCTAGTAAAGTTTAATAGTTTCCTGCTTACTGGAGTATGTAATATACTGTATTGCTTGGTAGATTTTATATGCGTATTTAGTATATTTCTTTCATTTGGTAAATATTATCTGTGCCTGTTCTAATTATTTATTGCAGAAGTATAGAAAAATTACAAGTATCCTATATGTTTATATCTGATACCTTATTGAACTTAATAATTTGAAGTTTTTAAATTGTTACATTCTATCTCGTATTATTAATCCTTTCCTCTGTAAAAGTGATATTTTGTTTATGTTTCAGATGTATCTTTTAGTTTTCTTCCTAGTAACTATGTTTTTCTGTCCACTATAAATCACTGTTATTGTAATGTTTTTATGTGATGGTTAGATATAGGATAGCTCCTTGAAGAGCTCAAAATTAGTGTTTGGAGTTGATATACTTGAGTTCTGAGAGTTGTAATCCCACAGTGGATACATTGAGTGTAATATATTTTTCCGGGTGGAGGCTGGAGGGGTGAATACCTGGGGTTGCAGCCTTGAGGGCACTATATATGACTCCTCCTTCCCCTGCTCTTTTGCCTGTAGCCTCTATGATATGAGGAGTACAGCCCATGTGTGTTCCCTCCCTCCACCTCCCACTGCCACACCCAAGATCCATGCTCCCCGCCTCACCTGGACTGAACGTCAAACCGTAAGAAAATAATTTCTTCTTTTCTCTAATTCATGTGGTCAGCCTTTGAGATTATAGCTGCAGGAATGCTAACCAGAACAAATAGTATGCTCTAAATGTTTAACAAACTCTTTCTCTGGGAAAACAAAATAAAACAAACATCAACAACATCATCTATGACCCAGATATTTTTGTGTTCACTGATACCTGGGATGAAGATATCCTGACAATAGCTGCTTCATGGGACCCACACGAGCTTGAGTTGAGGTGCAGCACAGTTCAGCTCCAGCATTTATGGGGCTCACCTCTATTTTCTTAATGTCTTTCCTGTTTAAATGCTCATTCCTAAACATTGAGAGTTCTTTAAGTCTCCTTTCCCTTATCCGCTTGGAAAAATATTGACCTTTAGTGGTTGATGTCCAGGACCGTGTGTATGAATTTTATTAATGTTGTTTAGAGTAACCAACGTGATCATTTTCGTGAATGTACAGGACAAAATGTACAGTCAGAGCACAGCCTGATTGGATATTCGAATTATTTACAGTTTGGCTCTGTTAAAAATCATAAAACACATTCTATTTGGTTCTTCCTTCTGATTAGAATTTTTGGAAACTAAGTTGTGTGTGACTTCAACTTTATTGGATTGCGTAAAAATTTATGAAATAGTTTACTCAGTCATATTTATTTTCATGGTGTGTGACATTGTGGTTCATCTTAGTATCAGTCGTTATTGTCAGTCTATTTTAGTGTTTGTAGAGACAGTCTAATGATAGTTCATTGTATTATTATTATTATTATTATTATTATTATTATTATTATTTTTTTTGGTGGTACTGGGGTTCCTGGAAGCCCTTCTACTTCCGGGCTATACTCCCAGACCTATTTTTTGATACTTTGTATTTGGAAACAGGGTCTCTTAAGCCAGCGTGGCTGGCTTTCAACCTGCGCGATCCTCCTGTCTCTGCCTCCAAAGTGCGGGGATTACAAGCCACCAGCCTGTTTACAACAAACTTTAAAATATAATGAACTAACCGGGCGTGGTGGTGCACACTTGTAATCCCAGCATTCATTCCGGAGGCTGAGACTGGGAGTTTCACGGTTTGCGGACAGCCTCAACTACTTAGTGAGGCCCTCTGCAACTCAGTGAGACGCAGTTTCAAAATAAAGAATAAAAAAAAAAATAGAGCAGGGGGTGTAGCTCTGAGGTCAAATGCCCCTGGGTTCCGTCCCCAGACCTGCAAAAAAAAAAAGAAAAAGAAAGAAAATTGTTGTATTTAACGTTTTCTCATTTTACTGACCATTATATATATGTGCGTGTGTGTGTGTGTGTGTGTGTGTATATATATACACACACACATATATGTGTGTGTGTGTATTACAATGATATGGCACCTTTTTAGCTTAAAAATTTAAAATATAACACAAGGGCACATTTTAGATTAGCTCAAAATATAACACAAGGGCACATTTTAGATTAACTCAGCCTTTTTGTTTTGCAAAAATGCAAAAAAAAAATGCAATCGATATAAAAATAGGTAAAAAGAATTAGGGTTTTCAGCTCATAACGTTAAGGCATCCAAGACTGATACAGTGTTTTGTCTACATTTTTTTCTGACAGATAGATGTAGCTCAGAATTGTACTATGAAACTTAACTTGAATTCGTGTGCACCAAGTGATATTCTTTTCTTCACTGTTCATTACCCTGGTAATTACAGTATTGACTGAAAGCTTAGTTTAATTTGTATCAATTATCCAGAAACTATTTCAATACACTTATGTTTTTTTGTCTTCTTGATCAAAGCTGCCTGTGAACGTGTTAAGTGTGCTTCTGCCCTTGAACTCCATCTTCTAGACGCATTGAAGTTGCTGTGAGCTGCGTGCCAGCTGCATCCTGCTGATGGGACGAGGGCTCTCAGCTCTGTAGACAAATGGTCCATTTCCCAAACCTCTCACAATTTTCCCTTTTACTCATAATGACTTTATATCTCAGAATTTAATGGATACTATGAATGTAAGTCAATATCACAGTACTTGGAATGCTAAGCTATATTTTTTCTCTATTAAGAAGAAAAAAAATCCTCTGGTTTGTTTAATTCTAAAATGAAAGAAAGAAAGATCAGTCTCACAATTCTTTCTCTTTTATTTCTTATATTTGGCCCTTACAATTAATTTTTTTTTGTGGTACTGAAAATGGAACCCAGGGACATTCTACCTCTGAGCTACACTCCCAGCCCTATTTTGTATTCTTTATTTTGAAACAGATCCTCCTGTCTCAGCCTCCTAAATGCTGGGATTACGAGTGTACGCCAACACGCCCAGCTCAACAATGATGCTTTTAATTTATTTATTTTTGTGGGATTGAACCCAGGGGCATTCTACCTTCGAGATATACCCTTCAGCCTATTTTACTTTATTTTTAATTTGGGAACAGGGTCTCTAAGTTGCTAAGAGCTTTGCTAAGTTGCTGAGCCTAGCCTTGAACCTGTGATCCGCCTGCATCAGCCTCCCAAGTACTGGGATGACAGTTATGCACCACCATGCTAGGCTCCTTAGAGTGATTTTGAAGGACCCTTTCCCCCAGTGAATGAATGTGGGACCTAAGACTCAGCTTGGTTAAATACCTTGCCACTCTTTACTTATTAAATTATAGATGGAAAATTTTTATCTTACCCCAAAGCAAATATACATTTGCCTTTTTCATATTGTTCAAGATATTTTACTTTGGGTAGTACCATAATTACTCAAATAAACAATTTCAATGTAGGGAATACTATGGAACATGTCAGAGAGTGAGCCAAGCTCCTAAGAATAAGGCAAGCCTGGCGTGATGGCGCAGGCTTGTAATCCCAACACTCAGAAGGCTGAGACAGGAGGATCTGGGTCCCTGCCGGCCACAGCCATTTAGTGAGGCCCTCTGCAATTTAGTGAGACCCTGTTTCAAAATAAAGAATAAAGAAGAGTGTTGGAGGTATAGCTCAGAGGTAGGTAGAATGCCCCTGGGTTCAATCCTCAGCGAAAGAAAGAAAGAAAGAAAAAGAAAGAAAGAAAGAAAGAAAGAAAGAAAGAAAGAAAGAAAGAAAGGAAGGGAAAGAAAGATTGATTAAGGCAAGCCCTAGTCACAATCTGAAGAGATGGGCCTGAGTGTATTTGGACAGAAGCCACTCAAAGAGTAGGTATAAATATGACATCTCATCCAAGAGAATTCGATGGGGAAGTATAAAGGACAATCAGGTCTAGGTCACTTGAGTTGTGTTCCTATAAAGAAAAAAGAAAAAAAATAACTGAGCATTCTTGACAGAAGAGTCATTCAGAAATAGAGATAGACTCAATGTGAGACCAGATGGAGTATGAGTCACCGGTCAACTATGCCATATACTGACCTACAGATTTGGGGAAATGTAACTGTTTTAAGCCCAAGTGGACGATGTCATGGCATGAATTCAACTATTACCCATATGAGAGCAGTAAGAGAGGAGGCCTGTAATGGGTGATCCAAGCACGAGGATATCTGCCAGTGCCTTGATTCTAAACTTTGTAGTCTCCAGAACTGTGAAAAAAATAGTTTCATTCTTCATAAATTAATCAGCCATAATGGACTAAGACCGGTAGTGTACTTGTAGTTTAAGTGTAAAGGTATTAGAATTTCCGTGTCTTAAAGCGGTGTCCACTCACTATTTCATGGTTTCTGTGCTGAACCATTTTAGAGGATGGCTTAGTGATGTTTTCCTTGCCAGGACCTCAAAGGTTACCATCAAAGTTCTCGTAGGGGTGAGTTCTCACATGGGTTAGCTGGAGTGGAGAAGGGTCCTCTCGCTAACTCATCCAACAGGCTGCAGAATGAGCTTCCCATGTACTTATCAGGAAATTAATAGCTAAACAATCTGGTGTGTCCACAGAATAATGAGCAGTAACAAGGAATGCGTCATCATTTCATGTTACAACACACATCTGAATAATTTCAAGACACAGAGTAATTTCGAGACATAAAAAGAATGTATGCTGAATACTTATATCAAATATCAGAAGAATTTAAAGTAATAATAGTGAGAACATCTGTGCTTGAGAGCTGGGGTCATAGTTCATTTGCAGAGTATTTGGCTAATACTGGGTTCAATCCCCAGTACCACAAAAGAAGAAAAAGAAAAGAAAATCTGTGGTTCCTTGGGGACATGGTTTTAGGAGAGTGGAGAAATTGGGTTAAAAGGATGTACAAATTAATTTTTAGATAGGGTGCAAATGTTTATTATCTGAACCTACAATTATGGAACATCATAATGTTGGACCGCACTCTATATACTTATGCATCTCATTGTAGGCCAACTATACAAGAATAATAAGGCTGGTTTTAAAAAGTGGGGAAAGCCGGGCATGGTGGCGCACGCTTGTAATCCTCCCGCTTGGGAGGCAGAGACAGGAGGATCGTGCAGGTTCGAAGCCAGCCGCGCTGGCTTAGGAGACCCTGTTTCCAAATAAAAATATTAAAAAAAAATAGGTCTGGGAGTGGAGCTCGGAGGTAGAGGGCTTTCAGGAACCCCAGTACCACCAAAATAATAATAATAATAATAATAATAATAGTAAAAAGCAGGGAAAGACAATTGCTGCCACACATTTTTAACATACCCTACATTGCCAAATACCGTGCTGTGTCCGAATATTTGTTAGAGACATGTTGTAAACGCCTTAATTTATCTATTTTATATAAATTTTATTGTGCTTTTGAGTCCAACTCAGCCACTAATGATTGTTAAGAATATATGTTAACTAATTTTTAAAAATCTATTATTTTTTTGAAATAATCATTTTTCTCATGGTTAGGGTAAAAAAACTTATATGCAACCTCACTATTGAATTATTTAGCCTACATTAATATAAAAACAGAAGGACAGAACAGACAATGAGAACTTACTGATTGCTATGGACCTGTCCCTGTATTTTTTTCTTAGCTCACTGAAATTTGTAAGTTGAGGATAATATTGGACCTGTCTTGTAAGTGAGAATACAGACTCTGTTTAGAAAGTTTTTCCCCATATTTATTGACAGAAGATGCATGCTTTTTGACAGGATATGTACATATATGCACAGTATCTGTGACTGTGTATAATAAATTCCTTGCAGTTTGTAATTGATCTCTCTGTTTATATATGGTCAAGGATATGGTTAGGGGGAAAAAAAATCCAAAGGAAGACCTCTCTCCTTCAGGAAGGACATTGCTTGACACTTTCCAATTTGTGTGCTGAGACTCACCTTCCAATTCTTCCTTGTCTGTGACTTCTGGTTTTATTACTTGAGTACAAAATATAGTTAAAGGACAAAATGAAAATAGACATTGTAATAAGATGCGAAGCTTTCAGGAAAAAAAATCAATGAGCAAATAGATCTCTGGATAGAATCTAATAACAATTTATCTACTTCAAGTGATCTTGTCTCTAGCTCTTATGGGTCAAAATGTCAGCATGCAATTACATTGGACACACTACTGAAATAGATACATATATAATACATATTTCATAGATATTTATTCATATATAAGTATATGTATAAACATATATACTAACATATATGTATTAAGACAGAAAAATATATTTTTATGAGACTAAGAACTATTTTATGAAAGCTTTCTAAAATATCAAGTTTTTGCAATCGCTATTTGTGATCTTCTTTCCTGTGAAAAATTATATAAACACAAATGATGCAGAAACTACCAAAACAACTTTTCACAAATAGCATCATAAAATAAAACCTAAACCATAAACCTTATAAAGTTATGGTTTGTATAACTATGACTAAGATGCCTTAATTTTAAAAACATGTTCAGGAGTCTGTTTATTTTTTTTTCTCTAGAAAAGAAACTGAAAGTAAAGCCCAAATAAATGTATGTTCTTTCCTTATATGATCGCCCAGCTAGATATCTTTTGTTTTTCTCTCTACATTTACCTTCAACCTTTGTCGGTCCTTAAAATGAATGCCATTTGGTTATATTAAAAGTCTCTCTTGAAATTTTACTTCCAAGAGGCCGGGCATGGTGGCGCACGCTTGTAATCCCCGCGCTTGGGAGACAGAGACAGGAGGATCACGCAGGTTCGAAGCCAGCCATGCACACTGGCTTAGAAGACCCTGTTTCCAAATAAAAATGTAAAAATAGGTCTGGGAGTGTAGCCCGGAGGTAGAAGGGCTTCCAGGAACCCCAGTACCACCAAAAAAAAATTTTTTTTTTACTTCCAAGAAGATGGAGTTTTTGCTAAACACTAATTTAGTCATCATATATTAAAAAACAAGAATTTGAAAGGTAAAAAAGGCACACTGGTGAAGGACCTTGGGACAAGGTCAGGTGTAGACAGCAAGGTAGTGGGTCCTATGGGTTCTCCCTCCTTTTTTTTTTTTTGCCTCCTGTATCATAACTCACAAACTTGGATTAAAGACACAAATGAACAACACATACACACACACACACACACACACACACACACACACACACACTCACTCTCACTCTCTCTCTCTCTCTCTCTCTCTCTCTCTCAACAAAACCTGCTTTTCCTAAGCAGAAATCCAGAATAGAGACAGTCCAAAAAGACAGAAAACTTTTGTCCAATAATTGGCCTACTGCAGCCACGCATGAGGAAGGAATGCATGGCTCCATCTCTGAGGCACAGAGGCAGACTCTGCAAGGGCAGCTCAGATCTTGGCCCTCCCAGGCTTCCACAATTCCCCAAGTCCAACAGGAGTAAAGTCAGAAGAAACCATGTTGGGAGTGAAGACTTCCATCTTCAGAAATAAAGAGTCCCTTTCCCTCCCGGTGTCCTCGGATCCCCTCGTGGTGGGCGGGATTGAGCGGGTCCTCTCACCCTCCTGGGAGGCAGCAGGATGTTCCACTGGGAGAGGCAGCCCCCACTCCTCCCAAATTATGAAGTCGGGGAGGCGTGGGGGAAGGGGATGAGGCCCTCCTACCTCTTTGTTACTGCAGCAACACTAAAGGAACCCGGTGTTCAAAGAATATCCAGACCTCATAACACAGCATCCAAAATGTCCGAGAGTCAACTGAAAATAATTTGTTATACCGAGAACCAGGAACTCCACAGGTGAGATGAAAACAGAAAATCAATACCCGCCAATACTGAGTGACAGTGAGGTGAATGTTACCTGATTGAGATCTCAAACAGCTCTTGTGTAAAAACCAATTGTGGGCCTTCTTAACAAGTGAAAAACAAAACCTTAGCAAAAGTAAAATAATGGGAGCTATAAAAACCAGTAAAAATATTTATCATGAGAATGCAATAAACATTTTTCAGTTGATTTAATGAAGCCTGTATTACCCCTCTACCCAAACCAGAGTACAGAGGAATGAAACCTATAGACCAGTATTCTTTGAAACCTATAGACCAGTATTCTTTGAAACCTATAGCCCAGTATTCTTTGTGATTATGAACACACTCTTAACAATATCGTATGTAGAAGTTAATGAAGATCTTTCAAAATCAAATTTTCTCAATTTCAGTCCATGAATTGATTACATCTGAGAATTCTGACTTAAGAAAAATTACATAGAACTCTCTGGGCCCCACCTTGGAGGACCTTATCTCACTAGACCGTGTGTGTTGATGGGAAATGGTGTTGGTAACTCAGTTATAAAAGGTTCCCCTTTCATAAAATGTGATTCTCAAGTGTGAGCCCTCATAATGTAACGAATGCAGTCACACGGGGCAATTAAGCCAGGCATCAGGGATGAGCACTTGTTCCTCCAAGACTGCCTGCAGTGCAGGTCTCTGGAATGTTCTTTCTCTAGAATTCTCTAGAATGATCTTTTTCTTCAAGTGGCAGAGCTTTGCACACGCAGGAAGTACCATTGTCCTAGAAAAAAAATAATGTTGAGTATCGAGGGGAAAGTTTCCTATTGAATCCTGGGGACCTGAACCCTCAACCTGTTCCTGCAGTTTCCTGTGCGTCGTCTAAGTCTCTGATTAAATAATCTTCAAGGAAGCCTACCCAGACCCCTACTTCCCACCCTCAGCCTTAGGATGAGTTGTTAAGTATCTTTGCCATTCTCCTCGTAATTTCCTGCGGTAATTATTAAAGTCATGAATGATGATTTTTAAAAATATGTCTACTTTAATAGTCTTTCAAATGGGAATGGAAGAAGGGTTCAACCAATTATTCAGACCCTGCTCCATGCATGAGGGGTAAGTCCTAAGAAAAAAGGGAATCTAGTACAAGAAAATATGCACGAGATTGAAATGAATGAGTCATGTTCCCAACATGCAATTGTACTTGAGTCTTGGGAGTGGAAAGCAGAAAAAGCCGGAGGAGCTTACTTGTGGGTAGGGAGGCAGACAGACGTCTGTGCAGGTAAGCATATGGACCACCCTGGCAGGGCAGTTTGGGGACTGAGGTCATCAAGTGGACAGACTTTGGAGGAAGCTGGAAGAATCAACAATCTAAGGTTGAAGACCAAGTTAGTGTCAAATGTCCACTGGCAGAATTCAGAGAAAGCGCTGACTTGAGCCAGGCATGGTGGTGCCTCTAAATGATCCCAGTAATTGAGGGGCTGAGACAGGAGAATCACAGATTGGAGGGCAGCCTCAAGAAGTAGTGAGACACTCTGCAACCTAGTGAGACCGTTGTTTCAAAGTCAAAACAAAAAAAATTAATAAAAATTAAAAGGTTGTACATTAACAAAATAAATAAGTTAGTTTCTATATAAAACAATAAAAACCAAAAGGGCTGATTTGGAGAAGATGATGCCTTTGGCAGTCAGGCAGGTGGTTTTAAAGCCTGGATGTGCCGGGCGTGGTGGCGCACGCTTGTAATCCCCGCGCTTGGGAGGCAGAGACAGGAGGATGGCGCAGGTTCGAAGCCAGCCGCGGGCGCTAGCTTAGGAGACCCTGTTTCCAAATAAAAATGTAAAAAATAGGTCTGGGAGTGTAGCCCGGAGGTAGAAGGGCTTCCAGAAACCCCAGTACCACCAAAAAAAAGAAAAAAAAAAGCCCGGATGCACTCTGTGGATACAGAATGGTCTACGATTCTGAAAGAGTCGTGGCAATCAGGGAACTCAAGCAAATGCACCAAAGCTTGGCTAATTGGATGGGTTTCAAACCTCCAAACCACAAAGATAGTCTCTGGGGGGTGTAGGAAGTGGTTGGCAAGCTGGTCCTTTCCCGTGGTCCACTCTGATTCAGAAGGACACCAAAGAAGAGGGAGGCTCAGCTTTAGTAAACGAGGCTGCAGTTTTCCTTACCTCCCCCAATTTCCCACAGGTCTCAGGCCTGAACTCCCTGAAGGTTTGGGCTAGAAGATAAAGCTGAGAGATGTGTCTCTTCTCACCATACCCCCTCCCCATTTTGTAAACGGTTCACACTGAGGCCTCTGATTATGCCCTGTTTCTTGTGAAGGGATGATTTTATTAAGATATAATCAGCAGCCCTTGTTCTATTTCAGCTGAAATCAACATTTTAATCGAGGGTAGGAGAGTGCAGGGCTCCTGAGTATGTAAAGCCTTGACCAGCTGCATCTATACCTCCTGGAAAGTCACTATATATTTAACTTCTCAGGTCCTGACCCCAGATATCCTGCAGAAGAAATGGGGGTCTGTGGAGTTGGGGATTGGGCTCAGAAATCTGTGTTTTGTTGGTTTTTTTTTGGTACTAGAAATCGAACTCAGGGGCATCCTCCCTCTGAGCTACAACCCCTACCCCTTTTTTATTTTGAGACAGAGTCTTGCTAAGTTGCTGAGGCTGGCCTTGAAACTGTGGTTCTCCTGTCTCAGCCCCCCCCTAAATACTGGGATTAAAGGCACGCACTGTCTTTCCTGGCCCCATCTTTGTTTTAACAGGCTTCCCCAGTGATTCTGAAATATGCTGTGGTTTAAAGGCAGCTATACCAGAGCTTGTGTTTAGCTGAAAGTATCAGATCTTCCACTTCACCTCTGAGCCCTTGGCCAGGTCATTTAATCTTGCTAAATACTCCTTTCCTCTTAGGTAAAATAAAGATGGCAAGGCTTCGGTTAAATTTGACAAAGCACATCATATCACAATTATCATGTAGTAACAGAGCTTGAAATTCTGAGGTATTATTTTAAAAGATCCCACTATCTGTCTATACCAAGGCCCTTTATAATGAACAGGACTGGCTTCCTTATTGCTGTCTGTTAGGAGGAGAAATACACACAGAGGGACCAGAGCTCATCCAGCAGGAAAAGGGCTATACATTATACATTTCTTCTCTGCTCTAATCATAGCACCAAAGACCACAGTAGCTTTTCAATAAGGTAAAGGATTAGAAGAATGCATAATTATTTTTCATGAAAGTACAGGAAAGTTGGTATTAAAGGGCTCTCATGGGACCCATCTCAGCACGTTACACTTTCATATATGAAAGTGATAGGTAGCTACGGGGCTAAGAGCAATGGTCTGTAAGGCTGGGTCTTTGATTAGAGGAAGGGCTACTGGAATTCAGTTAGGCAGCCATCCTTTCTTTTCTCTCTCTCTCTCTCTCTCTTTTTCTTTTAATTTCATCCTTAAAAGTTGTCCAGATCAGACCAGCCTCATTCTCAGGCTCTCAAGTACAAAGCGTTGGGAGAGGTACCTCAAGACAGCCCATTTTCTTTAATCGTTCTGAAGGAAATTTTGGTGATAAAAACAGACCTGTGAGCTGGTGGAATTTTTTTAAATTCATAGTTAACAAAGCCAAATACCAGGCCATTAAAAAAATTCGATCAATGCAGTGATGGGGGATACTAGGGATGGCTGCATATATGTGTGAGAATAGAGCTGAACTAATGAAAAAGTATATATATACTTCAAACTTCAATATATATATATAATAAAACGTATATATATATACTTTATACATATATATATTGAACATGAATACACTAATGCTTCATGCAAGTGAAACAAAATGAACAAAGAATACAAATTGCTAGAGATAATGGTTGCCATGACAATTGTTTGTCCAGAGCCCAAACTGTAGAAACTCAAATAAGTGTAATTGAAAATAAAAGCCCTTTGTAGACCTTCCCTACTATGATTTTGCTGTTATTGCTGCTGCTGCTGCTGCTGCTGCTGCTGTTGCAGGCTTGGTTAGTATGACTCAATATCCCTATCCCTGCCCGCTTCTATGGAAGCCTCCACAAAATTAGAATTTGCTAAACAAGAAAGACATTTGCTTAAGCCCCAGAAGGAGCAGCAGGCATTTTCTGAAATCTGGGTTGTTTTCTAAACACACTATATGTTTCAACCTGTGGTGATGTGGGTTGGCATACTTGTTCTGATACCCTGCTTCATGGTGACAGGTGATTTCCTTCTACTGGAAAGCACATTGTGAGTGTATGTGTGTGTGTGTTTTAGGGTTTCGAGATGAGGCTGGATCAGGGTAGACAGCACACCAGCAGCTCAGTTTTCTTGCTTATGCATGGCTGTCGATTCCATTTCTTCCACACAATTACCCATCTGTTTGAGAGGGAAGGGATGCTTATAGAATCATATAAGAGAAATGCACCTGCTTGGAGAAAGGCGAGAATAACCTAGTTTGCAAGTATCCTTGGCTTTCCCACTTGCCTTCTCTGACTCAATGTAGTTTTCTTCCCCCATGATCAAATTACTGGTGCTAGACTTTCCAAGATCCATCTTTTTAACTTTTATATTTCATTCTTTGGATAAGCTCTAGGCATGAAAGTCACTTGTGACGGGAGAGCTGAAGAGAATAAAGGAGTCGTAGAGGAAGAGAGAAAAGATTCTGGAACAGAGGAAAGGTGTCGAAATTACAGTTGCCCACTCTTCTAAATTCCATTACCACCATAGTTTAAGATCTTTTCATCTTGCCTGGTTGTTGGTGGGAAATGTATCTGCGTTTCAAGGTAGACAACAGCTTTTAACTGATAGCCAGTAACCAGGGAAACTTAATGAAAAGGTCCAGTGATTGGATTCATAACAACTTGTTTTCTGTGCTAGCCCGGCAGCAGAAGGCTTTGTGCGCGCAGACAAAGTATGCTGCTTGTTAAGGATCATATCTAATTAGCGAGGACCCAAAAACTGTGGCTAATGATATTTTTATGCCAACAGAGTTTGAGAAATTGTGCTTCCGGTTGGTCGTTTTAACACGGTAGGAATGGCCAGATGCTATTTCTACTAATGAAACAGTGAAGAGGGGGGATTGCAACTTAGAGCCGAGTGTCAACATCATTGGATTCCCACCATGATGCCACAAAGCGGTGTGTCCGTTTTCTATTGTGGTCCCTACAAATGACCAAGGACTTTGGATTGGAACAGCACCCATTTATTCTCCCAGTTCTGTAGGTCTGATGTCTGATACTGGCCAAGACTCTTTGGGCTGAAGCCTGGGTGTTCACATTGCTCCCTTTCTGACCAGATGGTGTGGGGCAGAAATCTGACTCTATACTTATTCAGTATGTTCACAGAAGCCACTATTTAGTGATTAAGGGACTAAACTCCAGTTAATTCCTGGCTGTCATCTGGAGCCTTTAGCTACTGAAAGCGCACACCTAGTCCCACCCAGTGCGCGTGCTTTCTACGCCCACCCCAGGGCTAGGAGCCCAGTATCAAATTTTGATCTTGTCTGAAATCTTTCTCCAGTTTCAGAAATTTCTGTGCTCTCATCACTCATTATTACACATACCCAGATAATCCAGGATAATTTCACCGTTTCAAGGTCATTGATTAGGAAGCCAGTCGTTGCTATGCAGCTCATTATGCAATAAGGCATATTATAATCACAATTTTCAGAAATTAGAGGTGGGCATCCTTGGAGGCCCATTGTTTTGTTCACAGAAGGTATTAATATCATTTTTACCCATTTTTCTTTCCAGAAGAAGGTACTGGTTAAGGATTGTTAAGTAGCCTGACAAAATAAGTGTCAGAGCCAGGATTTAAGTGCCGTTTCAACTTCAGGAAGCCAGTATTTCAAGAACTACACCATAGTGTCTCAAGCAGCTAATTTTAATATAGGTAGATAATCTAAGCATTTTGACTCTCCTGCCTCTGAATGCATTCTTCACTGTGCAAGTCATTGTATAGTATGCTGGAAGATATGATATTTGCTAGAGAATATTGATCAAAGGAGTAATACTATGTCAAACTCTGTACCATCAAATAGTGTTTGGAAAGATTCTATCCAGTGGTATTGGTAAAATTACGCTGGAGATGCATGGGAATTTTCAAGAATTTTCCCTACTACCTTCTGTCAGGTTCCATTATGATTCCCAATGCCTTACTGTTTCCTATTATAAATGAATTATATTTCCTTACCTTTTCATGACTTTGTGGTAGACGAGGGATATTTCCATGCTCCTTAGCACTGGGCTTGGCCAAGTAACTTGCTTTTATCATGGGACTGTTATGGTTCATGGTGCTAATAAAAATTTAAATGTATTTACATGTTTCTCAATAAGAAAATGGATCCAGGCTAATCCATTGTAATCCAGTCAATAACATAGTCATCACCTACGATAAACTTCAAGAAGAGGAGTCAATGCTTATGCATCTTTATGGTCCCTTAATCAAATCTAAGGATTTCAAAGATTCTAACTAACAGGTTTCAGACATTATTTTTTATGATTTTTGTATTTCATTTTTGCAAATGTGTATGCATACTGGCAGATCATAATATCTTTGAAGTTGATTAGGCTTTCACTCATCTGAGTCTAACTTGTAAACTTTGATGATGTTCTTACTATTAGAAATTAGGGACTAATGCTCTAATCTCTTCTAACAAGTAACTCAGACACCTTCTGTTAGCCAATTGAAATTTCTCGGTGTCTCATTTTGCACATCTGTGAAATGGGATTATTACTGTTAATTTAAAAAGGCTATGAAGACATGGTGAGATGGGGAAACATAGAAACCTCTATGAAATTTAAACTCCATAAAGAAAGGCCTCATGGGAGCTCTGCTTTTCCATACCATGAGCAGGCAGTCTAAATTTAATTGAACGTCAATCTCTGCTTTCACTAGTTAAGTGTTGATAAGTTTCCAATGCAGAACATTCAAAACCCAGCAAGCCTGTGGTTTGCAGTGCCTGCAATGTTCAATAATCACAGTATGATTTGATTCCTCCCTACTGGGTCTTTTTAAGGTTTGGGAGGTAAACATCCTAGGCTACGTTTTTCTTATCTCTGCTTAAAACTAATGGGGCCAGAGCCATCTCATTTTTTTTTTTTCTGTATGAGATTGGTGACAGAGTGATAATAAGTTTTTTTTTCTTAGCAGCTCAATTATTTTTAATGATTTACACAAAATAATTACTGTTGACAAATATCCAGATTTTTCGAACAAGGAAGTATCCCTTCCCATGTCAGGTTTTATGTCTTCCACTGATTGAAGCTTTTGCAAATGATCAGATGTCAGAGGCTAAGTGTCAAGGAGAGTAGGAGGAGAGGAGACAGAGAAGAGTTTCAGAAACCAGCAGTTAAAGTATCGTTTATATAGGAAATTCAGACGGGAGAGCAGAGATAATCGGAATGTGTTGTCTAAGATTCTCAATTGAAAGTTAACCTGAATTCATAAAGGCATAAATAAAGAAGGGCTCTAATTAATTAACATGACCGAAAGATCCAGTATCAATGGTGCTTTAGGTATGGCTGGTTCCCGAGGATTTGGGAGGGTATCTTTCTTGGTATCTCTTGCTTGTGCCTCACCCTCTTGGTCTCCTGCATAGATTAGTGCTGTCCACATGGTGGTTCTCTGGCTGCTGTTGATTTATATTACCTTGTTGCTCTAGGACTTCCCCCTGAAGTCCTAGAATTAAGCCCCACTAGTGTATTATACTCACAAAAGACTCAATAGGCCTAGGAGATTAGAGCCTTCTGATTAATCCAATGTAGCTCATGTACCAACAACCAGAGAGGGATAAGGTTAACTCACAGGGATTGCATGGTACCCACAGGAGAACCAAGGTCTATTCCAGTCCAGCAGGAGAGCCAAGGACAAGAGGTGTCTCCTGCACTTAGCTTGAAACTCAACCTATAAAAATCATCTGGAGTTTTTATTGAATCATGAAATATTGAGACTTTGGGTCTTCTATTTCAGATTTCTCCTTTTACAGATATGAATTCTGAAACAGAAAGAACTTCAGAGAAAGGTCTAAAGTTGAACCGCAAAGATAGAGTCAGAAAAGGATCATGGGACCGCACAGTCTTTCACCAGGATGTCTACAGATAATGTGTGTACTGGCAAAGATAGATGTCACTATTTTATATTAAGTTGAGGCATTTTATTTTTTCTTTCCTCCTTTTATTCAACAAATATTCATTGGAGAACTACCGTAACCTAAGCCTTCCATTCCCAACTCTTTCCTGAGCACTTGTGAAGTACTCAGTCTCAATTCAACAAATATTTAGCAAGCATCTTATATGTTAAGTATGCTCCTGGGACCAGATATAAAATTATAAATAACATATCTAGAGGGGGAGATCGGCAGTCAATGTAAAAAATTCAAATTGTGGCAAGTGCTTTGAGGCAAATGGTAGGTAAAATACAACTTAGAAAAGATGGACTATTAAAGCTACATTGGAACTGTGTGTGTTGGTGCACACTTGAGATCCCCATACTTAGCAGACCAAGACAAGGATCACAGGTTTCAGGACAGACATGGCTACTTGGGGAGGTTCTCAGCAACTTAGCAGAACTCTATTCCACCCCCACCCCCCAAAAAAATAGGGCTGGGGATATACCTTGGAAACCCCTGGATTCAACTCCTAGCACTACACTTAAATAATAACAACAACAACAAATGCCATATTGGAAGAATAAGGAGGAATCTGTCATGCAGAAAGCCAGGGCAAAGGTTTCTCAGAGGCTCTGAGCCAAGATGGTCAATACATGTGTTGGTTAGAGTTGATGGAAGGCTTTAATAAGTTCTGCAGATATTTCTGAAGTTGTAGTCCAATGCTCTGCTACACAACTCTACTATTGAAACCAGATACAGGCAATATGGAAGCAAGTGAACACAGCTTGGTTACAATAAAACTTTATTTCTAAACCACCTGATAGAATCTGATAACTGGCACAGATATTAGGAGAGAGATAGGCAGGAGATGGTGCTGTAGAGTAGGCAGAGCCCTTGAACCCTGGAGGACCATTATGGCAGCGTAGAACTGGCTTCATGTGTACAAGGATCCAGGCTTTTGCTTCAGGGTGTTAGCATTTTAAGAGAGGCTCCTTTGTATGTTTTTTTTTTTAATTCATCATCAACATTTAAATACCAGGTCCATTTGATGTGTCTCCATTTTATGGTTTCAGGATGACAGAAGAGGGTATTTCTTTGGTCCCAGGATATACATTCTGTTTCTTGGTATCAGGCCTGTCACTTTCCCTGACAGTCTCTTATTTTTTTGAACTGGATAACAAGAATAGAGAATTATATCCAAATGAACAATATAACAAAAATGAATTATGAAAATACATGGGGACTCTGTATATCAGAAAAATGACTTGGAAAAACTCCATATATGTTCACATCCTTGGGACTTCCCTGCAGTGAAATGGTAAATAAACTCAAATCTATCCCCTATTTTCCAGGTCAGAAGGTTTCATTTGACTTCCATTTCTGTTTTCTGGGGGTGTTTTTCTGACTAGGGTAGTGTCACACTGTAGAGATGAATTGAGTATATCAACTTTCTTTGAAATTTTCTGTTTGAAGCAGAACCATATTCACGTTTAATAAAAGAAATGGAAAGTACAGAAATCGAGGGACAGAAGAAATTTTGATGCGTTGTAATCAAAAACGAAAGTAGGTTTTAAAGCAATTAGGAACAGAGTTTGTTCAGGAGCTTTTCTACAGGAAACAAATTGCTGGTCCACAGTTCACATATTCTTCAATCATATCAAAATATATCCTGATGATCAGTGTTGAGGGTGATTGGTACACACCGCCACTCTCCTGTTCAGCAGTTTCTGGAGAAAATGAAAGTAATATCAATGTAAAAACCTAGAACATTCATCAGCTGAAATTTGCTCATCAGAAGTATTGTTGTGCTAATGATATTGTTGAGATGGATTTGCTTGTCAAAAAGGAGTGTTTTCTCTGCAACAAGAAAGTTGAGCCCTTTCTTGAGAAAGTGTAGGCAGAGAGATTCAGGAGTGTCCCAAATTCTTTGCCCCATCCCCAGCATCCGTCAATTTAAAAACCTTCCAGGGCTCTGTGTTCAACCATGTTGTGGCAAGTCCAAGAGGAATTCTATGCCAGTCTTCTTTCAAACCTAAAATGTATAATTGCTTCCTCAGGAACTATCAAAGGACTCTTAATTCATAGGAAATTGAACCCATGTTGGTTTTGTTTGTGTGAGATTTTATGTACTGTATACCTTAGTGGTATTTTAGAGTCACTTTCTCCTTACCATTTAGCAATAATACATGTCTATTAATTTGAAGAACAAAATGGAATGATAAGAAACAATCCGTAAGGGTTTCCTCAGTCAACTCTTTTAACATCTGATGTAAATTCCTCTAGCCATATTTTATCTCTAGGTGTATGTGTTTTATAAAGAGGTACGCACACTACATTTTTGCAATATAAAGATTATTTTGTTTGTGTACCTTAATGAGCTGCACTAGAAATGAAACCTTTTATTGGTGTAACATTTTCCTTTGTCAATAGTGGTAGTGTTTAGGTTGGTAAATGAAGCAATATTTATTTTATTAGAATTGGTTATTATTTTCAATGGTTTGCTATTTTACAGCAGCCCAATAAACATAGTTCTGGTGTTTTAAGTTGCTATTATCTTACATAAGCCAAAAATGTCCTCTCTCCTCAAATATTTAAAGATAATATTAAGTTCATCCTGAAATGAGTTTTGAATGAAAATACATAGTTGACTGGAATGATTGTTTATAAAAGAGAAAAGTTAACAACAAAAGAAAATTACGTGAATTGCAAACAAAGCTCCAGTCTTTTTCTCAGTCTTGTTAATTCCTTAATTCAGGTATAGTTCATCTTATCAAGTTTTCTTTAAATATTTTTTCTTTTCTCTAATGCATAGGGAAAGGTGTCACTAATCAATACAGTTAATTGATTCAAATGTTTTGAAGGTCTGCAAAGGCTTCACTTGTGGAATGAGTTGTGTCTTGTTTCCAAGATTGGGGAAAGGGGAGTAACTGTGTTAGTCTATCTTTTGTGGCCATTGGGTGAGTCTCAAACTCTCTGAGGTATAGTGTTCAAATCCATACGTGAGCGGCTCATGTTGAACACTAACTTGGACAGGTGCATCAGGGATCTAGAAAAGAGTGGATGTAGAAATGGGCAAACAATTAAGCAACAGACATTTGTTTAAAGATGTGTGCAATTATTCATTGATTTGTAATAAATTGAGCTTTTGATTTTTTTCCAATTTTTTAATTTTTTATTGGTGCATTATATATGTGTGAGCTTTTGATTTTTTTAATTTATTTATTTTTTAACAATTTTTTATTGAACATAAGTAGTATACATTTATACTATATTTGGTGCCCTCTCCCCCCGCCCCCTTCCCCCCCCCACCAATGGTTGTCCTTTTGATTTTAATATGACCATAGATCACCATATTACCATAAGATATAATACAGGGAGAGCCCTGTTCTCTCTACTCATTTTCTTCCATGGTAAGGACTTATAGAACATAGAGGGATATAGCAGCCAGTATACAGACATCAATGTCATTAAGATTCAGAGCATCTCAGTCACAAGAGGATCCCTCCTCTTGCCTTTTTATGACCACATCCAATGTTCTCCAACACACATCTCCATTCCTAACCTCTGTCAACCACTAATCTCCTATTTCCATAATTTTGTTATTTCAAAAAGACTTGTAGGTAGAATTATATAGTATGCAATCTTTTATGACTGGCTCTTATTTATTTATTTATTTATTTATTTATTTATTTATTTTTAGTGCTTGAAGGTACTCTACCTCCAAGCTATACCCCAAACTCCTTTTATATTATTTTTATTTTAAAACGAGGTCTCAATAAGTTGCTGAGGCTGGTCTTATGCCTGTGAACTTTCTGTCTCACTCTCCCCCATGTACTGGGATTACAGGTATGTGCCACCACACCGGGCTTAATACTGGCCTTATTATTTAACACGATTTAGAAATTTCATCCACCTTGTTATGTATAGTAATGTTAATTGCTTTTCACTGTTGATAAGAAATCCATCATATGGATTTATTACTGTTTGTTTAACCATTCACTTTTAGAACATCTGAATTGCTAAGAGTTTGGGGATAGTACAAATAAATACCTTGTACATATAGCTGGACAGTATGTGTATGTTCATAAGTTGGACACAAGACCTTGCGCTTGAGCAGTATTATGAATACTGATTTAACAGACTTTGTGAACATATGATACTCTTTTCTAAATAGCACAAGATGCTCTGTGACTCAGCTATGTCCCGAGCCCTAGTTGTATGTACGTGTGTGTGTGTGTGTGTGTGTGTGTGTGTGTGTGAAGAAACTACTAACCATTTTCTAGTGTTGTACCTTTTCTCAATCCCTTAAGAAAAAATAATTTTTATATAAGGTATGAGACTTAGGTTGAGGTGTATTTTGTTTGTTTTTTTCTACAGATGTGTAATTACCCTGGTACCATTTATTGAAAACATGATCATTAGTTCATCGAATTGCTTTTTTACCTGTGTAAAATATCAATTTGTCGTGCTTGTATTAATCTGTTTCTGTTTTTTTGTTCTATTAGATTGATTTGTGTTTCTGTCCTCTGATAATATCACCTGGTCTTGACTCCTGAAATTATACAGTAAGTTGAGGAATAGGGTAGACTCATTGTTCCAACTTAAAAAAATTTTTAAGATATATTTATTTGTTTTTGTTTCTTTGCCTTTCCATGGATTTTAAATGACATATATTTTACACATGCCTAAACACATGTATCCATGTATATTTCCTTAAAAGCAAAACTCAAGTAGCAAGGAGTTGGGAAAATGGTTGGAGAAATTTAAAACTTTATTTCCCACCCTCAGCTAGGAATATCTCTTGGTCATGTGACTTTATATAGGCTGCCAGTTTATAGTACTGTTTCACTGGAGAAATTAGCATTTTGTCTACTAACTCTTAAGAATATTTTCAAAAGACTGGGTATTTGTATTGAAATGTTTTATTTTCTAGAGTTCTTTTATGCCACGAAATGGCCATGGTATTTCATTGAATGGAATAAGGAAAAGCCACTGCAAAGTTAGAACTAGCCAATTGGTTTTGGGGAAACTTTTAGAGCAGAATTGCTACTGAATCTTAAAATGTCCATAGGGTTTAAAGCATTTTCATTTTTTATTGCAATGAATAACTATCTGAGGGGACTTGGAATTTAATTAAACGTCCTGAATTACAACCATCTTCACTGACCATAAAGATATTTTTTTCCCTGAGATCTGTGGCTATCTCTTTGCCATATTTCAGCTTGTAAATTTGAATATAATTTTTTTTTAGAAATCAGAATAACATTTATATGGCATGTCCTAAACGTCAATGACTAGGAAGTTTTGACCACATTAAAGACAGATATTTATGAAACTGAGCATTGTAAAACCACCTAAAACTTGCCAGCCAGTCTTTTTGAGTTTTGCATGGTGTTGTCACCAGATATCACTCACTTCGGATTTGGTGAAGACCTGATTTTGTTTGTTTCTTTTCTATTGCATTGAGCTGGTTCAGTCAACCATCTGCCAACAATTATTCACATGAAAACACAGATTGTTCTGGGCAGTTCTCATTGGTATTAATGTTACTTTAAAAGCCACCCCTTAGGTACTGCTTAGGAAATGTAGAGATTCTGTTCTCTGCCAGAGCAATATTTCTTCAGGGTGACATCAAAATCTGGTTTGATGCTGAGAAGTACATTTCTGCTTAATGCCTTCGGAAAACTCAAGGGACATGGTGCTAACAGAATCTGCAGTTTATTTTCACATCAGCTAAAGAAGTAGCATGGTGTTGCCACCCAAGGTTAGCAGAAATGGAATGTTTCTGTGTGAGTCACGCCACATTTAAGGGAAGTTATAAAAAGTAAATAGATATCTCTTAAGCTATGACTTCTGGGTCAAATCCAGCTCACCACCTGGTTTTGCTGGTGAGCTAAGAATAATTTGCATTTTTAATGGTTGAAAAAATTTAGGTAATATTAATGACATAAAAAGTATATAACATCCAACATTCAGTGTCCATTTGTAAATATTTATTGTAGCACAAAAGTCTGTGTCTGCTTTTGCATTACCATAGTAAATTTCAGTAGTGGCAAGGAAGATCACAGGACCCACAGAAATCATAAAATATTTACTATTTGACCCTCCAAAAAATTTTCAGAACTCCTCATACAAATTACAAATATATGTTCATGCTATTTCAATCATTATAAGCATTTTATAATAATATGTTGTAGGGTTTTTTTAACAACTAGTTTACTTGTAAGTTACTGTGCACATGTTTATATATTTTAATGTTAATTTTGGTTGTCATCAAAGATAGAGATCATTTTAATTGTTCCTCCGTATTTTCAGCAATTTGAACATTTCGACATTAAACATTTGTGCAAATAAAATTTTCTTCTTCCAATGGGAAAAATGTTAACTTAAACTTTTCCTTATAAAATTGATGCATATTTACATTATATAAAGAATCAAAGAAAAAAATGAAGTCATTGATAGTCTAAGAACTTGAGAGCGAATTTTATATGCACACAGATATATATGCCTTATGCCTAGAAAGAGACAAAGCTAATCCACATATTTTCTTTAAAAACATGAAACAATAACTTATATACCATTTTATAATCTTTTTTCTTTAAACTGTTATTCTGTTAGTCTTATACTTTCACCTTAAAATATTAAAAATATACAAAATATGATACATTTAAATTTTATGGCCACCAGAGAGATAAGCAATATTGCATTTTTGGTTTACTGTTTTATTTTTTTCCCATCAATTTTAATGTACATACACATTTCTACATATCTGTTTTCAGAAATATACAGTCTGATTTTATATGTTACTTAATAGCTTTTTTTATTTGACATTTCATTATAGTACCTTACCATAAAAGAGTGTAAAACATTATGTCAGTATAATGTTTGCATATGGATATGAAATTTTCTCTTATAAAACACGAACATCTTTTCACACCAACAAATGCAAATTTTTAAATCAGAGCAATCTAAATGTTTAACAATACCTATTATGGGATCCATAAAATGGAGTAGCATGTAGTTAGTAATACTGTGTATTCTAGACAAATATCGATTGCCATGTTACAGAAGGGCTAATGCTCCCCTATACAATCGTGTAGCATGCAGTTACTAATGATGCTTATTCTAGACAGTATTGACTGGATGCGACTGCAGGGCCAAGGCCCTACCATCCTTTGCTCACTGCTATTCTTCTCCCTCAACCCTTTCAAGGACTGGCTCTATGCATCATGTATCCTACAGCTTTTAACCGAAGTGTCATCTCCTCTGAAAGCTGACTGCCCGAGCCACAACATGTACCCCTGGTCACTCTATCCCATATTCCTCTTTCATGACAAAAAGACCTTTCTTTATTTGTGGCATATGATCTTTCTTTAATCTTTGTCAAAATCTAATCAGCTCCAGAATAAGACTGTCTTATCTAGTATTTTTCTCTATCTAGAATAATGACTGATACATACTATGTTCATAAAAGTATTTGCTGAGTGAACAATACAACTGGATGAACAAATGCATCATTACATTTAAGAGGGAAATAAAATTGTACAAATAGTTTGCTTCCATTAAAACAGTGTGTACATGTTTGTGTTTCCTTGTGTGCCTATAATGCAGGGGAATTAGAAGCCTGCATGTATATGGATTGCTGGACAGACAGAAAACGAGACAGACAGATTGCCTTCTAGCCGCAGTCTGATATAGTAGACGAAAATACATCTAATATTAAATGGGATTGCCTTTATTTTGTAGGATTTTACAGGATATCTTTTCAATGTATTGTTTAATTTTTCCTCAACATACTTGAAAAGTTCTAATAAACACTTTGAGTAAAACCTTCTCTTAATTTGCAGTTTTTTCTTAGAAAAGGATGGGAGTTTTGTCTATGTGGTCAGATCAGATAGTAATACATGCCTGACAAATGTGGCCTTCTTCAGTAGGTAATTTTAAAACTCAATTTTCTGAAGCACCACTGCTTTAATGAGACTACTCTCACAGGTTTGATTAGTCTCTGTGTCCAGTTTACTTTAATTCATATATTAAAACAAGTATTTCCCCTTCCTTCCTTCCTTCCTTCCTTCCTTCCTTCCTTCCTTCCCTTCTTTCTTCCTTCCTCTTTCTTTCTTTCTTTCTTTCTTTCTTTCTTTCTTTCTTTCTCTTTCATCATTTTTATTGATATTATTTTTATTGATTGTTACTATTTTTATGCATATGATATCAATTGGGATTGAACAGAGGGACGTTCTACCTTGAGCTACTCTCACAGACCTTTCCCCACCAGACCTTTTTAATTTTTTGTTTTGAAATAGTATCTCACTAAGTTATGGAGAGTCTTGCTATGATGCTGAAGCTGTCCTTGAACCATTGACCTTCCTGTCCCAGCCTCCAAAATACTGGGATTGCAGCATACACGACCATTCCTGGTCAAGTCTTTCTTCATTGAGTACCACCAAGTGCCTCTAGCACTTTGCTGAGTCTGAGGAGATTGTAGAAAACAGAGCTATGTGGACTCTACCCTCTTCTGTGAACAAGTAGAACATGGATGGGTGATACCAAGTCATACATGGTAGGGCACGGGAGAAGGGACGTCTCAGACGGTAGCCTCTGGGTTGAGGGTTGAGAGAAGTTCAGAGAAGGGAATCTTTTCCTGAAGAATAGAGAACAAAAGGGAAACCAAGGGAGGCAGGTCCCTGGAGAGCTATATGGGGGCTTTGAAGGGTGGGAAAGAACAAATTCCAGCTGCTCTGATAGCCCCATAGAGATGGAATATTCCTTTCAATGTCCTGGAAAGTTCCTGTTCATCATAAAAGGACTATGGCGGGTCCCCAGGAGGCATTGTTAGAAGACATGGAGTTTCTTTCTTTTCTTCTTTTACTTTTTTAGTGGTGGTACCGGGGATGGAACCCAGAGACATTCTACCTCCAACCTACACTCCCAGCCCTATTTTTATTTTTATTTAGAGACAAGGTCTTGATATTTTGATGAGCAGCTCACTGCTTGCGGAGGCTGTCTTCAAACCTGTGATACTTTTATCAAAATACTATGATTGCAAGTGTGCACCACCATGCCCAGAGTGGGGTTTTTTAGTTATGCAACCGAGGAGTTGATACTAGTCATCTTTCTTCTTGTAGGCATGGCTTCTAGGGACCCAATTTTTTACTGGAATAAGTTTTTCAGCTGTACTGTAAATACTTTCTGCCTCTTGCCAATGTGTCCAGAGGTTGATTGTCTTCTTAGGAACCATACTTCCTAAAATGCTGAATTTGTTTCTTAATGGGTGTCTCTTCTTGTCCTGGCATAAAAGAGAAATTTTGAGTCCAGTGACTTTTACTAGCATTTGCCGGCCATAAATCTAATGCATATATTCTGGATCAAATTTGGAAGAGAGAAAAATAAATGTACTCAAAATTCTATCTTGGATGTTAAAGCCAATTGGAAAAGGCACATCCTCCTACCACTCTTTTTTTCTGTAATTACGATTAAGTCATGCTCGTGATGTGGCATCACCTTTAAACCTGTGTTACTCACTTTGCAATGGAATTCGTGTGAATTCTGGTCCATCTTGCACTCACCTTTCAGTGATATCTAGCGTTTTGTTGAATCTGTCACACAGCCTCATACCTGCTCACACATGTCCATAAACACACTTGACTTGAAATACAAAAAATGGTGGTGCAAATCTTTACTGAAGATTTTCTAGGCTATGAAAAAAGAGGTTTGGTTGATTTATTGCAAGAATTTATGTCAAGCTTTTTAAGTCATTTTTTAAAATTTCCCTCTCAAAAAGCAGTGACCCTGGTAGGTAGCTTCTTTCTCTGTGTTTTCTTCTTGTTTTTAGCCCCTCTGTGATCCTTGATTCTCTGTCTCTCCTCTGGCTTCATTCAACCTTATGAACTTATAACAGGTTGCAGGCTCCCTAAAATTTGCTAAATCTTCAGAATTTTTTGGAAGAAAAAGTGAAAATGTGTATTATGTAGTATATGGACTTCCAGTTTATAATTGTCTTCTAGACCTTCAGTAATTGCTTTTTGCTTCTCTATTCTCATATTCTAGACTTCTTGTAATTTTAATGTAATCAATTTTTCTTTTTCAGTTTCTTTTTATTCTCTGTATTAAGGGATATCTTTTCAGGATTACTTGCTCTCTTAAGGAATGTGTGTGTGTGTGTGTGTGTGTGTGTGTGTGTGTGTGTATTGTTTAATCTCCTATGCCTGACTTCATATGACCTTTTCAAAATATAAATTTTAGAATTTTATCTTGGCCCTTTAGGATCTCTTTCATCTGTCCCCTCTGTCTCTTTAACAGAATTCCATAAATATGGCTTCTTTTTATTTATTTATTTTAACTTTTTAAGTACTTTATTACTTTTGCCTACTGCAGGATGCCCCAGGCTCTTCTTGTACCTGTATCTGATCCAGACCTGGAATCATTCATTTCCCCACAGAATCCCAATTCCTTCCACTAGAAAATGGTATTAAGATCCAAAATGTGGTGTGCTTGTTGGTGCTTCTTGACCAGAAGTCCTACTCAGTGACAAAACAATACTAAAAAATATGTAAGAATATTAACCTGTATACACCAAGATCTATAAATATTCCTATACCTAACCATCTGGATCTATGCTAGGCTAAACATGAGGTTTTACTGATGTATAAAGTTCTGATCTATTACTACAGAGATAATTCTGGTTTCTCCCCTTTGCTTTCTGAAATCTCCCCTTGAAATAGAAAACTGGCTTTTACCCTCTGCTATGTATGTATGTATGTATGTATGCATGCATGTATGTATGTATGTATGCATGTATGTATTTATTATGGTTCCAGGGATTGAACCTAGTGACATTCTACCTCCGAAATGTATCTCTGGCCCTATTTTTAAAGTTTATTTTAATAAAGGGTCTTGCTAAGTTGCTGAGGCTGGCCTTCAATCCAAAACCCTCTCTCTGCTTCCCAAGATAACAGGTGCACACCTGGCTAAATTACTTTTTAAAATGTTTGCATCTATTAAGGTTTATTCTTTTTGCTATATATTTCTACCTGTTTTGGCAAAAAAAAATGCATAGTGTCCTGTAGGGTTTGTTTCTACCACTACAGTATTGTACAAAATAATTTTTGTGACCTAAAAATATCCCCTGCGATTTTCTTGTATCTAACCTTCCGCTCAAATCTATGAAATACAGAGATCTTTTTCTACCCTATAATCTGCTTTTAATAGGATGCCATATAAACAGAATCTTGCAGTCAGATGACCTTTACAATACTGGCTCTTTTTTCACTCACCAGTATACATTTTGGATTAATCTACACCTCTGTGTGGCCTCTGCTATTTACTGCTTTGTGTGAGCCCCGGTGTCTGTTTATCCATTCACCGAGTAAAAGACCTTTGCCATTTTTATGTAACAATTATTTTTTTCCTTCATAAAATCTTTCCCAATTCATGTCTCCTTTTTATAAGTATTTCAAAGATGAGATGTACTAGCCATTATCTAAGATTTTCTCTTGCTTATAAAGTGACTCTTTATTTTTTATTTATTTTTATTTTTATTTTTTTAATTGGTGCACTGTATTCATACATCATAGTGGGATACAAACTTTTGTAGACATACATGCCCACATTGCCCAGTCAGCCCCCACCCGATCCCCACCCCATTCTCTCCCTATCCCTCCCTCCCATGCTTGGCTTAGTGATTGACATCTAGTATTATAGCAATTTATCAAAAATTAAAAATGATAATCTCACATAACAGTTTCATTGTCTGATACCAAGCTTTTGATGACTTAAAGATAACATTTCAATATTTTTTTTTGCTTTCTTTCTTACCAGAGAATCTATTTTTTCTATTTTTTGGGTGAGACTATCATATATTTATATATTTATTTTTCAGAAAAAAATCTATCCTAATATGGAATATGGACTCTAGGTACCCACAACGATCTTGAAAAAGAACAAAGCTAGAAGATTTATATTTTCTGATTTCAAACCATATAAAGCTACAATAATTGAAACAGTGTAGTACTGTTCTAAAGGCAGATATATAAACCCTTGGAGTTAAATAAAAGCCTAGAGCTAAATTCTTCCCTATATTGTCAAGTTATTTTTGACAAGGTTTCCACGAACATTTGGTGGAGGAAATAATAATCTTTTAACTAAATATTGTTAAAAAATAATAATTACATGGAAAAAAATAAAATTGGACCCTTACCTAATCCCATATACAAATATTAACTCAAAATAGATAAAAGACCTAAATATAAATCTTAAGACTATAAACTTTTAGGAGAAAATCTGGGTCATAAAACCTCACAACATTGAAATTGGCAGTGATTTCTTGGATATGATTTCAATGGCACAGGCAACAGAAGAGTATACAAACTCCCTAAAAAATAAAAAAATATTGTATATCCAAAGACAATGTAAACAGAGTTAACAGTTACTAATAGAATGGGATAAAATATTTCCAAATGCTATATCTGAAGGTATATTAATATTCCAACTAGAACTCCTAAAAATTAACAACAATAAAGGCAAACAATACCCTTTAGAGATAGGTAAAAGACTAACATAAATAATGAATCTCCACAGATAACCAATCTTAGTTGTCTGTTGGATGGAAAATCTTGTTTCTCTAGTTCTGGTGTGTGTTACCTATTTCTTCTTTGTAGTTAATCTCTTTGAGTATTTTCTCTAGTGCTGGTTTTGAAGACATAAATTCCTTCAGTTTCTGTTTGTCATGGAAGTTTCTTATTTCTCCATCTAATTTGATAGAAAGTTTTGCTGGGTAGGAAATTTTTGGCTGGAAGTTGTTTTCTTTCAGAGTTTGGAATATGTTACTCCAAGCCCTTCTGGCTCTCATGACTTGGTTTGGGAAGTCTGGAGTGATTCTAATTGGTTTGCCTCTGAATGTCACTTGGCCCTTTGGTTTTGTTGCCTTTAAGATTCTCTGCTTGGCTTCCACATTGGTCATTTTGACAATTATGTGGCGTGGGGATCCTCTTCTTCGATCCTGTCTAAAGGGAGTTCTATAAGTTTCCTGGACCTGTGTATCGACCTCTTGCTCTATGTCTGGAAAATTTTCTGCTATTACTTCCTTGAAGAGATTGTTGATCCCTTTGGTTTCACTTTCTTTTCCCTCCTCGATTCCAATTATTCTTAGGTTAGCTCTCTTAAAATGGGCCCATATTTCTTCAATGTCAGATTCCTGCTGTTGGATATTTTTTTCTAGATTAGAAACTATGTGTTCATTTTTGGAATGATCTTCTTCTAAGAGCAAGATTCTATTCTCCATGTGGTCTAATCGGTTGTTTGTGCTTTGAATTGAGGCCTTTACTTCATTAATTGCATCCTTTATCTCTTTTTGGCTCTCTCTGAGTTCTTTTCGAAACACCTCTATTATTTCTACAGTTATTTTCCTGATTTGATCTTCTAGAAATCTCTGATTTTCTGTTTTATCGGGTTCTGATGTTGTGGGGTTGTGAGCATTCATTGCTCCAGTATTATTCCTCTTTCCCATGATTTCAGAAGTTTGTGCCTTCTCTGGGTTCTTCCCTTGGGTGACTATGACTTCACTTAAGGTGCTCTGGATCTCGAGTCAGTAGTATCTCAGATCCCACTACTCCTTTACTGGGTTGTATCACAGAGTCTCCGACCCAGAGAGTCAATAGAGGCTGCTTTAGACTGTGGGGGGTGCCAGGTTGCACGTTCTCCTATGGTGTGATATCACTGCCACCGCCCCTCTCCCACTGGGTCAAGTCCCAGGGAGTACAGTACTGGGATTTCTCCGCTGTGGCCTGCAATTTGACTCACTGTTCTTGAGTACGCAGATGTAGCTGTACTGAATTTGGTGAATTCGGTGCTGCTGCCGCCGGTGGCAATATGGCGCCGCTTCTACGCCCTCGGCTGTGGGGCTGGCGTTTTTTTTTTTTTTTGGTTTTGATTTCCACTCTGAATCCCTGCAGCGTGTGCTGAGCTCAGCCACTGGGAGCTTTAGATGCCCTCTGCCCCGAGACATCCTTCCTGGCTGTTCCGCAGCGGCTCCCCTCGGCTTGCTGTAGCCGTCCTTTGAATTCGCCGGTGCCGCCGGCAGTATGGCGCTGCTGCCGCCGCGTCCTCCGGCGTGAGTCCACCTCCTTGGGCGTGAGGATCTCCTCTGTGGCTCGGTTCTCAGCCCGCTTTCTCTCTGGAGCCTGGTGATTTTTTTTGTTTCTCTGGTGATGTTGTTTTCTGGCTTTGAAAGGCGCTGATTTTGTGGTAATGGAGATTTGTTGTTAGCGGGGCTCTTAAGCCCCGCTTTTCTCGGTCACCATCTTCCCGGAAGTCAAGTGACTCTTTATTGAACAACCCATTTGGAGACTTTTTTATTGAACTACTGATGAATTTTCATTTGCATGATAATTTTGTATCGTATAAAATTTAATAATTTTGTAGTAACCTTACAGGCTTATTGGAGCCATCATCACAATAAAAATTTAGAAAATTTCTCTCATGTCTCAAAAGAACCTTTGGACTCATTATAAGCTTATTTATTAATTTACTTATTTATTTTCATGGTGCTAGCTCATGCAAGGCAAGTGCTCTGCCACTGAGCTCTAGCTGTCTCAGCCCACTGGGGCCATTTTGGTCACTCCCCATCTCTTCCGACCTCTAACCTTAGTTGTAGATGTACATATAATGATGTTTTCTGACCCTCTCATATAAATGACACCATCGACTATGGGAATCTTTTGCATTAGTTTCTTTGACTTGTGTTACTTTTTAAAGATTTATGCACAGCCTATTCCTACTTACTGCTGAAGTCTAGTTAGTTTTCTGGGTATTTCCCATTCTTTTTATTCATTCAACAGTTGCTGGATATGATATCTGGGGTGCTCATGCTTACCAGCCGGGAATTGTCCAGCAGCTTCCAGATGTGCTAACACACAATCCAAATTTCTCACCACTGTTAAGAGGCCCTGTGTGTTGTGGTGTCAGTCATCTCTGCACCCGGATTGCCACTAACCCCCTTTGTTTTCTGGGCTTAGATGAGAGTAGTGTTTCTTTCCCCCCTTCCCTCCCTCCCTCCCTCCCTTCCTTCTTACCTTCTTTCCTTCCTACCTTCATTCTTTCCTTCCTACCTTCCTTCCTCCCTCCCTTCCTTCCTTCCTCCCTCCCTCCCTTCCTTCCTACCTTCTTTCCTTCCTTCCTTCCTTCCTTCCTTCCTTCCTTCCTTCACTCCCTTCCATGAGGATTGAACTCAGGAGCATTCTACTTCCAAGCTATATCCCAAGTCCTGTTTTTATTCTTATTTGAAACAGGGTCTCAGTAAGTTGTGGGGGATGGTCTCAAACCTGCAATCCTCCTGTTTCAGCCTCCCGAGTACTGGGATTGCAGGTATATCATTCTTTCTTGCCTCGTGCAATCTGGAAGTTCTTTGGCTTTAAACCCTCTTCAGTTCTCTTACTGACTCCATTTCAACCTACATCTCTCAAGTCAAATCCTTTCTCTGGCCCTTCTTGCCTCCCTACACAGTCGCTTCCACTTTGTAATGCCTCCGTAGCACTCGCACATATCCCCGTGGTCACACAGTTCACCTATTTGTTTGCTTACTATTATCTTTATCCTAGAGATGGCGATCTCTGTGAAGAGGAACACCTCCTATGTTTCATTCCTGCTCATATCCTCAGTGCCTGGAACCGTGTTTGACGTTCAGTAAACATTTGCTGATTAAAAAGCTCTTTGCCTGACGCTAGCAACCTCTGGGTACACGGTGCCGACTGTGTCTAATTGGATTTTCTCCATCAACACACACTGCGAGTACGCATGTCTATCATAACCTCCCTGCTCGATTTAGCTGACTGCACCTGATTTAACTCCAACTCCTAAGATATGGAGATGACCGTTATGGTAATCATCAATCTGACCCCATCTCTCCAGATTCTCCTCTTTGAGTTAGAAGGTACTTGTGTGATACTCATTTTTATAATTTGCTTTTCTGGGATGTATTGGGTCATTTCTTAATTCAGGCATAGCTGAAGATCTAGGGGATTAAATCTTCTCATGTGTGAATGAACCCATCCACAGTATTCACTGATAACATGATTTTTTTCATTTTTAATTAATTTAATTGTTATTCTTTATACTAGCAATCCATGAGCATCAATGTATGTGGTATGTGGGCACAAGCGTATATGTGCTTATACTTATGCTTGGGGATGTCAAATTTTTTCATAGTTTCAATGACCTTGGCTTCCTGGTGTTACTCTCTGTGATTATCTTAGGTCATATGGGAAAAGGCCCGGCAGGAATGTGATTGATCAGTTGAGATTAAGACAGGGAGATTAGCAATGCAGGTTCAATGGAATCCCATAAATTCTAAAAAAGCAGAGTATTTTCTTTAGCTAGCAGCAGAAGGGAAAGTCGAGACAATCAAAACATCAGAAGGATTCAGTGTAAGGGTGATTTTCTGCTACTGAGATGGAGGATACCAGGGGAAAAGAGGTGGAGAGTGGCCTCTGTGAGCTGAGAAGGGCCCCCCACCCACAAGCAGAACAACGAGGACTTCAGTCCTTCAACTGAGAAAAAATGAATTCTGCCCACAGCCCAAATGAGCTAGGAAGCAAATACTTCCCCAGAACCACCAGGAACGACCCCATGCCTGTTGCCATCTTGAATTTGGCCCCATGAAACACTAAGCAGATACAGCCTGTGATGGCCACCTGGATTTGTGACCTCAAATACACGAGAAGGTATGTGAATATTGTTCCAAGACACTACATTTGATGTAATCTCATACAATGCGATAGAAAACAAACCCAGATGCGTTTAAGCCATCATCTTACTTAGTTAGGTTTTATCTTTATCATATCTTACTCAAACTTAGTCTTCCTGGCAAATCAGTGCTCTGTTTTTGATATAGAGAGCTCTCTTTTCCCACACTAATTATTAGGTGTAGTTGCTTAGTGCATTTTTTTTTTGTCAGCTGTCTGCTTTTGGAAACTATTTTTGCAATGGTGTTAATTATTTGCGGGCCAGGAGCCACTACTAAGTGCTGTCTGGATGATTCATAATGACGAGAAGTGACAGCGATGTGTTGCATTTCTGTGAAATGCCCATGTCTTCTTAAATTCACTCTCACACTTTTCCCATGTTATGACAGTGGCTTCGGATCTTACATCCGTCTCTCAGTCGCCGTACCTTTATTGTTCATTTGTGCCCCGAGTTGCTCATTTCTGAAGGATGTGTCTCTGGGTTCTGCTTCTGATATTCTCAGTTATGACCTGTAAGGTACCAGGAGAGGTACAAGACACACTCACCCTTCCACGGAACACTACTTGGGTTTTATGGAACCAGAGCTTTCTTAAAAAGTTTGAAAGCAAGAGGAAAGTTCAGCAGCTAGGCTGTTGCAGCAAAGAAAGAATAAAATTGTGGTCTGTAATTGTTACAATCAAAAACGAATGCGGTCTCAATTGGATTTTCTGAGTACATGGGAACCAAATAACAATGTTTCGTCACAGACTAGCTGTGTATTGCAGGCAGATTATTTGTCCTCCTTGCAATTTTGTTTTTGGCTCTAACAAATGGTGTGACTATGAATTTGTAATGTGGAAATTTGTTCTTAAAGTTTTTTTTAATAGTGTACTTTACCCTCGACCTCCAGCAGCATCAACTTGAAACTTGTAGGAAGTGCGGATTCTTAGGTTCCACCACAGACTTAATAAGTCAGAACCTCTGGTGGGGGGAGACAGCAATCTATGTTCTAACAAAACCTCCAGGAAACGTTTGAGAACCACTGCCTTAGTACTGCCCAACAGAGTCTTAGCACTGAACTTGGCATGTACTCAATAAACATATGTTGACTTTACTAACACATACGAGTGAAAGAAAAATTACATGAAGGGCAGAAATTGACCTAGCAGGTCAGGACATAGCACAAAAGGGTTCTTAGAAACGTAATTTAAAAAGCAAAGAAAATGAAAAAACTATTTTGTGTCTTTTTTATTTTAATAGAAAAATACCCCTAAGGTTACTTTTACATTTAAAAAGTGGTGGGATATGGAGGACAGCATGCCAAGGGCTCTAGGCATGCCTGTCTGTATCATCCAGAGTCACACTATCATGTATAACTGCAAAGCACTAGTGAAAATATATTAAAAAGTATGTGATATGAAAACACCAGAAAAAAATGCCCTGAAGTTCTGTCATTGAGTAGGAATTGTGTGGAGGAGTCAGTTTGTCTAATGATTGATGTCTAGTGACCCATTGAAATCTTATCAAAGAAGTTGACTTAAGATAACTCTGTGTGTGTGTGTGTGTGTGTGTGTGTGTGTGTGTGTGTGTGTGTGTGTTTACTAGAGATTGACTCCAGGGCTGCTAAACCTCTGAGCTACAACCCCAGCCTGATTTTTATTTTTATTTTGAAACAGGCCCTCATTAGGGTGCTGAGAGTCTCATTAAATTGCCGAGATTGGTCTCGAACCTACAATCCCCCTGTCTCGGAATCTTAAGTACTGTGATTAGAGACATGTGTCACCACTTCCGGCTTGGAAGAAAGATGACCATTTTTGTTTTGAACCAGCAATGCAAAGGCACAGTAGAAAATTTAGGACAGGACTTCTAAGTCTTCTTGATGTTCTACGTTTCTTATATTAAACATGTTTTCTCTTGTGCATCATACTTAAGGAGACACAGATTTGAGTTCTGGCTTGACTACTTATCAGCAATAATGCCTTGGCCAACTTATTTGAGCTTTCTCAACTTTCATTTTCTCATCTATAGGGTAAGAATAAGGATACCCATGCAGCAAGTTGTCATCTGATGATACCTATTCCAGTGTAGAGGTTCACTAAGGTTTAATGTTCCCCCGTGCAGCAGATAATGGAATTGGGACTGACATTAGCCAAGTGGCTTTAGAATTTACATGCAGTGAGGCGGGATAAGAGGTGAGGGATATTCCCTCCTTTCCTACCCACTTCTATTTGCTTCTGTCTAGTCACATTACTCTTTGTATTATTTATCAAAGATGTCAACATGATTCACATAATTGAATTGCTGTGCTTTATTTCTGCCTGGCATATCTCCTCTTAAACTCTGCCTTCTGTAGTCCCTTTATTTAGATCTCTGTTTAAATGCTATCTCACCGGAAATCCTTTCCCCGACTAGCCCCTACATAATAGTCCTCCTTAATAGTCTCTTCTTAGCACTTATTTTATTTTTTACAGCAGTCATCCACATCTCAATTCGTATGTTTATTTTTCACTCACTTTTGTTTTGGTGTTTTTCTTTTATTTCTCCTAGAATGAGATAATATGTTCTGGGAGGTCAAGGACTTCTTTTGTCTTTTTCTCATTATTTGCAATTAACCAAAACAGGACCTGGAAAAAAATAGAAATCTAATTAAATTTGTAAAATAAAGCCTTTGCTCAATGGATGATGTTTCTCAACAGACCATGGCATCTATCACTGGTCACTTCCCATCGGGCTCTGCCAGCTCCTAAGTGATCTCACATGCTACAGGCCATGTTCAGTACACAGAAGTCCCAATGATATTATGTCCAAATGTGAGGATATGAATATAGAAGTAAATGTCTATATTTTGTATATTCAATAAATTGGAAACTGAAAATAATATCTATAAGTGCCATCAAGCATACTATGTTGGAAAATAATAAAACAGCACTTTAATGGAAAGCAAAAATCTGTTGTACCTTACAAGCAAAGGGAAAAGCTTCCAGTGAAAAGTAGATAGATGCTGGTAATGGAAACAAGGATGCGGCGTTCTCTATCTGCAGATGGAAGCCATTGATGTGTTACTATCGGCTATCCAGGTTAGCCACTTTGCTCTTTATTGGAGGTTGAATCCTCAACACAGGTGACCTTGTTCAAGGTTGATAAAGGTCTCTTAAGGACTCTTTCCATCTTTCCCAAAGTTTCCAGAGTTGATGGGGTCATTACAGAAGGTAATTTTGTTAATTGAGAATTATCTGGAAGGACTCCTAATGGTTCAAGCCATTACTGGATCTGCCGAATGATATAGCGAGGGTTTCTATTTTTCTTTTCTTCTTATTTATTACCGTTTGGCTGGGACGTCATTGCAGGGTCACCTGTTAATATCTCTGGTTTTACTTTTAGAGGTAGTTGCTCTTTGATGGGATGAGTGGGGTGGTGTGCTGTAGTAGAAATACGCGTTCCATTTTGGCTTCAAGTCATACTGCCATTGTGTATAAAAGTGGGATGGAAATTTGTCTGCTAGAATTACAGGGCTGCTTACAATCCTTTCCAGACCCCTAGGGCCAGCAGAAACAGATAATCCACGTACTTTCTAACCAGCAAGAATGGAAAAGGAATGATTGGAGATAGGTTTGCATAATTATATTTAGAAAGACCCACGTTTGTAGCACAAAGATGAGAGGTAAGAAGATCATAAGTCTTTATATAACTGTGGTTTCAAACTCCTTCTCTAATATTTAGTATGTTTGTGATACTGGGAAGAATCAATAATAATCTTCCACTACCAATATTCTTTCTTTCTTTCTTTCTTTCTTTCTTTCTTTCTTTCTTTCTTTCTTTCCTTCCTTCCTTCCTTCCTTCCTTCCTTCTTTCCTTCCTTCCTTCTTTCTTTTTTGTGGTACTGGGGTTCCTGGAAGCCCTTCTACCTCCGGGCTACACTCCTATTTTTTTTTTTAATTTGGAAACAGGGTCTCTTAAACCAGCATGGCTGGCTTCGAACCTGCGCGATCCTCCTGTCTCCACCTCCCAAGCGCGGGGATTACAAGCGTGCACCACCACGCCTGGCTATTTTTTTCATCTTTAAAATGGAAATTATATTTGGTAAGCACTTATAGAAAATTTAGAGTAGCATGGCACATCAGGTTTTATGTAAATTGAATTAATTATCTTTTGTTACTTAATAAATTACTTGACTGTGCAGTGATTTGAAGCAACTATAGTTATATAATTTTATGGAGATTATAGGTTCAGTAAGGGCTCAGGTGGATGGTTCGCTTCAGGATTTCTCAAGAGGTTGCAGCCAAGATGTCAGCTGAACAGTTGACTACAGCTGAAGGGTTTTCTTTCTTTTCCTCATTTTTTCATTTTTTCATTTTTTTCTTTTTATTGGTGTATTGTCATCATATATCTTAATGGGGTACAAGATGGTAGACGCTTCCCCACTTCCCACTTCTTCCCCCCGCTTCTCAGGTTGGCTTAGTGATTGACTTTGGTATTTTTAAGAATGCACATCATGCACATTAGTAAATTTCCTTCTTCTACCTTTCCATCCCCCTCGGGTCACCTTATATGTTCATCTCTGGTTTCTCCTTTGTTTAGAGTTCCTCCTATGACCCTTTTCTCCTTCAAGATCATCTTTCAATATGGTACACATATATGGCTGGTAGGCGTTGCGAAAGGTTGTTGGCAGAAAGCTTTAGTATCTCATTATGCGTATCTCTCCACAAAAGTGTTTAAGTATCTCACAATACGGTGATTATCTTCTCCCAACCATAAAAAAAATTGAAAGACCAAAAGAAAATACCAATGCTATTTATGTCCTAGCAACAAAATTACACTATGACATCCATCATACTCTGTCGATCAGTTGGACCACAATGTGGTAGGGACTACATGAAAGCCAGCAAGCCAGGAGTTTTGAGAACCATCTTAGTGAGTGATTATAATAAAAACATTAGCTATTTTATTTATATATTTTTCCAAGAACTAATAGTACTCAGTCTAGTTTGGTTAGAATAGAAAATCTATAAAACACAGTGATGGGGGTGGAGAGATAAGGCATGGATGCAGTCCCTGAGAATTCTGGAAGTTGTGTCAAGGAGTTTAGATTCTTATCCCAAGGCCAATGTGAAACCATGGAGTTGATTTTACCTAGAAGGCCGAGGTCAGATTTGCTTCTGGTAAAATTCATTCTGACTACCATGTAGACAATAGATTTAAAACAATAAGAAGTATGGATAATAGTGATAGTTTGGAATAGAGAGAAAAAAACACTTTCAGCTTTTCTTAGATTTGGGGAATAAATTGAAGAAGATAATAATCCCTAGAATCCTTGCTTAGCAGCTGTATAAGCAGAAGTATAAGAGGTTGTGAAAGAATAATACAAACTGGTTTGAAAATAAAAGATAAACACTTTAACTTGGATCCTGTTAATTTTCAGTAAAAACATAAAGAGACTTTTAAGTGGGAAGAAAATTTCTGGATGTGGATAATCAGGTTTATAAATACATTGTTTTAAAATTCTCCTTACTACACTGGGCGTGGTGGCGCACACTTGTAATACCCGTGCTCGGGAGGCGGAGACAGGAGGATCGCGCAGGTTCGAAGCCAGCCTCGCTGGCTTAAGAGACCCTGTTTCCAAATAAAAATATTAAAAATAGGTCTGGGAGTGTAGCCCGGAGGTAGAAGGGTTTCCAGCAAGCCCAGTACCACCAAAATAATAATAATAATAATAATAATAATAATAATAATAATAATAATAATAAAAAAAATAAAATTCTCCTTACCAAGAATAGCCACCAAAAGTTCACTAATAAAATTGTACTCACCAATGACACTAAATTCCTTATAAAACGGAAATGTGAATCCTTTTTTTCACTAATTTTGAAAGTGTCCTAGATACATGCTGTTTTTATAGTGCCTGGTTCCTATAAGGGGGAGCATCCTTCCATCTGGTCCTTTAGTCTAGAGGTGACCCCCCCAGGAAACCCACATTAAGCGAAGCGGGCCTTGCCTTGAACCTTGTGACCACCAAGATGAGGTCAGGAACCCCACTATGTGAAATCAAGAAGGGCAGGACTTCTTCTGTGTCCGGGGTGGTCACAAAGGTGTGGTGAGTTGGCCCCCACCATCTGGCTCTGGCCTCGGTAGGGAGGAAACAAGGATCTCACAGATGGGGCAATGAGACAGCTAAGCAGATGATCTTGCTGTGTGGACAAAATGTGTGAAGGATTTCAGTGATGTATCTCTCTGACAGCTCGTGGCATAAAAAGACACAGTTTTCTATACTCAGCTGTTTTAATTTTTTTTGTTTTTTGGTTGTCAGTGTTCTTATTTTTTTCCCAATAGGCACCATTCCCCCGCTATAGAGGTGAAGAGAAATCACATCTCTCTGCTCTTGAGACCCGAGATAACTATTTTCTCACTGAAGACTTGAATGGTACCAGGATGGCTTATCAGAGGGCATATAAAAAGAGTCAGATGCTATAAATCCTTCCTGGGTATAAATAAATAGTATAAATAAATAGAATAGAACCAGGCTTCTAATGGGTGTCTAGGGGCAACCAACCAGTTCTGCAAGTATTTAATGACAAATGAGATTCCTTGCAGGGCTGGGTGGACTCTTGACGGAGATGAGAGAAAGGAATTTGGATAAAAAGTAAGGGGCGTATTCTCTTTTTTCTTAAGGTATCAATACTACTTCTAATATCATGAAAGGTATTTTCTATTTGGCCCTTTCTATTACTGCTGCTATTATTACCACTTCACAGGCTGCTTTATCAACTCTGTCTACCAGAATCACTACACTTACTTACAATACTTTCTTTATGGAGTTTTTTTGGGTTAGAATCTGGTCAATAGTAGTTACTATTTCTACTATAATCATGTCAATGACAAGTACTACTCATTGCTGCTATTTATTACTTTCTATATCAGCATTTGTATTCAATCTTTAAAGATAATCTTAATCTTTTTGTTGATTCTGGGGCATTTGGTTATATGGAGACCTGTACTTGCTAAGTGAGAAAATTTAAGCAGAAAAACAATAAACATTTTTCTTTCCAAATGACTAAGGCAAAGAGTCCAATTATGAAATAATGCATGTTCTTAAATACTTGCCAATTATCTTATTAACGCTAAAAATTATACTTTATCACGTAGTCTTTTAACCAGAATGGTAAATCTAAAGCCAGAATTGTTCTATGGATATTTTAGCAAGTCTGTATTTTATTTACTTTTTGTGGGTCTGGAGATGGAACCCAGGGCATTGCACCTACAAGCTATACCCCCTGCCCTACTTTTTTATTCTTTTTTTAAATTTTGAAACAGGGGTTTTTTTTTTTTTTTTTTTTTTTTTTTTTTTTTTTTTGGTGGTACTGGGGTTCCTGGAAGCCTTTCTACCTCCGAGCTACACTCCCAGACATATTTTTACATTTTTTAAAAATTTTGAAACAGGGTCTCCTAAGCCAGCACGCACAGCTGGCTTCGAACCTGCGCGATCCTCCTGTCTCTGCCTCCCAAGCACGAGGATTACAAGCGTGCGCCACCACGCCCAGCTTGAAACAGGGTTTCACTGAGTTGCAAAGAGCCTCACTAAGTAGCTGAGGCCGCCCGCAAATCGCGGTCCTCCTGTCTCAGCCTCCCAAATGAATGCTGGGGTTACAAGCATTTGCCACCACACCAGGCTTGTGAGTCCGCATTTTAAATGTAAACTAAAGAGAATTATTTTTAAATTAGGGGAAATCATATGTCACACATATATAATCTGGAATTAGAAATTTCTTTTAAAAAGTTTTATGATTCTAGGCTTATGAATCCTAGAATTGTAAGAACTCATATGTGTGACTTATGAATTCTGAACTTATTACTTCTTTTGAAAAAAATAAAAAAGGGGCTATACAGCTGGGCATGGTGGCACACACTTGTAATATCAGCAATTGGGAGGCTGAGACAGGAGGACTACAGGTTTGAGGCCAGCCTCAGCTACTTAGGTGAGGTTGTCTGCAACTCAATGCGACCCTGTTTCAAAAGAAAGAGTAAAAAAATAGGGCTGGGGATATAGCTTAGAAGTACAATGTCCCTGGGTTCCATCCCCAGTACTGCAAAAAAAAAAAAAAAAAAAAAAGTGGCTATACTTTTCCCCTGAAAATTCTGACCTCAAAATTTCTTGTTGATGACATGCAGTCAATTCCAGGTAGCTAAAGTGCTTATTTGGCCTTCTTTGTTGATTAAAAGCCCATAATCATTCCAGTGTGAGGACTTTGAATTAATGTACTGATTTACTTACCCTAAAGCCTCACAAATTTACTTAGCACATTTTTTCAGGACCAGAACCACGAGGGAATGTGGTGGTGGCAGATGCGGGAGTGTCGGGCTGTAGTGTGGACAGAGTGTTATGGATTGGGGTCGGGAATGTCCCCCCAAAAGTTCCTGTGTTGAAGGCTTGGTCCCTGATGTGGCAAGCTTCCAAGCTCTTAGGCAGTGATTGGATTGTGAGGGCTCTGACATCACCAGCGGATCCATCCTTTTGATGGATTGATGGCTTGCATGGATTACTGGGTGGTGAGTGTAGACAGGTGGGGTGGAGCTAGAGGGAAACCCCATCTGTCTTTGGTCCCTTCCTCTCTCTCCCCACTTCCTGGCTGCCACGACTTCAGCACCTTTCTTCTGCCACGTTCTCCCACCGTGATGTTTCTGATCTGAATCCTGTGGACCATGGACTGAGCCTCTGAAACTATAAACCCCCGCAAACTTTCGCTGCTTTAGTCAGGGATTTTGTTTACAGTGATTAAAAACTAACTAACCCAGTAAAAAAATATAGGAATTAGAAAACTGAGACAGGCCAGTGTTCTAGAATAGGTAAGATGGTCTCACAGAAGCCTCTGAACTTGAGGCATGATTGAAGACTGTGCAGTCATCATAACAATTAAGAAGAAAGCAATCCTATTTTGCCTAATGTCTATAAATAATACAGCACCCAGCATGTCTGTTTCCCCTTAAGTTGGAAGTGCAGCAACCTTTCGCAAAAGCGCCAAGTTGGGGATTAGTATTCACCAGAATCACATTTATTTTTGAAACTTGAAATGGCCTTGAGAGGCGGTAGGAGCAGCTCAGTGGACCCGAGTCTCTGGAAATACCCTGGGAGCTAATTAACACCGCAGAGATTCATGAGAAAATCCTTGTGGGGCCACTTGCTGCCTCACTGAACTGATTTCACTTGCTGGCCCGCAACCCGCTCTTTCTCTCTCTCTTCTGGCTCCTGACTGTCCCGGAGGGAGAGGCAGTGGACACATAAACACCCTTGGACTTCCTAGTCCAAGGACTTCACCAACTACATTCCACTGCAGGAAACGTCACACATCTTCCATGCTGTCAGCCTCTCTGGGCCCCTGGACTCAGAGTCCAAAGTTGCCCACCCTCAAATGTCCAAGGTCACCGAAACCCAGAATGGCCAGTTTTGTTAGTCATATGGTTGTAGAGCCTACAGCTACCAACACCGAGTGTATTGTTTAAGTTGGTTCCTACCAGCCAGAATAGTTTTCCCCTTTCTGCTATGCCAGTGAACAGTGGACAGATATGGCATGCTGTATTTGGCCTCACAACATTTTCTGAGTCCTTTGCATGATCTGGGGCTTATTGGTTAGGCAGTCATTCTAGGTTTCCTAGTCTGTAAAGTATAGAAAATAGCTGATATGAAAATTAAATGACCAGGCATGTAAAGTATTTACACCAATGCCCAGCACACATTGAACACACAAAATTCATTATTTCGTGTGTGTGTGTGTGTGTGTGTGTGTGTGTGTGTGTGTGTTACTAAGGATTGAACTCAGGAGCATTCTACCTCCAAACAACACCCGCAGTTCTCCTATTTTAGTTTTTATTTTGAAACAAGTTCTTGCTAAGTTGCTGAGGGCCTCACTAAGTTGCTGAAGCTTTGGAACCTTTGACCCTCCTGCCTCAGCCTCCCAAGCACTGAAATTACAGGTGTGCACCACTGTGCCCAGCTATTATTGCACTATTCTTATGGGGGGCAGGCGTGGTCCTTATTACCAGTAGGAGGTAATCAATGCAAGCAAAAGCCAAAATGTGACATGGGAAGATTGGACAGAACGTGGCAAGTGGATGCGTTTCCTAGTGGATAATCACAATTCTGAGATGGGAGTGAGAGGCCCAAGGAGACTCCCGTGTCGGAGGCCAGGGAAGAGGTCGTGTGTGCACCTCTTAAGCAATGTGAGATGAAACGTTCCGTTCTGTGCTTCAGTAAGTCGCGGATAAAAAATGCCGGTGACAAGTGCAAATGGTTTGCTCAGCACCTGGAAAGCGCAGGGTGTGAACCTGTTCTGCAGCGTGGTGCAGGCACCCAGGGGTGAGCACAGGTGTGAATGAAACAAGATACCGATTAATTCCGCGGCAGCGGGAGCGACGGAAGGCTAATTGCTTTTTTAGGGGAGCCACCTTGCGACCACCTTTCTGCTTGTCCACATTTACAGCGTCCAGCTGTTCTGCGTGCACCCCAAAGGCTCCTGGAGGCAGGCAGCGCCCTGAGCCACCCAGAGCTCTGTGACACTTCTATCAGCCTGGTAATCGTTTTCAACACAGTGCCTCATTGAGTCAGCCTGCAGTACCGGAATGCCTGGTAGAGTGCCGGCATCACCCAGACACGGAAATGCTTGAGGCCTTCCGTTAAGACTGGATTCATTAGCAAATATTGAAAATAAGAGGATTCTTCCCAGGGTCTGTTCCTCCACAATCAGACAACAGGAGCCGCCGCATATCCTTGAAAAGTGTGCAAAACTTGCAGTCCTGGCAAGTGGCGTATTTCCTATGATTGTTGGAGGAATGAGGGAAAAAGGGAGTAGAGCTTCTAAGTTTCCCGCTCTGGCCTTTATTTCACAAGTTTAAACTACTCCGTCCCTGTTTTTTGTTTTGTTTTGTTTTGTTTTTTTGACAGTCTGCAGTCACAGAAATCATTACAACTGCTGAGACAAAAGTAAGATGTTTGCTTTGTGTTTTCACCAGAATAGGTTTGCCCTCTGGCATCATAAATCATTATGCCATCATCTGTTATGTGAACATGCTTTATAATTTCATTTATCTCCTATATTTTAAACATTTGTTTTAAAATTCCTCAAGTTTATTATAAACTGTAGCCAGTCCGTCCACACTTAAGTCTGTTGTGCTATTCGATCTCATGCATTCACACTAATGATTTAGACCCTGAAACCCAATCTAATTTAATTCTAGAAGGCTATATGCTTAACCAAAAATGATTCACACTAAAGCCACATAATCTTATTTTCGTCTTGCAGCCCTACTTTAAAATCTAATCTTTATTACTAGTTAGTAGCTCTGTGACCCAAAGTTATGGGAATGACCTTTATGCCAACTCAAGTATTGATTGCCCTTAGAAAGACAGGATTGGGGTTCCCATTGTTCTTCTCTAAAATTTACAAAAAAAGGGCCTATTAGTGTGATAAAACAATAAATAAAATGAAATATTTATTTCCATAAATATATGTTGAATGACTAGTGCATATCAGGTTCTGGGTTTTCACCTAGATGATCACTTTTTTATTTTCTGGTACTGGGATTGAACCCAGGAGTGTCTGCCTCCAAGCAATACCTCCAGCTCTTTTTATTATGTTTTTATTTTGAAACAGAATCTCGCAAAGTTGCTGAACCTGGCCTCAAAGCTGATATCCTTCTCTTTCAACCTCACAAGTACTGGAATTACAGACATGTGCCACTACATCATTAGACACACTCTATTGTATGCTCTATGATGCCCATGTGTGCGCGCAGGTGCACACACGCACATGCACACACATACACACACAATATCCTTAATGGGTCATTGACGGCGTTTTTTTACATTTGTAATGCATGCATATCTAAGTGATCAAGACTCATTCTTTATTTAGAGCCGTCATTCCTTCGTCATATCTTACAACGGTTATAATAAGCCCTTAATGTCTTCTAAGAGTAAGAAGAATTTAAAAAGTAAATGACAGCCGGGCGTGATGGCACACGCTTGTCATCCCAGCATTCGGGAGGCTGAGACAGGAGGATTGTAATTCATAGCCAGCCTCAGGTACCTAGTGAGGCCTTTTGCAACTCAGTGAGACCCCGTTTCAAAATAAAGAATAAAAACCAGGGCTGCGGGTGGAGCTCGGAGATAGAATGCCCCTGGGTTCCATCCCCAGGACTGAAAAAAAAAAAGTAACTGATTACACATGACTTTCATTTCGCCGTCACCAGTTATCCTGCCCATACTCAGATATGCAAGATGAACAAAGTCTAGTAAGGAAACAAGACCAGTGTACATGAAAGTCCAAGAGGAAAAAGTGTGCTCACAGAGGGCTGCATGGGAGGCTGCGTGGTCCACATTCGAGGCATTTGAAATGTTAAGAGAAGCAAAAAACAGATGTGGGCCGTCCAGGTGGGAACGGAAGAGTTCTCTATCCTGTCTACTTGTCATCTGTGGAGCTTCTCGGCTTACTCCCCGCGGGGGACAATGGCGGGCAGTGCAGAATCCTAAGAAATTATGCATTCTTTTCCGTAGGGGGAGCGGTGGAGCTATATAGATGAAACAAGATGCCTGCCAAAGAAAATAGGATTTTTGCCTCTAATTGTAACAGCTTAATAACATAAGGGATAGGGCAGGAGACTTTTTAAAATTCTGGGCAGCTGTGAACTTGCTGCTGGGTCTCTGCCAGCCCACCACACCTGCAGCATCTCCCCACTAATATTTCAAAGTGTCAGTGTAAGTGGCCCAAGAGCTGCCTGAACAACTATGGTAATTGCCGGGATATGCCTCGACCAGCTGAGATAATAGGGCGCCCAGAAGCAGGGGAAAATGTCAGCAGCTGGGGTTCATGCTACTAATTTTGTTTTCTTTAAGCTTCATGAAATCACAAATTCTACTAAGGACTAATCTGGATTTGTATACAATTAGGAGTTTATTTTTAATGCATGTAGACAATCAGTAAATATATAGCAAGCATGGATCAATAATAGACACTTCCTGTACCTGTAATACAGCCCTCTCTCAGGCCAAGGGACCATCATCACAACAGCCTTCTCTCTACCAAGCTCCATGCAGCGGGGCAAACTGATAGCAGCACATCCGTTTCTGTTCTCGTACATACTCTCAGCGCTCCGTTACTCTCCTTGGGATAGGGAAACCATCTACAGCATGCTGACCAGGCTGTGTGACTATGGCATCTCACTGTAAGCAGATTAACAGTGACAAAGCTCTGAACAGGGTGGAGATAATACCTATGTTTATTCAGAGAACCAAAAATGGTGCCAAGGATAAGGAAGCTGCTCGGCACACATGTTTAAACCCAAATGGGCAATTCAGTGGAAGGAGCATCGTGCACACATGCTGTCTGAATATAGGAGCTTAGAATGATAGCTGTATATGCAAAATAAGAATAACAAGAATTGTGATAATATAAATTAATATGGCAGCAAACCCATTGACTTCTTTGGGCCAGGCAGTATATTCATGAGTATGTATTGCTTACATCCACCTTCTGTGATGATTCTGTGAATGGCTTTCTGTTCTTGGTAGGGAAACTGAGGCTGAGAAAATGTAAGCACTTTGCCTAAGGAAGAGTGAGGCCATCAGTGCCCATGACTATAGTCAACCGTGGTCCCAGTGCATTAAATAGAAAATTATATGAACACACAATTCATACATTGTTGGTGGGCTCGCAAAGTCGTGCAGAGGCTTTGGATATCAGTGTGGAGGTTCCTTGACAGACTGGTCATGGAACTACCATATGACCCAGCTATATCACTCCTGGGTGTCTTCCCAAAGAGGTTGAAACCAGAGTATTATAGTAATACATGCATATCTATGCTCATGGCAGCACAATTCACAATAGTCAAATTATGGAACCAGCCTCGGTGTCCATCAGTAGACGAATGGATTACGAAATTATGAGATATATGCACAATGGAACTCAGCCATAAAGAAGAACAAAATTATGTTGTTTGCGGGAAAATGGATGGAGCTAGGGAATATTATGGGAAGTGAGACCAATCAATCACACACAAAAAATGAAGGGTTATATACTTTTCCTCACATATGCAATCTAGGGAGAATTTGGGATACAAAAAAGATGCCAGACAAAGGAGAAAAACATCCCAGTGGAGTGATGGAGAGGGGTCTAATGAAAGGAGGGAGTTGGGAGAGAGAGATCTGATGGAGGAAACACTTGAGTCGACAGGATGACCATATGAAAAGTTATCAATGCCAATCTCAATATTGTGCTTGGAGAAGGGGGAGAGGATACAGGAGCCCAGCGCTGCGTGTATGCCTGTCTCTGTCACTCTGAGATTTATAATGGTATATGATATCAATATATGAATTAAAAAACTTAGAGAGGCACGCCCTTAGAAAACTTAGAGGCTGCACGCCCTTCTAAGCTGTGTGAAGGAGTTCCAAGCTATCTCACTCCATCCAGTGCAGAAAATGAGTTGTCTCTGTCCAGAGTAGCTGTGCTGTCTACACTATTGCTGGCTCCAATCAGTTTGCAGTTGTGTCAGGTATCAGATTGTCTGCACGGATACTTGTAAAACCTGTACAGATAGCCCTTATTTTACCTAGCCAGAGTCCAAAGCACAGGAGTGATGGTACCTGCAATTCAAATATGCCAAAAAGAAGCCATACATGAGTAAAACAGTGCAAGTTTTCAACTTAGAAAATCAAAAAGTCACGCAGATTTTACTACAATCTACAGTTAGTCGTTATTGTTAATCCCTTAGTGTGCCTAGTTTAAAATTTCAACTTTATCAAAGGGTTTATATATCAGAAGAAAATCATTGCTTATGTAGGGCTCAGTACTATTCATGGTTTCAGGCACTCGAAGCTGGTTGTAGAATATATAACTGAAAATAAGAGAGGGTGACTTTATTCTACTCTGTAATGTTTGATAGTAAACTTCTTGATGTTACCTTTAATATTTATACCTATAATCTTCTTGGAATAATATCTGCATATGGAGTGAGATAGAGATGCAAGATACACTTTCATTTCTATATAGCTATCCAACTTTCCCATGTGGATGGGAAAGAAAAAAGGAAAACTTTTCATCTTCTCGACATTGTTATGTTTGCCCATATATGCACGGATCATTTCCAGACTCTGTTTCGCTGTTCTGTTTCTCTTTCCTTGAGTTGATAACACATGTTCTTATAGCTGTAGCTTTAGGGGCAATCTGTAAGTACGGCAGTATAATTCTCTCACTTTGTTACATACCATCCCAAGATTATTTTTAATATTTTTGACCCTTCAAAATTATCTAGGAGTTTTAGAATCAGTGTATAACTTTTTCTTAAAAAAAAAAGACCCACTAGAATTTTAGTTGGGATTGTAGGAGAAAATTATATGTTAATATTGAATGTAGTAAAAATTTTAGTAATAATAGAAAACAGAGCTTTAGATATTTGTATCATTACATAAGGAGCATCAAAATGAATAAACTAATCATAAAGATAAAAAAGCAGAAGAAAATAAATAAAACATAAAATATAAAATACATAGATTAAATATTCATAAAAAGCGAGGAAAATGGTTAGGTATATTATGATAGATAACATCTTAAATAGGCGATTAAATGATTTGGTGAAGTGTAAAATTATGACAATACCTGTAAATTGCTATATAGAGAAATGTAGAAATAAAAACATGAAAACTGTTTTTCTTAAATGATTTATCTCTGGAATGAAAACAAATGACTCCAAATATTAGGAAATAATGTACACTTATGAAAGGTAATAAATCATCAAACTGACTATTTTCGAGGGCCACATGATTTTATAGTGGCATTTAAAAATCTTTCATAATTTTTATAAAATTCATATGAAGATTGTCATATCGTAGGTTGAACAGAAAGTATTTAGCTGTTGTTTTGGTACATACCTGTAATCCCAGTACATGGGAGCCTGAGAAAAGAGGTACATGGCTGGCCTCAGCAACTTAGCGAGGCCCTCAGTAGCTTAGAGAAACCCTGTTTCAAAATAAAATAAGATAGGACTGTGGGTGTAGCTCAGAGGTAAAACACCTCTGGGTTCAATCTCTAGTTACACAAACACACACACACACACACACACACGCACACACACACACACATAAAAATAAAATTGGGCTAGAAGTGTAGCTTAAAGGTAAAACACCTAGATTCAATCCCAATTCCACAATAAATAAATAAATAAATAAATAAATAAATAAATAAATAAATAAAATAGGGCTGTGGGTATATCCCAGAGGTAAAACACATCTGGGTTCAACCCCCAGTTCCACAAAATAAGCAAATAAGTAAACAAAATAAAGTTCTAAGTAGAGTTCAGAGGTAAAACTCCCCTGGTTTCAATCCCTGGTTCTGTAATACCAGGCAGCTAAGATTAGTAGTGTGATAAAAACCTGTCCTCCAGACTTGGAGAGAGAGCAGTGGGGTGAGTTCCTCTCCGGAAATATCTTACTACCCACCTCTGTGATTCTCAGAATGGCTGAACAACTACCAACTTCACCCAGACATCACATCTCCAGTTTTAATGTCGTGGAAATGGGGGAGCTATATTTATTATCCAGTAATAATGGGTGTAGGGATTTCCAGAGCTTGAGCCACTAGTGGAGAGTTCGATAACTTTTCCCTAGTGAGCCCCTGCACAGTTTTGGGAAGAATTATAAGGATGTCTGTTTTTTTGATAGCCTACAAAGTCATATAATTATGGGCTATCTTCTGTCTTCCTATCTCTAGTCCTTAGCAGTGTCTAGTACCTAATTTTCCTGGAAATTGTTTGCCTATATATATATAAAATCAGACTGAATATTTCCAGGGGTCAGGGTACTTCACACACCTCCACCCTGAGGACATCTGGCACACAGTCCACTTATAAAATATTTGCTCAATTGAATCAGGTCTTCAAACTGATCTGTATTGTGCCAGTCAACGTAGCTCCCGGGCCCAAAAAAAAAAGGGATTTTCTTCTCATTTGTCTCTTTTTCTATAACCTGGATCATCAGAGTATGATCAGTCTTTTATAAACTGTTAAATAATATGTTTATGGTCTATCAATTTACATAAACTCTAATATCAATTTAAATAAAATCTAATATGTTTATCGTCTATCAATTTACAAATATTAATACTAAAGTGCTTTTAAAAGTTTTTTGTTGGTGGTGTGTGTGTGTGTGTGTGTGTGTGTGTGTGTGTGTGTGTGTAATGTGTGTGTTTGTATGTGTGTGTATGTCATTAGTGATTCAACTCAGGGTCAGTTTACCTCTAGGCTATACCCCCAGACTTACTTATTTTATTTTTTATTTGGAATCAGAGTCTCAGTTGCTGAGAGCTTAGCCCTGTAACTGAGATTGGTTTTGAACCTGCAATCCTCATGTCTCAGCTTCCCCAGCACTGACCTTACAGGAGTGTGGCACCATTCCTGGTTTTAAAAGGTTTTATTATTATGAATAGGAAAGGGATTGAAAGTAAAAGAGCTTTCCCTATTCTTATTTTTAGAAGCAATTCGATTGAATTCAGGTATAGTACACATAGTTTGGGTAAGGTGTGGGTGTGTTTCTAAACTTTCATGCATCAGAGATTGGACCTTTAGTGTGCAGTGTGGAAGGTGACACTGGGCTTCACAAGAAGTTCTCAGATCACGGGAGCAGTTGCCCTCCTGGAGGATTATGACATCACTTGTGGGACCCTGAGCTCTGTTGACAGCAAGATTTCCTACGAGTTAGCCCGAACTTTGAATTGTTCCCTGCCTTCCTGCTTGGAGATGCATCTTATCCCTGTGCACCTACTTCTGCCTTTTGATACCATGCACCATCAGACCATCACTGGAAGCCCAACCCGCTCTTGGGTTTTGAACTTTCAGAACTGTGCTCTAAGCCAACCTCTTTCTATAAAGTTAGACCTCTGCAGGCATTTCCTTATAGCAATAGAAAATGGACAAATATATAACATGATTCACATTCCAAAATTAAGATAATCATAGTGTCAAGTGGTGCCTGTCTTTTTTAAATAATTTATTCTGTTGTTTACTTACTATAGGTTTCAGTGTCATGTCTATGTGAATGGACCCATCTAACCTCAACTTCCAACCTGCCCTGTGTCATTTGAACAAACAGGCCTCTTTTCTTTTAATATATCTTACTCTTTCTTTAAAGTGTAGCATTCTACATTCCTTGAAATGTGTTTCTAAGGCTCCTGATCCAAATAAATATTACTCCTTCTTCAGGACGGTATAAATCATTGGCATCTTCTTCGAGGTCAAGTCTGTAGGGTCTACACTTATAAGCACTCAAGCATGGCTCACGCCTTCAGAAATCGAGTTCCTAGAAGTGACTTCTGTGTTTCATTTGTTCTGTCTTCTGTCCTAAGCAGAGTAAAGCACACAAAGTAGGATCTTAAAATGTTTAGGAACAGCCAGGCTTGGTGGCACAGGCTTGTACTCCCGGTACTTGGGAGGCTGAGACAGAAGGATCGCGGTTCACAGACAGCCTCAGCTACTTAGTAAGGCCCTCCACAACTTAGTGAGACCTTGTTTCAAAATAAAAGATAAAAAATAGGGCTGGGGTAGAGCTCAGAGGTAGAATGCCCTGTGTTCCATCCCCAGTACCACAAAAAAAAATGTTTAGGAAAAGATGAAAGGGCTCAGTGGTTGTCAGCTAAAAGTGATTTTGCCCCCATGCCAAAGCTACATCATTTGGCAACATATGAAAACATTTTGTTTGATGCAACTGTAGGGTGCTACTAGCGTATTGTGTTAGAGCTATGGAAGGTTTTTTTTTTTTAAGTGGTACTGGGGTTCCTGGAAGCCCTTCTACCTCCAGGCTACACTCCCAGACCTATTTTATATATTTTTTATTTGGAAACAGGGTCTCTTAAGCCAGCACGGCTGGCTCCGAACCCGCACGATCCTCCTGTCTCCGCCTCCCAAGCTCGGGGATTACAAGCCAGCACCACCACGCCAGGCCGAAGGAACGTTCTTGAGAAATAACCCACAATGTCTGGAGTAGCTCCTCAACAGAATACCAGTAAGATGGAGGATAAGAATCTTTAGGTTATTTCTTCTGTGACCTGCAGTTCCCCCCCACCTTTTTTTTTTTTGATTTCTTAAGATTTTTGTGTGTTCTTCAAGTAAGGCAACTCATATTGATTCTTTCTTTTGAGAATTTTAGAATCCTTAACATTATAAAGGGTTCCTACAATCTAAAGTAAACTGACATATAAAAGACATAAGTAGGGTGGTGATATTTGCAGAAATTATTTTCCTCAGCAGTATCTAGCATGGTAGAACTGAGGGCACCATTATTTCTTGAATGAGGCCATTGTGTCTTCTCTTAATGGGTGCATGAGTAATGAGACCCTACCTTCATTTTCTGCGGTCCTGAATGAGCTCAGTCGTGGGCTCATGAAGAAAGACCCCGCTTCCAACTGGCCTGGCATTAAATCTGCTGCCTTGGGAAGTCCATTTTGGCTCATCTCCATCCTCTACGTTACACTTCTTTATTATGGACTCCTCATTAATTGGTTTCTTTCTTTATATGTATTCTTAGTAACTTGTTTCAACTGTTAGGAAGACAAATGCAAAGCATTTGTTCCTAAATTAATGAAAATGCAATGCCTCCCAACCAAGTCTTGTGGTTAAAATTGTGAACACAGAAAGAAAACTCAACACCAAGTGCAGCTAATGTAGCTAAAATTAGCTACCAATTCCAAGTCACGTTGCAGAATAAATTAATTAGAGTCCAGTGCTTGCCTGTGTACATGTTGTTATTAATTACCCAGTAGTACTCCACAAACGGTTTGTGTTTGAGAAATAATTGAATTTTTAAAGCATTTCTGGAACACAAAGAGGTTTCCTTCCAAAAAATGTGCAGAATGCAAAAAAAAAATCCTTCTCAAACTCAAGATATTTCATTTATGAACGTGATAAATACAAACCAATTTTACAACCAGAAAGACAAATAACCACGGATATAGTCTTAGCATAACAAAAATAGTATACGTGTATGTGTACATCTTCTGTAGTCAGATAAATATAGAGAGACGGTGAGATAGTCAGATGAGAAAGAGTAAATTATCAGAAAAGAAATATAAATGCACATAAACACATAAACAGCCCATAAGCACTTGGGCATTACATACACAGTCTATTCTCTGGGTTACTAATAAATCCTCACTGTCAAACTTTTTAAAAGACATGGAGTAAAATACAATATAAAAACAGCACATGAAATTACTCTTATCATGGGGCAAAAAGACAGTGTTATCTATTTTGTTTTTGTTTTTGTATATCCTTAGCACTTATTCCATGCACTTATTCAGTAAAATGCACATAGAAACACATACATAATGCACTTACGTGTATGTTTTATTATTAGATGCATTTTCTATGTAGAATATATCATCCAGCCTCGTGTCATTTGACCTATTGCAAACAATTTGCTTATTCATTTAATTTTCTTTTACTATGGCTACATTATAGAAGACCCTTTTAATAAAATTGGAGATTTTTAATCATTGCAAACAACACTGAACTTATCATTGTATTTATGTATTCACATGTATTTTTGAAAATGAGATAACACCAAAGCTTAACTGATTTTTGACTCAATGCATCATTCTACATACATTCCATCAATTCACAAACTATTATTTAAAAGTAACATTTAGCGAACACTTTTATTTCATTTGCTGTTTCTTTTATTATTTTCTTAGTTCATAAATAGTATCACTGGTTAAAGTTATAATCATAGATAAGGTTATTTGTGTAAGATAAAAATTACCCCACCCAGATGCTTTTCAACCTTTATCACTAACAATTAAAATACCTGTCACATGTACAGTTGCAAACATGCCATTTTGCTCTAGGAAATAAATTAATAGCTTGATAGGCAAAACATGTGGCATTATATTTATGTTCATTTCTTTGATTGCCAAGGAGATTTGACCTGTTTTAAATTTAAGAACAATTTTTTGGGGCTTTTCATTGCAATTTATCTACTTTTATCAGTGATGAGCTTATTATCCTTACAGATTTCTGGAAACCTTGAAATTTATTTGTTTCTTTTAAAATATGAAGGGCTTTCTTCTGGAAGCAATCAGAGGCAATATTTATTATCCCTCATTTTCTTTTCCCTTCTCTTTACTATGTAGAAGAAAGTTCGGACTCAGTATTTGTCTACAGACAAGGTGATTGGATGACCCTTGGCTTGTATTCATTCTCTAAAGTACAAGATTACAAAATAGTCTCCAAGAAGTCCCAGGCAGGGTGATTTCTGTTGTTCAGTCAGCATTTCTGCAGCTATAATGTAAAAGACTGACCATGTATCTTAGAGGAAAGATTTATTTATGTTTTATTGTGATACAGAGGATGGTACTCAGTGGCATTCTACCTCTGATCTACACCCCCAGCTCAATTTTATTCATTTGTTTGGAAACAGAGTCTCACTAAGTTGCAGAGGGTCTCACTAAGTTGCTGAATCTGGCCATGAACCTGTGATCCTCTTATCTCAGCCCCCAAGTATTGGGATTACAAGCATATGTCATCACACGCAAATAAAAGGTTTATTTTCTTATGGTTTTGGGGTTCAGTCCATGTGAGGCTGGGGACCACAGATCTCAGAGCATGGTGGTGGGAGACAGAAAGAGGAAAAGCAAATGAGCTATGTTCCTTACATCATGGAGGCCAGAAGTAAGAAAGAGAGAGAAGAGAGAGAGAGAAAGAGAGAGAGAGAGGAGAGAGAGAGAGACTGAAAGCAGGGAAGAGAGGACCCATATATAATCTCCAAGGCTGAACCCTCAGGGATCTACCTCTTCCAGCTATACCCTACTGACCAACTGGATACCATTGTACCATTACAATGGATTCATCCACTTCTGGGATTTCAACTCTCACAAGCCAATTGCACCAGCTCCAAATATTAATAAGTCAGCTTTTTAGGGGACATTTTAAATCTAACTATGACAGTAAGAAAGCCATAAATCAGCAGAGGACCCATTAGTCCTTATTTAGAGTGAGTCCTCATGCTAGTGCTCAGGTGCTCTGCCCTTCTTGACTTGTTAGATATTTCAAATACCGAGATGTCTGAACATCAGATAGATAAGGGGCACAAAAAAGATATTAGGGAGTTGGGTGTGGTGATGCACAGTACTTAAGAGGCTGAAACAGGAGGATTGCAAGTTCGAGGCCAGCCCTAGCAACTTAGTAAGGACCTTAGCAACCTAGGGAGACCCTGTTTCAAAATAAAAAATGAAATTCAGATGGAAGTATAGCTCAGAGGTAGAGCATCTTTGCATTTAATTTCTAGTAGACCAAAAAAAAAATTATCAGGGATTTTCTTCTCTATCTCTGCCATCGTTGTAATACGTCTATACCAAAACCAATTGCTGCTACATTCTGGAGGTAGTCTAGATCCACTTGGCTGGCTCCAGGCAAAGCTTTCCTCAAATTTTGTTGACTCCTTAACATTTTGAAGCAGTATAATAAGTCTCTGAAATATAAGAATTCTAAATTCAAGTCACTATAAGAGTTATATAGTCAAACATCATCACAGGCTTGAGGCAGCCTCTAATTCAGAGATTGGTCCTCAGTGTCCTCCTGGTCTAGGAACAGTTTGCTGCCAATCTCAGAAAAGTACAGAAGTTAAGAACAATCACTTAGAGATAGTAATTTTTATAATTATTTGATATTGTGGCAAAATTAATAAATTTTATAAGATTATCAATTTGAAATAGACGGGGAGAGAAAAGTAACACCCTGTCTCTCTGCCTAGAACTCTTTAGACACTGGATGCTGATCTCTGCTAAAGCCAGAGTATCTGCTCAAAATCAGCCCAAAAATGGTGATGATTTACCCCCTCTCCACCCTCAGTTGTTTAGCCCCATTTCAAATACTACTTTATTGATTCATGTAATTTTTTTCTTTTTTGTTTCTTGGGATTTTTTTTTAGACCTGGAAATCTTCAAAATGTAAATATATATATATATATAATCACAAGATTTGGAAACTGATCTTGAAAAGTCTCCCATAAAACATCAGGATTTTATAATGTGAGTTAAAAATCACCTCACAAAATAATTATTACAGAAACAGAATAGCAAATTAGGAGCTGTAATTCTACATGAGTTATTTTATTTTATTTTGTGGTCCTGGGGACTGAACTCAGGGGCTTTCTACCTCCTAGATACACCCCCAGCCTTATATTTATTTTGTAATTTGAAACAGGGTCTCACTAAGTTGTGGAGAGCTTAACTAAGTAGCTGAGGCTGACCGCAAATCTGGATCCTCCTGTCTCAGCCTCCCACGTACTAAAATTACAAGCATGCCACCATGCCCAGCTTTAGATCAGTTATTTTTACAAAGGAAAAAAATAATTGGTTAAGGTGATAGACAATGCAAACAGAAGTGTTTATATATGAAGATACAGAGAAAGAGGCTCAGGGAGACTAATAAACCAAGTGGCTGTCCTAGAAGGAATAAGAGGCTTCTTATTGGTGTGGTAGAAAATGTCACAAAGTAAAGATGTCACTTTTCCTCCATTTATTCCACAGGTTTAGTGTAATTCTTACCAAAATCCCAGGAAGGGAAAAAGACCTAGACAGTAGTATTCTGAGATCTGTATATAAAGTTATTGGCTTCAGAAGAATAAAATTTCTTTAGAAAAGAACAGAATTGGAAAATCATCCTGCCCAATGTACAACATCTATTAGAATGTCTACCATTATAACCCCCCCCCCTTACACACACAATGACAAAATGCTGGTGACCACTCACAGGGATTGGGTAACTCAGGCATTGCTGAGTTACCCAATGGCCACTCTGGCAAAATCTGGGGATTTTTGCAAAGCTAAATATACTATAGTTTCTATTATAAAAATTATAAATATAATTAAATATAATTTTATTATAATGATTATTGACATTGGAAGCAGCGCTGGTACCCTTGGTCATGTGTCCCATAGAGATGAAAATTTAGTTCACACAGATGGGGTTATAGAGAGTCCAATAGATTTAATTGCAACAGCCCCAAACTAGAAACAGGCAGACATCCTTCAACAAAATGTGAAGAATCTGTATCATAGAACATGATTAGTAGTAAAAGAAAAAAAACACGTGGTACACATAGCTGTGTGTTTTTATTTATATGCATTTCTAGAAATAAAGAAAAAAGCTAAATAAAAAACAGACTCAGGGCCCACATGGGTTAGGAAAAAGAGTAAGGGCAGAGAAAGGATGAAGTTATCAAAGCTCAACAGGAGAGGATTCCTAATGGCATTAGGCTGTGCTGTGTCTTGACCATGGTGGTTAACACCCACAGCTCTGCATGTGCTAACGTCACGTAGAACTAGCCAGGAGAACTGGTGCACACCTGTGATCCCAGTACTTGGGAGGTGAGGCAGCATGTCAACTCTGTAAAACCCTCAGCAAGTTAGGAAGACCTTGTTTAAAAAAAATTAAGTTTAAATTAAAAAACATTGGGCTGGAGGTATAACTCAGAGGTATAATTCCCCTGGGCTCAATCCCTAGTAACACACACACACACACACACACACACACACACACACACACACACACACACACGATGGCATAGAGCTAAATATACGTCAACTGTGGGCATGTAAAAAATATCAGTGCATTTTATCCAAGTCAGTGGCCTGTTGTGACATTATTATACCATGTACCACCTTGATGAAACTAGGGGCAAAAATTATACAGTATCATTCATTCTCTCTCTCTCTCTCTCTCTCTCTCTCTCTCTCTCTTTTCCCATTTCTTCCCTCCTTTCCTTCCTCTCCTTCTAACTCTCCATTCTACCTTTGTTTTTATAACTACATATGACCTGATAATTAGCTCAATATTTAAAAAAAAGTCTAGTTTAAAAAATGATCCTAGGAGTGTCAAATGTAAAACTAAGGCTATAATTATCACATGATTTTGTTTGAAAATTAAGTGATGAAGCAGAACATTTTACTTGTTCATTATAATGATCATTAGGCAATATCTTGATACATTTTAGTCACATTGCACGGGATAAAGTCCTTATCAAAATTGCTCTATTATCCAACACTGAAATTTAAGTTTTCATTATCCATGGATTTACTTTGAAGGATGGCTGTTTCTATAGTAACTATCAAAGGATAAGAAAGACCTCCTTGTCTAGAAATGAGAGGAAGTCTTCAGGAGCTTTACCTAGAGTTTCCTGTGATGCAAAGGCATGACTGGTGTCTTAACATTCTCACTGACATAATCCAAAGACCTAGCCATGAAACTTAAGGGACGGAGGGAGAGAACAAAGCTTCACTCTCAAATCACAGGGTCCAGATACAAGACCACAAGCAAGGGGAGGAGGAACCATATGTCCCAAGGTTATATCAACAGGGACCTACCTTTTATAGCCACCTCCTACCAACCCTGGCCACCACCCAGGTAATCCATTACATGTCAACCTTGAGTTTAATGAGTGCTCTTTCCAGGGTCCATTCTACATCTAACTATGACAGGTGGTTATGGCTCTTGACTCTCCTGTGATTCTCTGGAATAAGGTGTCAGAAGAGAGGTTTGGTGGAGGCCTGAGAGCCAGGGTGGGGGCAGCATCTGGGATCCTGCTCAGTGTCAACTTTGCATTGGAGTGAATGATAGACCAGCACAGAGGTGTACGTGTCAAGCCACTGCCCGCCATCCGCCTGCTACCAGGTCTGTTCTTTATCAAAGAACATTGCATGTGTCAGGGTCAGCTGCCGCCTGGGCCATTCGTTTCAGCTTTGAAAGTTAAATAAACTAGTCAAAATTCCTTCACCATTGTGGCATTATGTTGATTGTCAGTCTTCAGATTTGGTGTTTTCATTTTCTGTGACTTCTAAGGTTTTGTAAGGGGAACCAGGAGAACCAAAATGACAGACAGTGGTCCAGAGCCCAGCAGACGTCAGAGAGCTGAGCTCCTTACCATCCCAAATTCACACCGTCTGTTTGATCAGAAAAGACTTAGTTTGCCGGGCGTGGTGGCGCACGCTTGTAATCCCCGCACTTGGGAGGCTGAGACAGGAGGATCGCACGGGTTCGAAGCCAGCCTCAGCTACTTAGTGAGGCTCTCAGCAACTTAGTGAGGCCCTGCTTCCAAATAAAATATAAAAAAGGTCTGGAAGTATAGCCCGGAGGTAGAAAGCCTCTGGGTTCCAACCCTAGTACCACCAAAAAAAAAAAAAAAAAAAGGAAAGACTTAGTTTCTGGTACAAAAAATTATACTTATTTTTCTTGTAAGCCTTTTTCTTCTTTTATCTTTTTGAAAATCAGAGCTGGGTATGGTGGCACATTCACAACTGTAGTATACTTAGGAGGTTGATACAGGCAGATACAGATTCTCTGCCAGCCTCAGTTACTTCGTGAGTCCCCTTGGCAACTTAGTGAGACCCTGTTTCCAAATAAAAAATAAAATAGGGCTGGGATATAGCTCAGAGGTATAACAACCCCCTTTTCCCATTTTCCATCCCCAGTACCACAAGAAGAAATGAGTAAAGAAAATATTTTTTAAAATTAGAATAATATTGCTTGGTACCGTCTAAAATGTTGACTGTTCTCATTTTTTGTATTTAACATAATCCATATCAAATATCTATGTTATCTTTATTTTGTCTAAGAATTAACATGAAACTCTATTTGAGCCTTTCTTCCAAAATGTATTTCTGCACTATGGGGAATAAGTATTTCCAGCTAACGTGTGGTCATAAATTTATTATTTCTTACATTCTCATGTCTGATTCTGAGCTCCAGTTTCTGTTACACCAGTATTTGGGGAGAATGGCCTAGGAAGATTTGAGAAAGCTCTGATTATTAATAAATAGATTTCAAAATTGGGTGAGGGGCAGATCTGTAAAAGGACTTGGTTTCCACCAACAAGCAGGCAACTATCCCAATGTAAATTAACCTAGCTAAAGGTAATTAGCAAGTCTATAGAAGAGGGGAGCTAGTTCTTGTACATCCTCATTCTAAAGACAGATTTACATAATAATTGGACACTCTAGTTTGAATGGGAGGAAGGGGTTGACCTTAGGGAAAGGTAAAAAATGGGCTTAAACTCAGTTTGCAGGAAAGAGGGGGGAGGGGGGCGACACTTCACAGGGACTTTTTACTAAGTCAGAATTACATGAAACAAGATGGAGGATATCATGTATATAAAAAGATTATTCCGTGCTTTGTATTTCAGCGATTTCATTCAGAGCACCCCCTCATGTTGGTAACACGAGACTGTAACTATCTTCTGTATTTTTATCTTTTTAATAAACTCTTTTAAATGTTCAACAACAGTCTGGGCTATTGCATATCTACCCTTAGCTCAGGACAAGAACCTACGGGTTTTTTTTTTTTTTCTTGGTGCTTTTTGGGGAGAATTATTTTTTGGTGTTTTTGGGGGGGAATTATTCCCAGGGATCTAACAAGGTCCCTGGGGACAGTTCCCCCAGAGGATAACAGTCACAGTCCAAACCATGACATCTATGATCTGTTAATGTTTATTTCTACCATGCTGCAGTTTTTACTATCACCATAAAGGAGTTTTCTTGATTTTAGTATCATTTTTCTGCACAAATTTCTTGAATATTCCTGTCTTTTTACTTTGATAAACTTACACATTATTTTTTCAAGGTAAAGGAATATTCCATTTTATTTTTAATTGTCTCACATTAAGCCCACACATCAATCTAGAAAGAATCATCCTTTTTTACTCCTCAGTGTCAGCACTGTGATGTGTGTGTGTGTGTGTATCTCCATTTATTCAACTTTCCTTTTATGACCCTCAATAAAGTTTTATTATTTCTTCAGTGCAATCTGGTAATTATGAGTTATTGTTGGGAGATTTTTATATTTTCTTGCCATTTTAAATGGAATCTTCAACTATATTTTTCAAAAAGTCATATTGATTTAAATATGTGGTATATAAGAAAACACACCAGTTTTCCATTTTTACTGATGATAAGCAGGAGGGACTGCAGCGAGGATATCGCAGTGGGAATATTTGAAGAACTTTGTAACTAGGCTGTTGATGATGTAGCACCCAAACCATAGATGCCTTCAGTCAATTCACTGAGCAAAAAGGGTTGCCCCTTGTGTGCATCACAAGGAAAATTCCTCATTAGTATATACTGCTATGTAGAATATATTTCCATCCAAGCATTTTTTACTTCATTCCTGGCTCTCTGCAGATTGTCCAAATTGATTATATTTATGCTGACATTGCTGAATCTATCCATTGTAAAGAAAAACTTTCTCAAAATTCCTAAAATCAGAAAAATTCAGGACCCAAAATTCAGCTGAAGAATGCTACATTGAAAGTTCTGGATTTTCCCAACATTTCTCTTACTCGTTCACATTGAGAACAAAACCTCTGACCTCTAGGGTTCATGATGCCAGAAAGAAACCTTTAAGGACTAGGAAGTCCAGCACATCATCTTTCTGCCTTGTGAATCTCAAAAGCAACATCATCACATGCAGAGGCTTAGCCTATGAAAATGTTGATTATTGATGAATCCCAAGGATATAAATTATCAGTTGTATCTTAGTATCTCAGCATCTCCTCCAAGAGGATAATTAGGCAACTTAGGCTTCAGTATTATCTGACAGGATGCTGCAAATCCAGCTAACACTTGTCAAGAGGCCCCAGGCATCTTTAAATCAGGAATCTTAATGAAGACTTTGTCAGGACATAGCTGAGTAAATTTGTTTAAAGGATCAAAGGGAATTACATTTCCTTTTGTCCTTCTAAATTCAGGATAGAAACTAAGAGGAAAATTAACTCGGAAAGTTAATTACTTGCTGTTTGGTTGAAACAAAAACTCTACCGATACTGCCCTAAATAATTTTTTGGTAACCATTTAAAGACATGAGGCCAATTATAAACCAAGTGCAAAATCAAATTTAAAATTAATGTTGGAATGAATTATTGCATCAAAGGTGGTCAAAACATATTCCTAACCTAAAAGGTAGACTCTTTTAATGTAAAAATTAAGGAATTTGCTATAGAAACACCAAGCTAGGTATGGTGACACAAACCTATAATCTTATAATCTCAGTACTTGGGAGGCTGAGGCAGGAGGACTGTACATTCAAGGACCGCCTCAGCCACCCAGTGAGGCTCTTAGAAACTCAGTGAGGCTCTCGGCAACCCAGTGAAGCCCTCAGCAATCTAGCAAGACCATGTTTCAAAAGAAAGGAAAGAGAGAGAGTGAAGAAAGAAAAAGTGGAGGTATTCCTTGGCATTAGAATTCCACTGTGTTCAATCCCCAGTGCCACACACACACACACACACACACACACACACACACACACACACACACACACACACACAAGAAACCTACAGAATTATAGTGACACTAACCAGAAAACTCAAGCGTATTTTATTACTCTACATCCTTCTTCTCTTCTTGTCAAAGAGAAGTCAAGGTTTGCCCAGAAGAGGGTGCAGGGGATGCTGTACTCGTGTTATCTCTCTTCTCTCTCTTCCAGGTACTGTTGCTCTGTTGTACTGTGCCACAGAGAAAGGAGAGAGACGATGGCAAGGCTTTCTCCAGCTCTCTCCTGAGCTGGTTTCTGCAGTTCAGTTGTTTGTGGTCTGGTCCACATGACGCTTTATCTTATCCATCTGCTGTGGGTTGAATTATGTCCGCCAAAAATATGCATTGAAGTACTGAAACTTCAATGCCTCAGAATATGATTTTACAAAGAAATAAGTTCTTTATGGAGGTAGTAAGCTTAAAATGAGGTCTCGAGGGTGCACACTAATCCACGACGACTGGTATCCTTATTTGAAAAAAAAAAAAGTTTGGAATCTAGAGCCACAGGGAAGATGATGTGAAGATACAGGAGAAAGTCATGTGAAGGTAAAGTCAGATACTGGAATGATGGATGGACAAGACAGCACCAAGACTGCCAGTGAATCATAGGAAATTAGAAGATGGGCTTAGAACACATTCTGCCCCATAGACCTCAGGAGGAAGCACCCTGCTGACTTCTCAGTGTTAGACTCTGGCTTCCTAAACCGTGAGATGATATATTTCTGTGGATTAAGCCACTCGATCTCTGGTATTTTGTTATAGAAACCTCAGGAAATGAATACATCAGTCATATTGGATCGCAACTTCTGTGTGGAAATTCTGGCTGCTCCTGGAAAGGCATATGTACAAGAATGCCGAAAAATGTAACGACGTGTCTGTTCAGGACTTCTCCCCATTTCATAATTGTGGTGTTTTCTTGTTTTTGAGTTAAGAGTTTATATTCCAGATACCATTTGTAATATATATTCTTTCCATAATCAGGAGGAGATATTTGTTGAATTAGTGAATATATAGTTGGTATAAGGAATGATATGCATTTTTATTTTAAGGGATGTTTTCCTGATACAGTATTCTAAACTGGTAGTTATTTTCTCTCAGCACTTTAAAGATATGAAGACAAATTGTATAATGCTTTTGATTAAGCGATTAAGATACTATCAACAACGAAAAACAGGTATTCCTCATCAAATTTTATCTTCTTCATATGCTTATTTTGACAATAAAGTGACTGATGATACATATATGTCTTGCAAAGGAATGCAGTTTCTTATATTGAGCTCCAGAATCCAAAATCAAGAAAAGCGACACCCTTCCTGGTCTACTCTTTCACTTATGAATCCATTACTAGCTCTTCCTCTTATTGTAGCACTAAAATTTCTCAGGATGGGCTTCCTTTAGGAACCACTTGCTTAATACTACATATCTTTCAAAGAATAGAAATTTTAAAACTATGATAAGATATTCTAAAAATCTGTAGCATTCTTTTTTTTTATTTTTTTATTTTTTATTTTTTTTAAATTTTATTTTATTGGTGCACTGTATTCATACATCATAGTGGGATACAAACTTTTGTAGACATACATGCACACATCGCCCAGTCAGCCCCCACCCGATCCCCACCCCATTCTCTCCCCATCCCTCCTTCCCATGCTTGGCTTAGTGGTTGACATCTAGTATTATAGCAATTTATCCAAAATTAAAAATGGTAATCTCACATAACAGTTTCATTTGTCTGATACCAAGTGTTTGATGATTTAAAGATAGCATTTCAATATTTCTTTTTGCTTTCTTTCTTACTAGAGCATATTTTTTTCTGTTTTTTTAGGTGAAACTATCATATATTTATATATTTATTTTTCAGAAAAAAAATCTATCCTAATATGGAATATGAATTCTAGATACCCAAAACGATCTTGAAAAAGAACAAAGCTAGCAGATATATATTTTCTGATTTCAAACCATATAAAGCTACAATAATTGAAACAGTGTAGTACTGTTCTAAAGGCAGATATATAGACCATTGGAGTTAAATACAAGCCTAGAGCTAAATTCTTCCCTATATTGTCAAGTTATTTTTGACAAGGTTTCCACGAACATTTGGTGGTGGAAATAATAATCTTTTAACTAAATATTGTTGAAAAATAATAATTACATGGAAAAGAATAAAATTGGACCTTTACCTAATCCCATATACAAGTATTAACTCAAAATAGATAAAAGACCTAAATATAAATCTTAAGACTATAAACTTTTAGGAGAAAATCTGGGTCATAAAACCTCACAACATTGAAATTGGCAGTGATTTCTTGGATATGATTTCAATGGCACAGGCAACAGAAGAATATACAAACTCCCTAAAAAATAAAAGAAAATATTGTATATCCAAAGACAATGTAAACAGAGTTAAAAGTTACTAATAGAATTGGATAAAATATTAAGATTGGTTATCTGTGGAGATTCATTATTTATGTTAGTCTTTTACCTATCTCTAAGTTGTATTGTTTGCCTTTATTGTTGTTAATTTTTAGGATTTCTAGTTGGAATATTAATATACCTTCAGATATAGCATTTGTAGCATTCTTTAAGCCCTATATCTGACCCAGTTTTCTGGATTATTATTTCTGACATATTTTATTCCTCGAAAACCATGTGAGTCAGGCGGGGTGCGCACTTGTGATCCCTACATTCAGGAGGCTGAGACAGGAGGATCTTGGTTCTCAGACAGCCTCAGCTACTTAGTGAGGCCCTTCACAACTCAGTGAGACCCTGTTTTAAAATTAAAAATGACTAAAAAATAGGCCTGGGGGTGTAGCTTGGAGGTACAATGCCCCTGGGTTCCATCCCCCATACCTCAAAAAAAAAAAAGTGAATATTTGTATTTTTCCCTCCCTTCCTTCTTTAACCTTTGTTCTTCTGAGATTACCCCTACCCATAAAATAACAAGTATGAACATGTTGCTTCGTACCATATTTTCTATAGAAGTGGACAAATAAAATTGGCAAGTGAGATTAGCAAATGGGTGTATAAAGAATATTGGGAGCTGGGTGTAGGGCACACATCTATAATCCCAGTAATTATGAGGCTAAGACAGGAAGATTGAAAGTTTGAAACCATTCTCAGCAACTTAGGCCCTCGGAAACTTAGTAAGACCCTGTTTTAAAATAAAAAGTAAAATAGATCAGGGTATATTTCAGAGGTAAAATGCATCTGAATTCAGTTTCAAGTTCCAAAAAGGAGGAGGAGGAGGAGGAGGAGGAGGAGGAGGAGGAGGAGGAGGAAGAGGAGGAGGGGGAGGAGGGGGAGGAGGGGGAGGAGGAGAAGGAGGAGGAGGCAAAGGAGATGATCAACAACAACGACTCAATGCAGTTGAAAGTATCCTAATCAAAAGCTCAAGTTATTACGGCATTAAGCTGCCCTTGCACCAAAGCTGTGCCTTCCTCCTCACTTTTTGCTTTTCTTAGTGACACCACCTTGGCCCCCATAGTAATCAGATGCACTGTGAAGGGAGCAGTTGAGGAAGGCAGGGCTGGGCTCTGTCTGGATAGCTCTGTGGCTCACTGTCCTTGGACCCTCCCAGAGCAGCCGCCTCCATGTATATGTAGGAAGGAATATTCCACCACTCCGGGTTCTGTGCATTATTTACTACTGATGAGGACTTGTAGTTTAGTGGGCGCGTCAGGTCATTGCTTTGGATTCCCTTTCCCTCCCAAAGGGCATTTGAAAACAAAGAACAATATTCAAGTTGAATGGCACAGCTATGTTTCAGGAGAGAAGAGCAGCTTGTTCAAAGATAGGCTGCTTTATTAAGTAAAAGTTCACTGCCAGGGAATTAAGCAATCTTATTTTACAGTCTTCTTATTCTATTTATTTTAAGACACAGGGTACCTTATTAGTTTATCATGTTATTGGAGACCTACCAGATATTTAGAATTGTTTTAGAACTCTGATTTCATTTCAACAAGTATTGATCAATCACTTTTATATAGCTTATACTGCCATAGATCTAAACTGAGGGGGACACAAATGTAATCCACGATGTAAAGCTTATTCTCAAGCGAATCATAGTAAGAAAATTAGAGGAATACCTGGCTGATGCCTGTGTAGTAATCAGGCAACAATAGAAAAAGCACAGAAGGAAAGATGAACTATGAAAATAAATGTGACATTCCAAGACTGTTACTGAATACTCACAACTGGAAGAGAACTTGGAGACTTTCTAGAGGAGTAAAAACATGTTATCAGTAGTGCAGTAGTGTGTTAATGAACTATTGCTTGCAATAAAAAAGATATAGGATGGACCATAGAAAATGAGAATAAGGATGGATATATTCACGATTTTATTTAGGTTATTATGCATGTGCTTTTTTATATGTTGTTAACAGTACAATAGTGTCCTAATAAACTATTGCCTGAAATGAGAAAGATAATAGGGTAGATTGTGGAAAGTACATTAAAATAGGATGAAGATATTCATAATTTTGCTTGGGTTATTATACAAGTGGTTTTGGCAGTGACAACACTAATCATATGGTGGTTTAATCAAACATTAAGCTATGTTTGTGATGTAATAAGTCTAAGGAAAAACATTTCAGGGTAGGTGAAATTATTCCACACTCTTATCAATGTCTCAAGATTCCTTTGTCTTTGGCTCATCTGTGTTTTAGCAGATGTTTTCCATCTTTCCAAGGTGGCTGCTGCACTGCCAACCTCATATCCACTTGTCCTGGAAGTTGCCAGGCACTGCTTAGCTCCCCCCTTGAGGAACAGAGGACTAGGGTGCGGCAGATCTAAAGCTCTCATCGGTCAGCCCCCGAGGGATTGCCTTAGCTCAAAGTGGGCATCGCCCAGTGCCTCCTTGACCTGACGCTCAGCCAACTGGAGCAACATTAAGATGTTCTGAAGGGTCATCCTGTCTTCAGAGTTCCTTCATCCTGTCTTCAGAGTTCCTTCAGGCATCGTCCGATCCCTCTGTTACCATTGTATCGCATTATTTCTTCCTCCTGTGCCCAGTTCTGCTTGTTTCTCTTCACAATTGTTTTTGATCCTATGAGAACTTCTAATAATTTCTATGTATGCTAGTTTTAGTCTCACAGTCTGCTGCCTAAGTGAACCAAGCTATGACATATTTTCAGTAGCTATAAGCTGAATATTACAAGAAAGAAAGGCTGCCGATATCAGGAAAGCCAATTTTTTTTCCCCCTCAAATACCCAGGAGAAATGTGATGTGTTCTAATTGACAGAATTGTATTCCGAGGCCACCCTTAGTTACAGGGAAGACTGATAGCACACTTTGGGCTGGATGCGTTGCCTTCACAAACAAAATGTGAGATTATCTTACTTTTCCCAAAGATCCCCAGAGGCGTCTGCACTGGGGAGAACTGAATTACACGGCCACTCTAAACAGTAGGCAAGGCGGCGAGATGTTCTTTTGATCTGGGCACAGTGTCTCCACAGACAAAAATTAGGGCTCTCTTATTAGAAGAGAAAACAAGAATGAGAGTGGATAAATAAATATCTTTCTATACACAAAAATAGTGATGTTAAAAATTAATACTTGTGAAGCTCTTAAATATGTATCAGGTAACATGCTATGAAGATTTATGTATGTTGAGTCATTTAATTTCCTCAATATTCCTGTTATTAAACCCACAAAATCTGTAACTCAGAAATCATTGCTTTCAGACAGACATTGATGTACTACTTACATGATTTTCTTTCTTGAGTAGGACTCAAATAGTTTACACAGAGCTGTAAAGGCCTTACATCATCCTCATGATGTATTTGTTAGCTTCAGGTACTGAGCCCATTTAGCAGTCTAGTAAACAGGTTTGCAAGACCTAAGTGACCTCCTCGGGGTCACAAAGCTGCCAAGATACACAACTGGAACTTGGTCCACATCTTCCTGACCCCTTAGGGTCCTCTTTTTAGCATTCTGATCCCTATATCTTCTGCTCTGATTAAGACATTGCAACTCTGGGACACCTGCATTTTATGTTTGACTCAGATGCTACTGCACTTAATATGCGCTGGCGTTATAGTTTCAATATAGAATGTCCCCTGTAAAAGCTCATGTGTTGATGTTCAGGGTTTATAAAATTAAATTATGAAGGTTGTATTCCTGCCAGTGGATAAAATCATTGTAATGAATTTATTGGGTGGTAACCTAGGAGGGAGTGTGTGGCTGGAGGAGGTGGGTCCCTGGTGGTGTGGTGTGGTCTGTCTGTCTGTCTGTCTGTCTCTCTCTCTCTCTCTCTCTCTCTCTCTCTCTTTCCTTCTCTTCTCTTCTCTTCTCTTCTCTTCTCTTCTCTATCTAATGTAAGATCAGGGCACTTGTTCTTACCCTCTCTCTGCCTTCTGTGACGCTGCCCTGAGCTTTGCCAATATAACCAGGCTTGAGATGGTCTGAGCCTCTAAAATCTTCACAACAGTGAGCAAACAAGTCTTCCTTCCTCTAGGTTGTCAGGATTTTGAATCACAGGAATAATAATGCTTACCCAAAACAATGAGGCCTCATGTTAGGTTACACAGAATAAGATTAACTGGTGATCCTGGAAGAGTGTGTTGGAATGGAGAAAAAAACCAAGTGAGATACAAGGTGATTGTTGCTATAATAATAATATATGAGGCAATTTATGGGGAATGGAAGAACAACCAAATCTACTGTAGATCTTGGGTAACTTTGAGCCTGGAATCAAACAATTTTAGGGCATTAACAAGATGACGTCTTGAGAGCCCTCTTGTTAGGTCATTCCTTGCAGAGTCCTAATGATGGTTCACTTTGGGTCAAGGGAGGTAGTGCTGATACGAGCAGAATGTCTGTGTTATTTTGGCTACATGATAAATGACATTTATTTTGATTATGAGACTGCAATTTCAGGGAAGGGGACTCAGCACTGAAGGTCTCTGATTCACTAGCCATTGGCCAGGGTGGCCGAAGAGTTAGGGTGCAGACTCTGATGAAGGCAAGCTCACTTATGTAACTGGTCTGTAATGCTGCCTCTTGGCTGGAACTTCAGTTGGGATTGTCAGTATCTTGTTCAAAGCTTTCATGGAGCATGGTGGCTGGGTTCCAAAAGAGTGAATCAGAGAGACAGAAAGACAAACTATTGCCAGGTATGGTGGCGCACACTTGTAATCCCAGCATTTGGGAGGCTGAGACAGGAGGATCATGATTTGTGGACAGCCTCAGCTACTACTTAGTGAGGGCCTTTGTGACTCAGTGAGACCCTGTTTCAAAATAAAGATAGAAAAATAGGGCTGAGGTATAGCTCAGAGTTAGAATGTCCCTAGGTTTCCTCCCCAGTAGCAAAAGAAAGAAAGGAAGAAGGAAGGAAGGAAGGAAGGAAGGAAATAAAGAAAGAAAGAAATACAGACAGACAGACAGACAGACAAGCTATTGGTCACAGCAGTCATAAGACCTTGCCTAGAGTTGGGAGGAGGAATATTTGACCCCACCTCTGAATGGGAGAACTACCAATCATACTCTAGGAATGAGATACAGCCATCCAGCTGCCCCATTTCACTTCCTTTCTCCAGGTAAAATTCACTTATTATTTTTCCCAGGACTCCCAAGACCCTTCCCTTATGGCCCCAGGTTTAAGCTAAAAGTCTAAGATAGTCTTCTATAAATAGGGTTCGAGTGTGTGTGACGCTACTCATGTGTGTCTTCTCCCCACACTTTGAGTTCAGTTCCTCTAGTTCTCCACATACATGCGCTAAAGGGAATTTACCCCTTCTTTCCTCCCTCCCTCCCTCCCTCCCTCCCTCAAGTCTAGTGCAAAATGATGCAGTGTACATGGATAACAGCTGTAGATCTCATTCAAAGATGCTGCTAGAGGCATGCAGGAACAGACTGCAGTAGCAAATGCTGACATCTAGCTAGGGACATACTGGTAGCATCTTGATGAGCCCACAGTCCTGTAATCTAGACACATATTTACACTGCTCCTGGATCCTCCTTGTAGGTTCTTGGTCTTAAGCAATTGACCCTTTTCCTAAGAAGTATCTGGCACTTGAAAATTTAGTGGTTTATCCCTCCCTCCCTCCCTCCCTTCCTTCCTTCCTTCCTTCCTTCCTTCCTTCCTTCCTTCCTTCCTTCCTTCCTTCCTATTGGACCCAGGGACATTTTAGCACTCATCTATTCCTCCCCCCCAGCCCTATTTTAGTTTTTATTCCAAAACAAGGTCTGACTAAATTGCTAAGAATCTCTCTAAGTTTCTAAGGCTACCCTCTAACCAGTACCTCTTCTGACTCAGCCTCCCAAGTATTGGGATTAAAGCCATGTACCACCACACCTAGCTTAGTGGTTTCCTTAGACCATTTGCTGTCTACAGTAGTTGGAGAGCCATGAATAATATGTTCATTTTTACCATCTCTGTCACTTTGAGTCCTACATGGTAGAGTTCTCTTTAAAAACCTGTCACTGTATTTTAATTTGTATTAGACACATTTCATCATAAAAAACCTCCCCTTCACATCCCATCAAGAGAAATATCTTTTTTTTAACTTGAATTTCCTCTAATACCTCTGTGGGTACACACTTTGCTGATCCTTATTGGCCCCTTAATATAATAAAGAAAATCTGCAAGCCATGTTTCCAAGGCCCCTTTCTTTGTAGGCTCCGTCTTAAGTCTTTCTGAGGTCTTAAAAAGGGTTTTGTCATCATGGCCTTGGCTTCATTGTTGAACATTATTTTCTTTTTTTTATCCATATTTTTTTTATTGGTGCATTATATTCATGCATCATATTGGGGTAAAAATCTTGTGTGTACATACATGTACACATCACTGATTTAACCCCTACCCAATTCCCACCCCATTCCCTCCCTCCCTTGCTTGGCTTAGTGGTTGACTTCGATATGTTTAAGTACATTGTGTGTTTTAGAGATTTTCCTCTTCCCCCCCTCCTTTCTCCTCCTTCAGGTTGCCTTGTTTGCTCCTCTATAGGATCTCCTTTTTCATCTAGAGTTCCTCCTATGACCCATTTCTCCCTAACTCTCACATATTAGGCAAAGCATCTGATTTCTTATTTTTCGTGACTGACTAATCTCACTTAGCATAATGTCCTCCAGTTCCATCCACTTCCTTGAAAATGATGTAATTATTTTCTTGACAATGTCATGGATTCAACCTTGCCCATAGAGTCATTTCTTATCTTGGGCATTATTCTCTATCTAAGAAGGCGGGGAATGAGAAATAGTGTTATTATTTGTGAGCTTTAAGGTTTTATTTAGCTTATCCCCACCGTCTCACAGTTTACTACAAGTGGTGGGAAGAAGCCTAGAGGCTTCAGCCAGACTAAGAGCCTCCTCTGCTAGACCTTTGAGCTCCTTAGGTATGTTTTCTATTTTTTACAGCCACATGGTTGAGGCAGAGATTTCTGCCACTGACAAGGGCCTCTTTCTTTAGCTCCTAATAACATTCTCTTAATTTTATTTTAGTGCATTTTCCCCTAAGCACAACTCCAGTGTTCTCTGTGTCTGCTAACATTCCAGTCCCTTCACAATACCTTCGTTTCCTCCTCCCACCCCATCCAGAAACCAGATCCACATGTTTCCACTGGTTATAAACTCACTCCAGCCAGTCATGGTGGCACACACTTATAACTCAAGAACTTGGGAAGGCTGAGGCAGGAAGATTTCAGATTCAAGGCCAGCCTCAGCAAATAAGGAGACCCTGTTTCAAAAAGAAAAAAAAAAGTAAATATTGCTGGGGTTGAAGCTCCGAGGTAGAATGCCCCTAGGTTTAATTATTTATATCATAAATACATCCATTCTCAGGTTTCAAATCTGTTTCAGTTACTGTGGATTGATAGCACAGTTCCTCAAACTTTGGCAAAAAAAATGATATTTTTTAAAGCCACAAAGAACCTATAGTTTGGTGTAGGTTTAGTGATCATGGCTCATGTATCTCTGTTCTACTTGACACTAACTCAAGTGAGGGGTTATCTGGGATCTGACCAGCTATGCCTCCAGCACTTGACCAAACATGTGGCTTTCCATGCACCCTTGATTCCTCATGACATTGTTGTCCACTCATGAGGGGTAGCTCCTTGGGATGGGCAAAAGAGAAAATGAGAAAGAGAAAACGAGAGGAAAGAGGAAAAGATGAAAGGAGGGGCGAAAAATTAAGAAAGAGAGAAGAGGAAAGGAGAGAGAAGAGAGGGGAGAGAGGAGGAAGAGAAGGAGGAGAAGGAAGGAGGAGGAACAGAGAGAAGGGGAAGAAAAAGGAGGAGGTGGAGAACATATGATGTTTAGGGAGAAAAAAGAGAAAGAAAAAATGTACTGGGTTTGATACAAGTGGACATCTCCCCTGACAGTGTTACCTACTTAAACCTTGGTTTTCTAATGATCAGATGATGCAGTGCCTCTCTTGCTGAGCTAGTGTTCACATTAGATAAAAATTACAGTTCAATTCCTTATTCCAGTTGGATTCCATGTAGATACTCGATGAGAGGTTTGCAGTAATTCTAGCCATTCTGGAGCTTAGTCAGTTCTTGTGTTTGTATGACCTTGGATAAGTCTGTCCTCTAGCCACACTTTTTGTTTTTACATACAGAATGAGAAGCCTGAATTGTTATCTGGTATTATTACTCCTTCTTGGCCTGATTTTGAAATACATGTTCTGAAGCAATATTAAAAATCTATGTAATTCATTCGGCAATATTTACTTGGGGGAACTCTATGTCAAACTCTGTGCTAGGTTTGGGGGATTGTTTTTTTAAATGCATATCCTATTTGCTGGAAAATGAATGGAACTAGAGTATATTGGACTAAATTAGATAAGACAGTCTCGAAAAACCAAGAGCTGTATGTTTTCTCCCACATGTAGAAGCTAGAGCAAAAACAGAAAACAAAGAACTTCAGGTAAATGAGAAATGAGAACAGTAGAGTAGTGGAAAGGGATTGAGGGAGGGAAGTGGGGGGTTGGAGAAACAGTTCAGTTGATGGGATGCCAGTATAAAGGTATTGCTACCAATCTCACTGACACACACAGAGAAAAAGGAGGGGGAGCAGAAAGGATGGGAAAGGCAGTACAGCAAGTGATACCTATATCTATGCTCCTGTCACTTTGAATCTGTGTTATATAATTAATACAATATTAAAAATGTGCATCCGAGCCAGGCGTAGTGGCACACACTTATAATCCTCACACTCAGGAGGCAGAGACAGGAGGATCACGCAGGTTCAAAGCCAGCCGCGCTGGCTTAAGAGACCCTGTTTCCAAATAAAAATATAAAAATAGCCCTGGGAGTGTATCCCAGAGGTAGAAGGACTTCCAGGAACCCCAGTACACCAAATAACAACAACAACAACAACAACAACAACAACAACAACAACAATAATAATAAATTAAAAATGCACATCCGTTGGCTCCATATATCTTAACCTATATTTGCAAAATACACACACATATATTTTATTATAAAATAACCTAGGAGAGAGGTGACAGAAATATGATTTTGGTGTTTTGGAATCAAGGAAAAGAATCACCTTACCCTTCCAAAAGGAGGGAAGGAGTCCTTCCTGAAGATATGAGCCTTAAAAGATGCATAAACCTTAGGGGGGGAAGAAGAGTGTGCACCTTGGTTGAGCAGGGCTGGTGAGGCCATTGTAGTAGTACTGAAGTCAAGAAGGAGAGAAATAGCTTGGCATAGGTAAATCACTACTTAGCTGTAGATGAGGCCAGGTAAAAGCTGTGGCTGTAGCCACCAGCAGAGTCAGTTCCCAGTGAGCCTTCTTCATGGTCTGTGTGGTTGGCTCCCTAGGTCTAATCATTACCGTAGGTTACAGTCATGGGCATCAACCTAATCATTACGGTAGGTTACAGTCATGGGCATCAACCTAATCATTATGGTAGGTTACATTATGGGTATCCATCACTTGTGGGTTCCTATAATTTTTTAAGGATGACTTTCAGATTTATTGGTGCATTGCAATTATATAGAACAGTGAAATTCACAGTGACACATTTATATACCCACATTGTATAAGTTGGTCTGATTCTTTCTTTTTTGAACACTTCACATGTTAATACATTTCCCATGTGCTTCTTGCCTTTACCATGCCGACTAAACATACACTCTTGCTTGTTGCTAGGGTACAATTTATAACTTAAACTCAGCCAATCAGTTTCAGTCCTAAGAAACTGATTGTGAACATTAATTCCATGAAAAAACAGGCAGATCACGTAGCCTTCCCTTTGCTGTCCGTGGAGATTGCAGAGGCAGTGGGGTCATTGGTAGGGGGTAAGAGAGGCAGCTTTCTGGTCACAGCAGGGATAGTATGCTGTGTGGTTCTGAAAGATTCTCTCAGGTATTTAGCTAAGAACTATTACTCATAGCCTTTCAAAAATTCTCTAAGGCTCCTAATCACATGTATTAGTTTTTCTTCCTGCCTAACTATACTGAAGGAATGTTGATGTTTGAAACCAACAACCTGTGCAAAAGAAATTATTTAACCATGATCTCACACCATAAAGGCTGGAAGCAAGGATTCAGAGACACAAGTACAGTTTCCAAGACCACACCCCCAAGGACCCACCTTCTCTAGCCCCACCCCACCTGCCTATGGTACTACCCAGTAAGTTTATTACAATGAATTTATCTCCTAATGATACATTGATGACTTAACATATCAGCTCTGAACATTAATACATGAGCTGTTCAGCAGACTTCCTACATCTAACCATAACAGGTGTAATAGCACTCTAGCTCTCTACAGGCGTGCTGATTACTTGATGCTAGAATGGCTGTAGGCCTCTACATCTGCTGACCCATTGTTTTGCAGTCAGATCTGGCTGGTGTTCTACTTCACTGAAGTTGCCTTGATGTGCTAGCTAACTGTTCCTCTAGGTGGGAGTTAGAGTCAACTTAAAAACGTACACCCGGATGTCATGTCCTGCTGGCTGAGGTACTTTTGAAGAGGTGGCATTGAGACTGGAATAGAGGAGCTTGTAAAGTGGCTCCTATCAGGAACACAAGTTGTGAGAGAGGTGACTCCTTCCCTGCTGTTTAGGAATATGTGTGTAGCTACCACTCTCATCATCAATGGCTGTGGCTCATTCCTACATCCCTGCCTGTGGCTAGGCACACCCTGAATATGTGTTCATGACCCTTCATTTGTCAGTTTCGTTATTTCCACTCAAACATTCCTTTGTCCAGAGTCCCCCTTGATTACTCTGTCTTATTTTATTTCCATCATTTTATTTAGTACTTTTTAATTTATCTGGATGGTTTCTTTTTCTGGCATCCTCTTCTTCTCTAGAATGGAAGCTTCGCATCAACAGAGTAGGTTTTTCTTACTTTTGTATCTGCAGAAACTAGTCCAATGCCTGCCACCTAGTAGGGATTCCATAAATCACTGTAAATATATGATTCCACATATTTGAATGAAGGAATATTTTGCATTTACACTATTTCTGGACACTTAGAAGAAAAGTAAAAAAGGCTCATCGAATCAGCTCTTATTTGAATATTTTATGAGATCTTTGCTTATTTATTAGAACACTTGGCATCATTTTAAAAACGTCTTACCATATATTCCAGTGAAACTGTTGCCACAGTTTTTGAATCGGTTTTGAAATAAAGTTATCCCTGGGTGGCATATGCCAGCTTGGGAGGCACCTGGAAGAAGGAAAACGTAGATAGTAGGGTTCATTTCAGAGTTTGCAGCACTCCACGTACCAAATAATTGTCCTATTGTTTACATGAATGTGTGCAATGCATGTGTGGTGATGGCATTAGAAAAGACTCGTAGATAGGGAGAGATGGATGATCAGAATGTTAAAACAACTGGTAACATAATTTAGAGAGGGAAAAAAGATAAAAACACCATTGTGTTAGGTCAATGATTTGCAACCTGTTGAAAAACTAACATCAAGCCAAAAATAAATAAATAAATAAATAATAAGCAAATAAATAATAAATGCAAGCCTTTCCCAAAATATCACAATTGAAATTTTATATTTGCAATGGAAAATTTTTTCAATAAAAGTTTTTATCTAATTTATATTACTTGTATAATCACAGGTGTTGCAAACATTTAATATAGCCTCACAATGTATGCTGAGTGCATGCATGTGTTTGTCATTCTGAACCTCACTACAATATATAATTTCAATGCAACAATGAAAAACTCTAAATGCTAACAACAGCAATTTAACTGTTCCAGTTATGAATGTGTCTCTGCCATCAGACACAATGTTATTGCAAAAAAAAAATAGTGACATAAGTATAGTTCTGTTTCCTTATTTTCTTGTTTCTTTCCATTGTTATTTCTTAATCTCCATTCTACCTTCTCTCCTTTCTTAACATTTTCCCTTTTTGCCTTCATTTTCTTTCTTCTCTTTTCTTTTCTGTTTTTTCTCCTTTCAAGAAGCCTAGCTTGTTGCTTGCGTATGGTATGTATGTATGTATGTATGTATGTATGCATGTATGTATTTATTTTTATTTTGTGGTACTGGGGATGGAATCCAGGGACATTCTACCTCTAAGCAACACCCCCAGCCCTATATTTTATTCTTTATTTTTGTTTTTTTTTTGAGGTACTGGGGGTAGAACCCAGGGGCATTCTACCTCTAAGCTACACCTCTAATTCTATTTTTTATTCTTTATTTTGAAACAGGGTCTCACTGAGTTGCAAAAGCCCTCACTAAGTAGCTGAGACTGTCTGCAAACCATGATCCTCCTGTATCAGCCTCCCAGATGCTGGGCTTACAAGCGTGTGCCACCAAGCCCAACTTAGCTTGCTTATTTAGAATGCTGACCTATGGTGACACATTCTCACCATGATAATATAACCAACAAAATTGCTCTGATGTCAGAAATACCACACTGAAGACAAATGGAGAACAAGGCATTTCTGCCAAGCCAATGGCAATTAATATTTATTTGGTTGAGCCTGGCTCTCCTCTTATTTGCTGTATTTCATAAGAACTGCATTATATAAGATGACATGTGAGACAGTCATGAGTATTTTGGGGAAGAGAAAAGAAACCAGGCTCATGCAGATCACTTCAAGAATGATCATGGTTTTTTCTCCCTGTCTTATCTCTCATCGATGACCTCCTTAAAGCTGGAATCAGGGAGGTGAGGCAGAAAACCCACTGGGCTAGGAGAAGAAAGATTCCAGTTGACTTCTGTGTATGTCCTTGGCCAAAATAATAAATATTTGGGCCTCAGTTGCCTGATTTGTAAATAAGAGAGGTTTATGATCCTAGCATGTGAAAAACATTCTTTTGTTAATTGATTTGATCCTGAGGCTTAGATACACAAGGTCAATGGTAGCTGTCGTTAAAAAACACTTGGAATTGTGCTAACTACAACCAACACCCACAGCAAACCTAGTTAGCTGTATGCCAGGTCTATCATATTTTAACTGAGAAAATGTGAGGAAAGGTGAGGTTAAGTACTGTGTCCAGTACTCATTCTGGCATAGAGCCTGATTTGAATCATGACCATGTAGAGCTAGATATTATCATACTAATATGATAAAACAAGTCCTGGGAGGACCTGGATTTCTCTGATTTCATATTTGATCACCAGTGCTGAGCTGCTCCAGTCAATAGCTATTTGACCCCAACTTACTGACTGTGCATCCAACACTTTACCTGTAGTGTTGGGGTAGTTCACCTGTACTGTTCATCGTGAGGCTTTCTACAATGACACTTGGAGGACTTTCATGCTATTTGTCATTGTGTTAGACAAAAGATCTTGGGCTATGATTCAGTAGCCTTTATCTTCCAAACCTCAGTGGCTATAGACATCAACGCACTTGTCGCCATACCTCAGGATCAATGTGCTTGGTAGGGCTTCTATTCTATGGATCTCATGAACCCAGGATAACGGAGGGTCTTCCAGCAAAAAGTTACTTCCTATAGCAGAGGAGAAGCCAACTGTAGAGTTCCATATTTCCATTGCTAATTTGAATGTGACCTATACCCCAGCCTTGAATCCTAAGTAGTCATGTGCCTCTGCCCAGCTGTAGTAGAATTAAAAAGTACAGTAGAAAAGAAAATAAGATCCTAAGTCAATAATACTCTCACAAATGCAAATGTCTTTCATAAGCTTCCTGCCATGTGGTTATCACTCAATAGTTACTGGGGCCACTGTCAGCCCCAACGTAATCAAAACATTAACAGGACATCATCTATCATCTGGCCTTGAAAAATCGATACTGGAATATTTGACATGTTTAATATGATTATAAAGAGCTTTTGAAATAAATGGGAATTAGCAGGACAAATGATGGCTTTTTGAAACTCCAACAAAGTGTTAATTATTTTAAAGTCACAGAACAATTTGGAAAAATTACTTATATAGACAATTCATTCTTGTTTAGCTTTTTTTCCTAGGCTGTTTCTATCTATCATAGTCACCTATCCTTAGACCAGAAAAACTTGAGGATTGTCGAAGGAACAGCTTGCCAATTTCATTGGCTGATTGAATATAAATCATTTCCATTCTTTTATGCCTCATCAGCTCATTTATAAAGTAATGCCCTTTATTATGACAGATTTTATGATATTTTGTGATGACCAGCCATGGAGAGGGAAAGGTTTAATGCACTGACATCTAATTTTATTATCTCTGATACCTATTCATTTTTTTGGAAGCATTTCTTGACTTTGTGCCAGTTTAAGCATGGAGCTTTAAAAAGTAGATGACGACAGGGTTGAGAATTAAACCTTTAAATCAGAACAGGATGGGGATGACAACTCACAAAGAGATTTCAATCATTTAGCGTCTCCCCAGCATGCTAATAAGTGGCATTACCGAAGTCAAAGGCACATTGCAAACCTGTGCTCCAGCAGGTGCAGGTGTGCTAGGTGGTGCTCCGGGGCCAGAGGGTGATGTATGAACACTGACCCCAGGTAAGGGAAGGATGCAAACACACATATACTTAGTGTTGAAAGTAGCAAAGTTTCAGGTTAATTGCAGGTTAAGAAAGACATAATTGGTGTTATTAAAATGTAGCGCTTGTAGCTCAATGGTCAAGTGCATGCTGACATTCCCTGTGGCCCTGGGCTTTATCCCTAGCACTAGGGGGAAGAAAAAGTCTTAAAGTAACTTTCTTGGGTGTAAATGTGAAATATTTCTGTCTTGGTCTACGTTTTCTATGATATAATTCAAAAAGCCTGACCACACAACTTCGAGGGAAGATTAATTTTCTCACAGTTTTTGGATATTTCAGAGTTCAGTCTATGATGGGGTGAAGTCAAGGAAGGAAGAGCTCAAGGGCTCTTCCCTCACATCATGGTGGCCAAAAGCAAGCAAGAGGATTCAAAGACTAAGGCACAGTTCCTAAGGCCACGCTTCCAAGGACCCACCTCCTCCAACCACACCCCGCCTGGAATAACCCACTGATGAGATAACCCTCATGATTCAGTTATATCAGCTCTGAACATTAATACAGGAGCTCTTCAGGGGAGCCTTTTATACCTAATCTTAACAGTTGTGCCAACTATTTAGGCTTTGTTTATATGCAGGCTTTTATAAATGTTATATAAAGATTATGACAGTTACTATACCCACATCACCATACAGGATGTTTTACCCATATTATCTCATTATAAAAATACCTCAAAAGGGGTTATAAATTTCTACATGTGCGTGACATACATTCAAAAACATATCAAAGTCAGTCACTAAGCCAAACATAAGAAAGAGGGAGGGAAGAGGAAATGGGGTGGGAACTGGGGAAGGGCTTAATGAGTAATCTGTACATGGATGCTTCTACCATCTTGAACGCCATTAAGATGTATGACTACAGGCAGTAATAAATTTTTTTTTAATGTAAGAAGTAAAGTTACAGTTGGTCAGGATAAATCAGGTCTGTGATTTAATTAGGCAGCCCAATGACTATGGTTATTAATAATGTATTATATACTTAAATTTTGTTAAGAGAATTAATTTGTCATTTTGATTCTCACCATACCAAAAAGTAAAATAGAATAAAAAGAAAGAAAAGAAAGGCGTGTGTGTGTGTGTGTGTGTGTGTGTGTGTGTATGTGTGTGTAGTGTGTGTATATTACAATGGCTGCATTAATGAATTGATTTCATCATTGCAAAGTATATACATTTGTCAAAACATCAGATATATGATATATATATATATATATATATATATATATATATATATATATATATACTATAGTAAAGTTGGGAAATTTAAAGAAAACATAAAATATAAAATGTAGCTGAAGAATCTGGTACTAAACTTGTTTCACACACTGTCTTGCTTTTTAAAAACGAAACACCTGCTTGTGCACAAGTGATTTATGGCAGGGTTGTGATAGTCTTTGCTAGGATTAGCATGGTTGGCTTGGTTTTTTCATTTGGCTCCAATAAAAAATCTCTCTGGGTCTAAGAAAATTGTATGGAAATTCCCCCTTCCTCCCTTCAAGGATTATCATCCTGGATTTTTTCTGATTGTGTCTGAATGCATTGTGTAACAAGAGAGTACTTTGTGCTGGGCTTCAAAATTCATACCTCTCATTCAATACTGGGGAGGCCGAGACAGGAGAATCATAGACTAGAAATGAGAAACTTAACAAGATTCTATTTAAAAACTAAAAAATAAATATAGAAAAGGGCTGGGTGTATATCTAAGAAATAGAAACCTCTTGGGTTCCATTCCAGTAAAAAAATAAATAAATAAACAAAACTGCCCTATGCACTTTCTTTTTTTTCCTAGGGAATAAGCTCAGAAGGCAAGGGCCTTTTATATCTTACTATCTTTTCTTTCGCGCTTAGAAGAATAATTGTTCAGGAAGTACTTTTATCAAGGTCATCAGTTTGTATTTCAGGAAGAGATACTGACTCGCTGGAAGGAAGAAAATTCACACCCCATCGACGCCTCAGAGCTGGGTCTGGAACCAGGGCCGGAGTTGTGATAGGTACCAGAACAGGGTGAGCTCTGTGCCATTTCCTGTTTCACATGCTTCAAATGTGTAACTTTGTTAATTCGTACCACAACTTAGTTTTAGTCCTCATTTGACAGAAGGGGAAAATAAGAAGGTGGAAGGTCTTGCTTTCTTAGGTTGGCTGGTATTTCCCATGCTGGGATTCGAACCCAGGGTCTTGTTCATTTGTTTTCTTACTTGGCTATTTCCTGGTCCCAAACCTGTCCATGCAGAGCAAACCTGTGACCACGTCTTCACGATCTGCGTTCTGGGCGTGTATAGTCATATCACCCAGATGCATTGGCATTTTTAATCATTTTTAAAGGTAGTTTTGACTTGACTCTATTCTTGTTTAACCACCTTAAGCAAATTAACTAGCTCTGTGCCACTCCAGATGCTCTGAGTTCATTGTCCATAAAACCTCAGCCATAATTAAACTTTTTAATATTGTGTCTTTACTACCTGAAGTGTCTTTTAAATTTTAAGAATTTCTATAGTTCATGCTTTCTTATGTGTGTGTGTATATATATATCTATATATCTATATATCTATATCTATCTATCTATCTATATATATCAGAAATTATTTATGTATCAGAAAAATGTCCAAGAATGCAAAATAATCAAAATCCAGATTAAAACAGAATATTTTTATATTTTATTTGGAAACGGGCTCACTAAGTTGCTGAGATCCTCACTAAGTAGTTGAGGCTGGCTTCGAACCTGTGCGATCCTCCTGTCTCAGCCTCCTAAGTGCTGGGATTACAAGCATGTGCCACCACGCCCAGCTTAAAACAGAATATTTTTTATATCTCTTCTATTAGAAGATTAAAAATATCAAGAAGTTTGATTATGGAATAACAAATAGGAGAGAGGTTTTGTCTTTCTAGCAAATAATATGTGGTTCTAGGGCAGTTATGTAAATACTCAATATACACATGAAAACAAATTAACATGGTCTTCGAAACAATGAAATATCACTTCATGCCTTGTAGAATGCCCATACTGAAAAACACAGATACTGACAAGTGTTGGCAAGGATGCTGAGAAATTGGAACCTTTATCCACAGCTGGTACGAATGTGAAATGGTGAAGTCACTTTGGGAAACAGGCCAGCTGTGCTCCAGAATTCCATCCCAAGGAATGTGTCCAGGAGGAGCAAACACATGTACAGAAAAGTTGATGGCAGCCTTATTCTTAATAACAAACTCAGTGATGTCCTAAATCTCTGTCTCTTGATGATTGGATGAATCAAATGCACTCTATGAAATAATTGACAGTTGGCAGTGGCCACTAACGTGTTAAAAAGAGCTTCTACTATTAACTACATCATGTCTCCTGATGGAATTAGATAATAGCACCTATACATTTTTTATTTTTTTTTTACCCTAAAGATTCAAACCTCTAAACAGAGAGACATATTCAATGACATCATGGGAGAGCAGGCAGCAGAATCAAGATTTTTAGTGAGGTTATGAGACAATCTAGTGTGTGGAAATATTAATTGCAGGGAGCAGAAAAGGGGGAGAAATCCTTGCTTTATAAAGAATTAAGGGACATGTCGAATTTCATACATGAGTACTATATTTAGCTTAGAATAGACCAATTGTATATAAAGTTGACTCTGAGAAAAGTGTTAACAATAATTGGATATTTTATAGCATCAAGGAATTACTACTCATTTTGATGTGATATTTATACTGTGGTTTTGTATTTAATAAGAGTCCTTTGTTCTCAGAGATATATACTGAAGCAATTATGGATAAAATTGAAGAATGGATCGCATTTACTCCAAATTAAGCCAAGGATGATGTGAATTTAGTGGGAGTCTAGTAACACAGGAATGATGAAGATTTGATCACTCTTTGGCTGGTGACCTGCGTATAGGATACATCATACCCTTCTCTCTGGTTTTGAATATGTAAACATTAAAAATACGTGTATTTGCAACAGCCATGATCATTTGGCCTGAGTGCATGCAAGCGTTAAACATTAGAAAAATTACAGACTGGAGAACAGGTACATAAATCGAGTGCGGAATAGTAACGAGAGGGAGAGAATAGAAGAAGACAGGAGCTTTGAGGGAATCGATGGAGGGCCTGTGGTATGCAACGAGGGATGCCGTTAACTAGCCCCTTCCCTTCATGCCCAGTGGGGAAAATGGAGGCGATACAGAGCTGCCCCTAGAAAAATGTCAGTCTTGTAGGTTCAAGGCCAGCCTGAGCAACTTAGCAAGGCCCGCTAATTCCCTTTAAATGAATAACTTCTTCCCCTTTTCTGCCTCCTACAATTGATATTTTCACGCACTAGATTGTTTATTTCATAAGGCCACTAGCTTTCTGAATATTGCTGTTTGCTTTCCCATAAAATCACTGAATATGTTTCTCTGTTCAGGAGTTTGAATCTTTGGTTAAAAGAAAAAATGTATAAGTACTGTTACCTAATTCTTTCAGGAGACATCTACATATATATATATATATATATACACACACATACATACATACATAATACAGCTGTAGTATATCTCAGAGATAAAATGCCCCTCTGTTCAATCTCCAGTAACAGTAATAAAGAATGTATCCCCAAACCAATTGATCTGACCAGGTCCATACTATGTGAGCCTGGTTACCTCTACCACAGTTACCTTATCATAATTTAGGCTAAAAATTACTTTTACAAATTATCAGAGAGATTCGGTCAGGCAGGAAAGATTATTCTGATGATAACAAAAATGTTATTTATCAGCTACAGTTTCTCCTAAATTAATTCATTATCTTTAAAATGAAAATAGGCTGTACTGACAGTTATCGATGGCTATTTCAACTTCTCGTGGTGAAGGCACAAAATGGTATTTTCTGGGACTCATAATTTTGAATTATTACATAATCATGCAAAATATCTCAGCTGAGATGATGAGGTGAGTTTATTTTAACCCTCCAGTTTGGTGATAGCCAGGTGAATTAGCACTCAAAGATATTCTATATTCTTCTCAAATCACCCTATTTTATCTTTTTATCAAAACAACGTATACTTGGGTGGCACCAGGAATAGTAAACTAAGTTTCATATAACAGAATATTGTACATAACTTTTTTATGCTACGATAAATTTTTTAAAGACCTGTTTGGAATTTTATGGTTAAATGTAGCATGGTGAAAATTTACTTTCTCCTTTATTTGTAATAGTATTATTAGGGAGAAGAGGAGTAGAAATTACATTTGAATCATAAATATATGCCCACTGTAAACACCAAGTTAAACAAAATATTTTCATTGAGTCATTATCATAAAACTGTAACTTTTACTTAAAAAAAATCTGGGTAAGAAAAGGTTTGATGTTTGAATTTAAATTTCAGTTCATGTACTTTCCTAATTCACTGGGTTTTTTTTTTTTTTTTTGCATGTAAAAAGTCAGATGTGAAGTTCTAACAGGGATTGGAAAGGAAGGTGTTCCTAAGCCAAGCTATTCTACTGCTGATTTTTGCAGGGCTGGGAACACTTCAAATGCATGGCTTTTGCAATTTGTGAAAGATTGGCAAAACATCCCACCAAGAATAATATTTTTGTCACCTAAAAAATTACATGTAATTCAAATTTTGCTCTCACTAAGGTAGTGTTAGGACACTGCCACACTCATTGGGTCTTGTGTTGTGGCTGCTTCCAGGCTGTAAAGCACAATAGCTTTCACAGAGACCGTGAGCCTGGGAGTCTAATGTTTTACTGTCTGGCTATTTATGGGAAATTTGCTTTCTCCTGAGATCTACTTAAACCCAAAAGAACTGTGACCAAAAGGGAAAAGACATAAATGAGTGAGGTTCTCTGGAGTCCTGGAGAATGAAGGAAAATCATAGAGAAGTCTGATGAAAAAAGACAATACAGGGCAGGCATGGACTGTGAAGATCTTTGGTACACAGAATATAAAATCAGCAGCATCTGCTCGCACCTGCAGAAAGCCAGACCTGAGGATTCAGGACTGCCCTGGCTGCTACTCTCAAAGCAGGTGACCTTCAAACGCTCTTGATGTGTTCCCTCAAGGCAGAGTCCTTTTGGACTTGAACAATGAGTTTATGAAGAATTCTCAGTTATCCCCCAAAGAGCGTCTAAGTAAGGCAACCATTCCATGCTTCTTCGTGGTGCAGTTTGGAGATGGAAATATTTAAATACTAAAATAAGCACTTGACATTGAGCAAGTTAAGGTGAGCCTTTGATAATATTTAAGCATGCAGCCTAATTAGCATCTTGCTGGAGGAAGCCACGTATTTAGTGACTATGCTTTTTTTTTTCTTTGTGATACTGGGGTTCCTGGAAGCCCTTCTACCTCCGGGCTACACTCCCAGACCTATTTTATTTTTGGAAACAGGGTCTCTTAAGCCAGCGCGGCTGACTTCGAACCTGCACGATTGATCCTCCTGTCTCCGCCTCCCAAGCGCAGGGATTACAAGCGTGCGCCACCACGCCCGGCATGACTATGCTTTTTAAGTGCTGTCTCCATCATAACTTCTGACTAAAATCTAAATATAACTTAGACTTTAAGTATTTAAGTAATTCTGTAATTTAAGTATTACTTAGAATCTACCATCTGACTAAAATCTAAGTATTACTCAACATGGGCCTGTAAACGAAGCATGATCTGTGCTTGGAACGTAAATTTTTTACAGTCAGTTGACTTCTTCTCTCATGAAATGAAACCTAATCTTATGGGGGGGGAATGGCACAGTATTAATAAGATAATGCATTTGAAAGCATTTAAAAACTTACACGGAACAACATAAATGTAAAAGACTATTGCCATCATAATGATTATTATTACTACACTGTAACCCTCAGGTGCACAGATGCCAACACACGGTATGTACCTTGGATTTGAGAGCTTTGATCATTCTGAGTAATGGTTATCATAGATATGGCAATACAGAACTTCCAGTCTGGAACTTATTAACCTTTCTAATATAATTGACCTAAAACAAGGTTCACAGTTGAAGTAATAAAGTTTCTTGGGATACACAGTAGGTATTTTCACGTGAGAGATAGGCACTGTTAAGTTAACTCAGGGAATCCAGGAAATTATTCTTGTAGTGTTTTCTTGGAACCAGCTGCACTGTCAGCAGGAGATAGAAGAAGTAGATGGACATCACCTTGGCCCATTTAACCTACAATTCCAGCATTTAGGACCAAAAGGAGGGGTCCAGCAAAAGGGAACAATATAAATTATTCAGCTCAATTTTATTCTAAATGGTCAGTGGCAAAGGTAATAGTTTGTCTTTCTTGGAGGAGATAGAGGAAGGTGGTCATTTCAAGAATCTTAAGTAGGAAAAGACACACATCATTACCAAAGGAGAAAATTTTCACACTTGTCAGTCATGATTCATTAATTTGTGTGAAATAAAGAAGAGACCAGGAAGGGAAGACTTTTTATTGGGTGAAGTAAAAATTATGGGGACGATCATCAGAAATAATGAAAATTAAGAAAGAAAATACTTTTCATTTAGCTTAAAAAGAAAGCTATGTGCACTTCCAGAGGCAGGGTTAAACATCTTGACTATTGCTCAGAAGACAAAAAAAAAAGTATTTCCGTCTCATGTGCCATTTACCTTAGTCTTTTATATTCCATTTTATATTTTCATTGGATCATTAGTCTATCTTTTTCCATGGGTTCTTTTCTGCTGGCTTATAAAAATGATCAAGTCTCTCTTACAAAAAAAGAGAAAAATATTTTATAAACTTTATATGTTCTAGATTTTTGTTTCTTTTTTCCTTTAATCAAATCTCTTTTTCTAAAACTTTACAATATTTTTGAAAGTAGTCATATATACTGACTTTTTCTACTTCTTACCTTTTTAATATCTATGTTTTGACCTACTGAGTTTATACCATGTTTGATGAGTACTTTAATTACAGAAAAGTCAAATGCTTTTTCTTAATGTATGAAAATGTGTAATATCCATTCTTTATTCTATTAGCATGGTGTACTATAATAATTGATATTTGGATGTCAAACCAACCTTGCATTTCTGTAATACATCCTACTTGGTTATTGTCTATGATCCTTTTTCATATTTTTCTGGACTCGCTTTTCTAGAATTTATTGAGTATTTTCACATCTATATTCTTAAGTATACTGATCCATAGAATTTTCCTTCCTTGTAATGCCAGTGGTATGGGTATTTCATAAGGGATCCTAAGACCACCTTCAGGTTTGATTTTTTGCTACAGAGCATTGAGCAAGTTATAAAAGCTATTATCTTCATGTGTATGTTTAGTTACAGCCCAAAGACACAGATTAAAATCAACAAAGTAAAAAGATAGTAGGACTGAGTTCAGGAGTCCCAGCTTACATTTTTTTTTTAAATAGGGTCTACTAAGTTACTGAGGCTGGCCTTGAACCTGTGGTCTTCCTGTCTCACTTCCCAAGTACTGGAATAACCAGTGTGTCCACCATGCCTGACTCCATTATCAACTTATTTAAACCAGAAACCTCAAAGTTATTCTTAAAATTAACTCTGCCCTTCACTTAAATATATAACTTATAGACTGCAGTCAATAGATTTACATTCATAAACCCACTTCCCCCTCTCAATTCCTAGTTAAGACATCAAAAACATTTTAAAAGATTGCCAGGAACTTGTAATTCTTACTATAATCAGGGTCTCAGAGAACCTAACCACCAAAATACTTCCAGAGAAATCTTTTTAGAAAGCAAGTATAACAATGCTACCTCTTCCCTGCAACTCCAACCCAAGTTTCGGTCATCTGCTCCTCTAGGAAGTTTTTATTTTTCTTTTTTCTTTTTTTCCTCTCCTCTATTTTTTTTTTTTTTTTTTTGCTGTGGTACTAGAGATGAAACCCAGGGAAATTCTACCTCTGAATTACAGCCCCAGCCCTATTTTTTATCCTTTATTTTGAAACAGGGTCTCACTGAGTTACAAAGGGCCCAACTAAGTAGCTGAGGCTGTCCGCAAACTGCAGTCCTACCGATTTAGCCTCCTGAATGCTGGGATCACAAGCGTGTGCCACCACGCCCAGCTTTCTAGGAAGCTTTTCTCAAACCCTGCACACTAGCCTGGATGAGGAGCCTACTGTAATCAATGACTTAGTCTCTCTCATAAAAGCACTGATAAAAATTATACTGTAGCACATCGTGATTTATCCGTATCCTTCTCTTAACCTGGAGTTCTGTGGTTTTCTCTACTTTTTTATCTTCTGTCCATAACTACTACTGGAGCATATTGAGAGCTCTATAAATATTTGCTATGAAACTGTTTTCTTTGCTTTTTTTTTTTTACTTTGAGTAAGTTGTATATGATCTTTAGTGTAAAGAAATAGATTTTCAGACATGTTCTAAGCTTCGTGAAAATCACAGAGTAATATAGACAATTACAAATGTCGTTCATTATTATTTATTTATATTACAACTGGGATTTATTAATGGATATTTTTCTTACCTTAATTTTAGTGTCCTGAGAGTCTTTGTGACACTGCTGGGGTGACCCAGTACAGCCTTATATGCCCTCTGTGCAACCTGAAGGTTTCACACCCGTGTCCTTTGCATGGAAGAGAATGTATAAATGCTGATTTAATTGAATTTAATTGTTTGAATTTTATATCTATCCATTATATGCTTTGATATGCCCTTTGCAAATTTAGCTTGAATCATTGTCAATGAAGGTGACTTTAGCCACTAGACTGAGGCTTCAATATTCATGGAAAGAATACCAGTCTCAGGAACACAATTCAGACAGGAAGGATTTTAGGTGAGAACAGGATCCTATGTCCCTGACTTATTAGTTGCTGCCGGGGACCCTCTATTCTGAAAGAATACTGGGGCCTTGGGTAGGGCCAGGAATGGGGTAAGACAGGTGAGACACTCATTATGAAACACAACACTTAGACATCAAGTACTTACAAATAATTCATAATACAATTAAGTTTGACTTTTTAATTTTGGCCCAAGGGATTGAATCCAGGGGCATTCTACTTCTGAGCTATACCCTTCTCAGAACTTTTCATTTTTTATTGTGAAACAAGGCCTCTCTAAGTTGCCTGAGATTGGCCTCAGATGTACAATTCTCCTGTCTCAGCCTCCCAACTAGTGGGAATTACAGGTGTGAATTACCACCCCCAGTTTTAAAAAAATCAGAATTAAAATGCAAAAGTTTGTGAATGATTGGCAAGCTATGTGCATTTAAAATAAAAGCCAACTGTGTTTTCTTGGGCCTTGAATTGCTCCGCCACTGGAATAGCTCTTCTGGTCGAGCCTGCCTGGGTTACTGGGCCTGCAGAACCATCACTTCCCCACCAGTATGAGCTGGTGAGGATTGACCGTGGAAAACACAGGGCTTTCTGTATAATTTCTGTGCTTTTTTTCCCTTCTTTTTGCAATATTAGGGATTGAGCCCAGGGATCTTCTACCTCTGATATCCATCTCCAGCCCTTTTGTATTTGTATATTTTTATTTTAAAGCAGGATCTCTCTCAGTAGGTAAATCTCACTATGCTGCCAAGGCTGTCCTTGAACCTGTGATCTTCCTGTCTCAGCCTCCCAAGTACTAGTATTACTGGCAGGTACCACCCTATCCAGCCATGTTTTTCAGTTTTAGTGATTTTATTAAGACTTTTAACTTTTTTGGGGGGGGTGGTACTGGGGTTCCTGGAAGCCCTTCTACCTCTTGGCTACACTCCCAGACCTATTTTTACATTTTTATTTGGAAACAGGGTCTCCTAAACCAGCGCATGCGGCTGGCTTCGAACCTGCGCGATCCTTCTGTCTCTGCCTCCCAAGCGCAGGGATTACAAGCATGCGCCACCACGCCCGGCAACGACTTTTTACTTTTTTGAACTATAAGAGTATACTTGAAAAGTATTTGCAAAAGTTGACTCTTTTATTTGTCTATTTTTTTGACTTAGGCTTCAATGTTGCGTTTGAAGGATCTTTACTTGGAAATATCCTTTATACATCATGGTATAAGACACAAAAGACAGTCTTCCTGATTCTCATGTACAGGGTTCAGTCCCAGCTCAGAATCAAGTCTGGGAGTGAGAGGGTGTAAGGAATCCACTTGCCTGGCCAAATTCATTCACCTAAGAAGCTGTAAAGTCACACAAAGTCAATGGCCCAAGCATCCAGGTATTCTAAAAGCAAAGGGGATGGGAATAGGGTTTCATTTTATATGATGCTCCCCCTAATGTCACTGCAAAATGGACATCAGTGAATGTTCATAGTCAGCGTTTTATAGACAAAGTAGAGGGGCGATTGTTTAGATTTTAAAAGTTCTAACGAGCCAGGCGTGGTGGCTCATGCCTGTTATCCCACTACTGGAGAGGCTGAGGCAGGAGGATCGCAGGTTCAAGGACAGCCTCAGCAAGTAGTGACACCCTCATCAACCTAGTGAGACCTTGTTTCAAAATCAAAGAATAAAATAGGGCTGGAGTGTAGCTTGGAGGTAGAATGACTCTGGGTTCCATTCCCAGTACTCTCTCCCCCAAAAGTTCTAATTATCTTCATTTTTAGCTGCTAGCTATTAAAGTACAAATAAGAATACTAATGCATCTATGTGACTTATGAACTAAATTATTAGCCACACATTGGAAGCCTCTGTATTTAACAATTGGTCCTCTCTCTTCCCCAACACACAAAGACATAGCCATTGCCTTGAATTTATATTCACAGCTAAAGAGCTTTCCATAATATATATATTATGGAAATATGTATATGGAAGCACACACACACACATATAATTCTGCAACTATATATATTGTTCACTATATATATATATATATATGTATTGTACACACACATACATATTTTGCAACGTGCATATTTCTTCATTTGACATTGTGTAAAGTGTACTAATGTACAAGGAGCTCTGACTCATTTATTCTTTTGTATACGACTGCACCTCTACTGCCAGTTTCTTTATAGATTCTCTCCTTGATGGGCTTTTAATTCCTTCATATCTTTCCTTTCCTGAAAATCTTGCCTAGACACTGCTGCACATCTTTTTATCCAAGATAAACAACTCCTAAGACAACTTCAGTGTGGTATACTCGTGACATGGGTTTCACTTGATACGCTAAATTAATCTTCAAAGTAGTTGTATCAATGCACAGGCCCACCAGCAGAGTTTAGAAATCCTCTGGTGTAATATTTTTGCCTATAGATGATATTCAAATATTTTGAGATTTGTTCTCATGTGTAGCATATAAAATAGTATCTCATTTCAATTTTAATGTATATTTCTCCAATAACAATTAATTTAAGAAATCTTTTATGTGCTTATTTTTCACTTAGATTTCCGTCTCTAAATTTTCTGCACTTCTCCTTTACCCATATTTCTTTTGAAATGTTTATTTTTATTTTGTTTTAACTAGGTGTGGTAGCATTACTATAATCCCAGTACCTGGGAGTCTGAGAGAGGAAGATCTCATGTTCTAAACCAATTTCAGAACTTAGATCCTGTTTCAAAATAAAAATAATAAAATAGGGCTGGAGTATAGTTCCAAGGTAGAATGTCCCTGGGTTCAATTACTAGTAGCATTTTTTTTTCTTTTAGTTTTAGGCAATATTTTAAATTCTGAATATTAGTTAATCTTTCAGTAGTACATACAAATATCTTCTTCTATTGTATAGTTTATCTTTAAACTTTTAAAATGTCTTTTTATGAGCAGAACATTTTAATTTAGTGTTAAATTAGTAAAGATATAATTTGGGTTTTATTGCATTTGTTTAAGATTTCTTCTCTGTTCCCAAATCATAAATATAGTTTCAAGTATTTCTTTCTAAGATATTTAAAGCTCAGTTTTCCTGTGTGGGTTTATTCAGTTTATATTAGTTTTCTAAATGGAAACTAATGATCTATTATAGCTGAGTGTGGTGGCGCACGCTTGTAATCCTAGTGCTTGGGAGGCTAAGACAGGAGGATCGCACAGGTTTGAAGCCAGCCTCCGCTACTTAGTGAGGCTCTCAGCAACCTAGTGAGACCCTGTTTCTAAATAAAATATAAAAATGAGCCTGGGAGTATAGCCTGGAAGCAGAAAGCCCCTGAGTTCCATCCCCAGTACCACCAAAAAAAAATTAAAAATAAATAATAAATAAGTAAGTTATTTAAAAATTTTAAAAAAGACTGGGAATGAAGCCACCTTATAACCCAGCCATACCACTTTGGGAGATCTTCCCAAGGTCATTGAAATAAGATTTCATGCATTTCTATGTTGATAGCAGGTCAATTCATGATAGCCAAACCATGGAACCAGCCTGGGTATCCATCAGCAGTTGAATGAATTATGACATTGTGGTCTATACACACAATGGAATTCTATTCAACTATAAAAAAAAAAGCACAGTTATCATTGGCAGGAAAATAGATGGAACTGGGGAATATTATGCTCAGTGAAATTAGCAAGTCATAGAAAGTGAAAGGGCCTCTGTTTTCTCCCATATGTAAAAACTGGAGAGAAAATGTGAGATAACAAGGACCTAAGACAAAGGAGGGGAGTGACTGGAGAAGTGGGGGAAGGTGGAGCGAGAGAAGGGACAGGAGGGAAAAGGAGAGCTCCAGTGATGACAACTGTTCAAGGAATCCTCTGTTCATACATGAAAATACTTGATTGATGGAGGGCAGTGTGGTTTCCGAGGTGAAGCTCACAAGTGCTCCATGCACGTGTGTTTTTATAATTCTGAGCCTCAGCCTCACTATAATGTATAATTACAATGTACTAAGAAAAAATAAAAAAGATAACTAATAAAAAAAAAATCTGCATCAGCCTTCCTTCCCCATGGAGAGCCCGCCTTCTTTCAGAAGCAGCTGGCTGGGGGTCTGTTTGTCTTTGTCTCAGCCCCCTGTGGCTCCCTCCTGAGTTTACCATCTGCCTCCTGCTGGGATTCCTCTTTGTAGCAGCCTCCAGTGCAGGACCTGATCTTTCAAATCATGGAGCCTAGGTTAAAAAAAAGAAAAGAAAAAAAATATCCTTCAACAGAACGAATCAGATTGTACTTTGAAATTAATAACGAGGAGTTTAAGGAAACCGTTTCAGAACTCTTCAAGGAGCAATTAAAATAATGAGCTTTGAGAAGGCAGCTTTTTTTCTCCAAGAGGGAGCAGCAGGGCCAGGCAGAGTGTTCTGGCACCTGCCAGGGGTGTGTTTAGCACTTCAAACAGCTTGAACCACCAAGGGGCTTTACCTTGATCAGATGTATGTTCAGTCAAGGAGAGTGAGATTGCTGTGGCCCATCTCTGGCTTGGGTTATCACTGGGGTTGCATACCCAGGTTGTTGGATAATAACGGATGAGAGCTTGCACTGACAAGATCCTCCTCTCTCCACCCTACCTGGGGTGGCATTTCTCTTGTACCTGGAGCTCACTGGCCCTTGTTGAAGAGTCAGCCTCCCATAACGTCCTCAGCTCCCTTAGAGAGATGGACAGGGACCCACGTGGCCAAGCTGTCTCTTCCTTTTGTTGATTTTCCTCTTTAAACTATGACAGTTTCCGAGTCCCCAAGCTCTGACCTTCGTGCATTCCTGTATCTCCTATTTCTACCTCAGTTATTTTATATGCTCAATTCTGAGACACTGAGGATCTGTCTCTTTATAGAATTTCTGTGAAGGTAAATGCCTCTAACCCTATTAGAGGGGGAAAGCTCTGGAATAATCCCTTCTACATAATTTCTTTGAATTTCTTCTTGCAATGCCCCATTCCTTCCCAGATGCACATTTCCATGTGGCTTTTCTGGTCTCAGTATCCAAACTATTAGGGCATCCTCATCCATTAAAACAAAACTTTCAGAGTAAAATTGCATTGGTCAGGGTCAATAGGCAGAGATGGCTTTCTTTAAGACTGTGACAGTGGGGGTGAGGGGTTGAAATCAACTGCCCTCCTACAGAACGAAAGAAAGTAGCTGGGCCTGATGTAAGCTGTGGCAAAGCTCCTGAGAACCTTAGAAGAAAGGTTGGTTAGAGCGACTAGACCACTGAAGTCTGCAGGGCGACACTTCTCTGGATTAAGCTCCTATCTTCTGTCTTCTCAGGGAACTGAGAGCTGAAATGGACAGTTCTCCTCCTTCCTTCCTCCTTTTCTCCCTTCCTTCCATCCTTTCTTCTTTCCATAGTACTAGGGATTGAACCGAGAGGCTTTCTACATCTGAGCTACTCCCCCTCCAGCCTTTTTTATATTTTTATTTTATTTTGAAACAGAATCTTAATAAGTTAGCACAGGCTGGCCTCAAATCTGTGATCCTCCTATGTCTCAGCCTCCCAAGTGTTGGGATTACAGGCATGAGCCACCAGGCCCTGAGGTCTTTATCTTTCTTCCTGATAATCTTTCCAGAGATGGCTAGAAATTTCTCCATCTTGCTGGGTGATCAAACTCATAGCTCTTGGACAAGGAAGTGGGGTCTATAAGGTCTGGGTCTGTTATCAGCTGCTTTTAGATGAGAATTTAAGATAGTGGGATAAGAGAATTCTTTAGGTAGGCATGGCATGGGAGCAGACACTTGTAATCCCAGTACTTGGAAGGCTGAAACAAGAGTATTGTAGGTTCAAGACCAGCCTCAGCAATTTAGCAAGACTCTTAGAAACCTAGAGAGACTTGTTTCAAAAAAAATTAAAAAGGCTGGGGTATATAGCTTAGAAAACACACCTGGGTTCAATCACCAGTACCACCAAAAAAAAGAAAAAAGGGTAAGGAGACTTATTTAGTATTTCTAATGTACCATGATTTATTCCTGGCTCTGCCAAATATTTGAAGTTTAACCTTTAAGTTTTCTCTTGATAAAATGGGAATAGCATTAGTGCTCATTCCTATAATAGCCACAGGATATGTAGACACGTTGTAAATAAAGCCAGCCATTCTAATAACTTGCTGGTCATTCTACTGATGAGCTTTTAAAAAGAAGAGCTTAAGATAGGTAGTTATTTATTTTATCTTTTAAAAATATATAATAAGACTTATTTGGAGACGTAAGGAAAGAAAGGGGATTTTGCCATCTGTTTTACAGGAAGGAATCATGATACACAGAATGAAAATATAACACTGAATCTTACAAAGATACAGATACTTTAAAATCTCTATTTTTTTTCCTCTTGTGAATGAATAAGAAACCCACAAATAAGTCGGCAAAAAAGATAGGAGCAGACCGTGTACCATAAATAACTTATGAATGTTCAGTTTTAGGAATTCATCCCTTCCAAATTATCATCAACATATATAATAGTCTGGCTAAATATATATTAATTAGAGCATTACTTCTTTAAACACAATTACACAAATCTTATGTGAATGACTCAGTGAATTTTTACAAAGTGAACAGACCTGTGTTCACCCATGTGGGTGTTCACCCACGTGGAGACAGAACAACTCAGCCCCTTGTCTTCCTCAAGTCCCAAGTATATCAAACCACCTTAAAAGGAGACACTATTCTGACTTTATTCAGCATTAATTGATTTTGCTTCCTTTTTAATTTGTACAAAATGAATAAAATTCAAGTAGTAAAGTCTAAGATATACTACTTTCACGTACTATAAACTTTACATGATTTATCTTTAGTGTTATACGCAATAATAAATTGTTCTTGATCTTTGCTGTATAGTATTCTAGTGTATGACAAATAGCAGGGGTTTTTTTTATGCTGCATGTACATACCCAGAATCTAGTTTGCTCTCTTTGTGCATGTAAAATTGATTTATATAAATGATACCAAAGTGTTTTTACCTAAGCTGCCTTGCTAATGAACACTCCTATATCTTCTCCAATGCTTTATGGATTCAGTCTTTTGAATTTTAAATATTCTGTTAAATGTTAATTTTTCAATCCCTGAAAGACAATGGTGTTAATATTTTTGTATGTGTACCTTTGTTCTACATATTAGATTCACTGTGTTGTGAAGTGTCCATGCAAATCTCTTTGGTTTTTTTTTTCTTTCTTATTGATATTGATCTTTACATATTTGGGATACAAGTTCTATTTTTGCAATAAGTAACAACAATGACTTCTACCACTTTAAGGCTTAAGGTTTTTTCTGTAAGTCTTTTTTTTTGGTTATACTGGGGGTGGAACCCAGGGGCTTTCTACCTCTGGGCTATACTCCTAGACCTATTTTATATTATATTCACAAACAGGGTCTCACTAAGTTGCTGAGAGCCCCACTAAGTAGCTGAGGCTGGTTTCAAACTTGTGCGATCCTCCTGTCTCAGCCTCCCAAGCGTGGGGATGACAAGCATGCGCCACCACGCCCAGCATGTAAGTCATTTTTTTAAATTAATAATCTATTCCTTTTTAGCGAATGCTTTTCAGTCTGGGTTAAAATAACATTGTCTATGTTAAGGTCGTGAGGGTATCTCCTATATTTTATATGCAGTATTATTTATAACAGAAAATTATGAAAATATGCAAAATAACTAACCATCAAAAATTGACATAAAAACATGTCTATGATATGCAATAATAGGCCATTAAAAAGTTAAAGAATAATATACATAAGGACGATAATAAATATGTGCCCTATATTTAAGGTTGGGGAAAGCAGTTTATAAAAGACAGTAAATATGATACAATTTTTGAATATTGTATGCAGAATGAAGATTATAAAGAATGCATACAAATTTTTCAAAATAATTATCTTTGCATAGTGATGTCATAAATTAGCATTATTTTCTTTAGCTGATTTCCATTTTCTAATGTTTATACAAGCGTATGTTCTAGCTGTAATAAAAAAGAGAAAATCTGTTCAAAGAGACAGTAACACTAAATTTGTGAATAAATATTTTATCTCATTTTATAGATTAATGGTGAAAATGCAATACAAATATTAGGTTATTAATGAATCAGTAGACGATTCTACGTATGAAGGTGTTCGTAGGCTCAGGGGCACCGTGCAGAGTGCTGAGAATGATTTGGTATTTTACCCATCAAGCCAAAAGTTTAAAACTGTTTATGGGTTCTCATCAGAGTTAATTATCTGTTGCTGCTGATGCCTGCATTTCCACCAACTGGCTACAATCCAGCTCGCAATTGCATATTAATTATCATATCAATTTATTCTCATTAGTGAGCCTGTGAGATGGTAAATAATTCAGAGGTTTTCTTTTTTTTTTATACCAACACACAGGCACGCTGACTTGCCACATTGCAAGTTGGAGACCCAGTGGGTGCGTGGTGTTTCCTTTGGAAAACAGCTTTGAGAGAGTAGACAGGTATGATGTAATTGATGAGGTAATACCCCCTGGCCAGGCATTGGGCATTATTCGCTCCTTTTCCCAATCGCAAAAATCTAAAATGAATTTTCTTGTTCAGTTGAACAAGAATATATAGCTCTTTAAGATATCCCTCTTCATTTTCAATTTTAACTCTATTTGAATATCTAAGGAGATTTGTATATATGTATAATATTAAGATATTGCCTTCAATTTTCAATTTTATCCTATTTTGAAAATCTTAAGAGTTTATATACACTATATGCTATTATACTGTAATATAACATATATATATATATATAATCTCTTTAGATTTTTCAAGATATATTTTGTAGTGCTGAAGATTGAACCCAGAGGCATTCTACCTTTGAGCCGTACCTTGAGCCCAATTTTATTTTTTATTTTGAAACAGGATTTTGCTAAGTTACTGATAGCCTCCCTACGTTTCTGAGGCCATTCTCCAACCTATGATCCTCCTGTCTCGGCCTCCCAAGTACTGGGATCACAGGCGTATGCATCCATGCCCAGCCGAGATTACACTTTTTAAGTTGGACTTTTGATTTTAATTACTCAAATCTTAATTTTTTTTTTCTAGACCTCAGTAACAACCAAAAAAAGAAAAGAAAAAGAAAAATCATTCAACCCAAGTCTTTCTCAAACAGGACAAAGGAGAGCGTGTTGAGAGCCATTAGCAGTGGCAGTTGCTGGTACCTGTTTGTTGACATGAACGCAGCACACACCCACAAGGTGCTTTCCTCTGGGTGGAGGTTGCAGTAGTGGATAAGCAAAGAAAATTCCTACCTGCAGGAAGCATGGCTCTACTGAGGGAGGCAGATATCAAATGCAGAAAAAAATCCAAATGATTTTAAATCAAAGTAAGAGCTCGAGAAAATAAAAGAGAGGGGGCGAGAAGACACGATTACAGCAGAGTCATGGTTCTCGAAGTTCCTACAAGGTGTGGCCCCTTTGCACTGTGCTGGGGATGGAGGAGGGAGGACTCTCGGCCCCCACTTGAACCCTTACACAGAGGGAACCTGTGCAGGGCCAGTGAGCACATCTCTACCTGGTAGCCTCAGCTGCATGGAAGGAATGAACAATTTCCCCTTTACGGTCTGTACCTAGGCAGGGCCGTGCACTCCTGGCCACTTGGTGGACTCGTGGATGCTGAGAAGGGCCGCACCTGACTCACGCCTGGCTGCTGGCATCTCCTTTTAATAATCTTATTTTTGGACTAATGCTTTGTAAGTGAAGTCTGATGGGGTAAGGGGGACTTTGCATGATGGGCGCTCAGTGCCCTCGGCTGTCCAGCTCATATATAACGTTTGTAATGGCCCATGAGCACAGAATTCTGGTGGACATTCAGTGTGTGAACGTTCAGTAAGGTCTGAGTGCAAGATAAGGGGCTATATCAACAGTGGGTTAAGTAGGAAAAGAGTCAGTCATAGGAAGCTGTGAGTTTCATTTTTTTTAAATGGAAGGATATCTCTTTTTTAATATACATTTATTTATTTTTTTATATTTTTTATTTTTATTTTTTTGGTGGTACTGGTGTTCTTGGAAACCCTTCTACCTTGGGGCTACACACCCAGACCCATTTTATACTTTTTTATTCGGAAACAGGGTCTCTTAAGCGAGCACGGCTGGCTTCGAACCTGCGCGATCCTCCTGTCTCCGCCTCCCAAGCGCGGGGATTACAAGCGTGCGCTACCACGCCCGGCTTTTATTTTTTTAAATATACTTCTCTTATTGTACTGTAATTATACAGCATAATGAGGTTCAGATTGATAGGAAAATGCATGCATACAGCACTTGGAATCCATTTCCCTCTGTATTAAACCCTGCTTACTCCCCTTCCCTGTCCATGTTATTGAGATTAGTGTTGATAACTTCATGGATGTACATAACATTATTTAAGCTGTTTCCTTCAAGTCTCCTCTTCCTTGTGTCCCCCACCAAACCTCCTCCATTGTTCTCTTTTTTTACTGTATTTCTCTCTAGCCTTTACATAGGATACACACACACACACACACACACACACACACACACACACACACACAAATATATACATAAACAAATCCGTATTTGTTCTCTGTCCCTCTTTCCTGGCATGGAGCTCCTAAAACCCTTGGTACTTCCTTGAATCATAAGAGTATCTTTTATTTTTGCTCCTGGTAAGAGCCCCTTAATAGCCCCAGGGTGGGGGCTGGCTTCTAGAAAGACCAAGCCATGACTGGGGGATTGGTACTTTCAGCCCCATCCTTATACTCAATAAGGGGTAGAGATTGAACTCTATCAATGGTGGCCAATGATTTAATCAATCATGACTACCTGAGGAAATCTTCATAAACTCTTAAAAAGATGGGATTTCCAGAGCTTCCTGCTGGTTGGGCACATCAAAATGTTGGGTTGGAGGTGTTTCCTGACAGGGCATAAGAATTCAGTGTGGCTTCCCCAACCCCAACATTTTCTCCATGCCCCTTTTTTATTTGGTTGCTTCTGTTGGTTTTCTTTATCACATACCAGTAAGTGTAAGCAGTCTTTTCCTGAGTTCTGTGGGCCAGCCTAATAAGTTATCAAACCCCAGGGTGGGGATGGAAAGGAGGACTGGACATGTTAAGAGATTTGTAGTTGACCAGGAAAAAAAAGTGGACAGCTGGGAACACCATTTGCATATCTCACATAAATTGGGCCCTCGATAGTATCAGTAGGGAATTACACTGTTGGACAACTGGTTAGTATTGTAAAACTGGTTGGTATTGAAAACATACACACACCATCAGAAAGGACACAGTAATCATCACTCTTTATCAATGGTGGTAACTACTACTGAGCTCCTTATTAAGTATCTTATATTAATCTCTCTTCTAATTCTCATAGTTGGTTCAAATCAGTGAGATATTAATAAAGCCATCTGTAAGCCAGAACCAGAGAGGCTGAAGTCGTTTTCACCAATAAATAGCTAATGAGGGTCAGAAGCAAGATTCAAACTGTATGAGTTTCCTTCTGATGCTGTAACTAATGACCACATGTGGCAAAGCTTTCAACAATGCAAAGGTGTTATCTCAGGGTTCTGGAGAACAGAGGGACAAATGGGTATACTGGGGTTAGACTCACAGCATCAACAGCAGGTGTGTCCCTTCTGAAAGATTCAGGAGAGAATCTTTTTCCTCACCTTTTCTAGCTTCTAGAGGACACCTGTACTTCTCAGCTCATGATTCTCTCCTTTAACTTTAAAACCAACAAGAAAGCATCTCCATCCTCATTCTCTCTCCCTCTTCCCCTCCCCTTCCTCTCTTTCTTCCTCTTCCTCTCCTCTCTCTCCCCCTCCCTACTCTCCTTCCTCTTCATCTTCTTCTCTTCTCCTCTCTCTCCCTTTCTTCCTACTTCCTCTCTCTTTCTCCTTCCCTCCCTTTCTCACTCTCTCCCTTTCTCATTCTAACATTCCTGTCATCTTATTGGGGCTCTTGTGATTACACTGGACTCACTCACATAGTCCAGAATCATCTTCCCTTATCAGGATCCATAACTGACACCTGCTATGTTTCTTTTACTATATATAAGGTAAATGGTACTTACAAGTTTGGGTTGAAAATGTGGGCATCTTCGGAAATCTATTGTTCTGCCCATGACAACACCCAACCTCTTCATCCTCCAAAACTTTATGGCAGGGATTGAAAATTATTAACATCTTGAATTTCAGATCTCAGCATATTCTTTCAGTTTAGTTTTATAAAAATTGACCTTTATCCGTTGTACTAAAAGCTGTTTAACTTTTGATACCAAGTAACATGTTCGTACAGAATTTGTGTCTGAACACACTGTACCATCACAAGCCCTACTCTGTCTGCACCTTAGAAAAACAACCCCCTCTCCAGAGGCAAAGCTTAGGGGATGTTTAAACCCATAAGAATCTTAAAACTTTTAAATTAGTTTCTGGCATTTAAGATAATCTGCAGTTCTAACATCTCCTAAATATGTTAAACAATGATTTCTGAAAAGTAAGAATAGACTATGGCCTGTCCCTTCTGCCTGAATCCTAGCCCATCAGCTGCCCAATGCCAGATCTCCTTAAAGTTCTCAATATGAAGGCTGCGTGGGGGTTGCCATTCACCACAGTGCCCCTATCTGGCCACTAGGGGCATATGAGCTTGCTATCCCATCGTCCCCCTGTTCCCAGGCATCCTTGCCAGTTTGAGTTTCTAAGAATAGACCCACGTGTCCCAAGATGTGTCTCCAAACTTTCAAAATTCAGGGGTTGCCAAAATACTTAAGCCTTACCCTTTCCATTTGGGAATGAGTAGCAAAGCACGGAGGCTGCACAGAGTGACTGCCACGGCATGGCGGAGATTTCCTTTGAAAGGATTTTGAAAATCAGCCTTCTCAGTGTCCAGAGGAATGAAACGGAGCTCATTAAAGTAGGCATTTTTCAAGTTTTTGAATGCCTGCCAAGAAGACATGCTTGTTCCGAAAACCCTAAGAAACTTCCTTGTGGTTTTAGAAGTGGATTGACAAAGGCCCTGCTAAGGTTTCAGAAATATTTTTTTCAGTAAGTGTATAGATAGATTGCTAGATAGATGATAGATAAAGATAGATTTATAAAAATACTGTGCGTGCGTACATATATGCGTGTAAGGTAGATCTTCTTGGTGGCCGTTGCTATGCAACGCTACAATTGGTCATTGCCATCCTAGATTTAATAACCTTTAACTCACGCACTTTCTTGAACATTCAGCTAATTTACAGCAAGTAGCCCTCACGTTCATTCCACCTCCTCGTCAGAAAATGCCAGTGCCATGCTAAATTATGTGGTCTATGACATACCAGAGGCATGGCAATTCAGGTTAATATACTACTGGATTCCTACAATGTGAACCTTACAGTGATTATTAATGAAAATCTGTGCTTGGTGTCAAATTAATGTGCCATGGAGTTATGTTTTGGCTCAAAAGCAGAGGCGGATAACTAATCTCTGCCTCCTGTTTATTAGCAGAATGCTGAGCTCATTACTGCCGTTGTAAACCGGCAGTGTTCTCTAAAATACCAGCCGATAGAGCCTTGATTAGGAATAGGGGACATCCCCTTTCATCGAGAGTGATATTTATTTTCTTTTTCCACCAAGTTCAACTCTGAGACGTGTGCGTGTGCACACACGTGTACTCGTGTTTGTGTTTGACCATCTTGATTTAAGTTACATATCAAGGTCATTTCTTTTTATTTATTGGTGCATTGTAGTCATACATTTCAATGGGGTACAAGATGGTAGAGGCATACATAACACCCGTCACTCATGCAGCCCTTCCCCGATTCCCACCCCATTCCCTCCCCTTTCCTCCTTCTGATGTTTGCCTTAGTGATTGACTTAATATGTTGGTGAAAGTCCATCAGGTACATTAGGGAATTTACCTCTTCTCCCTACCATTCCCCTCAGTTAGCTTCTTATACTTACTGGAATCTCTTATAAAGCCTGTGCTTTGCACACAGAAAAATTATAGAAACTTAAAAGCAAAAAAATATATAGAAAAACAATGAGTGATAACATTTCCTAACTTGAAACATTTTGGGGTTTCTGTTATCCAGAGGCAATTAAGTTTTGGAAAGCTATGAATGTCTTTGGAAATTAGATGAAAACTATGAAGTCTCTCCCCAGAAACACACACACACACACACTCACACACACACACACACACACACACACACACACACACACACACCGATTTTGCATAAAATTGCAAGAGTTCAAGACTACCTTCACATTTATTCGTAATAAAAAAGAAAGCCTGTGTTTGTACCTACTACCAGTGTACTTGTTTCATATGAATCTCTTTTATAATCATCACCATATACCATGTTATATAATGCCTATGGCTTTATGAGTACAGCCTGCTTAGTGCATAGTAGATTCTCAATAAATGTCCAGGAAATGTTCAGCCTGATGTTAGCCACTGTATGGCTCTTTTTTCTTTTATTTTGTCCTTCTTCTTATTCTAGAAGTTTGGCCTGACCTGCCTTTATCCATGGTGGTGGACTTATAGCTCAGATTAGCCCAGGAATATCTCCCTACTCTTTAACCATAGGGAAATAAATGAGGGTGGGTCCATGCACAAATCACTTTCTGGAAGAGTTTGAAATGATTTGAAGATGAGAAATGGCCTTATCCCCTAACCCAATGTGCAGTTGAGGATATGTAGGGCTGGAGACACAGATAAGACAAGCAAGGTATTTGGGGCTTGATTCCATTGTCATACCAGTGCAGAGTTGAGTTTTGAAAGTAAGTTAAGATTGTACCCCAACATCCAAGCTCTCAGCAGCCCAGTCACTGCTCTCTTAAGTGTGAGCCTAGAAACAAAAGTTGTACTGTGTCCACAGGAGAAAGCCCATCTCATTTGAAGATAATAAAATCAATCATCAGAGTAGGCCTGCCTCTAGCATTTGCAACGGCCGAGACAGAAGGAAGTCCATGTGCCATATGTCGACACACAAGGAGCCCTCTTATGAAGAAGGACATGGTGGTAGTTCAACTGGCATCAGGCCCAGGAGCCATCGGACACCCCTCTGTCCCCTTAGAACCTAGTCCTGAAGCATCCCTTCTTCTCCTAGCCTTCTTACTCACATTTCTGAGTCGTGGCAGGTACCTGCTGGTGTATACAGGACAAGGCCTGGGCCCAGACTCCTGGGGTGTGAGTCGCACCCTCCTCCTGTCCAGGGCACCATCCTGGCCTGATCAGTGAGAAACTAGGATGGATGGCCAGTGCCAAAGTCTTCCCTCTTCTCATCTTCTACTCCTGACCTAGAATTCCAGCTATTCTAGGACAGCAGTGCAGAAAACCAGAGTAGGGGAGGGAAGGAGAGAGAGAGAAAGATAGATGGATGAAGGAGAAAGAAGGAAAGAAAGAAGAAGGAGGAGGAGGAGGAGGAGAAGAGAGAGAGAGAGAGAGAGAGAGAAGAAGAAGAAGAAGAAGAAGAAGAAGAAGAAGAAGAAGAAGAAGAAGAAGAAGAAGAAGAGCGTGCGCGCGCTAAATGTGTCCTAAAAACTGAGTGAGCTAATTCAGCTGATTCTGAACTTGGGGTTCAGAACCTCTGGATGGTGGAAAGAGTCCACCTTCAAGTTGAGAGCAGGGGGTGAGATTTGGAGGAGACATCAGAGTTGGCAAGGTAGAAATAAGGGTACAGCAGGGAAGGGGAGAGTCCTTGTTAATTGAGGGAATGTCAGGAGAAGAAAACTTAAGGCAAATAAGGGCTTAGTAATTCAAGGAACTGTGTGCAGTGTGTGTGTGTGTGTGTGTGTGTGTGTGTGTGTGTGTGTGTGTGTGTGTGAGAGAGAGAGAGAGAGAGAGAGAGAGAGAGAGAGAGAGAGAGAGAGAGAAGGGGAAGAGGTGGAGAGGAATGTTATGATGAAAGATGAAGTGACAGGAGCCCTCTCACATAGGACATTGGAGCCCTAGTAAATGATGGATGGCTTATAAAGGAGATACTTGGCATCATTTGATGAAGCTTCATCAGGCTCATTCTGAGAGCTATTGGTTCAGCCCAGATGCTTGTCTGAGGGTGTTGGTGTGAGTAAATCAGGATGCATGTACTGGGCATCTCTTTCCTCTTCTGGATTCTGGGTGGATTTATATCCAGCATTTTCTCTCCCTGCTTCCTTCTTTCCGGTTTCAGTTCAGCCCAACGTTACCTCTGACTTGGAGCAGACCAGCTCTGGCAGGCAGGCTTTTTATCTTCGTGTGCGCTTACAAGAAGTAAAGGTCCCTGGGTCACAAATATGGCCACATAGACTCTTGGAGTTTTAAAAACACCCCTTTAGACCAACTTCTGCATGAAATGAATAAGGATAACAAAGAAGACAAAGCTTTGGTAAAGGTGAACCCTCCTCAGCCTCTCTGCCATTACACAGTCTTAAAATGTCACGCTAGGAGGAGTTGGAGAACAAAGCCTGTTTCCATGCAAGCAAAAGAAGTATACAGGTGGGTGATTATTTGTCAACATCTATCTACAACTATTCCTAAATTATACAGATAATTCTAGGTAATTATTTACTGTGGAGCTACAAAATATTAAAGTAGCAATAAAATATTCTGCCTTGTAATAATCATGTAAACAAGCCTATTATTAATATGCTATATCATTATAAAATATTTATGTGTTATATAATCATACAATTGTCTTTATATGTGATTATATAACCTGTGCAATTCAGGGAAGAATATATTTAATTATCTTCAGAAAATAATCTTGGGGCCAGATGTGTTGGTACATACCTGCAATCCCAGTACTTAGGAGGTTGAGACAGGAGGATAACAGGTTCAGTAATAGCTTTAGTAGCTTAGAGAGACTCTCATCAATCTAGCAAGACCAAACTAAAAATAAAAGAGGACTATGAATATATCTTGGAGGTAGAATGCCCCTGGGTCAATACTCAGAACCAAAAAAAGAAAAAAGAAAAGAATCTTAATGCCATAACCCTTATTTGCATGTAGAAGTAGACATTTAGAGATTTTTTTTTTACATCAGTTTCATATTTTCAATTTTTCTTCCTTCTGGATAAATCTTAAGCAGGGCAGAATTATCTTACTCCAATATTTATTGATCAAATACTTTAGTATGAGTAAAGTGTTAACGGAAGCTCTTGCAGGATATACTGTGGGATTTGGAAATGTGATCCTAAAGCAAACTTCATTTCCAAAGCTGAGCTTCTGCGTGATTGGGTACTGTGCTCCCTCCCTCTCTCCCAGGGAAAGAATCCAGAGAGATGTGAGCAACCAAAACCAAAGAGGTGTTTAAGTCAGGGGAATGCCAACTGGCCGGCTTTTGTGTCCTGTCCTGGGAGGACGGAGCTTCCTAGTGTTCATGGAAAAGACTTTTTCACTAAAGCAATGTAGATTGATTCCATTGAGTGTCTTTTAATCAGAGGATAAAATCTTTGTCCTTCATTTGTGATCTGGATGGAGCCTGTAAATGTAAGGTGGGTTTCTCAACCTGTATCTATACAGTGGATTTCTCAACCTGTAGCTGTAGAATGGGTTTTGCAACCTGTAACTGTAGGGTAAATTTTCAGTGTATATCTGTATCTTTTTTTTTTTTTTTTTTTTTTTTGCGGTACTGGCAGTGGAACCCGGGGCATTCTACTTCAGAGCTATACTCCCAGCCTGATTTTTATTCTTTAATTTGAAACCTGGGACTCACTGAATTGCAAAGGGCCTCACTAAGTAGCTGAGGTTGTCCACGAACCACGATCCTCCTGTCTCCGCCTCCCAAATGCTGGGAGAACAAGCACGTGCCACCAGGCCCAGCTTTTAACCTGTATCTTTAAGGTGGGTCTCTTAACCTGTATCTATACAGTAGATTTATCTACCTGTATGTAGAATAGTGTTTTCAACCTGTATCTGTAAGGTGGTTTTCTCAGCCATATCGGTAGGGTGAGTTTCTTAATCTGTATCTACATAGTGGATTTCTCTAAGTGTATCTAGTGTGAGTTTCTCAACCTGTATTTATAGAGTAGATTTCTCAACCTGTATCCATAGAGTGGGTTCTCATCCAATAACTGTTGAGTGGGTTTCTCAATCTGTACCTATAAGGTGAGTTTCTTAGCCACCTCAGTACTGTTGACATTTGGGGATGAATGATTCTTGTATCCTGTGTATTGTAGGGTTTTAAGCAGCACATCTGTTCTCTATTTACCAGGTTCCAGTAGCAGCCATCACCACTCTCATCACAATCAAATATGTCTCCAGCCATTGTACAAAGATACCCAAGTAGTAATGTCACTTGTGGTTGGGATGCATGGTGCTAGAAAACATTGAAAGATGATCAGTAAACCAAGCTCCCATATCTTTTTAAAGAAATCTCCCCTGGTTATTAAACTAAGTCCACATGTCTGTTCTTCCATCAAAAGAGCTGAAATAGTGTGTGTGTGTGTGTGTGTGTGTGTGTGTGTGTGTGTGTGTGTGTGTATTGCTGAAGATAGAACCCAGGGGCATTCTACCTATGAGCTATACCCCCAGTCCTATTTTATTTATTATTTGGAAATAGAGTCTCACTAAGTTGCTGAGAGCCTGGCTAAGTTGCTGAGGCTGGACTCGAACTTTCATTTCCCCTGTCTCAGCCTCCCAAGTACTGAGATCACAGGCATGAACCATCACACCTGGCTTGGAGGACATCTTTAAGGTTCTTCAGACACATTAATAGTCTCATCAGCCCCAATATGAACCAGGGAAGGGAAGGTGAGCTACCTTTAGACAATTAGGCATCTGCTCATTTCTGATTCTTGACTGGACCCAACAATGAATGAATAAAGAGTGAGAGGGTAGTCAGTCTGAAGACAAGGCCACTGAGCAATTTCTGTTGTTGATTTCTGCTTCTTTTGAATCTGCTTTTATGCGATTCCTTTCCAATTCATGAGTCTCACTTTATTTTATTATTTTAATAAATTGCAGCCAAAGAACCTTTACTGACCCAGACCTTCTCCATTCAGTTTCTCATTATATATTATAAGAACAACTAAACAATTAAAAGGCAAACAATGATTGAAAATCAAATAAAGCAATATAAAATTAAACAATTAAAATTGATTTAAACAAGGTGAACAATCAAATAAACCAGTGTTTAAGGAAACACAAATTAAGCAATATTAATTAAGAGTCACTTTTGTTCCAGTATTCATTCATTCATTCTTGCTTGCTTGCTTTTTTTTTTCTTTTTGCAGTACTGGAGATTAAACCCAGGGACATTTTAATTTTACCTCTGAGCTACTTGTCCATCCCTATTTTATTTTTATTTTGAAGCAAGATCCTGCTAGGTTGATGAGTCTGTTTGCTGTGGCTGTCCTTGAACCTGGGATCCTCCTGTCTTAGCCTCTGAAGTGCTGGGATTACAAGCATTTGCCACCACACCTGGCTAGGTGTCAGTATTCTGCTGCATGTTTATGATACAAATTCCTTCTCTCCCTTTCTCATTTCTCAAATAAATGTCCTTTTTGTGTAAGGTAACCAAAATCTGACTTAGTTATTTAAAACAAAAAAATAAAAATGACAACATTGCACTAATGCCAGTAAACATTTGATTTCGAGTATACTCAGCTTTTTAGTAAAAACTTCATTTCAAGCCCAATTTTTTGGATGAGCCTTAAGATATAAAAATTGAACAAAACAGCATCTTATTAGTCTACATTTTTTAATTCACCTATGTTGCATTTATACACTTTCAAGTCCATCAAAGAAAATGCTACATCCTGATGACCATACCTATTTTAAAATTAATTTAGCTGGGTGTGGTGGCACACGCCCAGCTAAATTAATTTTAATTTAGTGGTAATTAATTTTAATTTGGTGGTAATCCCTGCACTTGGGAGACCAGAGGATTGCGCAAGTTCGAAGCCAACCTTGCTGGCTTAAGAGACCCTGTTTCCAAGTAAAATATAAAATAGGTCTGGGAGTGTAGCCCAGAGGTAGAAGGGTTCCACCCCCAGTACCACAAAAAAAAAAAATAGTAATTTAAAAATTCTTAAAGATTTCAATTTTCTTGAATATCCAAATGATCTCTTTCTTTTGAAATTCTCTACATTTTTACTCAACAAAATAATTTCTCCCTGTAGATCACTTATCATATCTGCAAATTATCCAGTTGTCACCCCTCAATTACACATCTACCTAATACCTGTTCTGCAGTATTGAACTTGGACTCTGTAAACATCTCCCCTTAGCCAACTGCTAAGCACTGAACATTATTGGCAGTGGCACTTGGAGGGACCGAGAGGGAGAGGATTTTCCCTTCCTGGTTTCCCCCGTCCTGTCTCAGCAGGCTCCTGCAACCCATGGTTTTGGCATGTCCAGCTTCTGCAGTGAGTACAGCTCCCACAGCAGCTATGGCTTCACAGCACTAGTTCTTATATTGAGTCATGGTACCTCCCTGAGACAGGACCAGGCGGCTTTGCAGAGAACACTGAGGCAAAACTCCACCACAGGGACAGCTGTCCCTCACAACCCAGAGAGATATCCAGTGGGTCCCGCTGGCGCCACTCTTCAACAAGCTCCTCCATCATCTGGGACCATCACCCAGACTCCCTAATGACAACCAGCTCACAACCCTGGAGTGTAGACGGTCTTTTTGTTCAGCACTCAAACTCAGACTAAGGAGTGGGACTCCTTTCTATATCTGCTATTGCTGAATTTTTAGCACGATTTCATATCTGCTTACCAATCCTGTTATATTCATTTTAGATGTTTTTTTTTGAGGTACTGGGGTTCCTGGAAGCCCTTCCACCTCCGTGCTACGTTCCTAGACCTATTTTTACGTTTTTATTTGGAAACAGGGTCTCCTAAGCCGGCGCGTGCGGCTGGCTTCGAACCTGCATGATCCTCCTGTCTCTGCCTCCCAAGCGCGGGGATTACAAGTGTGCGCCACCACGCCCGGCTCATTTTAGGTTTTAATAATTCTTTTATAATATACTTTATATACTCAGGTTATTGGGTGGTTTTTGTTTGTTGATTGGACCTTAGCACACCATATTTTTTTAAATCAGTGAAGTCCTTGTCAACATGTAAGACATCTGAGTGTTTTTCTATTTATTTCATTTTTCTTTGACACTGAATTAGTGTTTTTCCTCTCCTTTTGTGTATATGTGTACACACACACACACACACACACACACACACACACTTGTGGAACTGGGGATTGAATCCAGAACATTCTTCCTCTGTGATACTGTATCTGTCAGCATTATTGCAGACATAGTCTAAATATCTGATCACATATTAGAGGAAAGAATTTTTTAATGGTTTCAGCTCAGTCCATATGAGGCTGGGGACTGAGGATCTCAGGACATGGTAGCAGGAAGGTGGAGAGAGGAAGAGCACTTGGGCTGTACTCCTCACATGGAGGGCAAGTTAGAAGCAAATGGGTAAGCAAGAGAGCAGAAGGGAGGGGTGGAGGGAGGGAGGGAGGGAAGGAGAGAGAGAGAGAGAGAGAGAGAGAGAGAGAGAGAGAGAGAGAGAGAGAGAGAGGAAGAGGAAGAGGAAGAAGAAGAAGAAGAAGAAGAAGAAGAAGAAGAAGAAGAAGAAGGAGAAGAAAGAACGAAAAAGAAAAGGGAAGGAAGGAGGGAGGGAGGAAGAGAATATGCAAATATGAATGCACAGGGGGAGGAGGAGGAACCCTTTATAGAATCCCCAAATCTTCACAAGGGCTCACCCCAGCCATGCCCTAACAGCCCATCAGATAAATTCTTCTCAATGGATTTATCTGCTTTTTGGGTTACAACCCTCATAGCTCAATTACATCAGCTCCAAACATTAGGTGAGCTCTTTAGGGGATATTTTATTCTAATTAGAACAAATACACTATCATTCTTTCTTTTTAGGTTTTATTTTGAAACACTGTCTCGCTAAGTTACCCTACTCTGTTGGCCTCAAACCTGCAACTCTCCCGTCTCAGCCTCCAGGTACTGGGACTACAGGTGTGTGCCATCACAGCCAGCTGTCTATTTTTATGGTAGAGTGGATATTGTGGCTAAAACTTTGTATCTTATTGTATCTTCTGAAGAATAATGAGTATGAATTTTGCCCTCACAGGTACTTAAATCACTAGATTTCCTTGTTATCGTGGGATCTTGGTTTAAGGCTTTGTTGCTGTGGTCCTATATTTTTTATATTTAAGTCATAGGGTGTATCCCTTGGTCTTAGGTTGTGGTCCTAATGCAAGTTTATTTTGAATAAAGAGCCAAGGTATTATTTATCCCCCTCTGATTTGGCAAGATTGAACTCGAAACTTTGTTTTTAGCTTGACATGGAGCTAAAGTCAGTTAAGTCTTTTAACTTGACAGTTTTTTCTCCCTTGTGAGTCCTGGGAGTCTCACCTTGCATATGGAAGTCAACAAATGATTTGAGGTGGTTTTACACAGAATTGAAGACTTCTTCCTGTGCACCAATTATTTCTAGAGTTTTCCACCCCTTCACCTGCGCTTTGGCAGCCAAATTGGTCTCCCCAAACTTACAACCCTGACTTCTCAGTCATTTTGTGGTTGTTTTATACTGATTCATAGCATGGAAAAAGAACACAATAAAACACCTTCTTTCAGCTGAGCGTGTTGACACACACTAGTAATCCCAGTACTTGAGAGGCAGAGACCGAAAAATTAAAGTTCTAGAGTAGCCTTGGCAATGTAGGGGGACGCTCAGCAATGTAGTGAGACACTGTTTCAAGAAACCAAATATAAAAAGGGCTGGTATAGCTCAGAAGTAGAATGCCCCTGGGCTCAGTCCCCAATATTGGGCACATGCCTGTGTGTGTGTATGTGTGTGTGTGTGCATGCACATACACACACACACACACACACATTCCTTCTTTCAAAACTTTATCCCCTCTTATTTCTACTTACCTTTGATGTTCTTCTATGTGGTATCAGCCATATTATGTGAAAACATACCCTAGGCTTTGATGGCTTCTAACAGTAACTGTTCCTTTAGCTCTCTCCCTCAGTGTTTGTCAGAAGTGTTTATCGAGCTAACCCAGCTACATTTGCTGGGGTTCTGCACCTGTGGTCGGCTGGCGGGCTAGCTGCTGTCTGGGCAATTTATGAAACCTTTATTTGCTTATCTGTCTGGTGGCAGGCTGTCAATTTGAGCAAATGGGTCACATGTCTCTCATCTAATAGTCTAGCTTGCTTTACTGTTCATGATAGTTACAGGTCTTCGTGGTAGCAAAAAGTGTAGATCTGAATGAACCAGCGTTTTACAGGCCTCTGCTCCTGGGACGCGTTTAATCACCCATTGTACAATAGAAGTCTTCTGGCCAATGAGGTTCAGACAGTTGAGAAGTAGGATCCTCCTCTTGACCGTCCAACAACCATGTCGAGGTGCAGGAGAGGGAATGTGGGGAGTGGGGATGGGAGAAGTCAAGCGCTGGTACCTTCTGACACAATCTCCCATCAGTCTCTTTAAGATGCTTTTGAACCTGACCCGAGTTTGTTTTTGAAGTTTAGTTGGTGTAGAACACGTACTTTCTAGAGTTTAAACTGAACATCTAGCGTGTATCATTTATTCCCTTCTACCATTTATTATTATTTACTTCCTAGTACCTATGTTACTTAGTTATAAATTTTCTTACAAAACTCACCATGGGCCAGTGTAAAATTGGATATTAAGAAGGAGTTGGGCGTAGCCCTACAAAAGTGCTGGTGGTGCCTACTGGATGAGAGGGGATACTTTCTATACCAGAGATACTTCTTGAAGACTAAGCCTGATTCAAAATTGTCACACTTGAGCTGGGCGTAGTGGCACACGCTTGTTATCCCAGTGCTTGGGAGGGTGAGACAGGAGGATCGCGCAGGTTCAAAGCCAGCCTCATCTGGTTTAAGAGACCATGTTTCTAAATAAAATATAAAATAGATCTGGGAGTATAGCCTGGAGGTAGAAGTTCCCTGGGTTCCATCCCCAGTACCACTAAAAAAAAAAAAAAAAAAAAAAAAAAAAAAAATTGTCACACTTCAAGACAAGCTTTTCTCTGATGAGATTCTGTTTTAAAAGTTAGTTTGGAGAGGATTAGAATTATTTGTAATTTTGAATAAGCCAGAGTTTTTTTTTTATCATTTTATAGCTCACCTCCTGCTAAAATACAACTATATATCCACTGAGAGCAAAAGAAATCTTATTCCCAAGATTGTATAAAATAAATTAACCTGACAATGTGAATTAGCATATTTTTTGGCTTTCAGGGTGTTATCAAATCATATATGATATTAGATGGAAAGGAACACTTTATTGTGTTTTAAAAATAATTTAATAACACTTTAATGAAATTCACATAAAACATTTTCACAGTTTTTAAACCTTCTCTGATGAAATAAAAACAGTTTTAAATTCTCCCTTTCATTTGTAGTCTCTGCTATAAGAGAAGAAATGTACCTCAAAGCAGGATAGCTGTCTTAATTTTTCCTAAATTCTTATCAAGCACTGATCCTCAATATTTTCTTTAGTTTAGACTTAAGGGTAGAGGCAGACTGTGGCTGAAACCTTGTGAGTCCTGGGTCTTCCATCTTACATGTGCAGTCTGGACTCGGTGAGGATATTTTGAAAGCTTCAAGTTAGCATGCCACCTAAGCAGCTTTGCATTTCAAATTAATTACAGAGGTGGCTTATTGTATGTGGTTAGAGATGGGGAGGTGTGAGGAGGGATGCTCCTGGAGGCAAAGGGGACCAGTTATGGAGCCAGTGGAATGTTTAACATGAGACACAATGGTGATCGTAACTAGAGAAGTTGTCATGGGAATGAAGATCAAGCACATCTATGAAATGAGCAGCCGGGCGTGGTGGCGCACGCTTGTAATCCCCGTGCTTGGGAGGCGGAGACAGGAGGATCGCGCAGTTTGTAAGCCAGCCACGTTGGCTTAGGAGACCCTGTTTCCAAATAAAAAAGTATAAAAAGAGGTCTGGGAGTGTAGCCCAGAGGTAGAAGGGTTTCCAGGAACCCCAGTACCACCAAAAAAGAAAAAAAAAAAAGCAGAGTTCACGATTGATTAGATATGAGAATAGAGGCAAGTGGAGAATCATGGATGAACCGCAGGACTTTGCCTCTGTGAGTGGGTTATATCAATTCCAACAGCTGGGATGGGGAGTCCAAGAAGACCCACTCTGAAAGGACAGGTGATATGGTACCTCGGTGTTTGTGGACCACTATGGAGTGATATCTTAGCAGGCCATCGGAAATATTATAAATGACTCCAGAATGGAGCCTGTTTTTGAGAGTCATTAACATGGCAGTTGAATCCATGGGAGTAGATGGCTAGCCAGTGTATACATGTAGACTGAAAATAATTATAAATCAAGATTAAAATACCAAATGACCACCAGCGACTAGAAGATAAATGTATTTGGAGGTGGGGGGATTTCAACCTGTATTTCTTAATAGACCATTGAGCAGAACTCTGATCTTTTTAACAGCAAATTTTACTAGAACTCTTTCAACATTTTTATCTTTTGTGTACCAGGTAAGTTTGGCAAGGACTTAGAGATGACCTGCAAAAAGTGAGGAGAAATGTTCTAAATTATCTTCTGTACCCCTGGTCTGTTTGATTTGCCTGCTAATTGAATAAAGTCACCTCAAAAGATGCATAAACTACTTATAATGTTTTAAAATACCTTTAATTGATAAAAATAATTTGTAATTGCAAGAAGGAATTGATAGTGACCTCTAGTTCTGTCTTCTCTATTTCAAATAATTTATTTACATTGTTCACTAATTCAGCTACAATAGAGTGCCAAAATATTGTTAGTAAGAATTTGAAGTTGCTTAGAAATGGTCAAGAATTCTAAAAAAATTTAATCAAAGTCAACATCAGCTTGTAGTTGTTTTTATTTCTGTTTTCTTTTTATGGTTCAGGTTACTGCTAATTCATGAGTGTTGTCTTTGTTGTTGTTGTTAAAATTGACTTGTAATTTCTTAGAACTATAAGAGAATTAAGGGATCATTCAATTCAGTTTCCTGAATTTTTTAAAAAATTTTTATTGGTGCATTGTATTCATACATCATAATGGGATAAAAAAAATTGTGTAGACAAAAATGCACACATGTCACCTAGTTAGCCCCTCCCCAGTCCTCACCCCCTTCCCTCCCTAACCTTCTTTCCTTCCCATGCTTTGCTTAGTGGTTCACATCTATATGTTTGCTTAAGTAAAAGCCGTTTCCTCAATTTAATCAACAGAATGTTTAAACAGTTCTTCTCCCAGATAGAGGCATACCTATGGGAAGCATTGATTCAGTGACATGGACAGGTAGAAAACAAATTGGAAATATACTTTACCTCCTCCAAAGTCCTACACATTGGACCATGGACTAAATGAGTTAGTTGTGAATTCTTTGAAAAAGAAATATTTTGGATATTCTTACACTTTTTCTTAGCAAGAATAGTCAACTCAAAGATCACAGTCCCATACGGTAGCGAGAGACTGAGCAAGGACTCTCTTCTTTGTTGTGTGTGTGGTACTGAGAACTCTACCCAGGACATTCTACCTCTGATCTATACCCCCGGCCCTTTTATTTTATTTTGAAACATGGTCTTGCTTCATTACAGAAAGCCTTGCTCAATTGCTGAAGCTGTCCTTGAACCTGTGCTCCTTCTGACTCAGCCTGACAAGCACTGGGATTACAGGCATGTGCCATCCTACCTGGTTAACTCTCCTCTTTTGCTGAGGTCTATGATTCCTTGTTGCTAGAGCGAGCTTCATCCTGACAACTCCACTTTCTTCCCTGTCTACCTGCCATGGAACCTTAAGTTTGAGACTCCTAAAATAGACCCAAATGGTCAAGAATTTTAAAGAAATCCAATCAGAATGGATAAATAAGCCATAGGTATTAATAGTCGAATGAGCCATAGGCATGAGCTCTAGGTATTAACGGGTGACAGATCAGAAGATTCATAGGGCCAAATTTGTCCCCTTCTCTGTTTCTAGCACCCAGAACAGATCCTGGCACCGGGTAGACAGAAGGGCCATATGTTTTAAAGGATAGAAAGCTGGGTTTTGAAGATAAAAATAACTCTTATTGTCAGATAGCTTGAATAGACAAATAGAAACCACAAGCCATCATAGAACGGATCATGGCTACCTGTAGAATGTTGCCCATGAGGAAAGAGAGGTAAGAAAAGCTAGACATTGTGATAGTACCATTTGGGGGTTAGCTTCAAAACTAAAGCTCAGATCTGAGTCTTCCAAGTCATCTTAAGTACTAAAGTAAAATACACTAAGAAACAGGGCACTAAGGAAATCACAACTTAATGCTGGCTAGTTTTGTTAAACTATCTTGTTGCATAAACAAAAAATAAATAAAATTTAGAGCAGTGGAAAAAATAATTTCTTGCCAACTGTGATTGAGTCTTTGTAGTCATTACTAGATCAGGCTGCAGATATACATGAAAATAATATTTGAATGCAGTTTTTAACTCTCTCTCTCTCTCTCTCGTGTGTGCATGATATCTAAGCATCCTTTTGCCCAAAGAGTTCCACGCCAGAGGAAAGTAATTAGTGTTGTCACTTAGATGATAATTATTGCATTTACAATACAATTGGAAACTCAATCTGGTCTTATTTTCTTCTTAGTAGAAAGCATTAGCATAATTAACTATTCATTGCATATTGCCTTTATAGGAAAATTTTTATCCCAAGATAAAAAGTACAGCAACTCGACATCTTTCTTAAGGGCATCCACAGCATTCTCATTGACATTCAGGAAGTCAGTCCAGAGACAGTGGAATGAGCCTGAATCTCTGTACTGTCCTGTGGGATTCTGGGTGCCTTCCTACTTGAAGATTGTTCTCAGTGATGTAGAACTTGACTAAGATAAAGTGCCTTTGGGATGAACACCGAAAACAGATGCTGCGACATCTTTTCCCTTTAGTTTTTAGGGATCTACTATTTGCCTGGTTTGGTAGAGTTGGTGTTGGTAAATGAAGACTATTTATCTAGACTTTAAGTCACAAATCTTTTCAGTGATTCATACAGGGAAAAAAAAAAGTCCCTGAGATTTGGATGTCGCATGGGACAGCTGGATAGAAAAATGTCAGCAGCTGTTCCAAATGCCTGAACTTCATATAGCATAGCTGAGAACAGAACAGAGCCCCACATCATCTGTTCAGGTAGAAGCTGAAGACCTGGTATTAAATAGGTAGAGTCACAGATAGACATTCTCAGAATGACTGGCAGCCTGTCTTCATTCTTTGGAGGCGTCTTGTCCTTCTGAAAAATGATCTTCTCTTTTAGGGCAACACAGATAAGCATGCCCTCAATAACTAGAATGCTGGAGCAGGAACCCAACTTAAGTTTGCATTATTATTCCATGGATAAGAGCCTGGGTAGCATATCCAAGAACCAGTAAACATATAGGTTCAGAAGGTAACCCAGGGTCTATACAATTCACCATTCAAATAGTTGAAGGAATGAGAGTCAAGAGAAACACATTTACTCTTTCTCTGAACAGGGAGGGCATTGCCAATCAACTGGACACTCTGCTGTGGAGCCCTAGATAAGGGCTACATTCTTTGGCTAGCTACATGCTTTAGCTGGAAAGAAGCCGATTTATCCTTCCTGATTGGATATCTAGCTCAAGAGAACTAGTTTGATTTTCCTGAAAGGATCAGGTTGGGATGCATGTCAGGGCTGTGAAGGCTGAGACTGGGTATAGCACCAACCACAGGTACCCCTCATACCAAGGTGAGGCCTCTGGCTCTAAAGGACCAGAACACTTTTTCTGTGACTCAGTTTCTCAGGACAATGTAACTGTTACTTTCAGTAAAACGATATGTGTGTGTGTGTGTGTGTGTGTGTGTGTGCGCGCGTGCGCACGTGTGTGTGTGTGTGTGTGTGTTACTGAGAATTGAACCCATGGTGTTCTACCTCTCTACCTCCAGCCATATTTTACTTTGAAACAGGGTTTCGCTAAGTTCCTGCACACTAGCCTCAAACCTGTTTTCCTCTTGTTCCAATCTCCAAAGTACCAGCATCACAGGTGTGTGACCCAGCACCTGGCCTGTGATTGTTTACTCTCTTATTTCCCTGGTACTTAATATTGAAACCAGAGGCATTCTACATCTGAGCTACAGTCCCATACTTTTATATGTATTGAGATCTTTTTTGTGTTTTTCTTTTTCTTTTTTTTTTTGTGGCTACTTTTTGTAGCACTGGGGATTGAACCCAGGGGCATTCTACTTCTGAGCTACACCCCTAGCCCTATTTTATTTTTATTTGGAAACAAAATCTTGCCAGGTTGATGAGAATCTTATTACTTGCTGAAGCTTTCCTCAAGCCTGCAATTTTCTTGTCTCAGCCTCCCAAGCACTGGGATTACAAGCATGCACCACCACACCTGGCCTCACTGAGCTGCGAGGGTCTTATTAAGTTTCTGACGTTGGCTTTGAACTTGAGATACAACCATCTTAGCTTCTCAAGTACTGAGAATATAGGTTGTGCCACTGTATGTGGCTCCAAAATAGCTCATGTTACTCAAATAAATTCTCTGGATTTAAATTATCCTATTATTTTACTTTACCTGGGCAGGCATTTGTTCCTCATTCTTATAGAGTTGTTTGAACATAGCTGAGTCCCACTTATTATTTCAACAAAGGGCACCTTTGTGTGCTCATGGAGTCTAAGCATATGTTGTTCTTCGTGAAATCTCATTACCTAAGGAGGAAGTGTGATGCTCAGGAGAGGATGTGCTGTTCCAGACTGGTCCTGGAGCAGTGTGGCCACATGTCTTCACAAACAAGGCTGCAGGCCATTCCTTCCGAGCTCTGCACACTCTGCCTGATTTTCATTCGTGCTTTACTGAATTCTAACGTTACCCGCGACAGTCCAGTTTTTTATTTGAATATGGCCACAACTAATTCTGGATCTTGCCGGAGACTTTGTGTAGATACTGGGTGTCTTTCGTCACTGCGTTAAAACTTCTTAGATTTCCATCAGCAGCATAAGGCATTTTGTCTAATATGATCTGATCTTATTCCTAAAATATTCTTCACATTTTTGCATCTTTAGGGAAGTGCAGTATAGAAAATGGCTGAGGGCATATATGAATAAGTTATGTGGTTAAAACCTTAGTGGAGAGGCACGGAAGTAAACTTGAGCTCCCATTAGAGTTCAAGCAAAGGTTGTATCCTAAATATGTTTTTTTTTTTTGCAAAACTTTGCACAAATACACTATATTTATAAATAAGTAAACATTGTTTTATGTTATATTGATTCCATAGCATTTTTACTTAATTGGGTTTTATCCATTGTGAAATGTTATAAAATGTTATATCCTTTAAACAGATATGAAAGAAAAAGAAAATATTATAGACAGAGAGGCTGGCAGGACTTACTTAGCACATGCTAATTAATACTGATGATCAATATTAATGCAATCATATTTGTTTTCCTTTTATATTGGCTGAAGCTGATGTGAAGGTCTAGGATCACTATGTCACCATGTTTGATGAAATCCTTTTACTCTTTTCTCTTTTGTTAATAAATACCAAATTCACCCCTTGTAAATTCATTTTTATGTGCTTTTTATCAAACTACCAATTTTAGAGAATAATCCCTTCTTACACTACTGTGTACATATCCCACAAAAAAATCTTATCAAGATAAACAGCATGAAAAAATATCTTTTAATGGATTTTCTTTTTTGTGTGTGTGGCTCTGGGGATAGAACCCCAGGGCATTTGACCTCCGAGCTACACCCCCTGCCCTATTTTTTATTCTTTATTTTAAAAGCAGGTCTCACTGAGTTGCAGAGGGCCTCACTAAGTAGCCGAGGCTGTCCGCGAACTGCGATCCTCCGTTCTCAGCCTCCAGAATGCTGGGATTACAAGCATGCGCCACCAGGCCCGGCTTGGATTTTCTTTAGAGGAAAAAAAAAATCCAATGTACAGGGTGTGAAGCAGAGATGGTAGGCAAGGGAAGAGGGGGTAAAGAGACTCAGCACTCGCACAGATCAATACTTCTTGAACTTTGTCACACATTAACGTTATCTGTGAGCTAGGGAAAATCGCCATGCCCAGATTGTACCCCTTACCAAAGAAATCTAAATATTTGAGCGTTGGAGGCAGGCATAGAAATGTAGGCACAGTGATTCCAAAGGGTACCCAAGTTTGAGAACCAGAGCTTTAGTCTCCATAAAAGTTGTACCAAAGAGAGGATTGCTATGGTAGTAAGATTCATGATGGTTTCCATAAACTCTCTTGTTTTGCTAATAAAAGACTTCCCCTGTGGTCATACAGTTTAGCCATAGAGTTATTCTGCTCAGCTTCTTAGTAGCTGGAGGGAGCTTTGAACCAGCTGTGGTCCTGATTGATGAACCTAGTATGTGTATGGACTGAAGGAAGTCCATAGCTAAGACAGCACTGAGATTCCCAAGGTAATTCTAGGTAAAAGATCACAGTGGCACCTGTAAAAGCAATTGAAATGGAAATGTGTAAGACATATATATTCAAAAGTTATTTGGAAGTTTGGTTTGATAGATATTGATGACAGAATGCAAATCATGTTGGAATAGGAATTGTTAAGAGTCCCTTGGGTTTCTGATTTTAACAACTCAAAGTGAGGGTGTTATTTTATGAGGTTTGAAATGTTGAAAGTGGAAAAGATTTTAAGTGGATAACAATGATGTTTGGACATGTAAACCTTGGGGCAGATGTGAAGTATTTAATGGGATTATCAAATACGCAGTTAAACTTCAATTTTTAGAGTGGTTGTATCTGGAAATGTAGACTTAGGAATAATGGGTCAGTGGAATAATTGAGATAATCGAGGAGGTATAAAATTGAAGAGAGAAATTATATCCAGGATAGAGCTCTGAAGATGTACAGAGGAAGAGGTAAGAAAAGCTAGCAAAGTCCCAGGTCACTTGGGAAAAAGTCAAGAGAACTAATGTCATAGAAAAAAAAAAAGACAAAGAAGTCTTTCAAGGAGGTAGAAATTGACCAGTGGATGGGAAAAATCAGGACTGAAATATGCCAATGAGTTTAATGGCTTGAAGACTTCCACAAGACCAGATACGTGGAGGACTATTATACAGAGATTTTTGTTGCTTTTGTTGGTTGTGTTGGTACTTAGGATGGAAAGCAGGGACATTGTATCTCTGAGCTATACCCCCAGCCCTATTTTATTTAATTTTTAAGACATGATCTCACTAAGTTGCTGAGGCCCTCACTAAGTAGCTGAGACTAGTCTCGAACCTGCAATCTTACTGTCTCTGCCTCCCAACTACTAGGATTATAGGCATGCACCACCACACTTGGCTATATAGAGCTTTTATATATCTGTGAATGTATGTGTAAACATAAAATACTGTCTGAACAGTACCTATTTCTTCCCATTAAGTCATAAATTAGTCAAGGGTAGAGATACATTTACCTTTTTTATATCAGTAACACCTAGCTGTCTCTTACCTCAGCCCTGTGGTTAATGAATGATTATTGAGATTACAAGTGTGCACCACCACACCAAATTTTACTTAGCTTTGATATGTTTATGAGCACTTATACTTTATGTAAAAATAAAATAGCATACGAAGTGTACCTCTTTCTTCCCACCAAGTCATGAATTCATTGAGGCTTCGTTCACATATGTTTGTCCATATATCAGTAACACCTAGCCTTCTCTTACCTCAAGCCTATGATTAATGAATACTTAGGCGCCCAATGAATGAAGCACTATGATGCTTTGTATTTAGTTGAAAAACTTTCCAAGGCTTTTAGAATTAAAAGTTTCAGTGTGTCTGGTTCTGAGATCCCTGGGTCAAATCTAACATTTTAAATTCTTCTTGGAAACTTTCTAATTGCATACCTTGAGGTTTACGTGATCTCACACTGACAGGTCCCCAAATTTGGAAACTTGAAAAATTTCAGTTTGATGAAGAGTTGAAAATTCCTGTTTCAACTGGAAGTTCCGGTTGGAAGTGATGATTTTGCTTTACTTCTGGTCAGTTTGAAAGCTGATATGTCTGTTCACAGTGTGCTGTGTTCTGATAAAGGTAGACATTGTATTATCAGCAGTGTCTGTGAATATTTTGTTCCTCTTCTGATGTACCTGTTCTTTTTGAAATAGAAAACATAGTGCTTCATCTAAGTATACAACCATATACTCAGAATTTTACTATTTTGAGGAATTTTATAACGTTTCTACTTTTCAGCTGCTAAAAATCATTACAAAATTAAGTATATCGCTGATTTACTATACCAATTTATATGTTTAGTAGAAACCATGTCACAATACTCATGCAAGAAAAAGTAAATTGTGACGTTTATTTTCTTGTATTTCAGTATAGATGCTCTTAGTGTTTTTTTTAAAGAACAGTTATATAGTAACAGTTCCATTATAATATACAGCCTGTTTTAAAAATAAATTTAACTCATTCTTTATTGGTCCTTTCAGTGAGACCATTTTTTTCAGCTCGGGGGTCCACTATACTATTCATATAGATATAGTCATGCACTTCATAACAATCTTTTGGTCCATAACAGACCACATGGAGGACCATGGTTCCATAAGATTGTAATGGAACTGAAAATGTTCTAACAGCTAATGACATCGTAACACAACACATCACTTATATGCCTGCGGTGATGCTGATACTCATGAGCCTACTGTATTTCCAGTCATGCAAAAGTGTAGCACGTAGAATTGTGCACATTTTATATATTTGATACTGATTTTAAATGACTCTGTTGGAGGAACTCCAGACAAAAGGAAGAGAAACCTTACATGCATGAAGAAAGTGACTTAACTGAGGAAAATGGGAGTAGACATGAGGTACATACACAAATTAATCAAAGCCAATCAATGTGCTAAGCACAGCAGAGCAGGGGAAGGGACAGGGTGGGGACTGGGGGTGGGGCTCAATGAGTGCTGTGCACATCTATGACTCTGTCACCCTGAATTTCATCAAGATGTATGATTATAATACACCAATAGGACAGTCAAAGAGCTTTAGTTAAACATTTACTTAAAAAACGAAATGGCTCTGTTGCTGATTTATATGTTAACTGCGTTATTATTTTTGTTGTTACATTAGAGTATACTCCTATAAAAAAAAAGTTTACTGTAAACTGGGCGTGGTGACGCACGCTTGCAATCCCAGCATTTGGGAGGCTGAGTCAGGAGGATCATGGTTCGAAGACAGCCCCAGCTACTACTTAGTGAGGTCCTCTGCAACTCAGTAAGACCCTGTTTTAAAATAAAGAATAAAAATTAGCGCTGGGGGTGTAGCTCGGAGGTAGAATGCCCCTGGGCTCCCTTCCCAATACCGCAAAGAAAAAAGGTTAATGTAAAATAGTTTACTGCTATGCTGACAGAAACTTAATACAGCTCATATTTATTGTGCATTGAGTGGTTCATGTTCCCTTGTGCTTGATTTAGTGTCATGTCGTTTTATTCTTTAAGATCCCAGGAACAATGGCCACAGTGTATATGTGAGTGTGATGTATGTAATATGTGTGTGTGTAAGAGTCTGTTTAACACCTATACCACTTAAGTTTGTGCAAGTATATGATGTTTGCACAACACAATTGTCCACAGATGCACTTCTCAGAATATATCCCTGTTGTTGAGCAAAACATGACTTGTGTATGCAATTACATTATAAGGGTGAACTAAAATTCATTTAAGGAGCTGCCTATGGTTAGACATTTAGGTCACTTCCAATTTTTTAGTATTATAAATAACACTTCAGGACATGTCTTTGGAGCTAAAAATTTGTACATAGCTTTGATATCTACTTTGGAATATATCGATGGAATTGAAACTGCTGGAATAAAGTGTAGATGTATATATGTTATTGATCGGTAATGTGAAATTGCCAACCATTGGAAAATTTGCACCCTGATTGGCGAGCAGTAGCAGGTCACCACCACCTGATCCTTTAGAGCTTTGGGGGTCTCATGCATTTCACTGAAACAGGAATTTGTTTAGGTCTGCATTTCTGTAGCATCCCAAAGCCCTGGAGCTTTACGTGACATTCACAGGGTTTCCAGTAATGTAGATTTTTAAATAAATTGTTATTTAATAAAATAACCAGGAAAATGGGTTGTATCCAGAGATTACTAGTAGGAGTAATTTTTTGATAACTTTTTTTTGTGGTACTGAGAATGGAACCCAGGGACATCTACTGCCAAGCTACACTCCCAGCCCTAATTTTTATTCTTTATTTTTGAAACAGGGTTTCACTAAGTTGTGGAAGGCCTCGCTAAGTAGCTGAGGCTGTTCGCAAACAGCAGTCCTCTGGTCTCAACTTCCCAAATGTTGGGATTAAAAGCGTGCATGAGCACAACCAAGAATTTGATAAATAAAAAAGCTAATTTTTAGACTGTAGACATCTTGAGTCATTCTGGTTGTCTATTTTCTCGAAATTAGGTTTCTAAGGACTCTCATTCCAATTGTATAAATGGACACCTAACATTTAAAATATTTTCTATTTATCTGAAGTTCTGTCTCATTTATTCTTCTAAGTCCCCTGTATTTGTGATGTATGCCTTATTTTTTTTCAATTAAGGTATTATGGCTGCTATAAAAATTGAATAATCAGTGCATACATAATCATTCTACATCCCCACTTATACACATATTTGAATGTAGCACCTTCATTAATCAACCTCAGCCTTCTTCCTCTCCTACTCGTTTTTTTTATTATAGCTTTGCTGAGTTTCCCCTCCATTATCTGGAGTCCCTCTGGTATCCCTAATACTCCCAAGTTTAGGCATATTAGAGAAAACATATGTCGCTTTTCTTTCTGTGCTTGGCTGATTTCACTTAACATAATATTTATCGGGTCTTCCCATCTTCTTACAAATGACATGATTTTGTTCTTATTATTGAGTAGAATTCCATTGGGTATATTCCCCATAATTTTGCAATCCATTTATCTCTTGACGGAGACCTAGGTTGGTTCCCTATTTTGGCTATTATAATTGTGCTGCTATGAACATGGGTATGCATATGTTACTGTAGCTCTCTGATTTCAACTTCTTTGGAAAGGTACCCAGGAGTGGTATAGCCAGATCATATGGTAGATTCACTCCCTGTTTGCTAAGGAATCCCCACAAGGATCTCCATAGCATCGACACTAGTTTGCATTCCCATCAACAGTGTAAAAGAGTTCTTCCTTCCCCACATCCTCACCAGCATTTTTTGTTATTTGACTTCTTTATGTTTGCCACTCTGATCAGGGTTAGATGGAATCTCAGCAGTTTTGATTTGCATCTCCCTGATGGCTAATTATGTAGAACATCTTTTCATGTGTCTATTGGCCATTTATATCTCTTCTTTTGTAAACTGTCTATTCAGTTCAGTTGCCCATTTCTTGTTGAGTTTGTACAGATAGGTTCAGCATATGGGTGATTAATACTATTCCTAATTATTTAAAATGTGTTGGTTTATATATTTATTGAAATATAAATATTATTGAACATTTTAGTTGAGTGCATTATAATCATATAGGGGTTCAGAACGGTCTTTGATACTGGAATTAGCATTTTTTAATGTTCATGGCATCATTTCTACTATGTGTTCTTTTTGTGAGTGTGGTGCTGGGGATCAAACCCAGGGGGATTCTACCTGTGAGCGACACCCCCAGCCCGATATTTTATTCTTTATTTTGAAAAAGGATCTCATTAAGTCGCGAGGGCCTCATTAAGTGGCTGAAGCTGTCCATGAACCTGAGTACTCCTTTCTCAGCCTTCAAAGTACTGGGATTATGGGAATGTACCATAATGCCCAGCTTCCTACTATGTGTTCTTTATGCAGGTGTATTTAGAGGGAGGTATCTCCCCATTTCTTTGTGGTACTGGAGATTAAACTCAGGGGCATTCTACCTCCAAACTACACCCCCCAGCACTTTTTATGTTGTATTTAGAAACAGGTTGTTAAGTGTATCCTAAATTCCTAAGGCTGTGCTCAAATCTACAATTCTTCTATCTCAATCTCTCAAAGCCTGGGATTACCGGTGTATGCTACCACACCTGGCTCCCACAACTTCTCGTTTATTACTGGTATGTAAAGATAAAATGCTATTTTATATTTCTTTTTAAGTCCTATAAAAATATTGAAGTTCCATTTTTAAGATGGTTCTCTTCTGTCTGTATTTTTATCTAGAGTAATAGTATCATATATAAATAATGAGAATTTTGCTTCATCCACAGCAATAATTTTGCCTATTAATTTTTGGGGGCTGGTGTTTTGTGATTCTACTTAGCTAGGGCTTTAGAACATTATTATATTATAGCAGTGATAACAGAAATTGGATGTTCAGACTTTAATTGGGATGCCTCTGTGCTAACTTCTTTTTATATAATGCCAGTTCTTGGCTTCAGTTGAAATTTTCCTTATCACAAAGAAAAATTTTAAATTCTAGTTTGTTAATAAAACTTGTTATTAGACATGCAAGGAAAATGCTATCCTCTTTTCTTCTATTTAGATACTCTATGAACTTTATAGAATGATTTTCCAATGTGATAAATGAGTTTTATTGATTTTATAATTATGTTTGTAGTCTGAGTAAACTTTATCTGATAAAACATCGAGATACATTAATATGATTTCTGTTATCATTCGATGATTCTGTGGATTAATATTTACTTCAAACTCTTTCTTTTATACTCATAAAAGAGGTAGTTATAACTTTGATATATTTGTGTCTATTTGTGTGTAGAGTGATTTTTTTATGATTTTGCTTTAAATGATGAATTAACATTTGAAACATGAAACAAAGATCGTTCATATATATATATATATATATATATATATATATATACACACACACATATACATACATATACATATATTTTTTGTTTTGCTTTTAGTGAGATAATGTAAAAAGATTATCCCATGATTTATCATATATATCTATATATATGAATATATGATCTGGGCATAATATATATATATTATTTATATATAAATAATTTATATATATTTTATTATGCCTATATATATATAGGCATAATAAAATAAACCAATAGAAAAGCACAAGACCTCACCACATATATATGATACAATATATATTGCTAAGCCTCCACTACTGGCTCTTACAACCTTGAGGATCTACTTAATAAATCTTTCTGGGTCAATTTAAAATATTAAATCCCAAACTCACACTAGATACAAAAATCCACTTCAGAGAAATTTATGGCTTAAAAACAAAAGATAATACCTTAATTTTTAAAGAAGCCTGAAAACTTTTTAGAACATTGGAATAGAGATTTTTAGATTATGAATGTGACACGCATAGGAAAGTGTAAAAACATTAACATATGGAATTATACTAAAGATACATTCCAATTAGAGAATATTATTCAGCTTGAAAGATCACTTGATGTAAGCATATATTTTCAAGACAGAAATGTGAAGGATGAGCATCCATAAAATGTAAACAGTACCTTCAAATCAATAATAATATAAAAATCCACTATGCTAGAAGAATTAGGGGGAAAAAGACAGGAATAATAAATATACATGGCATTCTCAGAATCACTGATAGCCCCACAAGAAAGAAAAGGACCATAGCTAGTCGCTTTTAGATGCCTCCGAGTCCACTGAGAAGGAAACCCTGATGGAGCCAGGACCCTGTGGTCCAAGGTACTGTGAGAAGTGAGAGGCTGGAGAGGGAAGGAGTGAGACCTACAATGCGAATAAGGGCGTGGAAGAGAAGGGTCTGGGCCAGAAGGGGACAAGATGCAAGGTGGCGAGAGAGGATGGAGATGCAGAAGCAATGGGAAGGGAGAGGTCTTAGTTTGGTGAGCTCTCAAGATTCCAGAAACGAGCACTGAAGTTCCAAATTATCCTTCATAAAATCACGTGAGTGGAAGCAGCCATGTCTGAGAAGCCTGTGGTCAGCAGGGGTTCAAGAGGAGATTGCAGTGAAGAGGAAGCCCCCGTTCTTAAGTAATGGCGATCGTCCATCTGAGCCTCCCAAATACTGGGATTACAAACCTGTGCCACCCTGACCAACAGTGGTGGTCATTTTTATTTGTTTTTAGGTAAAAAACTGGCTGCTGCTTTAGAATTATGTGGGCCCTACCTTTGATTTAAATATCGGATACATTGAGAGGTGAAAACAGAAGATCTCATCATGATAATATAGTTATTCTCTGTGAGAGGGCTGTGTCTATATATTCAGTAAAAAGAAATATAAGAACAAGTATCAAAAAGCATGTGCATCCCCAAAGATTTCAAATCTACATTTTCTTCCCCACTCCCATCCCGTGGCAAATGCGGGCGTCAGAGATGGACTTGGTTGGTTTTACCCACGCCTTGAGCACTCAGCTCTCAGCTGGCAGTCGGATCAGCTGCTTCCCACTCCGCTCCTGCAGACCGCAGTTCTTCCCGGAGGAGTTGCGTAGCAACTGCCACTCAACTTCACCTGCAAAAGGTTATTCCAACATCTTTTATATTTTCTCCAACATTTTTTCTTTGATTCTAGAAATAAGCCAGCCAGCTGGTGGCCTTCTAAATAGAGCTGCTCAGATCTGTTTTGTTCTCAAGCACACTATTGTTTTCCAATTATTGCAATGAAAGATGGGACTAAAAGAATACCCTAGAAAGAGGCAGAGGTCAGGAAATCTAGGCTTCCCTTGGCCAGTCACTGGCCATAGGACTACGCTTGGCTTCCATTGGTCTGTTTGTGCAATAGTTAATTGAGGTGAACATTTAAATTGCTTCCAGGTCTGACCTTTTGGAGATCATTGGAAGGAAACACTGGCGAGGGTATTGCTGGACAATCTTATGACACTCAGAGATGCCTCATGATGCAATGTCTAGACACGGTACTACAGATGCTACAGTCAATATAAATGCGGTCTTACGGAGTATTTTGCAAGGGGAGCCATTCCCATGGATTAAGACATGTAACTCTTGGTGAAGGAAACAGATCACATAATGTTATGTTCATTTATGAAGGTATCGAGAAGGGTTGGTGGTGCACGCCTGTTATCCCAGTACTTGCGAAGCTGAGACAGGAGGATCACAGGTCTGAGGAAAAGCCTCAGCCACTTGGCGACTTCATGAGAAATCACTCAGCAATTTCATGGGACCCTGTTTCAAAGTAAAAAATAAAATAGGGCTGAGTGTGTGGCTCAGAGGTAGTAAGGTCCTGGGTTCAATCCCTAGTACCACCACTAAAAAAAAAAAACCATATATAAAGGTATCACTTCTAATCTCACTAACTTGTATGAGGAGCTGGGAGCGGGGTGGTATCCAGAGGAAATTTTTCAAGTGTCATATACATATATAAATGGGTCACTTTGAGTTTCATTGTGTTGTATAGTTACAATGCACCAATAAAACTGTAAAAATAAATGAATACTTACAGGGCAATTAAAATGTGCCAGACACTGTGCTGGGAATAGAAATAAAATGGCCAGTAAAGTATGGACAAGGTTAACATCCATGGATCATATCGTCCAACAGATAAATTGCTTTAGGGCTTGCATTCATAATTTCCTCTATTCCTTCTCCCATGGATCACATATATTTTAAAAATGTATCATGTATCCCATTAGGCACATGTTGATTTATTCATTCATTCTTTCATCCATGTAACAAGTGAAAGTTTGTGTATCATGTATCAAGCAACTCATAACACTTGGAGAATTTAGGTGTGGTTGACACTAAATGGATGTTCAGTAAAGTATTAAAGCAGTTGAAAAGTAAATAAATAAATAAATAAAATAATATATAAATTAAAAATGAAGGAAATATTCATCTTAGCTTCTCACTATGCCCTAATCTAATACATAAGAAAATGGCAAGGTACAACTTTGGTGTCTGTGATTTCTACACTGAGCCCTAGAGTTCAATTTAGTCAAGTCATGGTTTGGGGTCACATGGTAAGTGAGTAGTACCCTTGATCTTTAACACAAGGCTCCTGACTCTGAATGTCCCTTTCATCAGGCCTTTGACAGTGGCACTTAGTTTTCAGGACTGAATAGCAAATGATGAAAAGACAGAAAGCTCAAGTTAGCTTAAGTAGCAAATAAGAATTTAGGAGCTAAAAATAATTACTAGTTTAAGTAAGTGGAAGTCCATGTATACACTATATTAGAGCATCTCAAAGCTTCTCTGTCTCTGGACTCTCTTCTGCATTGAGTTCGCTCTATTCTAAGGTCAGTGTCCTCCACATGACAGTGTAGTGACACTAAATCCCAAAGCCTTACTGATTCCGGCAAATTGTTTGTGTTCCTCTAAAGATTTTACATTGAAATCTTACCCCCAGTGTGATCGTATTAGGATGAGCACCTCTGGAGGATGATGGGATCATGACGGTAGAACTCTCATGAATGGAATTAACTCCCTTACCAAAACGGACCCTTCACTGTTTGGCATTTGAGAACACAGAAGATGGCCCTCGGTGAACCAGGAAATGAGTCCTCCCAGACCCCAATCTGCCAGTTTTTGACCTTGAGTTTCCCAGCCTCTGTAATCATGAGACATACACATGTTTTATTTAAGCCGCCCCCCCCCAGTCTATGTCAGTTTGTTACAGCATCTTGAATAGACCAAGAAACTTACATTCCCAGAAGTTACAATGGAAGGATTCTATTTTCCAGAAGTTCCAGTTGAAGTCACGAGTTGAAGTTCTCGGTTGCCACTTTGAGGCACCTTCCCAGGGTCCTGGTCACAGGTGGGAACTGAATACCATCTCTTTAGCCTGGGATGCCCGCTCAATGAGGTACATGAGGAAAAGTGTCAGCCATAGTGAACCGCAAGGGTGGAAACTAAACCAGTCACGGGCTGCGAGAAGGGACTCCTGGTTCCAGCAAGGGGGATGGGGTAGATTCCAGATAAATAAAATCTAACATTTACCCACTACCGATATTTTCACTTTCCAGAATTGAGACTCGATAACTGTTAGTGTGAAGACTCAGAAAGCATTCTCTTCTCTGTGTAGTACTTTTCAGCTAAGCTGACTGACATTACCTTGAGGTAGTTGTCCTTTGCCAAGCTGGAGCCCCTGGTTGACATAAGAAAAAGGATTATTTTATCTAAGTCTCCTCTTTTTTTGGCCTTTGCACGATAGCTTGGATATTGTCTCAGAAATGGAACTCAATAAAAGGAGGTAATATTATTGGGAGATAGTAGTTTGAAAGAAAACCCACTCTTCTCCCAGGAATGTCTCCTTTAAAATATCCATATTCTGTCATTTAATAGCTGATGGAATGATCCTGGGAAATTGGTATTCTCTGACAAGGGCTGTTGCTTTACCTCACATTGAGAGAATGTCAACCTTCAGCATTCTTCTATTATTTGCAGAGATTATTAACATGTCAGTTTTTGCTAGATGTAAATCTTCATAACTATCCAGTATCCTCTCAGATGAGTTCTCAAGACATTCTCTTAAAGCGTTCCACAAGAAAAAAAAAAAAAGTGATCAAATGGTTGGTTGATAATTTGAAAAGACATTTCTATTTAACAAACAAAGCTTGCTTGAAAATACAGTGACTCTACAGTTTTATTTTAATGGAAATTATTGTTTATTTATCTTCTGGATCCTTTAGGAAATGATAGGTACCTACTTTGTGTTCATCGGAAGGATTAACTCATGAAAATTTATATTTCAACATTAGTGGTATTCTCTGCAAAAGCTTCAAGTTGAGAGTTTATTTATTAGGATATAATATTGATATTGAAATGAGAAAATGAATACCTTATTGCTAGTATGGAGGATACAACTATTTTATTGGGCCTTTTTTCTATAATGTGAGTATACTTCTCTTATTCTCAAGAAAACATTAAGAGTTATCTCTGTTAAAGTTCTCATAACCCTATCACAATGGTCCAATAAGCAAAGTGCTTACTGTTTTCTTAATTTTTCTTCTTAGCATATAATGAAGTATTTAGCACACATTGTTCAATACATGTTCATGGAATGAATTGTGTACAAATAAATCCTTATATTTTATTCCATGATTTCATTATTCTCAGATATATTGATATACAACTTGTAGAATAATGTCTCTATATTTCCTCTGAGTGAAAATTATTTTGATAAAAATTTGAATAGGATACGACTCTCTTGGAAAAATGCCCTTTACTTTTTAAAAAATTCATCACACTTAAAAATTGTACATATTCGCCGGGTGTGGTGGCACATGCTTATAATCCCGGTGCTTGGGAGGCCGAAACAGGAGGATCGCGCAGGTTCAAAGCCAGCCTCGCTGGCTTACGAGACCCTGTTTCCAAATTTAAAAAAAAGTATAAAATAGGTCTGAGGGTGTAGCCCGGAGGTAGAAGGGTTTCCAGGAACCCCAGTACCACCACAAAAAAAAACAAACAAACTTGTATTTATTAATAGGGTACCACTTGATGTTTTAGTACATGGGCACATTCTGTAATGATACAAACCGGGCAAGTGTTTGAAATGTATTGATGCTATGGTTTTGTTGTGAAATATGCCCTAAGGACTCATGTGTCGAAGGCTTTTTTCTCAGTAGAGCGTCTTCATAGGTGGGGATTTGGGGAGTTGATTGGATCAGGAGGGCTCAGACCTTACCAGTGGATCAATCCATTGATGTATTCAAGAATTGATAGCATCATTTGCAATGGTAGAAACTTCAGGAGGCAGAGTTAAATAAAACTGTCTTTTCAAATTATCATCCAGCCATTTGATCTTTTTTTTTTATTTATTGTGGAACTCTCTTTAAGAGTGTCCTGAGAACACATCTATTTGGAGGATGTAGCTTGGCCAAGGCGGAAGAAGGTATGTCTTTCAAGGGTATATTGTTTCCCCAGACCCTTCCCCACTCTTAGTTTCTTTTCTTTCTGGCAGTCATGAAGGGGACAGTGTTGTTCTCCAATGTGCCCTCGGCCATCATGTTCTGCCTCATCTCAGGCCCAACTGATGTAGGCAAGAAACCATGGACTAAAACCTCCAGATCCATGAGCCAAATACCTCTTTCTTCCTTAAGTTGTTTACCGCAGGCATTTTATCGCAGTGATGGGGAAGCTGACTAGTAACACTCTAATAAAAAGAACTGAGTAAAACATGCCTCAGCTCCCCTCTCGTCAATTTGAAAACATTTCTCTCATTCAGTAGCAGGTAACATTTCACTTATGTTACATAAGGATACGGTCGGTATCCTTGTTTCAAAAGCTAATTGACTTTAATCTCAGTACAAATTCACAATATGAAATGAAGAAAAAAAGTAGTTAAGAAAATACAGATCTTAATATAGTGACCTTAGGGTGTCAATGTTATCAGGCAATGGAAAGTCCCACTGATAAATTATCTACCTAAAGGCATATAACATTGTAACAGCAAATGGAAGCTCAGTTTGTACAAAATAATTTTTAATTCGGTGTCATAGGAATGCCACCATAACACTGATGATCCACGTAAGGACTATTTGTTCAATTGTCTTCCCTAAAATACGGTCCCTAGAATGATTAGTTGCCCTTTCAGTTATGAATGGGCTTTCTTTCATTGTTATAGAGGAAAGTCAGGAAATTGGTTCTTTGAAATAGTTTTTCTTGGCTGGGCGGGTAACATATATTTGTAATTTCAGTACTTGGGAGGCTGATACAGGAGGGTCGCAGATTTTAGGCCAGTCTCGGCAATTTAGGTAGACCCTTAGCTACATAAGGATGTGCTGTTTCAAATTTAAAAACAAAAAATGAAAAATTCTGGGGGTATAGCTCAGAAGTAGAATGCCTCTGGGTTTAATCCCCCGTACTCAAAATAAACAAATTGCTTTTCTTTGGCATCTGGAATACGTATAGTGAGTCAGAGTATAACTTTAGATTTTTATCACTCCAACCAGGTGTTATTAGATTGAGAGAGGTTAAAAAAGTAGTGGTTAATAAATGAACTTCTCTCAGTATATCTAACACACACTACTTTTAAACCCCCCAAAAGTGCCTTCCCATTAGCAGATTTGTTGAAAAGTCACATCGCTTCATCTGTGCTGTGCAATTGCCATGCATTGCTCCAAGGGGAGGCAGAGTTGGCTTCCTTTGAAGGCTGCAGCTCCAGCCCTGCTTCATCCTGGAACAAACAGAGATCATGCTCCATCTCTTTATTGAGAAAGTGAGAGGAATAAAACTGTTCTGCCTGATTTCAAGTCTCTGGAGTGAACTTATCACCAGGTGCCCACAGGAGCAAAGCTAAACAGTTCCAGTTGATTGGATCTGTCTTTTAGACTAGCCATCTGCTGAGGTATACAGTTCCAAGTTCTCCTGCCACTGACCCTGTAAACTGTGCAAGATCTGGAACCCAGGCTGGACACCAGCTCTCCTGACCTGATCACGTTACTGCATCTTTGCTCTTTTCCTGTTGTCTGAGTCCTTATTTCATTCATTCTTTTACCAAGAAGAACACTTAGTTTTCAATGACATAAAATGCCTTCAAATTGTTCGAGTCCTAAAGAGTAAGTTCACTTTTTTATAGGACTTTGCATTTCAAATGTGATTACTGCAGAAACAGCCAGATCTGGCAGCTCAGTGTCCTCAAGACTCCTGTCCATTGCTCTTGTCTCTTGTCTTATGTCTGTAATATTCTTTCAAAACCAAGTGCCCCAGAAAAGGTAGAGGAGCCGGCCGCTACCAGCTCTATTTCTTCAAGCTGCCAGCCTAGTGACTTCTCATAGTCCCAACAAAATCTCTGCTAGAAGACTATTTCTGTTAACATTCTCACTACTATGATTCAAAACGACTGATTACACAACTTACAAGAAGATTTATTTGCTCACAGTTTTTGGAAATTTTGGCATTCAGTTAATGTGAGGCAGGGTCCATGGATCTCAGGGCATGGCAGTGGGAAACAGAGTAGAGAGGAAGGGCTCTGTTCTCACATCATGGATGCTGGAAGCTGAAAACAAACAAGAGGATTCAAACACAAAAGCAGGGTTCCAATGCTACAGCCCCAGAGACCCACCTCCTCCAGACACACTCCATCTGCTAGGCTACCACCCTGTGAGTCCATTATGATGTATGTATCCATTGATGAGATTAACACACTCGTGACTTAATCGCATCAACTCTAATACTTAATCACATCAACATTAATATATAAGCTCTTCAGGGACATTCTTTATATATATTTTTTTCTTTCTTTTTTTTTTTTTTGGTGGTACTGGGGGTGGAACCCAGAGGCTTTCTACCTCCAGGCTATACTCCAGACCTTTTATATATTTTATTTAGAAACAGGGTCTCACTAAGTTGCTGAAAGCCTCACTAAGTAGCTGAGGCTGGCTTCGAACCTGTTTCAGGCTCCCAAGCACGGGGATTACAGGCGTGCCTCACCACGCCCAGCATCAACTAGTATTCTTTAATGTGTTCTTAATATACCTAAAATTTCTTTTCACATGCCTGACCTGTTATTTCCACATTAGTTTTTTGTTTGAAACCAAGAACTCTGAAAATATACTTAAATTATCTTTACTCCTAATGTCAATTATGTTGAAGTCTACTTAGCATCTTTTAAATTTTAGTTTTATGCTTTTTTTATAGTACTGGGAATTGAATCCAGGGGCATTCTATCTCTAAACTATACCCCCAGCCCTATTTTTTTTTTTATTTAGAAACAGGATCTCACTGAGTTGTTGAGACTGGCTAAAAACCTGTGACCCTTTTGTTGAAGCCATCCACATTACTGGAATAACAGGCATGTACCTCCATACCTGGCTATTTTATACTTTTATATTCAAATATGTTTACCTACCCCAGGGCTACACTGAATTTTTTTTATATTTTCTTAAAGAAATGTTTTTAGCTTTAGGTTCCACATTTTGAATGAATTTTTGTGTATGCTACGGATTGATGTACATTATTTTCCCCATGGACTATCTAGTGAGCCAACAACATTATTTTAAAAAATGTTCTTCCTCAGTTAAATTGATGTGGCACCTTTGTCAAAAATTAATTATATGTGTATGAGTTGACATGTGGTCTCCTTCCTGTTCCATTGATCTGAAATCTGTCCTTTCACCGGTAAGGAAATATTTTAATTACTATAGCTTTATAGCAAGCTATTAAATTAGATAGGCTAAATCTTCCAACATTTATCTTTGCAAATATTACTTTGGTTATTCCAAATAATTTTCATTCTCATATTCTAGAGTTTTTCTGGCACAGAAAAGTACACCAGATTCATCCTAAACATTTTCTGTCCCATTCCTAGAATCAAAAACTTATTCAAGGAATACTGTTTCCTCTTACTGGGTATTAGTACCCAAGAGCTGAATACTGGGTGTGCCCAGCTCTGCTGAGTGTCAATAATTTTAGCTTACAGAGTGAGGAAATATACATTAAATTCCTAACTGCTCTGCTATCTACCCCAAACTGTGTCTACCTCCTTTATCTAGAAAAAAAAATGAATTTTTGTAGCTCAAGCTGAGAGAGATTTTAATTCCTCCAGTAAAGATTATGATTCCATGTATTTTTACTTAAAACAATAAAGTGGCTTGGTGTGGGGGTTCATGCTTATAATTCCAGTACTCGGAAGGCTGAGATGGGAGGATCGTGCAGGTTTGATGCCAGCTCCAGCTACTTAGTGAGGCTCTCAGCAATGTAGGGAGACCCTGTTTCCAAATAAAATATAAAAAAATAAGTCTGAGAATATAGCTCAGAGGTATATATAAAGCCCCTGGATTCCATTCCCAGTACCGCAAAGTAAAATTAAAAATTAAAAAATTAAAAATAATGTGCTCATTAAAAACACTTCCAGGGTTGTTTATGTATAGTTACTTCTCAGTGCCTTGAAATATTTTTTTAAAGGATAATTTGGTACTGTTCCATGTTTGTTCTATGGAGTGAAATTCCCCAAACATTGCATGCTTCCTTTCCCATACCAGAGAAAAAATGTGACATTAAAAAAATCATGTTGCTACAAACATTTGTGTAATTGTGTGTGGGGTGGCATGTGTTTTCTATTCTCTTGTATATTTACCTAGAATAGAATTTTGGGATCATATTATAACTCTATTATTAATCTTGTAAACAATGCCATTTATTTATTTTATTTTTGTGGTATTACATATTGAACCTAGAGGCACTCTACCTCTGAGCTACACCCCTACGATATTTATTTTTGTTTTGTTTTGAAACGGAATCTTATTAGGTTGCTGAGAGTCTGACTAAATTTCTGAAGCTAGTCTTGAACTTGTGATCTTTTTGTCTTAGCTCTCCAAGTACTGAAATTGCAGGTATGTGTGTTATTTCTGTATTTCTTATTCATATTAGCAGGTGATATTGTCAAGTATATATGATTATGAAAGCCATAACAACATTAGGAAGGTTTATGTTATGAAAAAACATATTGACATTTTATTTTTCTTTATGTATCTATGTATCTATGTATCTATCTAATATACCTATCTATCTATTTTCCTCACAATTTATGTTTTTAATTCACCCAAGAAATGGTTAAGTAACAGAACTAGAATGATGAACATTAAAAACTGCCGGGTGTATGCTGGGCATGGTGGCGCACGCTTGTAATCCCCGTGCTTGGGAGGCGGAGACAGGAGGATCGCGCAGGTTGGAAGCCAGCTGCGTGCGCTGGTTTAGGAAACCCTGTTTCCAAATAAAAATGTAAAAAATAGGTTTGGGAGTGTAGCCCGGAGGTAGAAGGGTGTTACCGGCGGGTTCAGTCCTGTGGGGGGGCAAGTCCACTAGCGGTCGGGGGCCTCAGAAAGATGGGTCAAAAGGCAGGCGACGTTCTGCAGATCCTTATCTGTAGCGGTTCTTTTCCCCTCTATGAATTCCTTAAGTTTTTAGTTACGACGCTTTGGAAAAGAACCTGGGGTGGACAAAGGCTTCTTGAGCCAATGACACTTTATTATGAAAACCCCAAGAAATTTATACACTTCATCAGTAAAGTTAAGAGAAAGGGGGGAGGTCTTTCAGCTGGCTGTTGGCCTTTGAAGAATTAACTTCTGTTTCTCTCCAAGGTCTTGCAGATAAGCAGCTCCAGGTGGCAGCCTCCCAGGATAGTCAAGGCTTGGGAGCTTCTCAGGGGAATCTTCTTTAACTTTTCCTGGAACTTTCCATCTTTTGGGCTCAGTTCATATAGCAAGTGCGGGGAGATGTGGTGATTCAGTGTTGGCATCTTTTTAAATCTGAAAGCTTAAGCATACTCACAACACAGTTTGGCAGATAGAATATCACAAAAAACACCACAAGGTTCTTTGTTCTAATTGTCAGATGTATTTCCTTAACTGCTGAGCACTCTTCTTTAAACAACAAGCCTATTAAAAGAATCCACTTCCCTGTGACAAACTCTCTGCAACCTGCTTCTAATTTTCTAATTCCTTTCTTTCCCAGTTGGGACTTTCTTATGATAAGCTCTTCTTCATGCAAAAATGCTTTTCTTACTCTTACGGTATTTCTTTTCCTTCATACATATATATATTTAGAATGTCTGTCCTTTATTCTGTCATATTCATTTCTAACTATGCGGCCATTTTTTCTGTCTCCTGGGGTGCTCACACTGAGGTAAAAGTTAACAGTCTTTTTCTTTGGGTCTATTGTATTCGGGCAGCTAAGTTGTTTCTTTAAGGTTACACACAAGGTTTCACTCTGTCTTTAGGCAGGATTTCAAGGGTGAATAATTATTTTGAACTGAGCTACTTTTGCTGGAGTGATAGATAGTGATGAAGGTCGGAGGCCATTTGTGATTGCTGCAGCTGGGGTGCTTATCACAGTACCTGAATTCTGGCCAGTTTCTCATTATTGTTGAGCAGAGCCAAGGACGTTTAGACAAATTATTAGAAAGTTTATCTCCACGGACTCAGTTTCTTTTTATAGTCCTAATTTCACATCACTGGAGCAATTCGTGTAGAAAGTTAAAGGAAATAATAGTGAAGGGTATCTAAAAGTGGGGGGTACTTTGGCCAGAGACGATACCTCCTTCTCGGGGCGTTTTTGCCGATTTTTACTATGTGGAGTGGGGGTTCTCAACACATAGATGCCGAGGCAGCAGGATGTCTTGGCAGAAGGGCTTCCAGGAACCCCAGTACCACCAAAAAAAAAAAAAAAAAAAAAAAAAACAACAACAACAACAAAAAAACTGCCAGGTGTGGTGGCGCACGCTTGTAATCCCAGCATTTGGGAGGTTGAGACAGGAGGATTGTGGTTCTCGGACAGCCTCAGCTACTTAGGCCCTCTGCGACTTAGTGAGACACTATTTCAAAATAAATAGAAGATAAGGCAGGAAGTGTAGCTCCGAGGTCAAATACCCATGGGTTCCATCCCCAGACCCACAAAAACAAACAAAAAACATAACTGATTAGGCAGAGTACCGTGTGTTTTACAGAGTATATATACTTTGATAAATACCAGATAATAAATTCTCATGCCTTCACTTTTAAATCTATTTGTGGGAGTAAGGAGTTGAAGAACTCATTTACCATCTATTCTAGGTAATGGTGCTCTCTCCTGTGGTGTCTTATGGGCGTGTCTGTTCAATTGTATTCTATTGTTTTTGAGGATGGTGGCAATGTACTTGTGTTTGAAAAATAAACCAAACTACTGTTGCAATAGGGAAACTAAAGAACCCTGCCTTTGAGATTACTTTCCATGATATCTGGATTTCTCTGCTTTTTCTCCCCAAGTCTGAATAAAGGAAATCATTATTTTTCTATCTGGAAAGAGTTCCTATTTTGCATCAAGACAACAGATACTTTATTAAACGAATCGGAGTTGTGTATAAAACAGGGGTAATTTTCTGCGATGGTTTTTGCGGCAGGTTTTGTGTTGAAATATTTCATCTTCATTTTGATTCAGAGCATTTTGTGCTTTTTGGGTTGTTGTTTCTTCAAATATGCACTTTAGGTACAAATGTTTGCAGATGTTCCAAACTTGATTTATTAAAATGGTCTCAGTACAAATTCCCTATGCAATTAAATGCCTATCCATGTGTTCTTTGCACAATGAAATGCTGTTAACAAATAGTTGTAATATAATAGCATAACAGTTAGGGGAAAACTTGGGTGCAAGTGGCTAATTGATATGAGCCAGTGTGATTTTACAAAACATAGCATTATTTTTACTCTGATTATAAAGTAGTGTGTGTGTGCACTGTGGAGAATTTGAAAAAGGGAAAGGTGTAAAAAAATGCACATTACTGTTTTTTTATCCTATAGAAGAGCAAATAAGGCAACCTAACTGTGTGGATGGGAGGAGGAAAGAAGGAAGCTCTTTAAAGCACATGATGTACTAATTCATATCATAGTCAACACTAAGCCAAGCATGGGAGGGAGGGATGGGGAGGGAGTGGGGTGGGGACGGGGAGGGGGCTGGCTGGGTGATGTGTGCATTCAAGTCTACACATTTTTTTTTGGCTTCATCACAATGTATAATTACAATGCACCAATAGAATTTTTTAAAAAGCACATTACTTATAATCGCTATACCCAGAAATAAGCATTTTTGTTTGCTATTTCCAATCTTCTCCTTGTTCTTAATCATCTTGAAATTCAGGAATTTCACTTGGATTTGTCTCAAAAAGCATCTCTTTGAGTGAATCATCTCTTTTTGTAAATATTTTAGAACAGAATAGAGTCTATGCCCCCTTTCTGCTTATTGTCTTTCTTGAAAAGCTTCCTCTAACATTTAGAAAGAAAGCCTACAATTCTGTGTGTGTAGTGTGTGTGTGTGTGTGTGTGTGTGTGTGTGTGTGTGTTACTAAAGATTGAACTGAAGGGCATTCTATCTCTGAGATACACCTCCAGTCCTCCCTTTTTATCCTGAAACAGAGTCTAATGAGGCTGCTGATAATCTCGCTAACTTGCTGAGAGTGGTCAGGAGACTTCAATCCTCCTATTTAGCCTTTCACGTACAGGGGGCACAGGTGTATCCCACCATGCCAGGCTCCTGCAGTTCTGAACCCAGCTAACCCAACATGGCTTGTTTACAGAGTGCTCATGATTCGTCCCACGTCTACCAATCTCGTCTCCATTAAAGAAATCAATCAGTATTTTACATCCCCAAACTCAGGTATTGTTGGTAATGTATTAATTTAGAAAAACATTATTCTCCTTCTTTTTCAGTTGTCGTCTACTCTTTCTTTCCCCATGAAGTATCCATTATATGTACTCAAACTTCTACTCCTACACCTTAAACAATTTTTAGTTTTCATATATAAATAAAATTGTGCAGTATTTTCTTTGATGCGTCTGGCTTATTTCATTCAGCTAAATGTACTTTAGTTCCATCCACTTTGTCACAAATGGCAGTCTCTTCTTTTTAAAGGCTGAATAATGTTCTATCGTAAATAAATACCTATTTATTTCTCTGTTCATCTGTGGATAAACAAGTAGTTTGTTGTGCATTGTGGCTATTGGGACTAATACTGCAATGAACATGGGACCTCAGATAATCTTTTTGAGGAACTAAACCATAACCTCTTGGGCCAGGACTCAGAAGCCAGATAACTGGATCATGGTAGTTTTATTTTTAATTTTTGAGGAACCCACATAGTGTTTTCCATAATAGCTCTATTAATTATTTACTCCAACCAACAGTGTATTGTGGTTTCCCATTTTTTTTTCTAACACTTACCACTTGTATATTTTCCCAAGAGCTTTGAGCTGGTATATTCATTTTGGTTCTGATTTGAATTTTGGGGTAATTTTTGATATGCTTTTCTGAATACTTTTAGACATGCTTTTTTGAGTAGCTATTCATGTGCTTTTTTTTGGAAATGTATATGTTTTAACTGGAAAAATATTACCTTAGGTTCTTGGTCCATCTTTGAATGGGGAATTATTTATTTATTTATTATTAGATATCAAGTTGTGTGAATTTCTTGTATATTTTGGGTGCTAACCTTTTGATGGATACCTGATTTGTAAATATTTTCTTCTAATAAATCCGTTGTCATTTCATTTTATGGTTTCATTTGTTTAGAAATGCTCGAGTTTGATGTAGTTCAATTTGTTTTAGTTTTATTCTCGTTGTCTACCCTTTTGATGCCACACTCTACAAGTCATTTAAGTTACTGTCAAGAGCAAGGCCTTGGACATTTTCTCCTGTTTTTGTTTGTTTTTTCTTAGGAGTTTCACAGTTTCAGCTATTACTCGTATCCTTTAATTTTTTGAGTTGATTTGGGGATTAGATATAAAGGTCCAATTTAATTCTTTTGCTCGTGCTTATCTAGTTTTCCTAGGTCCACTTATTGAAGGGACCGTCCTTTTCCCACGGTGTATTACTGCCTTCCTTGTCAAACATCATGTGTGTTTGGATTTATTTCTGGACCCTCATTGGCCCATACATCTGTTTTCAAAACCACAATATTTCAATTAGTATGATTTTATAATATAATTTTTTTGGTGGTACTGGGCTTCTTGGAAACCATTCTACCTCTGGGCTACACTCCCAGACATATTTTATATTCTTATTTGGAAACAGGGTCTCTTAAGCCAGTGTGGCTGGCTTCGAACCTGCACTATCCTCCTGTCTCCACCTCCCAAGTGCGGGGATTACAAGCGTGCGTCACCACGCCCGGCTATAATAAAATTTTAAATCAGGAAATAACATGGTTTTACTTTTCCCCCCCTCAGTTGATGTATCTATTCCATCATACGTGTTATTCCATACAAATTTTAGGATTTTTTTTATGTAAAAAAGTGCCATTTGGTTTTGGGGTTTGGATGGGGATTGTATTTCATTCCTGTATTGCTTTGGAAAGTGTGTGTGTGTGTGTGTGTGTGTGTGTGTGTGTGTGTGTGTGTTGTTTACTGGGGATAAAAGTTCTTGCTCCTTTGCCTCAGACTGGCCTCAAACTTGCGACGCTCATGTCTCAGCCTCTCAAGTACTGAGGCTCTAGGCATTATACCACCTCACCCAGCTAGTATAGATAGCTTAAAAATGTTAACTCTTCCACCAGGCATGGTGGTGCAGGGCTGTAATCCCAGTACTTTGGAGGCTGATAAAGGAAAATCGCAGGTTCAAGGAAAGCCTCAGGAAGTAATAAAACTCATCAACCCATAGAGACCCTGTTTCAAACTCAAAATAAAATACTGCTGAGGATGTAGCTTGGAGGTAGAATGCCCTTAGGTTCAATCTCCAGTACCACAAAAAAAATTAAATCTTTTAATTGAAGATGGGATATAGGTTCCTTTACATATTTCTTATCCTATTTTTTCATAAATGCTTTAAAAATTTCAGTGTGCAACTCAGTATGTAACTTTGCAACTTGCTGTTCCTTTGTCTATTGAGACAGTCTTTCGTTGTGTTAATGTGGTGTCTCCCATTGCTCGATGTGGATGTGTCAAACCAACCTTGCACGGTAGAGAGGAATCTCACTTTCTCATGTTGTCTAATCTTTGGCGATGTAGTTCTGGCATGTGGTAGGCCAGCATTCTACTGAGTTTTGTGGTAGGTACATCACAATTGCTTCCTCATTCTTTTTTTTTTCCTTCTGACTTCAATTCTAGCGCAATGTTGCTGGCCTCATAAAATAAGCTTGGAAACATTTTCCCCACAGTGAAATCTTTTCAATTTGTTTTTTTTATTATTATTTTAAAATTTACAGCATGGCATTTCTCCCTAGCTTGCCTGTTCCTTTATTTCCTTTTTACCATTGCTATTTTCTGCTTGGAGATGGAATAACTGCATTGCAAGTGAATAGTCATACACTTACAGTTTAAATGAACACAAACAATTAGCTAGGCTAATGACAGTTATGCTGAAAGTGCACTTTCATTACGCCCTCATCTGTTTAATGGCAATTTTCAAAATCTAAATATGTTTAAAGGACATTTACATAACACGTTTGATTAATTTTAATAGCAATTATCATAAGTAAAACAAATTTGTGGATCTGTGCTAGATGCGTTACCGAGTGTATTTTCAGAAGCTCTTCACACACAAGATTAGACATATTTTATGCTATTGGAGAGTCAATATTCTATCACCGTGATGTGGTACCTATGTATGATAGGCCCAGAATATTTTTCATTTCCGTGTCCAATCTAGACTCCTCCAATTTTGCTGATTTGTGCTTTAAACCTTTCAGCTCTATTCTGTGTTTACTAATCAGCCAATGATAGGTTATAAAAGATCATTGGTCAATTCAGCCAATAAGTATGGCAAGCCTGTCACGCCTGTCAGGGATGGAATGGCATCTTACCTTCCTAGAGTTTCAACTCTGAAAACAGTAGTCACCAACTGTCATGGTTATTATAGAACGTGCCCTGCAGAGCTCATGTATTAATGTTCAGAGCTGACACAGTGAAGTCAAGGGTTTGTAATCTCATCAGTGGGTAAAGCATGGTAATGGATTTACTGGGTGGTAACCTAAGCAGGTAGGGTGCAGCTGGAGGTGAGTCCTTGGGGGCATGGCCTAGGGGATTATATATGATCTATCTCTCTCCATCTCTCTCTCTCTCTCTCTCTCTCTCTCTCTCTCTCTCTCTCCTCTCTCTCTCCTCTCTCCTCTCTCTCTCCTTTCTAATGCCTTGCCCTGGAATCTCCAAAAACCATGAGCAAATAAGTCTTTCATTTTTAAAGTTGTGTGTGGTCAGGCTTATTGGGTCCCAGCAGTGAGAATATCAACCAAGATACCAACATGCAAACAGGCAGCTTCATCTTTGTCCCAGTGAAAACAATTGTCCCAAGTGAATATTTAGAATGTACTTCTAGAAATGTTTTCTGGAGTCAGTGCAGGCTTGGGGTTAGGGGTTTAGGGTGTTAGGTTTAAGGTTAGAGGAGTCAGTACAGGGTTAGGGTTAGGGAAGAATTGATACATAAGCTATCTCACAGTCCAGGGGAAGTTAATCAGGCAAAAGAACATTAAGAGGTAGCCTTAGGGGGGAGGACCAGAGTTAGGAATGACAAGCAGGCCTAGATTTCGAGAGACAAAAGTTAGGGGAGACGTTCAGTGATTGAGGCAAAAACATAGGGTAGTGGCCTAATCTTGGTTTGTTTAGTAGGGATGAAGAGCCATCATTAGCTATCAGAGGAATGCAAATTAAAACTATACTCAGATTCCATCTAACTCTAGTTAGAATGGCAATAGTCAAGAATACAAATAATAAGCTGGGCGTGGCGGTGCATGTCCTCAATCCCAGTACTGGGGAGGCTGAAACAGGCAGATCTCAGGCTCAAGGACAGCCTAGATAGGCAGTGAGACTTTCATCAACTCAGGGAGACCCTCTTTCCAAAAAATAAGATGAAACAGACCTGCGATGAAGCCTAGAGATAGACTGCTTCTGGGTTCCGTACCCAGCACCACAATAAATAAATAAATGAACAAAGAAAGAATACAAATGATAATAAATGCTAGTGAGGATGTGGACAAATACTACTCTTACACACTATTAGTAGGATTACGAATTAGTGCAGCCACTATGAAGATCAATGTGGAGGTTCCCCAGAGCATTGGGATGGAACCACTATATGGTCCAGCTGTGCTATTTTTGGGTATCTTTCCAAAGGAACTGAAGTCATGTTTATAGAAGCACAGTTCAGAATAGGCAACTTATGAAATCAGTCTACATGTCCATCAACAGATCCATGAATTACACATTTATGGCATATACACACAATGAATTTCTCTACTTCTGATGTTAAACACCATAATGAAGAAAATAACTCCTTTTCTTCCGTGTTCTTCCATCTTCTTTTTGTTCTACTGTTCATATTAGTTTAATCTTTTGATATGATATCCATATTAGTTCAATCTTTTCCTCAAAGAGTTCCTGATGAGCAGTCAGGTACCTGCTAGTGCTGCGTATTTTCCTACAATCAGTACTGAGTCCAGGAAGCACTGGGTTCTTTACACCATTCTTTCTTTTCATAGAAAATGCTTAGAAAGATCACACAGATCATGAATTAGATTTCGTGTAGGTCTTTATGTTATTAAATTTTCATGGATATTGTGTTTTTGTTTTTTAAAGCAGGGTCTCTTAGTTTGCAGAGAGTCTTGCTATATTGTTGAGGCTCTCCTCTGATGTGTGATCCTCCTATCTCAACCTGTCAGCACTAGGATTACAGGTGTGCTCCATCATGCTTGGGTAAGTCTCCATGTTCAATATAACAAATAGTGCTCTCCTAAACTTTGGCTGTTTTATAAAAGGGTTGCAGTTAACATTTAAATTAGTTATGAGCAGCACAAAGGCTGGTGTATAAATAAGACGATAGTACTTCCTAATAGCTAAATTAACTAAAATAATTATGTACTCTGGGAAGTGGGGAACATGGTATTCTGTGTGTTTTATATCATTTAATACTTCCAATATCTTTATGAAGTAGATCGCAATAATATATCCATTACCTAGTTGAGAAATTGAGGCTTGGAGAATTAATTTCCTTTACTTGTGCAGCAAATAAAATCCTGGAACCGAGATTTAAAACAATCTTTTAGCCAGGTGTGGTGGCGCACGCTTGTAATCCTAGCACTTGGGAAGCAAAGACAGGAGGATCGCGCAGGTTCGAAGCCAGCCTTGCTGGCTTAAGAGACCCCGTTTCCAAATAAAATATAAAATAGGTTTGGGAGTGTAGCCCGGAGGTAGAAGGGTTCCATTCCCAGTACCACCAAAAAATAAATAAATAAATGAATAAATAAATAAATAAATAAATAACTGTCCTTTAAAAATTAATGCCTAAGTACTCAGACATATATCATTTTTCCTTTTTTGTTTGATCTTTTCCTTCTTTCCTTCATTCCTTCCTTTATTCCTTCCTTCTCTTCTCACTCTTCCTCATCTGTCCCATGTTTATATTTTTAAATCTATAAGCTTGAGTGTAAAAACAAGCAACATATTTAGGAATAGAATTTCCATGGAATTTATCAGGTCTGATTATCACACAACACGACAAAAATAAGTTCAGACACAGGGGCTGCTAATTCAGATCTCACAGAAAAGCAGAGAGGAAGGGAGGAAAGTGTCTGTGTTGGAATAAGCCTCCTGCCTAAGAGAAATGCGCACATCTTCAAAATTTCAAGGAAAGTCACTTCCTATGAAAAATACCCCCTGTGCAATAGTTTGGTGGAAGAGATGGATGGTAGCGCGGGTCTACTATCCGCTGCCCTTAGCTATTTAGGCCCCAGCTTTCTATTCACAGAAGCTTCCCTAGAGGAGGATGTGCTGAGTCGGCAGGTTCTGGCTCACATAGCGCCCTGAGAAGGAATAGACTGCCTGTTGGTGCCATTAGCGATGCAGAGAATGAGTCGAGGGAAGAGAGAAGAGGCAAACCGTCTACTTAAATGATTCTGCAGATAGGTGAAATATAAGTTTTTAGGTTGCTAAAGAGGGAGGAGCTGCTGATTTGAGGAGGATGAGGGATAGGTACCCAAACAGCAGACTTAGAGGATCTGATTACTTGGGGGCACTCCGTGTGTCTGTTTGGTGGAGATCAGGCCTCTCTTGGTAATCCACGCTGACCTCACCAGAGCCTTACACAAAGTCAGAGAAGAAAACCAGGACTAAAGGCTGCTAACCACTATGTTCAACTTATAATACAGATGTGTATGGTGACTAGGGCTCACCTCTGAAGAAGCAACAGTCCAGTGCTTAACTACGGGATATGTACACAATGGAATTTTACTCAGTCATAAAGAAAAACACAATTACATCATTTACAGGGAAATGAATGAAACTGGTGAACATTTTGCTGAGACTGATAAGTCACAGAAAATAAGAAATTGGATGCTCTCCCTAATATGCAAAAGCTAGGGAAAAAATGGGTCATAGGAGGAACTCTAGAGAAAGAAGGAGAACTATAGATGAGAAAATAAGGTGACCTAACTGAGGGGATGGGAGGGGAGAAGAGGGAAATTCTCTAATGCACATGATGTACATTAACATATCAATGTCAATCACTAAGCCAAACATGAGAAGGAGGAGGGGGAGGGAAAGGGGGTAATTGAGTAAGGGTTAATTGGGTTATGTGTGCATGTATGCCTCTACCATCTTGTGCTTTGTTGAGATGTATGACTACAATGCACCAATAAAAACTTTAAAAAATAAAAATTATTTAAAGGGACATTAATAGCTGGGAGTTGTGAAACTTGTAATCCCAGTACTTGCAAGGCTGACAGAGGAGGATTACACGTCGGAGGCCAGCAATAGCAAGTTAGTGAGATCAAGTTTCAAAAATTAATTTTTAAAAGAGCTAGGGGTATACCTTGGAGGTGAATACCCCTGAATTCAAACCCTAGTACAAAAAAAGAGTACTTTATATGTATGCTTGCATTATAGCTAACCTTAAAGATTTGGGGTAAGCCAGCATTTTGTAATCTTAGTACTTAGAAGACGGAGACAGGAGGATCACAGATTAACAGCCAGATTCAGCTACTTAGTGAGTCCCAGTTCACTAAAATTTGCAGCCAGCTTCAGCTGCTTAATGAGACCTTGATTTTAACATAAAGAATTAAAAATAGGTTTGTCGGTGTAGCTTGGAAGTAGAATGCCCCTGAGTTCAATCTCTGGTACAGGAAAAAAAATATTTGGAGTAATATTCTTCTATCTTTGGGAAAATGTCATGGTAGAGAAGGAGGGAGGGAGGGAAGGAACAGAGGGAGGGAAGGAGAAAGAGAGAAAGAGAGAGAGGGAGGGAGGGAGAGAGGGAGGCAGGCACTAATTTAGTGTCAGATCTACAGTAGCCAATCAATTTTCTAAAATGTTAAAAGTTTGGTGAAATGCAATTCTACCTTTCTTCATCTCTACTTCCAGTGTTTCCTCATTTTTGTTAAACCACTCTGCGGATGTAACAGTCCTCTACTTACTGTTCAGTGTTGTGATCTGCCACAAGATAATTGTTTCAGAAATGACTGCGCTATATTTTGAGTGTTCAGACCCTTCCTGGTACTTTGAAGGCACTGTGGTGTGTTTACATGTGTGTGTGTACATGTTCACTTGACTTGGAAAGTTAGGGGCCAGCAAAAGAGTCAAGAAGCCATATTCTTCTTCCTTTTCTATCGGGTTTCTTAGTAAATATCTGATATTAATCTTCCATGATTCTGTATAAGACCTCTATCTCTGAACGACATCATCATCATCATATGATAATTTTATTAATAATAAGTATTCATCAAAAAATTTTGAGCCCAAAACCATAAATGTAATATAATGTGAATTTATATTCACTCTATCATTTAATTACTTAATGCATTTCTTATGAATTTTAACCTAAATATTCGCACCATATTCATAAAGGAAAGTCATGATAAAGTCTATTGATATATAAACTATAAGTATATAATCACTATTTATAGCTTATAAAACCTTCAAATTTCAATGAGCAATAAAGCAGTCATACATTTTGCTGATAAATATCACACTTTTTAAACATAGCATAAAACAGGGATTTAATTTTCAAACAGGTTTGAATATTAATTTATGTGCACTCTCAAATAATGTCCACAGCTTATTTCGGCTTCTCCTATCTCTGCAGAGAAGCTGCGTTTAAAATGCAAATCATTTTTATCCACCCATTAAAACAGACCCTCCATTAGGCAACGCTTGACCTGCTTTCATTCAGTTTATTCACGTCCTGGAACATTAAAGACTCATAGAAATCAATCTATATTATTTTAGAAAATTTCTCAATATAATGGGAGGAAAGAAATTATTTTTAACAGCTAGCCAAAGCTAAAGTTTGAGCTGGTTGAGCTAAGAGGGTAATATAGAAGTCATCTTATTGGAGAGAAAATTTCTTTTTTGTTGAGCGACACCTACCTAAGTAGACCTGTTGGCTGCCCCCCCCTTTGGTAGTACTGGGGTTCCTGGAAGCCCTTCTACCTCTGGGCTACACTCCCAGACCTATTTTTTTAATATTTTAGTTTGGAAACAGGGTCTCTTAATCCAGCGAGGCTGGCTTTGAACCTGTGCGGATCCTCCTGTCTCTGCCTCCCAAGTGCGGGTTTTACAAGCATGCGCCACCACGCCTGGCAACCTGTTGGCTGTTAAAGTGAGCCCTATTCTTGGACTAACTTCATATGGGGGTATTTTTAGACAAGATGCATGTAATAGTCTAATGCTATTGTCTTAGTAGGATGTTATTTAATTTTTCTGATAAAATCCTCAAATTTTACAAGAGATCCCTCTTAAGCTTTTTTTTCTATGATCTTGCCGATGCTTACCTAAGGCTGAAACTATGACTCCAGGAGAAGCCATGAACAATATGGTTGCTAGAAAAAGGCCCTTTTTCTTTCCCGTTGTACCTGGGCATAGATTGTAGAGATCAAATCTACTGCCCATCCCAAGCAGGCTGTATGAGGAGCCAACATAGAGGAAGCAGTCAAGCCATGGAGAAGAGACTTGTCCAAATCACCACCTGGACCTCCCTACTCGGCTCTGCCTGAAACCATCTGCCCCCTTGGCTTCTTGGTTACATGATGCAATTTATTTCATTTTTTTGTTTCCGTCCATGTATCTTGGTGTTTTGCACTTCCAAATGCTAGCACTGAGGATAGAAGCAGATGGAACTGTCCATCTTTTCCCTCCTGAACAGGGGAGAAAGGAATTTGGATTCTCAGATACTTGGGGAGGGGGGAAGAGAGAGATTTTGGGCAGGAAGTGAAGGGTAGAGTGCCATGGTGTTGGGCGGTAACTAGGAAAGGATTCATGCAGCCCTAGAAGAGTATCAAACTCTCCTTGCAAGATGATAATTATTCCCAGCTAGCCCAAACTTCCAGTGCAAACCAACCACATCCAGAAGTCTTAGTCTAGCCAAGAGGACACAAAAAGAAGCACATTCCTGTTTCAAAATAAAAAAGTAAAATAGGGCTGGGGATGTAACTTGGAGGTAGAATACTACGTCAGGGTTTAATCCCCATCAACACACACACACACACACACACACACACACACACACACACACACACACACACGAGGTGCTAGGCATTTCCCCACATGTAGCCCATTTCTGAAAGATTCAGGTATCTCACAATACCTGCTTATGTGTCCCTCTAACAGTTCAGAGTTCATACTCAATAAATTTAAAAAAGACACTGAAATGGATGGCCACCCAGTATTATTAACTCCAGTGCATTCCTCCTAGGCACGGTGTTGCAGTTCATAGATTTTACCCAAACACACGAGAAGCTAAGTCTTCAAACTGATCAGTGGAGGAGCTCAGGCGAGAGTGTGGTTGCCACGGAACTGAAATTCTCGCTTCTGTGTTCAGTGGAACACATTTAATCTTTGAACCTATTAATCTGTGTTCCCGGTAAAAGCTTCCATTTTCCCTTCTGCCACCTCTAATAAAAAATGTGTTATGCATGCTAAGAGGATAGAAAGAGGCTGCTGGAAAGCGGGGCAGATGGCAAAATCCAGGTTTCTGTGAAATTAATGTTCGAAGGAAGCCTTCCTTCTCCTCGGTATACTTCCTGGTCACTTGGCATGTCCCTCCTAACGCCCCACCTCCAGTTTCTCCACCTCAAATGGGATAAAGGGTTAAGCCTTTTACCAACGAAGAAGTATTTATGAGTATTTATGTGCATTTAGTGAAGAGAGGGTATATTTTATTTGCACACTGCTCCTTGGGAAAATGGACCTGCCTACTTTATGGGAGAAAGTAAATGTGTCCCTTGAACCTTAAATTGGTACACCAAGCTCTCCAAACTCCAATTATCTTGACAAAAATGATTTAACAGACTAGAGAACCAGAAATGGAGACCCAGGAGGGGAACTCCAAGGGAAGGAAAAAGTACTGCAAGATCTAAGTCTTTGGCCCTTGTTTCTAGAAAGCACAAAAGTGAAACCAAACAGCTTTGGAGAGGGTGAGGGACACCTGAAGATTTGTCTGTGACAAATGTTATGTTTTACATTTAATAACAAGACATCATCTTCAAGTTCTCGTTGAGCAAATATGTCATTTGACTTCAGTTGGACCATTTCCATCAGCTTGCAGAAACAATGAGGTCCCATATTAACAAACAAATAAATAAACCACCTCATTGTCTTCATGTCTCCCCCGCAGACCCGAGGCTCCTGATAAGTAATTATTAAACAAATAAAGTGAAAGCGGAGGCAACATTTAGAATCTGTGGAAATATTTACTGGAATTTGGTTTACAGGATGATTCGCGGTGCTCCTATTTTTTTGTTTAGTTCTCTTTACACAAGATCTTTAACCCAATTGTCGACGAGGAGTCAGACAATAATTACTTACCACAGGCTAGTCACAACTTCATCATTCGGCCTTTAATGAGGTGGGAAAATGACTTTCTAGAGGTTGCAAACTGACCCGAAGTTGCAAGAGCTGGCTTGCAGGTATGACACCTGCCGAGATTAGTTATCAACAGGGAAAACTCAGAAAATTTCAGCCATCTATTTTTGTTGGCTTTGTTTATTCTAAGGAACTGGTGCTCTTGACACCGAGAGATAAATTATGGCAGGAAGACTGGTTATGTTACTGAAGAAGAACCACTTCTGTGTGCAGGCAGAGGGGATGCAAGTCTCGGCTTGATTCTACCCAAGTCGTTGTGCCAGTCTGTGCCACCTACCTGAGTTGTGCAGATTCTGACCTGGCCCGCCTGTGGTCTACTTGAGCACCATGCACGATGTGGGTGCCATGGGTTCTAATGCCCTTTAACAAACTCCTAAGTTAAGTCCACAAGACAAACCTGGTGATGGAGGGTATATCTGGGCTTTTAGAATCTGCATAACATTTCAGTAGTTAAATATATTCCCAAATGTTTCTCTCTTTTTTTATGTCACTATGAGTAAAATTATTTTCCTTAATTTTTTATGATTATAATGATTTTTCTAAAATGGAATCAAGAGGGATTGAAGTTTGAGATATCTCTATCTCAAATGACAGGGTTTACACACACACACACACACACACACACACACACATACATACTACACACACACATACTTGCACGTGCATAAAAGTCTGTTGTCAAGCAGGGCAGTGCTAAACTGATTGACAGGACAGCGAAATCTTGGTGACTCTGATGAAAACAGTTTCTGTGGGTTGTCTCCATGGTGATATCTGCTTTTTAAAGAGGGTACTTCACAAATTAATATACCTAAGTTAAAAAGAAAAAGGCACACAGACCTACTAGAGGGATGATTATGAGGGTTAAGGTCTGGCTTTCTGAGAGACCCTGCTTCGTGGTAATACTGCTCAGGGCCTTGGTATCTCCTTTGAAGAAACAAGCAAATCCACTTCTTTGCCATGGATCTTTACAGTTATATCTGCTTTTATATTTTTCCCGTTTCCGGTTGTATTAAAACTTGTGTCATATTTTCACCTTTGTTAAAAATGCCTGAGATTCCAACCAAGCCTTGCTGGGAGCTTTTGAGTGTTAGTATTCATTAGTTCAAAAAGTTACCTGAAAGCTTAGTAAATGACTGTCATAATAATGTCCTAAAGCAAACCATGATTCTATGCTTTGAACAGTTGATGTTTTCAAAGTTCATAGGATGGTAACATGGCATAACATTACTCTTGACTATACTTCACATTGAATTATATATATATTTATTTTGTTCTTTGTTAGCCTTCATTAAAACGGAATCATTTTTGAGAACTTGGTGTTTTTATTTTCATTTTTTTTGTATGTATGATGTAGTTTGTGTATAGTGCTGGAAATTGACCTCAGGAGAATTTTACCTCCAAAATATACACCAGTTCTTTTTAGTTTTTATTTTTGGAACAGAATTTCACTAGGTTGCCTGGAGTCTTGCTAAATTGCTGAGACTGGCCTTGAATCTGTGATCGTCTTGTCACAGCCTCCCAAGTACTAGGATTACAGACAGGCACTGCTGTACCTGGAAAAACCCACTATTTTTAGTTACCTAAAGTTTCTATTTGTTCTCCACATAATCATCATTTTTCTTGTCATTTTCTCCAGACCCCATAACTTTTATAGTTCAATACTTCTGGGCTATTTGGATCTGAGTTTAAAACAAAACAAAACAGAAAAATACCCACAGTATACTCTATCAATACATTCTTTCAATGCAAAAAGGACCAAAAAGTGAAAATACAAAGTTTTAAGGATAGAAAAATCCCAAATGTTCAAATACTTATAAAAATACTCATCAAAAATTTTAAATATGCATAGGCCAAAGAAATAAAGAAAATGAGAAAAAAGAGAAAGCAATGTAGGTACAACAATCATTCTTTTACGTGAGAACAAATTCATGTTAAAATATCCGTGCCTTTCAGAGAACATTTCTAGTGGAAAAGCTGTTTCCTTTTCAGCATCGTAAAACTCCCAAGATTATCCCCTGCTCTCAAATGCTGGTATATTTATAATAGCAGGAGAGAAGAAATGTCCTTTCAATGGGGAACTTTCTTCTCTGGGAGCTGAAGCTCGGTTAAGCAGTCCCATCTGCCCCCTGCACAATGACGATTTGCTCTTAAGCCATTAGCTTACAAAATTGCCCCAAATGCAGCCAGAGACAGAGCCCCAGTTCCTGTGTGCTGCTGCGCTGACATTCTTATACAGAAAGCTTGTTAAAGCCATTGTCATGCACTTCCAAGGGACCTTAAAAAATAATAAATCTGAACCATCTTGCTACTATTTGCATGAATAAATGCCGGTTTCTGACCTTATCTCCTGGCACCTCCTGGCAATAACTTCTCCATGCCTCTGTACAGTGGGTATTATCAAAGAAAAAGGGCTGGAAGTTTTTTTTTATTATTTAGAGACTTATTCTATCTTCCTCAGAACATTTCTGGGATGAACAATTCTACATAAAGAAAAATAGAGGAGAATAAAAATGGGTCACCTCACAATGTCATCACCCCACCCAAAAAAAGCCAGAAAACAAATCGGGGACACTATAAACCCTGATCCAGACATAAGCCAATAAGTTGATGTTGTAAAAGCATGCCTAATCTGTGGTGCACACGATCCTCCAATATAGACACGGAAACACCATCCTGGTGTGAGCCATCGCTCACGGCCTTTGGAAGGTATTTTGCCTCTTTAGAGTGTGAATTGGTAAAGTTTGCCTTAGTTTTACTGCCGTTCTCAGAGCAAATATATCGTTACTCATGGTCAAAGTACTGAAGTTTGCAAATGATTCATATTCTAAAGGTAATAAATTCATCCCTGCCCTTTGTCATATAGCTTGGATGGATCAATGAGGGCACTCATGCATGAAAGAGATCTTTCTCTTTCAGTTAGAACTGATTATTTTAGGAGTCTTCAGTTGAGTCTGGGCACCATTTTATGAGCCATGAAATAGAGTGAATCCAGGTCATTTCCCCCCCCACCCCCCCCTGCGGTACTGGGAATAGAACCCAGGGGCATTCACCTCCAAGCTGCACCCCCAGCCCTATTTTTTATTCTTTATTTTGAAGCAGGGTCTCACTGAGGAGCAAAGGGCCTCACTAAGTGGTAGCTGAGGCTATCCACGAACCGCGATCCTCCTGTCTCAGCCTCCCAAAAGCTGGGATGACAAGCGTGCGCCACCACGCCCAGCCGCAGGTCATTCTTAATGTTGCTTTGAATGGAACTCTTCCTTAAAACAATGGTACTGAGTGATGTGTGCATGAATGAATGTGTCACTATATGAATTACAATGTATATTAAAAGCATAACCATGGGATTGTTTTTCATAAGCCTCTAATTTATTTACATCAACTGATACTGCTTGTGCTACAAATATGAAAGGTCTACACTTGTTCAGAGTTAAGTCATTTTTTTCTTGACTTATAATTGTTATCTGTCTTGATCACAAACCAGGTATTCTTCACCAGAGAAGACCATTATCATAGTCTACGGTCTGTGTCTGCTCTGGATTCTTTATTGGAAGTCGAACATTGTGGTGGAGTATGGTTTTTATCTGCTCTGGATTCTTTATGGGAAGTCTTCTCTCATTCCACAAAATACCAGTGAGGTTCCAGAGATTGATTAGTGAAGTCATGTGGGTTCATCTCTGTGGGAAAGTGACACGGCCCTGTCTAGTGTGACATTATCAGGAACTTTCCTAACTGGAGTTCTGTGGCTAACTTTCTAGTTTTTGCATCATGAGATATGGCCATGTGTGGTTGGAATTACTTTAGCCCCCTTCTCAGACAAACGGAGAGAGACTTGTAAAGGGGGAGAACAGAAGAAGTTGATACAAAGAAGAGCTAAAAGAAAAAATTAAAGAAAAGAATGAAAGAGAATGGAAAGGAAAACCCTCCATTTTGAGCTATTTGACTGGGCTCCAGGCAGACTGCCCAGTTGGGAAAGAGATTGCTCCAGTTTTTTCTAATTTATATCGCTTGCAACCAAACAGGATTAATAAGGAGAATATGGGATACATTCCTTATTTAGCTAGATGACTCTACTTGGCGGGTTTTTTTTTTTTTTTTTTTTTTTTTTTTGGTGTTGTTGCATGTAGACTTAAAACTCCTTAGAGCTTTTCTTTTTCCCCTAATGGAAATGACTAAACTGTTAGCTTATGAGTTGGTAGCAGTGATGGCTACATCTTTTGTAACCATCCCGTGGTGTCTGAGCGCTAAGAGAACAGTCTTCCCTTCCCCTGGCCTTTCACGCCCGTGGGGTTCTCCTTTTGAATTTACAGGAAAGAAGAGACACTTTGATCCCCTTCTTCTGCAATTCCATGTGGTTAAGTTTATCTCTGCTCCTCTCTCTTAAATGAAAAATTATGACCTTAGAAACTGTTCTTTTCTGTTACTAATCATTCAGAAGAAGCTCTTGGTATAGTTATTTTACATTAAGCGTCTTGAGTTTCTGGAACTAAGTAGAATATTGGCTTTTCCTTCTAGAACTCTAGTTTTGTAAAGAAGTGTGTACGAAGCCAGGCGTGGTTGCGCACGCTTGTAATCCCAGCATTCGGGAAGCTGAAACTGGAGGATCGCAGTTCTCAGACAGCCTCAGCTACTTAGTGAGGCCCTCCGCAACTCAGTGAGACCCTGTTTCAAAATAAAGAATAAAAAATAGGGCAGGGGGTGCAGCTTGGAGGTCAAATACCCCTGGGTTCCATCCCCAGACCTGAAAAAAAAAAAAAAAAGAAGTGTGTACGTGTGTATAGTACGAGTATCATTTAAGTTTTTTTTTTTTTTTTTTAAAGAGAATCATCTCAACCATAAGGTCACTGAGGTTTATCACAATCTCGACAAAACAGTACAAACAAATTCTCCCTTCAGTGGGTCCCTTCCCTTGGCACATCTGGGACTTCAAAATGATGTGAAGTTTCTCCTCTTAATGGGTTCTTATCTGCAGGGTAGGTATTTTAAGCCAAAGGAGACAGAAGACAAAAATATAGTGGGGACAGGTCTCTGAAAAGCAGTAATTGTTGAAGTTCTTGGAATGTGAACGTTTATTTCTTTTTGTGGTTTTATTCTGCTCTTTTGCAAGTGGTCAGAATCAAGTCTGAGGATCCAATGCCTTTTACGCAGTTTAGTCTCTAAGTCTCTTTTCCAAAGGTCGCTGGGACATTGGAATCTCCCTCCACCACTTGTCTGCTCCCTCGTCCATTTTCCCTGGGTCACTCTTGGGGCTGAAGTTTCTGTATCAATTTGTGCCGTTATCCTGTATCTATTAACCTTCTCCAATTTCTGTTCTTTAAAATGATGGCCTTAGTCGGGCATGGTGGGTGCACACTTGCAATTCCCGTGCTTGGGAGGCTGGGACAAGAGGATTGTGCAGGTTCAAAGCCAGCCTCAGCTACTTAGTAAGGCTCTCAGGTACTTAGTGAGGCTTTCAGCAACTTAGCAAGATCCGGTTTCAAAAAAAAAAAAAAAATATATATATATATATATATATACACACACACACACATACATCTATATACATACATATACATATATATATACATATATATATATGTATATGTATGTATATATATGTATATAAAATAGGTCTGGGAATGAAACCCAGAGGTAGAAGGTCCCTGAGTTCCAACTCCAGTAACACTAAAAATAAAAAAAGACCTTTTTTCTTAACCTAGTAAGGGTTAAAAGACATTTTAATAAGTATTTAAATAGTAAATGTCTAGGTCCTCTGCTCTGACTGAATAGGGTTCTTAGTTTGAGGCTTCTGGGATTTGGGAGAAATTATGGAGCATAGGGACAAATGGATCAAGCATGGTGTCTCAAAGGCCAGTCCATGGAGGGAGGGTCTGCGTTAGAGTCATTTTGAGAAAGTACTTGAAAGCCAGGTGTGGTGAAGCACACTTCTCATCCCGGTACTCGGGAAGCTGAGATAGGAGGATTGTAGGTTTTAAAGCCAGCCGCAGCAACTTAGTGAGGTTCTCCTCAATTTAGTGAGACCTTGTTTCAAAATATAAAATAAAATAGGCTGGGAGTGTAGCTCAGAGGTAGAATGCCCCTGGGTTCCATCCCCAGTGCCACAGAAAGGAAAGAAAAGGAAAGGAAGAAGTAAGAGAGGAAGGGAGGGAGAGAAGAAAAATCTTGAAAATACAAAAGAAAGAAAGAGGAAGAAAGAAAGAAAGAAAGAATGAAAGAAAGAAAGGAAGAAAAGCAAGAGAATACCAACTCCCAGGTCTTATCTACTATGATAGTAGATATAGATTCAGTTCATATCGTTTTTAAGAGCAAAAGCTTTTTAAGTTATTTGAGGTACTTTTTTTCAAGATGTTTAAATATTATTTGTGGGATTAAAAAAGTAAATAGTAATTAGGTCAGTTAGTTCAGCCTATGGAAAACACAAATAAAAAGAACTTATCATGGGAAAGAAGCAGGGCAGGTTTGATTAATGACAGGTAGGACAATTTCCTGTCCTGGGTTATTTCTTATACCTAACCATGACTCCCAAGTGAAGACACATACCTAGGATGGGAAGAGGTGTAGGTCACAAGGCAGTTACAAGTTTTGTAGTGTTGTGGTGTGAATTTGGGTCAAAAGTTAGGCATAACTTTGGCTCTGAAAGAGCTGCCTGGCTCCTAGTAAGCCAATTTTTCATCCATAAATCCCCGGAATTATAATACCTCTCTCTGTATTTTTAAGGAGGTTAGAATAAATCATGCAAGGAAATGTGCTTTGAGCACTGTAAATAAGTTACATAAGTTGAAGTCCTTACTAGTAAGAAGTAGCTGGTTCATGCAGTACTTGGGAGGCTCAGACAGGTTTGATGGCAGCCTCAGCAGCTTAAGGTGATCCTCAGTGTCCCTTAGTGAGACCCTGTTTTACAATAAAAAAATGAAAAGACATAACTGACTCTAAGAACTTATTTTCAAGAAGACCCAAGTGAATGAAGGAGGAGGAATCCTACTTTCTGTTTGGGACAGTATTAATATTTAGAATTTTTGTTTTTGTTTTTCAGTACTATGGGTAGGACCCAAAGATGTTCTATTTCAGAGCTGCAACACTAGCTTTTTATTTTATTTTAGAGCGGGGTTTCACTAACTTGCTGAGGGCCTTGCTCACTAAGTGGCTGAGGCTGGCCTTGAACCCAGTCTCAACCTCCCAAGTACTGGGATTACATGTGCGTGGCACCATGCCTGACTACAGTTTGCTTTATTTCATTGAAGTATTGGATCCTTTTGAGAATGTGTTTATAAATAGGCATATGCACAATCAAATGAAAAATTTTAAAGACATTTTCTGGTTATCAGGGGCTAATATAGGAGCTCTGTTTCCAGTCTCCCTTCACATCTCTTCTTTCCATTACTTGACTTTGACCTTCATGGGCACACGGGCTGTGATTCGTTTTCTGCTGAGTCAGTAGCACCAGCTTGTAGCAGGAGATTCAGAGTCTGTGATGGACATGTGGGTGGATCCTAATGTCCATGTATACAGATCTAGGAGATTAATAATACATAGGCTGGTTGACCAAGCCTTTTTATTATTTTTTTTTATTTTTATTTTATTTTCTTGCGGGTCTAGGGATGGAACCCAGGGGCATTTGACCTCCGAGATACACCCCCTGTCCAATATTTTATTCTTTATTTTGAAACAGGGTCTCACTGAGTTTCAAAGAGCCTCACTTAGTAGCTGAGGCTGTCCGTGAACCGTAATCCTCTGGTCTCAGCCTCCCAAATGCTGGGATGACAAGCATGCGCCCCCACGTCCGGCTTGATCAATCCTTTTTATGGAGAAAGAGTACAGGGGAGAACCCCAAACTGGAAGTATTTGTAAGATATGTACCCACAGCAAAATATACTGTGTGTTAGAAACATTATTGCCAAAGCGACAGAAGGTAGCCTTTGTGGAGGGCCTTGAATATGGAATTCAGATACAGGAGACATCAGAGAGTGAATTCCAGAGTAACAGAATATCTCCAGAAAAAAGATGTAAAGGGAAACTTGATACACACCTATAATCCCAGTGCTTAGGAGGCTGAGACAGGAGGATCGCAGGTTCAAAGCCAGCTCTGGGCAATTTCGTGAGGCCCTCAGCAACGTAGTGAGACCCTGTCTCCAAATAAAAAATAAAATAGGGCTGGGCTGTAACTATGAGGTAGAATATTCCTCCCTGGTATCTAACTACAACACCACACACACACACACACACACACACACACACACACATACACACACACACACACACACACACATACACACACACTTACTTGAATCAATAGTTCGGAGTTTAAAACTCATATGCTTTGTTCACCCCTCTTGGTGTTTTTCAGTGAGAGCTTTTACTTGCAATATAAATGTCAGCCTTCTCACTAAGGGTCATATGTTAACAGATGTGGCCACAGCTGGAGTCATCAATAGACACCCCCTTCCGATGACACGCATCTTCCTCTCTCAGCTCCAGCCTACGCCACTCACTGAAGCAAGGACCCCTCCCCGCGTTGTGCATGTGCCCTCGTTCAGAAAGGCCCAGAGCACATTAGATGGCCACATCTTTGTGAAAGGGTCATTCATGTAAAGACCTCATAGTGGAAAATAAGCAGGAGAGTCACCGACCGTGTGTTGGCAGGTTGCTATTAAAGACCAAGAGTGCTGAAATAGATGACATAGAACAATAACAAAAAATAACTAAAAACAATGTTGTGGATAAGTGTTTATGTGCGATTAGCATGAATGAATATGAATTGAATGGCGGTGATGGAGCAGACATCATCCTCCTAGGTGCATACATGGAAAAGGGGTCACTGTAAATTTTGGGGAGGAGATTGTATGCAGTAGGATTTTTAAAAATTTGTTTATTGCAGGCATTACGATCACTTAATTCAATGGCTGTATTCATCTCTCATGGATTGACAGTTTATAATATGGCAAACGTCATTTCAATTGTCTTCATCCCACCAAAAAAAAAAAAAAAAAAAAAGATGCTTGGTGATGCCCATAGCCTGGCCCCAAGCTAGAGAGGAGAGAAGATAGAGGAGAAAGATTAAAAACCTGGGCAGCCAGGGCTGGAGGAAGAGAAAGTAATTTGCTTTGACCCAGGCAATAAATCTGCTGGGCAGTAATGACCATCTCCTGACACCAGTAGTGACATTGATCAAGGAGGCTGTCCCGGGCTGCTCCCCCCGCTCCTCTGGCCCGCAGAGCCTGGCCTGACTGCTCATGTCACTATTTATGAACAGGTGTCGGGGAGAGGAGATAAGGGGGTGATAAGGGAACAATACCCGGTCACGTTAATGTGATCCCTCAATCAGCACAGATGCCGGGCTGTGGACCACAAGGAGCGGCACACAGTCCTCTTTATGGCGTTATTCATATTATTTTTTTACCCAAAGGAATGCTCAGGCTCTTTCAAAGTTCTCATTGGAGCAACATAGGGGAAAAAGGCAAAAGTTGCCCAAGGACACCATGCGGCTCAATTCCATTAGGGATTCCACCCGTTGGATGTGGTTACAGGGAAGCCTTTTGTCTCCCACATCTGGAAAAGTTATGTTTTCCCCCCACCCTACTTTCCTGCAGAACATCTTTTCTATACAAGCTGTAGAAGGTAGTGCTCTCTGATTATTGATTCAGTGCATTTTGTTTCTTTCTTCAGTTGAAATTAATGTGATAGTAATGTGGGCATATTCATGTTCATGGCAATAAAATTTACAGTGGCCAATTATGGGACAAACCTAGGCAGCCATCAATGGATGGGTATGTTGCAGAAGTATGGTATATGCACACAAGTGAATTCTACTCAGCAACACTAAAGAAAAAAATAATGTCATTTGTAGGGAAATGGATGGGCCTGGAGAACATTATGTTAAGTGAGATTAGACAGTCACAGGAAGGAAAAGGTCATATATTTATTTTCGCTCATAGGTGGAAGCTAGAGAGAAATTAGGATACCAGAGTGACTTCGATTATAGAGGAGAAACCCCAGTGATCCAGGAAGGTGGTCTGGGGGAAGTGGGGAGAGAGGGAGGGCAATGAAGGAATTACTTCTATAGATATTATGTACATAGGTGAAAATACCAATGTCAGTGTCACTGCCCTGTGTGGAACAGGAGAGGAGTGAGGAGGGAGCCGAGGGAAAGCCCACCACGTGCTGCGTTCATATTTGTCACCATCACTATAAACTCCATTATGATGTGAAACTGTAAGGCAGCAAGGAAAGTATTTGAGAAAAAAGAAATTAGCATAATAAAGTAATATCTGACCTCTATTCTATAGTTGTTATAAATGATAGAATATTTACAAAAGGGTGCTTATAGTACAAGTACGTTAGAAGAAAGTGTGTAAATACACCGGGCACTGTGGCACACGCTTGTAATCCCCGCGCTAGGGAGGCGGAGACAGGAGGATCGCGCAGGTTTGAAGTCAGCCGCGCTGGCTTAAGAGACCCTGTTTCCAATTAAAAATATAAACTAGGTCTGGGAGTGTAGCCTGGAGGTAGAAGAGTTTCTAGGAACCCCGGTACCATCACCAAAAAAAAAAAAAAAGAGTATATAAATACCCCTGTGCTCACACTCTAGCTAAAGAAATAAAACACCACTAGTACCAATGTCCTTAAACACATTCAGGATGCTCACAGGTCCCATTCATCTTCCTTTTCAGGAGTGATCTATAACAGTTAGGAATTTCATGATTTACTATTCTTCTGTCTTCTTTTTCGCCACACTGCATGTGTATACAGCCCTAAGCAATGTATCGCTTAGTTTAGAATGATTTATATACATATATATAATCAGTACTGGGGATGGAACCCAGGAGCATTCTACTTCCGAGATACACCCCCAACCCTATTCTTTAGTCTTTTTAAATTTTTGAAACAGCATCTTACTGAGTTGCAAAGGACCTTCCTAAGTAGCTGAGGCTATCAATGAACCAGTCTCAGCCGCCCATATTCTGGGATTACAAGCGTACGCCACCACGTCCAGCTAGAATGATTTAGATTTCTTTTAAGTGGCATTTCTTTGTTATTATTTTTTGTTGCTGTGCTGAGGATCCAATCTAGGGCCACATGCATGTGAGGCAGGTGCTCTACAACTGAGCTGCACCCCAGCTGGTAATGCCTGACCTCTTCCTTTGCCATCCAATATTACATTTTACAGGTTCATCTGTCAGTGTGAGAAACTCTGGGCTGGGGGTCAGCAAACTATAGTCCACAGGCTACATCTAGCCTGACACCTGTGTTTTATCATTTTTAACGTTTATTTTACATGTTTATATTTTAAATAATTGCACCAATACAACATCAACGCACATATTTACATACTATTCTCTACTTTGCATCTTGTCCTGTCTATTTGTCTACCTTTATTGCCCATTTCTCAGGACCTTTAATAAAAAGCACGTTTGTTGACAAGCTCTGGGCCACCAATTTCACTGTAAGACTGATTTCTTGAATTTGTTACAATTGTGAAATGGCATCTCAATTTGGAGACTGCTGAGTTTGTTTTCACTCCTTGTTTGCTATATAAAGCTCAACAAGTGCTGGGTGCATATATATCCCTATCATTATGAATTATAATGTGAGGCTATAATACACCAATAAAACTATAAAAATTTAAACACACACATACACAGTGGTGGAAAAAGTCACAGCCCAGTTGTTGGCTATACACATTTCTCCCTATTGTGTGTCAGATGATAAATTATAGACCATTTCTTTTCCCAAAATAGCTATGTCAACTTATGAGCCTACTAGCACTATTTAACTGGGCATGGTGATGCACACCTGTAATCCCAGTACTTGGGAGGCCAAGGCAGGAAGATGACAGGTCTGAGGATAGTCTCAGCAATTTAGCAGGATCCTGGTTCAACACAAAAATAATAAAATGAAGCTGGAGAATAGCTCAGAGGTAGAATCCCCACGGGTTCAATCCCTAGTAAAATAAATAAATAAATAAATAAATAAATAAATAAATAAATAATAGAACCTCTTGTCTCTTTTCTCCACCTATCTTCCCAAACGTTTCCTCTCCCTGTTTGGATGTGGTATAAAGAAACACACATCCAGTGTGGTGGCACATGCCTGTAATTCCAGTACTTGGGAAGCTGAGTTGAAGGATAACAGGTTCCAGACCAGTCTCAGCAATTTATCAAGACTGTCAGCAACCTTGTGAGACTTAGTTTTAAAACAAATTTTTAAAAAAGGGCTGGAGATGTAGATTGGAAGTAGAATGCCCCTGGATTCAATCTCTAGTATGTCAGGTGCGTGCGCGCGTGCACGCGCGCGCGCGCGCACACACACACACACAGTAAATGAAACCTAGATAAACAAAATCACAAATAAGCATACTTCAAAACATCATGTAAATATAACAGTTTCTCAAATAAGTCCACACACAGGCTACCAAAGTTCCTGTTAGGTAAGGTCTAATTATACTAGTAGTATATTAATTCATCTTAAATTTTATTCAAAAATTTTAAAAAATCTATGGAATTTTCTCCCCATACTGTATTTTTACTTATGTTCATGATATTCAAATGTCTGTTATTGCATGCACTTTTATTATCTAAAATACATTTTCTCTTTCATGCAATATTTAAGTCCAAAAATGAAATTTCAATAGAAAAAGGAGTAATCATAACACTCTGTGGTAGATGAATTATGATTTCTTTGCATGGTCCAAAAGGTTCAAGGGGACAAGAAAGTCTAACAATTAGGTTGTGAACTCTAAAGGTCTCTTCAAGCCGGGCGTGGTGGCGCACACTTGTAATCCCAGCATTTGGGAGGCTGAGACCTGGAGGATCGCGGTTCGTGGACAGCCTCAGCTATTTAGTGAGGTCCTCTGCAACTTGGTGAGACCCAGTTTCAAAATAAAGAATAAACAATAGGGCAGGGGGTGTAGCTCAGAGGTAGAATGCCCCTGGGTTCCATCCCCAGACCCGCAAAAAAATAAATAAATAAAATAAAAATAAATAAATAAATAAAGGTCGCTTCACTCCCCAAGTGGGTTCCCAAGACCATATTCTCACTCTACAACAAGAAATGAAAGCCAATCCATCTCCGAGCAAAGTGCTTATGTAGATGGCTCTATTTAGAAATACCATTATAAAGCTAACCCAGGAAGAACAATTTTCCTCCCCAACCAGCATGTCTTTGGAATTATTTCCCTTGCAGATCAATGGAACAGGGAACAGAATTGGCTTCTGCTTGTCGGCATTCATACTTCAGGTACCCCCAAGTGCTTTGTGTAATGAAAAACAGCGATGTCGGCGCCTTTAATAAAACATTGGCAGTAATGCTTTCTCCTTCCCTGGCATGACTGCAGAAAGGAAACTGATTTGGAGTCAAGCAACATGAAAAAGAGATGCATTTCTCTAGGTGGAAATATATGGAAAGCATATATAATTGTAGATTTGTCAGCATTCAGAATCAGTCACCTCCTGCTTTCCAAAGTGGTCCAAAGAAGTAAAAATATGCTTGTTTATTTTCAGTTATCTGTCTGTCTTCTATCAATAATAAAAAAGCCCAGAGAAGGACTGTATTGACTACAGCTGTGTATTATCTGGTCCACAGATGCCCAAGAACTGTTTAATTGAAAGACCATGTTTTACATGTGGAAGATAAAGTAAGCACTTTCCATGAGATAATTCTAATGAGAATGAGTATGTTTTTTATTGGTTTAAATGTGATAGATGCCAATTACCAATGCTTAAAGGAGCAATCTCCAATATTGAATGCAAACCAACACATATGGTGTTATTAGCCATTAACAGCAGTGTTATCGGAGCTTTAAAATATTGGGAGGAAATTATTTCTTTGTATCAGCACAGGTTTTATAATTTTATAATTTAGCCCAATGAGCTCACCAATTACCGTGTGCATGGATATTCCTGTCCCTCAGAGCTACATTATGATGTGACACTACCATGCACCAATAAAATTATATTCTTTTAAAAATGAGGATATAAGCCGGGTGTGGTGGCGCATGCTTGTAATCCCCACGCTTGGGAGGCTGAGACAGGAGGATCGCACAGGTTCAAAGCCAGCCTCAGCTACTTAATGAGGCTCTCAGCAACTTAGTGAGACCCTGTTTCCAAATAAAATGTAAAATACATCTGGGGAATATAGCCCAGAGGTAAAAAAAAAAAAAAAAACCTTATGGGTTCCACCCCCAGTACAACCAAAAAATAAATTAATTAATAAAAATGAGGTTATAAATATATATATATATATATATATATATATATATATATACCATCACTCCACAGTCATTACTAAGAATGGGGAAAAAAAATAAGGTACAGTTTCTGAACCTAATGATCTCATAGGGAAGAAGGCGCAAGTATTCACTGCTTCGAACAACAACAGAGCAATGTTATATGCAATACGATCTTGCACGGAAGGGGTGGGATAGATAAGAAAGGAAGGAGTGAGCCAGCAACGGGACTCCGTTGTGAGCACTGAGTTCTCCAGGCAGGGTACTACAGACTGGAGAGGCTGTGAGGTTTGGGAGGTATCTTCCCTGGCAGCCTGACAGGTCGATCCTCATCTATGCTAGCATCCCTGAAAGTGGCAAGTGTTCTGTGCTGTAAAAGACAAGAGCCGGCCACTTATCCTCCTTGGCTGGGTGATAGAAGGTAATTGTGATGCCTGCAAGTTGGTTGGATTTCTCCCAGTTGCTCACTTCCTCTTATATGAGTCAGGACTTTCATGGCAAAAAAAAAAAAAAGTAAAATAAGAAACTGAGGGTCAGACATGGAGGCTCATGCCTGTAATCCTAGTATTAGGAGGCTGAGACGGGAGGATCCCAGGCTCAAAGACATCATCAGCAACTTAGTGAGACCCTTAGCAACCTACTGAGATCCTGTTTAAAATTAAAAAAAATAGCGCTGGAGATACAACTTAGATGTAGAATTCTCTTGGGTTCAATCTCTATACTATAGACACACACACACACACACACACACACACACACACACACACAGACTGAGGAAATTAATTTTTTTTTTTTTTTTTTGGTGGTACTTGGGTTCCTGGAAGCCCGTCTACCTCCGGGCTACACTCCCAGACCTATTTTATAGGTTTTTTTTTATTTTATTTTATTTGGAAACAGGGTCTCTTAAGCCAACGTGGCTGGCTTCGAACCTGCGCGATCCTCCTGTCTCCGCCTCCCAAGCGTGGGGATTACAAGCTTGCGCCACCATGCCCGGTGGAAATTATTAATATATAATAAATTATTAAAACTTTTAAAAGTTTTTTTAGTTATATTTTGCTTAATATGCTACTTTATTTTGCTCTATTATTTACTTATTTATTTATTTGTTTATACTTAATTTTTATAGGTGCATTGTAGTCATACATCTTAATGGGATACAAGATGGTGGAGGCACACATCACACAATTAGCCCTTACCCAGTACCCGCCTCACTCCTTTCCCCTCCTTCTTTCTCATGTTTGGCTTAGTGATTGACATTGATATGTGTGTTAATGTATATCATGAACATTAAAGAATTTCTCTCTTCCTCCCTTCCATCCCCTCAGTTAGGCCGCCTTATTTGCTCATCTATAGAATCGTCTTCTTCATCTAGAGCTCCTCTTATGGCCCATTTTCTCCCTATCTTCCACCTATTACGGAGAGCATCTGATTTCTTATTTTTCGTGACTGACTATTCCCACTTCGCATTATGTTCTCCAGTCCCATCCATTTCCCTGTAAATTATGTAATTGTGTTTTTCTTTATGGCTGAGTAGAATTCCATTGTGTACATATCCCATAGATTTGTAACTCATTCGTGTTGATGGACATCTTGGCTGGTTCCATAGTTTGGCAATTGTGAATTATGCAGCTATGAACATAGATACACATGCATTACTTTGGTAGTCTGGTTTCCATTCTTTTGGGTTGATACCCAGAAGTGGTATTGCTGGATCATGTGGTAAGTTTGTTCCCATTCTTCTGAGGATCCTCCATACTGTTTTCCAAAGTGGTTACACTAATTTTCAATCCCACCAACAATATCTTAGAGTTCCCACTTCTCAGTATCCTTGCCAGAATTTATTGTTTGTGTTTTGAATGATTGTCATTCTAGTTGGAGTTAGGTGAAATCTCAGGGGAGTTTTGATTTGCATCTCTCTGATTGCTAATGATGTTGGACATTTTTTCATACATTTATTGGCCATTTAAATTTTTGTGAAGTGTTTAGTTCACTTATCCATTTTTTATTGAGTTATTTTTTTCTTAGTGCTGAGTTTCTTGAGTTCTCTGTGTATTCCAGGTATTAGTCCTCTAACAGAGGAGTAGGTCACAAACATCTTCTCCCATCCTGTTGGCTCGTGGTTGAACTTCTTGAGAGTTTCCTTTCCTGAACAGAAGCTCTTCAGTATAATGCAATCTCACATATTGATTCGCCTTTCAGTTTCTTGTTCATTTGGGGTCTTGTTGAGAAAATTTTTACCTGTGTCTGTGTGTTATAGTGTTGGACCTATGCCCTCTTCAAGGAGCCTCAAGGTCTCTGGTCTAATTTCCAAGTCTTTGATCCATCTTGAATTGACTATTGTGCATGGTGAGAAAGTGGGGTTTATTTTCATTTTTCCGCATGTGTTTAACCAGTTTTGCCAACACCATTTGTTGAACAGGCAATCTTTTTTCCAGTGTATGTTTTTGACACCTTTGTCAAAAATCAATTGAATGTAAGTATGTGGATTTGTTTCTGAGTCTTCTATTCTCCTCCATTGGTCTATGTGTCTGGATTTTTTGCCAGTACCATGATGCTGTTATTGTGACAGCTTTGTAGTATAAAGTCTGGTATTGTGATTCCTTCTGCATGGCTTTGTTGCTGAGAAGTACTCTGGCTATTCTGTTTTTGTTTTGTTTTGTTTTGTTTTTTGTCATCGTTGTTCCAATTGAATTTAAGAACTGACTTTTCTAGGTCTGTGAGCAATGACCTTGGTAATTTAATGGGTATTGCATTGAATCTGTAGATCACATTTGGAAGATAGGTAGTATATTTATTCTACCTATCCATGAACATGAAAGATCTTTAGTCTTATGCAATTTCTCTTTTCAATGTTTTGTAGTTTTCTTTGTAGAAGTCTTTTACCTCCTTGGTTAAGTATATTCCAATTTTTTTTTTTTTTACTTTTTGTTGGAAATTCAGAGTGGAAGTATTTTCCAGATTTCTTTTTCAGTGGATTTATGGTTGGTATACAAAAAAACTTCTGCTTTCTAAGATTGATTTTGTATCCAGAGATTTTGCTGAATTTTTTGATCAGTGCTATAAGCCTTTTGGTTGAGTTTGTTGGGTCTTCTTAGTATCATGTTATCTGCAAATAAAGTTTGAGTTCTGCTTTTCCTATTTGTACTCTTTTGATTTCCTTTTCTTGCCTTATTGCTCTAGCTAGAGTCTCAAGTACTATATTGAAAAGAAGTCGTGATAATGGACATCCTTGTCTTGTTCCTATTGTAAGGGGAAATTCCTGAAGTTTCTCCCTATTTAATATGATGTTGGTTGTGTGCCTATTGTAGGTTGCCTTTATGATGTTGAGATATGTTCCTTCTCTTCTAGTTATCTGGAGTGCTTTTAGCATAAATGGATGTTAGAATTTGTCAAATGATTTTTCAGCATCTATTGAAATGATCGCGTGATTTTTGTCTTTGATGCTGTGTATGTGATTAGTTACATGGATTGATTTTCCTATGTTGAACCAGCCATGCATCCCTGGGATGAACCTACTTTACCTGTTATTCTTTGTTCTCTATATCCACTCCTTTTTTCCCTCTTCATTATTCTTTTCCCCTTATATCCTCTCTTCTTTTTTTCTCCCTCTCATGCATTTTTATATTTAATTTCTATTTTGTTGTTAATTGAAATTATTATTGAAATAATCATAGGTATGCACAAATTTAAAAAGAAACCTATGTTTTCTTTTTCACCTAGTTTTCCTAACAGTGAGAGTTTGCAAAACAATGGAATAGTATGACAGCCAGGATATTGGCATTATATAATTCTCCCATCTGGTTAAAATTTTCCCAGTTTTACTTGTACTCATTTCTCTATGTAGTTATGTGTAGGTTTTATGCAGTTATATACATTTTCATCACAAATTTTAGTAGTTATATCTACCACTCAATCTAGATATGGAACAGACTCAATAACACACAGATCATTCCCGTTGTCCTTTTATGACTCCATCTTTCTCTTTCCCCACCCTTTCAAGTTATAGCAGCCACGAATCTGCCCTTCAATTCTGAAGTATGATCATTTTAGAGATGGTCTATCAATGGAAGTGATTCAGAAATGGAAGTGATTCAGAAGCTATGGAATTACCAAGATGAAGAAACATGGTAAAAAAAAAAAAAAAAAAGTCACCAGATACCTGCTTCTAATCAAGACCAAAGAGTCTGGGGAAAGACAAAGGCCAAGGCAGCCAGACAGTCTGAGACTGAGTGAAGCACCCAAGACAGAAGGTTTGGTGGGCTGGCACAGTGTGCACCCTGTCCATCATAGAATGATTCAACAGGCTAGACATCTCCCTGTTCAAGGGGCACTCGATGGTTGTCTACGGTCAGTGTCTTGCAACTACACAAATTGAATAATCCATTCTTAAGAAGGTGCTAATAGTAAATTGAATGCACCAATAAAAATGACTTAAATTGTTCCTCTATTCTCCAAACATAAAGAGAACCACCAGTGAAAGAAGTGACTTGTTCTGTGCCGAGTGGCAGCTGTAGAGGTGTACGCATAGATCAAGGTCACCCCTGGGTTGACAAGAGTTCTTGCATTTTACAAGGTGTGTTTGAAGAACAAAACTTTTGTAAAAATCAATTGATAACAATCACAGCTAAAGGACACTCTGGCCGATGGTGGCAGCAGCTATAAGGGAAAAAGCAGCATATAATAATCTATTCTTGAGAAAAAACAGCAACTTGTATAAAGAGGTAAGAGGGAAGTCACTAGTATGCTAGTATGGTCAACAGATCAGGCTTCAGAAAACCTCAAACCAGAACTGACCACATAAAATTTGAAAAAAAAATTTTGAGTCTCACATTCTTATGAGAAAGAAGTAGAAACTGATACCAGATACCCTTAAACAATATTTACAATTCTACATATTCAGGCTTCAAGCTACTCATTGCTAATTCCAGTTAAGCACATTTAAGTCTCATGTCAGAAAGGAAGCCCATTTACTCTAAAGGTTTCTATCCTTTTGCTTCCATTCAGTTAGGACTTAATGAGCCGCGTAAAGTATTATTCATGGATTTAACAATTTCCTCAGGACCGTGGACTTTTTTGTTTGTTTTTCACTCTATCTTCAGAGTCCAGGACAATTTACTTATTCTATAGATTTGTTAAACACCAACACTGTGGATACCATTAAGACACTGAACAAAAGAAAGATAATTCTTCTCTCATGGTAAATTTATGTTTAGTGGGGCTATTTCTTCCTTTATTCAACAAATGTTTGATGAGCATTTACCAAGAGCTGAACTTTTATCTTAATACTGTACATAAAGCCAACTACAAGAAAAGTAAGGAAAATAACCCAGCTGTTAGGGATACAAATAGGTGAGCTGTCTAGAATATACTACCCAGAAAGATAGAATTGATTGGTGCTATAGAAAAGTACCAGAATGGACACACGGACTAGAGGTCAGGAGAGACTTCTCAAAAGAAAAATCACCGAAACTGAAATTTGAGTCACAAAAGTCAATCACCCGCAGAAAATCCAGGGAATGTAGAATTTCAGGCAGGTTGTGTTCAGCAAATAATTAAAAAAAAAACTTTTATTGGTGCATTATATTCATACATCATATTAGGGTAAAAAACTTGTGTGTACATACATGTACACATCACCAATTTAACCCCTACTCAATTCCCACCCCATTCCCTTCCCTTCCCTTGCTTGGCTTAGTGGTTGACTTCGATATGTTTAAGTGCATTTTGTGTTTTAGAGAATTTCCTTCTTTCCCCCTCCCATCCCCTCATTTAGGTTGTCTTGTTTGCTCCTCTATAGGATTTCCTTTTTCATCTAGAGTTCCTCCTATGACCCATTTCTCCTTAGCTTTCACATATTAGGGAAAGCATATGATTTCTTATCTTTTCTGACTGACTAATCTCACTTAGCATAATGTCCTCCAGTTCCATCCATAATTAAATATAATTATTTAATAGACAGCATCCTAAGCATATCCTGCCATATTTATTTTTCTAATCTGTATTTCTCTCTTTGATTTCATTTTACTTTCGACCACTGTTTGGATTTCTAAGGTTCTGAAACACACATATAAAGAAACCCCACCAGTTTTCCTTGACGCAGAAAGCATTTCCCAGGTGGTTAGAAACGTTTAATAGTGTATATGCCTCCTAATTCAGGATAGTTGTTGACTGGGCTCTAAGGAGAAAGCTTGACTTTTACTTCTGTCTTGAGGACAGGAGTTACTGTTCTTAACAAAGCTAGCTTTAAGTACCTATAGGTTCAAGATACTGAGGATAACTAGAATCGCAAACAAACAGTGGAAAAATTACAAAGCAATTGACATTCCAAAATAGTTAGAAAAAAAGCTATGCTAAATTGATAATACGCTCAAATATATTTTAAATGTGCTTCAAAACACAGCTGGGAAAAAGATATTTGTTTTTATTAAAAGTTGCTTGAACATATCATCACAGTGATAGCCTCTTTAAACACCTACAAACAGAAAGGTCTAAAAAACAGCTCTTTGTTGATAATTTTTGTTTGCTTTTTTTTTTTTAACCGGTCGTATTTTTTCTATTCTGAAAGCAGTTGGTATTCCTTATAACAAGAGTTTCTTCACATCTCCCAGATTTTATGAATGACCATTTTCTGCTGATTCAATCTGGGAAAACCCTTGTGCTAAGACAGTCCCCAACACCACCTTTCTACTCTACCGGATTGTTTTATTACTCCAGGGGAACCCCTGTTTCTCCAGTCTGAGCACAAAGGATCTTAACAGCAACAAAACATAGCTGTAGTCAGATTTCCCCTCAGCCAGTCCTATTCAGGGCAGACAGGATTTTCAGGTCTCAAAGTTTCAAGAGATTTCATGGTTCATATCCCCAGAGCTAGGTCAGGCACCTGCGTTCTCAGGAGGCTGTTGCTGGGTGCAGATCCAAAGTTAATGTTCTGTTTGTTTTTTTCTTCTCGTATTTACCATGGATCCTTCCCAAACCTGCCAGTATAGAGCTCAGATGGTCCATCCTCCGTCCCTCCATATACATGAATGTGGGTTGAACGTATCTCAACGGGACTTAGTCTTTCTTGAAATTTATCTGAACTTTATTCTCATTTATTGAAGTGTACTCAGTAAATAAGTACCTTCACAGTCCTCTACATTCTTCACTCAATGAATGTGAAGGAAGAGAAGAAGACAGAGCATGGCTCTAAATAAAGATATGATTTTAGGTAGAGCCTAGCTTTAGTCTGAAGCTGTAGGACCTCTGGGACATGAATAGTACTGCATAGTTCTCCTAACTTGGGAAAAATGAGTTGAGTTGTATCATTCATAGATTACCTCACCCCAAAGACATTTTCAACTAAGGTGGACCCTGCCAGACCTGGGAAAAATCTCTTGAAAAAGCACATCTCTGAGTGGAGAGCCCTCTCCAATCCTGGAGATTGGAGGTGGGCATGCCAGCCCTTGAGAGGGAACCTAGGCAGGCAACCAATGCCTGCTACACAACAACAGCACATTGACTTCACTGTTGTTTTGTTTTTTCAGCCACCAGCTATCCTATAGGCTGTGTGGCCAACCATGTTTCCAAAGCAATTCTCTTTTCAGAGTAAACAGTTAACAATTTGCAGCTGATTCTTTGTAATCTACTCCTCAAATGGCTCATCTTGATCTGGAAAAGCCAAGAAGTTCCGCGAAAAGACATATAATTACTTGGGTTGGAAATGTCATTGGTGATTTATTGTCTGCAGGGTTGGTCACAATACCCTGAAATGGCATGTGGCGTTTGTTGGTTAAGAGGGTCTTTAAATAGCAGAGCAGAATTTCTCATTAAGGAACAAAACATTGTTTTAAAGTTTCATGTTTCAGTTGACCTCTACCCTGCCAGCTTCGAGAAGAAATGCATGCGTTACTAAATAATATGGAGAAAGCAAACCAGTGGCCATGCATCCAATGGACTATGCAATTCACTGCGGTGCTCAGATCCAAACTCTCAATTCGGCTCTGAAAGGTTAATTTAAGGATGTCTCACCCAGTATCTGAATTAGAATCACTCACCCTTCCAATCTTCTTGAGACACATGGGATAGGCACTGTTTATAAACAGCAGAGCCCTGGAGAATGGGAATGATCACACCACAGGATAATAATAGGTACCAGTAGATGAATGCTTCCCTAGGACCCAGGGAACCACTCTAAAAGTCCCTGTGCCTCATTTAGCCACTAAAGAAATCCTCTGAGGTCTGTATTATTATTTTTGTTTTATGGGTAATGACACTTAAGCACAAGGAGTCCCTATTAAGTGCAAATTGCTGAGGTTGCAAGTGAACAGTCTGCATTTATGGGACACTGATAGGAGTTAAGATTCCAACAGTGGTTAATACGACAACGTAAACGCACAAAAATTATAAGATCCTAAAACAACAGAAATATATGATTGTCATATGAGTCTCAGGAGGCTTATATAAAGAAATGAGGAGAGGGAAAAAAAAATAAAAACAGTGTTCTGGGCCGCAAGAATTGCAAGTGTGAAGGCCCTGTAGGCAAAGGCACAGTGGTGAGGTTGGTGAGAGGCAAGGCTGGCCTAACAAAGATGCTGGTGAAATTGAAGGAAGTACCCCAAATATGTATGACTTTGTGGCCTATATGAGAGGGTCATCATAAGCAACAAAAATTACTAAAGCAAAGAAAAACATTGAAATCATGGGCAGAAGAGTGGTATTTGTGTAGCAGGATAAGTTTCATTTTCTTACAGGAGCCCTTTGGATTTAAAATTTAGACTGGATTGGAAAGAAAACAGAAACTATCATGAATTAGAGAACATTGCAGTAGACTCAGCTGACTGCTGGTAATGGCTGTGACTCGAATGTGGCTGACAGAGGTAGACAAAAGTTAAAATGTTCTAAAATATGTTGTTAAAATGTTGATGAGAATTAGTGATGGATTGACTGGCTATGATGAGGTGTATTTGATGGGGTATGTTAGAAAAGATGTTCAAGCTTCTCCCTAAGCTTTTGACTCATACAAATAGAGGAGTCTCATCTTTTACTAAGAAACACTGAGTGAGAATAAAGTTCTTTGGGAAGATCTTGAATTTATCTATGGCTATTTTGAACTTGGGTTTTTTTTTTTTAAGGAAATCAAAGGAAGACAAATAGAAAGTAGCACAGCAGGTCTAAAAGTATGTTGCGGATGAGAGTGTGGATCATGTTTATTGTAAGTTTATGCAAGGAGGCAAGACATAGGCATTAACTTGAGCCCTCCAATATTTAATGATGAGCTAAGTCATGATTCCAAGATAAGTTTTAGTAGATAATACTTGAAGAAAGGAGAATTCATTGATGATTAGAATGAATGATGTTCTTAGGTCACAATAGGAGAAGATGAGCATCCAGAAAATGTGACAAGTGTAGGTTGCTCCCTTCTATAGAACTTCCTTAGAAAGGGAAATTCTCCAAGAGATTTTTCAACAGAATAGAGGAATATGTTTCACTCCAAAAGCTAAAGTGACATTTTTAACAGGAAATAAAGGTGATTGCCTTTTTTGGGGGGGGATTCATTTAAAAATTATTTCTCCACACCTTTATTTTGTATTACTAGGGATGGAACCCAGGGGCATTCTGCCTCTGAGTTACACCACCAGCCCTAGTTTTTTTTATCCTTTATTTTGAAACAGGGTCTCACTGAATTGCAAAGAGCCTCACCAAGTAGCTGAGAATGTCTGTGGACATGATCTGCCTGTCTCAGCCTCTCAGATTCTGGGATTGCAAGTGTGAGGCACCACACCTGGCCTTCCACACTCTTACCGACACACAAACTCACACCGACACACAAACTCATACCTCAGCAGTACCACCACCAGCCAACATCAGACACCTGTGTGCAATGATAGTCAATCTCTGACCAATCATTCTTTTCAGGATCCCAAGAGAACTTGAAAGAAGGAAATTGAAAACTCTAAATAAAGTATCACTCCAGTGTTACCTATTAGAGCCAGTAACGAGCTTACTAAATTCTCTTTGAGAGCGGGCAAACATCTGAACAAGCATGTCATCTGAAATACACAGCAACTCGAGGCTGCAAAGGATAAGAATTAAAAAACAACAGAACACAAGAGCATCTCCAGCTCAGCTAGGGGACTGGGATTAATCTGTCACCAGCATGCTTTCAGGGTCTAAGCTACAGCCGCCCTTGAGCAACCTTGCCTGGGTCTCACCCTATCAACAGAGACAGACCTGCTTTCTTTCTCAATTGTGCGCTTTGCTCCTTGCAAATATATAAAGAAGTGAAACTGCAATTCACTGAAAACCATACTCAGCAGATGAAATCTATTGCACATTTTCTTTTTCTCCAGATAAGCTCAAGAATATGGTGCTTTTAAAATAGATTTTTATTTTTTCTTAAACAAACATAGCTAAAAAGCTGAAGCTCATTTCTCAACAGAGGCTGAAGCTTAATGGAAATCCTAAGTCAGTGGAGGAGAAAGTCAGGGGTCCTGCCTGGCTGGCTGGTTCAGCCACATGCCACCTTACAGAGCAGCTTTTGGGGTGACAGTGAGTGTTGGGGCCCTCTGGATTACTTGGCCTTTTTCATTAACCCTAGTCTGTTTTTCAGGAGGCTAATTGGTATGGAAATGAGCAGCTTTCTTCATTGCCCCTGGTTAGAGTTGGGGGTCTGTTCATGAGAAGTGTCTAGAAAAAAGAAAAAAGAAATAAAATAGTGTATTTATTTTATTTCCCTGGTTCCTGGAGTCTTATGGGCTGGCACATTCCTGTCACAGATCAGAACTCCTGCCTGGCTCTGCTTTCCCCATGGTCTCTCATGTCCCCCAGATCAGGATTCTTCTCTCTAGTCACTTGTCCAGTCTACAGTACTGAGAGAGACCCCGCTACAGCCTCGATATTCCACTATCACCTGTGGTTCGCTGGTGGTCTCCCTACACTCTGCCCACACCTTTATCTGTGGCTCTTTTGCAAAACTACATCAGCCTCCCCTGACCTACACAAGGTAACTCATGGCACAGCAAAATCCTCATGATAGCACATGATAGTCAGGAAAGCAAACAAAAAGCTGTAGAGATGAAGTGAATAAAGGACACTCATATCCACTTGTTAAGTCAAGTCCAGACAGTATTAAAGTTATCTTTCGGTTAAACTGGCCTCCAGTCTACTGGGGGGTGTTTCAAGAAGCTAGATCTCTGTAGGAACAGTTCACAGTTGCTTTCATATCCAAACTCTACTAATTTTGCCCAGAGCAACCACATGGCCCAGTAACAATCTTCCAAGTCCCGTTCAGTTCCTGTAAACCTTGAAGATAGACAGCAAATGGCCAGTCACAGAGCTGTGAACTAGGCAGAGAGCTAATGTTCGGGGAAAAGAGAATGTAGTGCAGGAGAGGACTCAGAGACAGAACCACAAGAAAATAGCTGGAGATGGCAACCCCTCTCTCCCTGGAATAGAGTGATCACACAGCTTGCCGGCCAGACCATCCACTTTTATTTGTTAGATGAAATTGGTTTGTTACCTGCAGCCAAAATAGCCATCAGTAATCCATTAGACAACAAATGAGGCTTTTTCTTAAGCAAACAAGCAGTACCTACGACCGTACTCTAGCGCTGTTCTAGAGAACTTTCTGTGATGGTGGGGAAAATGTATGAAGCCAAAAGTAATAGGCACTGGTAATGTGGCTGTTAGATGTTAGAAATGTAGGCTGTGTCCATGCGGAGCTAATGTTAAAAAATTTATTTTGTTTTAATTTGCAAATGTGGGTATTAAACCTCAGAAGTATCGGCTAATGTGAATGTGAAATTAGTGCTAAAATAATTTGTTTAGTTTAAATGGCCACATGTGGCCAACCACCGTTGCACTGGAGAGAGAGCGTGGGTCTTCAGTTTTCATCGGTCTTTGATTCCATCCGATTCCATACTTTTGTGCCTTTTTCCATCAGTTGTTTCTGAGCCTCATGCTTATCTACTGAAAAAAAAAGAAAGAACTTTTAAGAAAACTAAACTGGCAAATTGCTGTAACCAATCGTTAATTAATGACTGTTTTCTTCTAGCTTCATGCTTTTAATAAGAAGTTAGCAGCCTTGTAGTCTGATTATGTCTGATCATATTACTACATCCCTGTCCAACTCATGTTACATTTTAATCCCCATAATTTGATTTCATACTTTTATTTCATTTTTATTGTCTATTGTGCTTTGTTATGCCCTCCTGCATTTATGTAAGGGACACTGTCACACATTTATTATTATCTCATTTTATTCATCTGTTCATCTATTTATCTGGCATCCCATTACCCAACAAATATTTATTAAACAAGCCATATTCAGTATCAGGAAGATCTATGCAAATTGCATATTTGTAGGTGGGAGAAGCTTTCTTTTCTACTTGGGGATTGCTAGTGACTTAAACATTTATAATTAGAGGACCAAAATAAAATGGTAGATTTTATTAAAGTATTGTTCATGTACAGATTGCATGGAGTTGTGGAAGATGTTTGTGAAAAATGTATTGTAATGGAGCAGATGTGAGCATAGGTGATATTTTACTCAGTGTTTTTGCTTCAATTAATTGATTTAAAATACTGAGTATTCAATAACTGGCAGACCTTATTTATAGTACTAAAATGCTCCACATACTCACCTCCAACTCTGCTATCTAAACCTACCCACAATATTATTGTCAGTATTTTTTTTTAACATTTGTAAAATTTTATCAAAAGATTAAAGATCTGGGTGTGGCACTGTATACCAGTATTCTCAATACGTGGGAGGTTGAGACAGGAGGATCTCAGGTTTGAGGCCAGCTTCAGCAACTTAGCAAGGCTCGCAGCAACTTAGTGGCAGTGCAACATGGAGGTAGAATGTCCTTGGGCTTAATGCTTAATATGAAAGAAAAAGAGAAAGAAAGATAGAGAGGGAGAGAGAGGGAAAGAGGGAGAGGAAGGAAATGAATAAAAATAACAAAATTTTGGATTATGGCATATGTTTATTGGTCGAGGCAGATAAAATTTTATAGACCTACAATATTTCCACTTCCTATTCATTCGATCAAACACTGAATTTTAGTATTTTGGTGAAGGGGAGACACACATCGAGTTAGGATACAGACCTTAAGATGTGGGAAATGGTTTTCTGGAATAGTTTGGTGAGCCCAGTGTCATCTTGAGTCTTTATTTTATTTTTTATTGATGCATTATATTCATACATCATATTGGGGTAAAAAACTTGTGTGCACATACATGTACACATCACCGATTTAACCCCTACCCGATTCCCATCCCATTCCCTCCCCATCCCTCCTTCCCTTGCTTGGCTTAGTGGTTGACTTCGATATGTTTATCTTGAGTCTTTAAAAGCATTGAATCCTTAAAAACACACAAATTTCTCAGGCTGGAGTCAGAAAGATAGGAGAAGAGGGTAGCGGAGATAAGACAGAAAGATAAATCAGATTCCAAATAGGAAGAGTACTCAATCCACTCTTTGGGACTTTTGAAAGTGGTGAGAAGGGCCCTGCCAGCCAGCCAGCCAGCTAGAAAACAGGTACTTTAGTGCCACTACATACTGAAATGGATTCTGCCCAAAACCGAGTGAGCATGTGCTTGGATTCTTCCCAAGGCCTCCAGGAAACAGAGCTGGCTGGGTCCTTGACTTGTATCAAAGAGCCCAGCCAAGCCTGCTGGACTTCTGACCCACAGAACTTTGAGATAATAAACGGGTATTATTTTAAACGGTGGATTTTTTAGTGATTCCTTAGAGCCCCACAGAAAATTATTATGCATATTCAAATTATATTCTTTGTTCTTAGATAAACACCCTGGTAGTAAGCAATCTGCAAATAAAGGGAATGGAAATCATAATATCCTAGGCAGAATAGGCTTCCAGCTTCTTAATAGTCTACTTTTTATTCAGTAACTAAAGACTGGTAATAGAAATCATTGAAGTGAACTGTGTTTTACTAATATAATTATGATTCCGTACTGCTGATCCAAGGAGTATATATTTTACTTGTCAGAGCCAAAGAGGGGTTTTTATTTTACTCAACAATGGTCTTGGGAAGGGCTTTGGTTCCTTTTACTGAGTCATATAGTGATGCTCTGCAGGCAGCTAGTGCATGATAATAACCTAATAAGGCAAACGGTGCCCACGACTTCAATGGCAAATGCCAATGTTTTAAAAGTAAAATAAATAAGCCAGTAAGCCAGGTGTAGTGGCATACTTTTAATCTTATTACTTGGAAGGCTGAGACAAGAGTATCACTGGTTCAAAGTAAGCCTTGGCAACTTAGCAAAGTCTTCAGCAATTTAGTGAGATTTTATTTCAGAATAAACAATAAGTAAGCTCAGCTTGGTGGCACATACTTGTAATCCCCGCACTTGAGAGGCAGAGACAGGAGGATCACTCAGGTTTAAAGCCAGCCTTTCTGGCTTAAGAGACCCTGTTTCCAAATTTAAAAAATATAAAAAATAGGTCTGGCAGTGTAGCCTGGAGGTAAAAAGGTTTCCAGGAATCCCAATACCACCCCCCAAAAAATAATCATAATCATAATCATAAAATAAATAAATAATTAGTATAGTAGGAGTAGGGGTGTAGCTCAAAGGTAGAAAATTTCTAGTTTTAATCTCCAGTACTATGAATAAATAGATGAATAAAGAAAGAAAATAAAAACATCCTCACACACTAGCCTGTTCGACCACAATTGTCTGAGAAGTTAAGGGCTTTTGCAGTTAACTGGGTATCTGTATGGTTTTTTTTGGAAAATCACTTATCTATCATTCTTTTCCCTTTTGATGTATTCTCCAGAAATTACTCTAAACATGTCATTGTTTATGCAATGGCTTTTTAATGAAACCTAGAAGGATTAAGCCTGTGTGAGCTAATGATTACAAGTAGTAATATTTGTGTTTCATTGGGTTTCTAGTCTTTGTTGAATTACTTCTGATTTTTAATTATCTCCTGGGAAATACCTTACTTTTCTAGAATTTCTGGAGGTGAATCTTTTTTTGTGGTCATCCTGGGGCTCCTCCAATTTTTACATTCACTGACCCTCTGTCCCTTCTCCAGTTCATCATAGCTTTTCTCAGGACCCCTTCCTTCACAGACATAGCTCACTAGAATTGACCTACCTGAATCACAGCACAATTCACACACAAAAAAGAAGGTAGGCAAAATCTGGAAAGATTGTGATGTGTTTATCTTTGTCCTGGCAAGCATACCTCTACAATTCTGAGACAAAATTAATAACTGGCTCCAAGAAGGCTGTTCACCTCTCCAGAGCGAAAAGCCATGAGTTTCATTCATGGGCCTTGTGTGCCTATGATTGCTATGATCACACAGAGAATGTCCCTGGAAGGGCTTATTTAAAAGTGGTCAGAGTTGATATGATTAAGTCCTTAGAGTAGTTGTAATCTCTTCAATAGATTCCTTGTAATGGATTCACTGGGTGGTAACCTAGGCAGGCGAAGTGTGTCTGGAGAAGGTGTGTCCCTGTGAGTGTGGTCTTATGAATAGTGCTGGGTCATTGAATCCCCTTGCTTGCTTGCTCTTGCTTTCTGATTCCGGCCTCCATGATGTGAGGACCAGAACCTGTGTGCCGTCTCTCTTCCCATCTCCTACGACCATGCCCTGAGTACTAGGTGAAGTCTTCTTTTGTTTGTTTGTTTGTTTGTTAGCTTTCTGTCATGCACACAGAGCCTCCTCACATTGACTGAACCCAGAATCTCCAAGAAACTTTGCGTGGATACACCTACTTTTCTCTTAGTGGTGTGGTCAGGTTTACTGGGATCCAGCTGTGAGATTGTTGATGGAGACAACGGTCAAGTGAAGGACCAGCTTATAGATAGAGGTGAAGACCAAAGCCCAGGGTGTTCCTACTGCCCAGAGCCAAGCTGTGACAAGGCTGTAGTCTTGGTCCCTTGTTACCTTCATGCTTCCCAGATCCATGCTTCCCAGATCCATGCTTCCCAGATCCATGCTTCCCAGATCCATGCTTCCCAGATTCCCTAAATACAGCAGCATTTTCCTTTGGTGGAATCTGTCACTGTGACACATCCCCCTTCCATTGGGTTGATTTTTTTTTTTAATTAACACCAGTTTTTGCCTGACCCCGAGTGTACTTGACACTTTCTTGGGGCCTTGTCTTATTCCTTTCTTAGTGCTACTATCTTATTATCTTATTCCAGAGACTTCTCTTCAAACTATTGAAAGATAGAGCATCAGATCTCTTGGGATCCCTAACATGGACACATATTAAACGTTATTCTTCGAAAGCTGACAAACCTACTTCAGGTCTAGTTTAAAACTTTTGGTAAACAGTGAAATGACTACAGATAGCATCTTCCGGTGGAAATAAACTCCAAACCCACAAGAAAGTAAAATATCACTCCCAAATTCTGTAGAAAGAAGACATGCAAAGTTCGGAAATTCACAATTCAAACTCAGTGCCTACATCCAGTGCTATCCTATGACTACTGTCATATTTTGCTTACATCAAATGAAACAAAAATTTTAAGTAGCAAGTAAAATAGAAAAAAAATTTAAAATTTGTTAATCAACCTAAAGTTATAGCTAAAACCTAAGTTTTATTTCTGTTTACTATATCCCATGCTCAAACAATAATTTTAAACTGTTCTTTCTTTTACTCATCTCTAACTATACCTGAGTGGCTTAGATAGTGTGTGTGTGGGGGGCTGCTAAAACTATTTTTAATTTTTTGGTGTTACAGGTCTCAGATATCTAGATTTGATTTCCATTTTTTTCATTTGATGGTTTATATTTAGGACAATATTTCAAATGTATTTCCTAAGGAACTGAGGCTAAAAATATTCTCTAGAATAACCGTGTGTGTGTGTGTGTGTGTGTGTGTGTGTGTGTTTCACTGGTGAATTGAACCCAGAGGTATTCTACCTCTAAGCTCTACTCCAGCTTTATATTAATTTTTATTTTGTAACAGGACCTCACTAAGTTGCTGAGGCTGGCTCTGAACCTGTAATTCTCCTATCAGCCTCCCAAGTACTGGGATTACAAGAATGCACCAGGACATCTGAAATTAGAATAACATTTTAAAAAGTTGTTTTCTCAGCCAAAAATTGTAATTATAATAGCATTCTGGATATTCTGTTCTCATAAAAATGAAAATATGATGGCTGAGACAGGAAGGATTATGGTTCTTGGACAACCTAAGCTACTACTTAATGAGGCCCTTTGCAACTCAGTGAGACCCTGTTTCAAAACAAAAAATAAAAAAAAAATAGGGCTGTGGTGTCACTCAGAGGTAGAATGCCCCTGGGTTCCATCCCCAGTACCTTAAAAAAATTTTTTTTGATTTTGTTAGATGGAATTAATTAATACAAAGTATTATACGTCATACCTTTTTTTTAACTGGCCTATTTGGCTATTTATTGATTTATTTAGCTTTTAATTTGTTATATTGGAGATAATCAAAGAAACTCTCTGTAGGTAATAATTGAATTTCTTTCCTTCACATCATGTTAAATGCAAATGGAAGCGAATTTAACACAAATCTGCGGGCCCTGCAGATACTTTGAGATGTGACAAACGAGCCTCAATAATATATCCAGTAAATTAATGCATTTGCAGACTTGAGGACATTATTTTGTAGCTTTGTTTAATTTCATTTCAAAAGACCATTAGGGGTAATATAGATAGCTGATCTTTATGAGTTTTTTATGAATATGACATAAATAAATAAATGAGAAAAACATCTTAGCTAAAAGTCTGAATTTTAAATGGTGTATGGAAATGTTTAACAGAGAGCAGGGTAAATCTTAGTTTACTTTGGTTTTTTCTATGATCTGTCATGTCATCTGAATGTAAGAGATCTCTTAGAATTATAACAAGCAATAAATTCAATCTGTGTGGGGTACTTTTATCACACACAGACGCCGCAAGCTTATAAAATAAAGCAAATTTACGTGTTAGCCTTGGAAAATGAAAACCTACATTCAAATGTTGTGTACAATTTCAGCTTGAGTATATTTTAAAGAAAATCACATTAGCAGAAGCCCATCCCTGGCTAGGAAGGAGAATATTGAAGTAACTACAGTCCCACCAAAGTGACTTAGAGATGTGGAATGCAAGAAAAAGATGGCAGAAATGGGAAATTGGGGTTGAATAGACGAGCTTTGCAGAATCCTCCTGGGAGAAAGTGGATTCAAAGTCGAGTGATCTCCTGATTATTTACAGGTGAGTTTCCAGTTTATAGAAGACGTGGCTCAAGCCTGGGGTGTGGATAGCTGCTGGAAATGTCTTTGGGTGAAACCCACTTGCCAGTATTTTTATGCAGCTAAATCAGGTTAGTATTGAAATCAAATACAGCTCTGCAGAGAAAAAGAGGAATATACCTATATTTGTCTTAAAAAGAAGCAAGGTGGGATACAAAGGCGCACGCTGAGTTAAAGATGGGATTGTTATGGAGTAACAGGGTCCATCTTAGCCTGTTTGTGCTACTCTAAAAAGTACCAGAAACCAGATAATTATAAAGAACATAAATGTACTTGTCAAAGTTCTGGAGCCTGAGAGGTTCAAGATGGAGGTACTGTATCCTGTGTGAAGTGAGAGGCTTCCTGCTGTGTCCTCAGAGGGCAGGATGCAGAATTGCTCCGAAATTCTTACCTGTTCCTTGCTTTAGGTAGTCAAAGAATGAAATTCACAGGCACCAGCAAAGTGAAAATAGCCACCGTGAAGCAGATCACCCCTTAGGGGCCTTGGCCGACTCCAGAGTCCAGCGGGGCCTCTGGCACTGCCCGAGTGTATCCCAGGGCATGCACCATCAATTACACACTGCCTTTCTCCAAAGTCTACTCACTCCACCAAAGAGAAGCAGGGTGAAAGCTCCCACACAGAGGAGAGGTCCCCAGAGGGGAGCCAGTATGGGTGCTGAGCATATGTAGATATTAACTAAGGAAAAACGGTCTCCTGTTTTTCATCTGGTTTTTCCTGTTTTAGTTCATCTGTCATCTAGGGCTTTTAATTCCCAAAGTCCTGAGACTGTTCTTTGTATTTGTTCCCTGGTCTACACTTAACAATGTTCCGTGTGTCTTAAGGTTGGTGCACATGGAGCTTCGGTTCCCAACATTTTGGGTCCACTCCTGGACATTTAATTATTTATGTTCAGATTAGGTGAACAACTTTAAAACACCTTCCTTCTTGGGGAAGGGGGAAGAGGAGGTCTTGATTTTCTTTTTTTTTTTTCTTTTTAACTGTCATCTCCAGAAGTTCTGTTCCCTCACTGCCTACCCAATACCTAACTCCTCAGAAGGACAGCTAGCAGAACCAGTAGAGCAGGATGCCCCTGATGAGAGCCTGGGTCTTATTCAGGAAGGAGGAGCCCTCATGGCCCCGTCACTTTCTCGTTTTCTTTTTTTTTTTCTTTCTTCCTTTCTTTTTTGTTGTTGTTGTTGTTGTTTTTTTTTTTTTTTTTTTTTTTTGGTAATGGTGCTGGGGACTGTACCCAGGGGCATTCTGCCTCTGAGCTATACCTCCAGCTGTATTTTTTTGTGTTTTGTTTTGAAACAGGATCTTGCTAGGTTGCTGACAGTATCACTAAATTGCTGAGGCTCTTGAACCTGTACTCCTCCTATATTAGCCTCCCAAGAAATGGTATTCTACCAAGTGTACACTACCATACCTGGAGCCTAATAACTTTCTAATGTCCTCCTTTTGTATAGCTTCACATTGAAAACAACTTCATTTTGGGGGGAGAACATGCAAATCGTAACAAGGCTGCACCCTGATGAATCCAGTGTACATAAGCTGAAGTCCATTTTATAGCCGTTTACAGTGATGAGTGTGATTTCTTTAAAAGCATAAGCAAAACATTTACATAAATACATTTTTACATGAGCAAAAGCATTTACATAATTTTTGGACTAGAAATATATTTTATAAGAGATAGATGCGTTTATTTATTATAGTCAAGAAATATGAATTAAATATGTACTAGATACCAGACCCTGTTCTAGTAATGGAAACACACACACACACACACACACGCAAAACCAAAGAGAATAGCTTTCTGTAGATGAGAGGGAAGACATACATCAAATAAAACCAAGAAGTAAAGGTATCTAATATGTTAGAATAAAAAAGATGGCAATTACCATGCATATCTATGTTCAAAGCAGCACAATTCACAATAGCCAAATTATGGAAGCAGCCTAGGTATCCAATGACAGGTGAACCGATTGCAAAATCCTGGGATATGAATACAATGGAATTCTACTCAGTCACAAAGAAGAATAAAATTAGGCCATTTGCAGGAAAATAGATGAAACTGAAGAATGCCATGCTAAGTGAGATTAGTCAGTCACAAAAAGTGAAGGGTCAGAGGTTCCCCTTCATATGTAGAAGTTAGGGGAAAATTGGGACTCAAAGAGCCTCTAGACAAAGGCAGAGAAACCCTAGTGGGGTGATGGAGAGTCCTAAGGGAGGGAGAGGGGTCAGGGGAAGGGAGAGTCAATGAAGAAAACACTTCAGATACAAGATTATCAATGCCGAGTTCAATATCATAAGCAGGGAGGGGAGGGATTGGGGGATAGGATCACCCAGTACTGTGTGCATGGATATGAATATCTCTACTACTCTGAACTTCATCACAATGTATGATTGCAATTCACCAATAATAATATTAGTGATGATGATGATGATGGCAGTTGTTGCAGAGAAAAGCACTCAGAGAATATAGGTTACCAAATTAGTGGTGAGGAGAGGTACACATTTAAATAGAGTCATCAGGAGGACAGGTCTCTAAAGACCCGGAGGATGAGAGCTGCGCTGCAGTGAAGGTTAACAGTGCATGAGCCTGAGGCGGGATGTTCTCGAACAACAAGGGGCCGGTGCTGTGGCTGGTTGGGAGTGGGATCACGTGAATTGAATGAAGAATAGGAGGAGATGAGGTCACGCAGAGAGGGGCTCAGCCTCTTCTCTGAGTCATATGTCGGAAGGTGGAGTATAGGGCTCACTTGAGGGCCTTAAAGGATCATGCTGGCTGTATGTTGTGATAATACAAATGAGAGTTGCTGGCCATTAGGACTAGCCTGGTACTAATTGGTGCATTCTGAGCATACTTCTGGAGGTCAAGCGTGCAGGATTTACTCACCCATAATGGAATTTAAGCGTGGAAAGAAGATGAGGCTGTCAGTCTGGCCTCAGAGACTGGGAGTGTGAGTCCTTGTCTTCCAGGTTGAGGAGGATGATATAGGAGAGCCCGTTGGGGAGGCAGGGGACGGCATTGGGAACTCAGTGCTTTGCTGATCCTTAGAGGCCTTTTAGTCTTCTGAATGGAGCATTAGAATGGGCAGTGTGGGACTCTGCCCACACAGAAGTCTCAGCCCAGTTCCTTAGAGGTATTGAAGATAATGACCCTCATGTTTTCCTGCCTAGCATTAGCTTTGAATAGATTTCTGCTATTTTCTACTAGCCGGTGTTTTTGTATCAGAATAATCTGTTGGATATGAAGAATCACATTTAGTACAAAAGCGTCATACATTTTTGAATCAATGCTTCCAAACCCAGGGCACAATCTAATCCAAATGGATTGCTGTTGTAGCTGCTACCAGAATCCCAGTTGCTTAGGGTATGTTGCATATTGTGATTAATGTTATCCCAACATTTGCAATTACCTGTAGCATGTAATTATGAGCACATATAGACCATTTTACCTGCTTGATGCTCAAATTTACTTTGCATTACTGCAAATGTGCCTTTTATTTCTAAAGCCACTGGAGTGAGAGGTCATGTTGGCTTTCACACATTTCCTTCTGTGGGTCACAATTTTAGAATTATTGATGTTCATTTGCTGGTGAATAAGGAAATCACTGTCTTTACCTATCACCAATGGAAGTAAAAAAACCCCAACACATTAAGAGTTAAAATGTATTGGGAGTGAGTCTCATATATTACACATGCTGTGCTGTGCTAGACATTTAAATATATTGTGATTTCCATATTCAGGGAAGGAAATACAGGTACAAAAGAGTTTAGAACTTTGCTTCCTTTTACTCTCAATTTTATAAAATGGAGCTAGAGCTGAGCTGGTGTGTGCCTGTAATTACAGTACTTTGGAGGCTGAGACAGGAGGATCCCAAGATCAAAAGCGGTCTCAGGAGGACCCTGTTTCAAAAAACAACAACAACAACAACAACAACAACAACAACAACAACAAAAACACAAAAAAATACAACCACAACAAATAGGGTTGGAGATGTGGCCGAGAGGTAGAATGCCCCTGGATTCAATCTTCAATCCCCAGCAACACACACACACACACACACACACACACACACACACACACACACACAGAGCTTTTAAACCAAGATATCTAAATGAAACCTTTACTTCTTACTCCGCAATATGTAGAATCATTCCTGGCCCATACTACACTTCACCTATTTATGAACATAGCTATCGTTATCATAATAACACAAACAAGAAAAGGTAAATTTTGATCCAGCCACATTCCACCTGTTTCCTTCCCCAAGCCCCAGAATTTCATCTTTGCTATGTGCTTAATTCAGGCTTATTGTCTCTGTGTCTCTGTCTGTGTCCCTCTCCTACTTCTCAATTACCATTTTTTAAGAAGGAATAAGTGTGAAAAAGCTGACAGAATTTACATGTCAAATTTTGGCAAGGGAACCTTTCCAAAGGTCCAGCTTTGAGCTGTCATTGTCTAAATGAAGGATCTAAGGCTGGTGCAGAATAAATCTAATGCAGAACAAAGTCTGTGCTTTAGCTCTAAATTTTTTGTTTCCTGTAAAGAACTCTTTCCAGTGTCTAGAATTAAAAGATTGCATAAAACTCGGTAATTCCTTCTTAAGAATACTTCATTTCATGGACTTCACCACTTATTACCTCTCACAGAAACCACATAGCTAAAGACCAGGATTGGAAACAAGAACTGGAAATACTTTACAAAAATGCTGACACAGACCAAATCTACTGGAACAAAGACTGACAATGAAGTTCCCTTCGGATTAAGTTCTGGGTATCCTTTTCTTATCAGAAATAAGTCCTGTTACTGACATTTGAAGGCCAGGCTGCAAATTTCAAATAGCTTCCGGAATGAGGAAGACTGTATTTATCAGGGTTACTGGGCATTGTTTATTAAATGATTTGACTTAACTCCTTTCAGAAAAAGAGAAACAAAGGATTTATAATTTCTCTGACCGCCCTCCTTGATAAAACCCATGCCTGCAGACAGAAACACAAATTTTGTTCATCCATGGCAAAGGGCAATTTTCTTCTCCTGAATGCCAGCGGGACCATTGGGATTTGAATTAAATTAATGTTAAAAACAAATAAAACCTGACATTAAGGGTTAACTATTTCTTAGAAAAACTTTTGGGAGTGACCGATGTCATTAGATGAATAGCATTGTTGTGTATACATAGGTATTTAAATTGCAGCTGGGAGCTACTTTTGATTATAGAATCAGAATCATTTGGGTTGCTTTTGAAGATTATAATTCTTTGTTGGTATTGCATCAAATTCCACAAATACAAATGTGTACCATGATGAAAATACCACCTTTAGAAAGTATATTCTTTTTTAGTTTTTATCTTTTTGGCTGCCAGTATTCAACCCTCTTCCCATTTTTTCCTTTTTTCTTTTTAAAATTTTTGATACTGAAGGTTGATCCCAGAAACATTCTTCTCCAAGATACATCCACAGTCCTATCTTGTGTTTTGAAGTAGCATCTCACTAAGTGGCTGAGGGACCTTACTAAGCTGCTGAGGCTGGTCTCAAAGCTGTGAGATCCTCCAATCTCAGCCTCCCAAGTACTGGGATTACATGCATGTTTAAGCATGCGTTGGCCATCTTATTTTCTAGAACTTTTTCTTATGAGGGCTTTAATGGGAAGAAGAATTACACCTCCTTTCTGAGAAACATAAAGTATCATATATCTCTTTCCTCCCTGACAGGCATTGGAGGCTGAGGCAACTGTAGTCATCCTTTGAACATCCTGGATTTTGAGCATTGACTTATGTTCCAACTACAGAACGTACATAACTCGTTCAGAACAGAGGGTGTCTTTTTTTTTTCCTTAGGCGTCCTTGTGATGGAACTCGGGGGGATTTCTACCACTGAGCTGCATCTCTTCCACTTCTGATTTTTATTTTTTATTGGTGCACTGTAGTCATACATCTTAATGGAATACAAGATGGTAGAGGTATTCATACACACATCACTCACTTAGCCTTTTCCTCAATCCCCACCTCATTTTCTCTCCCCCTTCCCCCTTCTCGTGTTTTGGTGATTGACTTTGATATGTCTGTGAATGTACATCATGTACATTAGGGAATTTTCCTCTTCCCCCTCCCACCCCCCTCAGTTAGGTCTCCTTATTTGCTCATTTATGATTTCTCCTTCCTCGTCTAGAGTTCCTCTTACGACTCTTTTTCTTCCTAGCTTCCGCATATTATGGAAAGCATTGACTTTTTTACTTTTTGTGACTTACTAATCTCACTTTGCATTCTGTTCTCCGGTTCCATCCATTTCCTTGTAAGTGACACAATTTTATTCTTCATGGCTGAATAAAATCCCACTGTGTACATATCCCATAGTCTTGTAATGGATTCATCTGTGGATGGACACCTTGGCTGCTTCTATAGTTTGGCAATTGTAAATTGTATACCTGTGAACATAGATATGCATACATTAGTTTGGTAGTTTGGTTTCCATTCTTTTGGGTAGATACCCAGAACTGATATTGCCGGATCAGATGGCAAGTTTGCTCCTATTCTTCTGAGGATCCTCCATACTGTTTTCCAAGGTGGTTGCAATCCTGCCAACAGTGTATTAGAGTTCCCACTTCTCCACATCCTCAGGAGCATTTGTTGTTGTTTGTGTTTTGAATGATTGCCATTCTGATTTGAGGTAGGTGAAATCTCAGAGTAGTTTGGATTTGCATTTCTCTGATTGCTAATGATGTTAAACATATTTTCATACATTTATTGGCATTTGAATTTCATTTTTTATGAAATGTCTAATTAGTTCACTTGCCCTTTTTTTTTTTTTTGGTGGTACTGGGGATAGAACCCTTCTACGTCCAGGCTATACTCCCAGGCCTATTTTATATTTTTATTTGGAAACAGGGCCTCTTAAACCAGTGAGGGGCTTCAAACCTGCACGATCCTCCTGTCTCTGCCTCCCAAGCATGGGACTTACAAGTGTGCGCCACGCCCGGTATCACTTGCCCATTTTTAATTGGGTTTTTTGTTTTCTTATCTGTGAGTTTTTTGATTCCCTGTATGTTCACGATATTTGTCTTTTATTGGAGGAAAAGTTGGCAAAATTTTTCTCTCATTCTGTTGGCTCTCTATGGAGGTTCTTGATGGTTTCCTTTGCTCTATAGAAGCTCTTCAGTTTAATGCAATCCCGTGTATTTATCTGCCTTTTAGTTTCTTGTGCCTTTAGGGTCTTGTTGAGAATGTCTTTACCTGTGCCTATGTGTTGCTGTGTTGGATCTATGCCCTCTTCAAGGAACTGCAATGTCTCTGGTCTGATTTCCAAGTCTTTGATCTATCTTGAATTGATTCTTGTGCTGGGTGAAAAAGTGGAGTTTATTTCCATTTTTATTTTTAATCTCTGCCAAATTGCACCTAACTCAGAGCAAATGTTGTTAGAAGTTGAATCCAAGCCGAGTGTGGTGTCACCAGGTAGTGGGTAGTGAGGGAGTAGAACCAGCAGCAGTGTGCCCAGGAGGGAGAGCGTGCGTTGCTGTGGCCAGAGATGCTTCTGCTTCCTGGTTTCTGTGCTTTTCCAAGCCATTTCCTCCAGACCTGTCTTCATTCTGGTGACCTGACATCTTAGCCAAACAATACGTACATTATACAAAAGAAACCTAAAGGTCATTTCTACAGCTTAGAACTCACACAGTTGGCTGACAAAGCATTTGTTGATGTTTATTTTTAAAAGGTACTCTCTCCCCCCCTCAATTCTCAAATAACCCATGGTAGATGTAGCAATTAAGAAAAATACAAGGACAAAAGCAAATTACTTTTGTTATTACATTATAAACTTTGTACAAACCATTTCTTCTTCAGGTGTTAAGGTTCACCTTCTTTTTCCCAGATTTTATTTTTAATTGGCTTCATGTAGTTAAATATCTTTTTTCTAATTATTTATCTTCAAGAAGGTGAGATCTTTTACCAAAGCATCGTATCAGCCAAGAGAATATTTCTGTTGCTCATGTGTTTACATATTGACACTTTTAACAGGGCTGCTTTTTAATATTTTTTTAACTGAAAAACATATTTTGGAAAGACTTGTGTAATTATATCCAGGCAAAAATATTGTCCAAGTACCACATAGTGTTGGGTTTTTTTTTTTTTTTTTTTTTGGTGGTACTGGGGTTCCTGGAAGCCCTTCTACCTCTGGGCTATACTCCCAGACCTATTTTTACATTTTTATGTGGAAACAGGGTCTCCTAAGCCAGCACGCGGGGCTGGCTTCGAACCTGCGCGATCCTCCTGTGTCTGCCTCCCAAGCGCAGGGATTACAAGTGTGCGCCACCACACCCAGCCATAGTGTTTTTTGTTTGTTTGTTTGTTTGGTGTATGTTGGAGGGGCAATGGGGCTGGAATCCAGGAGCATTCTACCTCCAAAATATACCCAGCCCTTTTTATATTTTGTTTTGAAACAGATTTTCACTAGGTTGCTGAGAGTTTTGCTATCTTGCTGAGGCTTTCCTTGAACTTGCAATTTTCCTGTCTCTGCCTCCTAAATACTGGGAGTACAGGCATGCAGCACCACACCAATTTCCACATAATGTTTTAATGACAAAGGAACAGAAAACATGAGTTACTAAAAAACCTGGTTAGGTTTTGCGAAGTGCATATCTTAGCAATATGTTTGGACTTTCAAAATCTGGAGAAAATGTTTATGTGTACGCATGTGTATTCATGCCCAGAATTCTATAAATATTAGCATATTAAATAGACATTTGCCGGGCGTGGCGGTGCACGCTTGTAATCCTAGCATTCGGGAGGCTGAGACCTGGAGGATTGCGGTTTGCAGACAGCCTCAGCTACTTAGTGAGGTCCTCTGCAACTCAGTGAGACCCGGTTTCAAAAAAATAAAGAATAAAATATAGGGCAGGGGGTGTAGCTCGGAGGTAGAATGCCCCTGGGTTCCATCTCCAGACCCGCAAAAAAAAAAAAAAAAAAAAAAAAAAAAATATATATATATATATATATATATATACACACATTAATCTTTTTTTCTGTTCTAATATAACCAGCAGAATAATAGTCTATCATATAATGCTTCGTATACCAAGTATTTAATTGATTGATGATTTAAATTAATTTCTACTATGATCAGAATAATCTCCCATCACATATACTTTATATCCCAAGTGTTTAATTTCTTGATTTGACACATCTTATGATGTAGGGTACCAACTGTAGTATCATATACATGTAGCAGGATGAAGATGATTAGGACTAATTTGTAGTATGCATAGTTTAGTTAATTATTGATGTATAACAAAGACCTCAATACTTAGTGGATTAAAAACAAAATTGAGATGAAAAATAGTGGTTTCTCATGTGTCTCTGAGTAGGTTGGGTAGTGCTGTAAGTCTGAGTTAGATGTGGTTGATTTAGTTTGGCTGGTGTGCTCAGGCCTGTATGTGTACATCGGTTCAAAGCAGACTGTTGTTGATTGGTCAAAACCTTAGCTAAGATCGTCTCTACTAGATTCTCTTCTCTGTTGTTCTCTCATTCATCACCAGGATGCCTTGGGATTATTCTGATAGCGGAGGCAGCGTTCCAACCAAAGCAAAAAGATGTGTACAAGACTTCTTGAGAAGTCTGGTACTTCGCAAGTACCATGGTGCACACCTGCAGTCCCGGTACTTGGGAGCTAAGACAGGAGGAACCCAAGTTCAGGGACAGCCTCAGGAATGTACCAAGATGCTCAACAACCTAGCAAGACCCTGTTTCAAAACAACAACAAAATGGCAAATTAAAAAGGACTGGGGTGTAACTCAGAGGTAAAATGCCCCTTGGTTTCCATTCTGAATACTGAAAAAAAAGAACCTCTTTAAGAGTTTGATTTGGAGCTAATATTTTGTGATTTTTTTATCACATTCTCTTGGAAAGTCAAAAGGCCAAGGAGATTCAAAGGGTAGAGGAATAGCTGTCACCTTTCATAGAAGGAGCTGCAAAGTCAGTCACATGGCCAGGTACACGGATACAAGAAAGACAGATGAACTCTGGCCATTTCTGTAATATTCTGTTGTAAATTATCATGTGACAAATGTTATTTTACATGTCTTATTCTTATTTCATTTGATCATTAAAATATATAGGGTCAATATATGATTAGTGTGTCTATTTGATAACAAATAGCATATAGGTACGGCAGGGAATGAAAGAAAAAGATGTACCAATGAACCAGGGTGTGAGATACAGTGTCTTCACAGAGGCCGGCAAAGGGCGTACCTGGCTCCCTCTCCTCCTCCTATTACTTTCCCCCCTTCTTCCTCTTTCCCTATACTCCCTTTTCTTTTATTCATTCTACTCCTAAATAGAAGAGAAGATAACAGAGGAGGAAGAAAGTGACTTTCATGACAGTAAGCTTTTCAAATGGCTAAGTGTATATTAGGAATGCTATGCATCTGTGTGCCATTTGTATTTAATTAGTAGAAATTAATTAAAAGTCCTGTCTGGTTGCTGTGATAGGAGCTTTGGTTGGAGATGCCAATTTGCATTGATTTCTGAATTATGAACATTTCAGTATAATTGTGGAGCAGCCTGACATGAGGACTGATTGTGAGACACCATGTCTATATGGAATCATGAAATCTTCTTTGAGATAGACCTTGATCTTGGCCCCTTTTCTTCTCCCGACACTTCATCTAAGTCATACTCATTCTGGACTGGGTTGAATCCATCCATTTGTCTTTTCCTAGTTAGAGCTACTAACCCTTTTCTCTGGGTGCAATATTTTAAGCATATACTTTATTTTTTTCAATTTTATTTATTTATTTTTTGGATCATATTGAAAATGGCATACATTCAGACTGTGCTTGGTGCCCCCTCCCACCCTCCACTTACCCTTTTCCCCTCCCAACAATGAGTGTTCAGGTGATAGTTTATTAAAATCAGAATTCATTATCTACATATTCCCAAAGTAGAACATCATGACATGTTCATCGAATAGTCTGACTATATCATTTTCCCCCCAAACTAACACATGAGAAAAATTTAAAAACTTAGCGTATGTGCTTTGGTTCCAGTGTACCCCCAAATTTGCCTCTCCAGATGATCTAACATATTTAAAATAAGGGTCATTAATATTATGATTTTCCTCTGCATTTTTATTTACTAGATTTTTTAAATTTAGAAGCATTACTCTTCCACTGGTGAGCATAACACAGTAGTCTTTATCTAGCCTTCTTCATGCTGCTGTGGAATCTAACTTCCAAACCCTTTATGGGCAGATACTTATTGCAAAGCCATTTTGTTTCTTTCTTTCTTTTACTTTCTTTTTCCCTTGCATGAAGTCACACAAAGGAGTTGTGATCTGCTCTGGGGAAATAAACATGTTATGTGCTTGATGCACAAACTTAAACTTTAATGGATTCTTTGAGAAAGACCAGTTCACAGTCAGAGTTCTTTTTTATCCCACAATGGTGACAGTGAAGAGAAGCTTGGGAGTCTCAACAGCAAAGAATAAGAAATACGAGAACTTTGTAAAAAGTAAGACAATGTGCAAGATTTAAAAACATTCCATTTGCATTTAAAACATACCCTTATAGTCTACAAAATATAATTATTTTAAAAGGTTTTAAGTAATTATTTTGATGTACTGGTATTTTGAAAAGTCACTGGCCATTCATTATTAGGCACCAAATATAGTTTAAATGTATACCATTTATGTTCAATAAAAATTTGTTTAATAGAAAAAAGAGAAAAAAAAGGAGAATAGAATGAAATTAGGTATAAAATTATGTATGAATGCATTTGACATAGTGAGAAATATCATTTTCTTGATTTGGCTTTATATTGAATAATAGTTACATATTAGACTATTTTCATTGCTTATTTATTCAAAACTAGGATCACTAATGCTAAAGTCAAGCACTTTCCCCCTTGATTTTGGTAATGCTTATTGTACAACTAACTTCAGCACAGTAGGCCTAATCCTTCATTTGTATGGGTCGGTCTAAATTAGGTCAATCAATCAATCAATCAATCAAGTAATTAGTAAATTAATGGTTGATTCTATATGGCATGTCCAGCATGGTGAGACGCCATGAGCAAAGAAACAAGAATAAAAAAGTTTAAAATGTGGTCATCACTTTACTGTAAGAAGCTGGTGATTCAGTTGTACCTAGGAAATTCTGGGATTTGTAGTCTATAGAAAAACCTGGGATAGGATGACCTGGCTCTGCCAGTTACTTCTAGGAGGCTTGACAAGAAAGGAGACTGCCTAAGGCTGTTTTCTACTTTGTGAAATGTATTTCCAAATCTATTGATAATGTTAAATAAAATAATATTCTCTAAAATCTACCTCAGTTCCTGGTATATGTAAGAACTTGGAAAATACATTATAAATTGTTATTTATCTACTCATTATTCCATCCATTCATTTATTCAGAAGACATATATTCTATGCCATTGCTTTAGGTGCTGGGAATGCAAGTAGTGTATTGTCCTCTTCCTCCAGTGTATCTACTAAAAAGGAAACTAAACACATTACTAATAAGATAATATCCCCATAATTCAACTAAAAGGAAACTTATAAAAATATTGACTCTATAGATTCCATATGCTGCAATGTTATTTAGCAATTGAAAAAAAAAACCAGAATGATAAAATTAGAAGTTAACAACAATGAAACAATGAATCGCTTATTGTATGGCAAATATTGCCAATGTCCCATCTCACCTATTATTTTAGGGAAAAAACATCATGAGGTACATTTAAAAAAATCCTGATGAACAGTCTGAGAAATGAGGGCTCGTCATTCACAAAGAGAGACTGCCACATCTGGAACATAAACACAATTATCTCTAATACTACATGGAACAGTAATTGTATGGGAGAGATATTAGGTTTCCGGCAAGTTTAGTGAATTCAGGAAGAAATGTGCAAGGGGCATCATTCAGTCATCTTTTATTGAAGTTTTCTGGGTAAAGCGTTATGTTAGGGACCCTCTGAGGTATCAGTGGGTCACTATGATATCACCTTTCTTACCCAGTCACCATCTTCTTGCTTTAATGATTCCCTTTTCGGGCCTAACAACATGGTCCCACGGACACTGCCATATTCTTACAGGGTCTGTCATCTTGTTAAAATATGACATGTGGACCATGCCGGTGCGTTCTATCGATAAGATTTTAAGATTTCAAAGTCAGACAGCTGAGGTGACTAAATTTTTACTCTTGTATAGGATTCTTAGTTGCAATTGGCCTAAATTCAGTTTATATCTTAATAGTGAAAGGAATCCATAGGCTCATGTAGGTGAAGGTTGCAAAGGATTGTTATTAGAGGTAACAAAAAAAAAATCCAAAAGGAGCTCAGAACCCAGTGTCTCTTGAGTGTGTATTGTCACTGATAATAAGTGATAATGGTGACTGCTTACGTGTTATTATGCAACTAAAATCAGTATGCCCCCACAACTTCCGGACATTTTTCTCATGGTACCAAATGGTACTATCATCTCAAACCTCCTAATCTTCAATCATACAATTCAAGGAAACAGACAACCTTCTAGTAACTCTCAAATATAATCAGGTGTCTGTTCTCTTGTACTAGCTCATATACTCCTTCCGCTACCAACCTCTTTGTCTATGGCTCCCATTGGAAAGTGGGATGTGCTAGAGAGTCTAAGCTAGTTTATCAGTATTCACATCTGAAGCTAGGGATCTGCCCAATATGCTTTGTTTGTTTTTATCCATTGTTGTTATTGTTGTTTTGGTTATTGTTTGCTTTTCTTAAAATTTTTATTGGCGCATTGTAATCATACATCTTAATGGGGTACAAGATGGTAGACATATATGCACACATGACTTATTTAGCCCTGCCCCAATTCTCATCCCATTCCTGGCACCCTCTTTCCTCATTTTTGGCTTACTGATTGGCTTTGATATATTTATAAATGTATGCCATGTATATGAGGAAATTTTCCTCTTTTCTCCTCTCCTCCGCCTCAGTTAGGTCACCTCGTCTGCTCATCTATGGTTTCTCCTTTCTTGTCTAGGGTTCCTCCTATGACTCTTTTTCCTCCCTAGCTTCTGCAGAGTGCAGAGAGCATCCAAAGTTTTCTTTTTGTGACTGGCTAATCTCACTGTCTTTGTTCTTATTGTGAGTGATATTGGGAAATAAACCCACAGGCCTTCTATCTTTGAGCCCCCAGGCCTTTATTTTTTTCTTGTTTAGCAACAGAATCTCACTAACATGCTGAGAGTCTTGTTACCCACTATGATTATTAAATATGATACCTGGGCTGGGCATGGTGGAGCAGTAACTTGGGTGCAGTAAGTGCAGTACTTGGGTGGCTGAGACAGGAGGATCACAAGTTAGAGGTCAGTGTCAACAAATTTGCTAGGTCCTCATCAAAATAGTGAGGCCCTATTTCAATAATAAAATAAAAAATAAGGCATAATCTCAAGTACCATAATAACTAACTAACTAACTAACTAAATAATCTTCTCTGGGAATGGAAAATAGATTAAAAATTATAAGAAAAATGAATCAAAGTGGTAGGAAAAATTTAGAAAGGATAAATGCTGTCTCAGACAACATTCTCACTGCTAATACAAAGGAACTTATCACACAACTTAGAGGATGGAAGATTTATTTGCTCCTAGTTTTTGGAGGTTTGGGAGTTCAGTCCAGGTGAGGTTGGGTCTGTGGAATTCAAGGCCTGATGGTAGGAAGCAGAAAGAGGGAAAGAGCAAGGCTCCCTTCTCACATCATGGAGGCTGCAAGCAAGAGGAAAGCCAGAAAGCAAGAGGATTCAAAGACACAAGCATGGTCCCCAAGGACACACCTGCAGGGGCTCACCCTCTCTAGCCACAACCTATTGGCCTGGGTGACCTCCCAGTAAGTCTATTATAGTGTATTTATTCACCAATGAGATGGCAACCCTTATGACTTAAATACATCAACTCTAGACATGAATGCGTGAGCTCTTCAGAGGCCATTATATATCTAACTCTAACAAATTCTGAAGATTAGTGCTTACAGTTAAGCTCAATAACCCAAATTTCATAAATGCCTGTCTTCCTGTGAAATGTGAGATGAAATGCTAAAGAACTGACATTGCAAACTGTATTTCCTGGTGTGGGGAGAAAACAGGTCTGTAAAAAGAAGAAAGGTTAAATAGACGAAACACACATGCCTAAAGGAGGAAGACCATTCCTTGTCCTCCCCAAAGCATTCAGGATTCCATTTTAATTTGCAGTTGAGCTTGTGGGACATCTCTGCCCTTCCTGCAGCTTGTTTACTTAGAGATATCTTTAGTACCCTAGTAAATTTCTGTTTTTACCCATTTGTTTGTACCAGGCTTGAGAAAATTGCAGATAAAAGAGCTGAGTAATACTAACACGAAGCAAACCATAAAAATAAATAGGATGAGATGTCTGCCCACGAGAGCAAAGAGGTAAAGGAGGAGAAGATGCAGCCTGTCTACTTCAAACATAGCCCTCTGCACCCTTCCTTGTTTCTGTAGAAGTCACTATTTATTACACAGTTGCCCCAGCCAGAGATCTAATAGGTTCCTTCCATTCTACCAGCTGCCGCATCTCCATCTAATCCATCAGCAAGGCCTAGGCCACCCCACTTCTTTCCCTCTCTACAGCCACCAGCATCTAGAATCATCTGCTCCTGCCCAGAGGCCTTAGGTGAACACATACTGTGATCATAAGCAGCATGTCCAAAACAGGTACCTAAGAGAATGATATTGTAAGGCGCACGGAGCACTACGCTCCATTTTCTTTTCCGTTTCTTTTCTTGTATGTAGAGTAAACCTCAAGAGCATTCTCTAAGCTAGACCCCCAGCACCATTATATTTTATTTTGAAACAGGGTGTTACTAAGTGGCTGAAGGCTTCCCTCTGTTGCTGAGGCTGGCCTCGAACCTGCCTCTTTCTGTTTCAGCCTCCCAAGCACTGGGATTGCAAGTTATGCTACTCTTCAACTGAAGCACCTGGGTGGGTCCTCCTGGGACTGAGTTAAGCTGAGGTCTCTTGCACAACCAGCAAAGCCCTGTGCTAGGGGTGGCCTAAGGACTCCTCAGGTTCCATATTTTAGTCTCGCCCCTTGCTCACATCCTGAATGTACAGCTTTCCTTTTGTCCTTCTCCCTCTCTCTTTTTTTTTATGCACTTTTTTTTTATTGGTGCACTGTATTCATACATCATAGTAGGATACATACTTTTGTAGACATACATGCACACTTTTCCCAGTCAGCCCCCACCCGATCCCCACCCCATTCTCTCCCTATCCCTCCCTCCCATGCTTGGGTTAGTAGTTGACATCTAGTATTATGGCAATTTATCCAAAATTAAAAATGATAATCTCACATAACAGTTTCATTTGTCTGATACCAAGCTTTTGATGACTTAAAGATAACATTTCAATATTTCTTTTTGCTTTCTTTCTTACCAGAGAATATTTTTTTCTATTTTTTAGGTGAAACTATCATATATTTATATATTTATTTTTCAGAAAAAAAATCTATCCTAATATGGAATATGGACTCTAGGTACCCAAAACGATCTTGAAAAAGAACAAAGCTAGAAGATATATATTTTCTGATTTCAAACCATATAAAGCTACAATAATTGAAACAGTGTAGTACTATTCTAAAGGCAGATATATAAACCATTGGAGTTAAATATAAGCCTAGAGCTAAATTCTTACCTATATTGTCAAGTTATTTTTGACAAGGTTTCCACGAACATTTGGTGGTAGAAATATTAATCTTTTAACTAAATATTGTTAAAAAATAATAATTACATGGAAAAGAATAAAATTGGACCCTTACCTAATCCCATATACAAATATTAACTCAAAATAGGTAATAGACGTAAATATAAATCTTAAGACTATAAACTTTTAGGAGAAAATCTGGGTCATTAAACCTCACAACATTGAAATTGGCAGTGATTTCTTGGTTATGATTTCAATGGCACAGGCAACAGAGGAATATACAAACTCCCTAAAAAATAAAAAAAAAATTGCATATCCAAAGACAATGTAAACAGAGTTAACAGTTACTAATAGAATGGGATAAAATATTTCCAATTGCTATATCTGAAGGTATATTAATATTCCAACTAGAAATCCTAAAAATTAACAACAATAAAGGCAAACAATACCCTTTAGAGATAGGTAAAAGACTAACATAAATAATGAATCTCCACAGATAACCAATCTTAGTTGTCTGTTGGATGGAAAATCTTATTTCTCTAGTTCTGGAGTGTGTTACCTATTTCTTCTTTGTAGTTAATCTCTTTGAGTATTTTCTCTAGTGCTGGTTTTGAAGACATAAATTCCTTCAGTTTCTGTTTGTCATGGAAGCTTCTTATTTCTCCATCTAATTTGATAGAAAGTTTTGCTGGGTAGTAAATTTTTGGCTGGAAGTTGTTTTCTTTCAGAGTTTGGAATATGTTACTCCAAGCCCTTCTGGCTCTCATAGCTTGGTTTGGGAAGTCTGGAGTGATTCTAATTGGTTTGCCTCTGAATGTCACTTGGCCCTTTGCTTTTGTTGCCTTTAAGATTCTCTGCTTGGCTTCCACATTGGTCATTTTGACAATTATGTGGCGTGGGGATCCTCTTCTCTGATCCTGTCTAAAGGGAGTTCTATAAGTTTCCTGGACCTGTGTATCGACCTCTTGCTCTATGTCTGGAAAATTTTCTGCTATTACTTCCTTGAAGAGATTGTTGATCCCTTTGGTTTCACTTTCTTTTCCCTCCTCGATTCCAATTATTCTTAGGTTAGCTCTCTTAAAATGGGCCCATATTTCTTCAATATCAGATTCCTGCTGTCGGATATTTTTTTCTAGATTAGAAACTATGCGTTCATTTTTGGATTGCTCATCTTCTAAGAGCGAGATTCTGTTCTCCATGTGTTCTAATCGGTTGTTTGTGCTTTGAATTGAGGCCTTTACTTCATTAATTGCATCCTTTATCTCTTTTTGGCTCTCTCTGAGTTCTTTTCGAAGCACCTCTATTATTTCTACAGTTATTTTCCTGATTTGATCTTCTAGAAATCTCTGATTTTCAGTTTTATCAGGTTCTGATGTTGTGGGGTTGTGGGCATTTATTGCTCCAGTATTATTCCTCTTTCCCATGATTTCGGAAGTTTGTGCCTTCTCTGGGTTCTTCCCTTGGGTCACTATGACTTCACTTAAGGTGTTCTGGATCTTGAGTCAGTAGTATCTCAGACCCCACTACTCCTTTACTGGGTTTTATCACAGAGTCTCTGACCCAGAGAGTCGATAGAGGCTGCTTTAGACTGTGGGGGGTGCCAGGTTGCACGTTCTCCTATGGTGTGATATCTCTGCCACCGCCCCTCCCCCATTGGGTCAAGACCCAGGGAGTACAGTACTGGGATTTCTCCTCTGTGGCCCGCAATTTGACTCACTGTTCTTGAGTACGCAGATGTAGCTGTACTGGCCTCGCTGAATTCGGTGCTGCTGCCGCTGGTGGCAATATGGCGCCGCTGCTACACCCTCGGCTGTGGGGCTCGTGTTTTTCTTCTTGGTTTTGATTTCCACTCTGATTCCCTGCAGCGTGTGCTGAGCTCGGCCACTGGGAGCTTTAGATGCTCTCTGCGCAGAGAAATCCCGCCTGGCTGTTCCGCAGTGGCTCACCTCGGCTTGCTGTAGCCGTCCCGTGAATTCGCCGGTGCCGCCGGCAGTATGGCGCTGTTGCCGCGTCTGCCGTGTCCTCAGGCATGAGGCCAGTGTATCTCCTCTGTGGCTCTGTTCTCAGTCTGCTTTCTCTCTGGAGCCTGGTGATTTTTTGTTTCACTGGTGATGGTGTTTTCTGACTATGAAAGGCACTGATTTTGTGGTAATGGAGATTTGTTGTTAGCAGGGCTCTTAAGCCCCGCTTTTCTCGGTCGCCATCTTCCCGGAAGTCTCAATTATGCCCTTCTCCCTCTCTTTTAATTTACACTTGTATTAGTGCATTGGAATTCTGCATGATAGTGAGTTCCATGGGATTCGCACATGTGTGTGCACAGCTCTTAGTACGTTTTCTTTCATATCTCATCACACTTCTCCTCCTCCTTCCCAGTCACATGCGTGAGCTTGGTAGAAACATCTTCATATATTCCCCTGGTATTATTTAAATTCTTTCCTCCCTCAAACTTCTTTTCTTGGCCCCTTTTTCAGTCTCCTCCCCCAATTCCTTCCACTGTTCTGCTGATCTACTGGTTTCCTCCACATTCATCTACAGACCATTTGATTTTTATGTTCTCCCTAGCTTTCACATAGGAGAGAAAACATCCAACCGTTAACTCTCTGAGACTGGCTGATCTCTCTCCTTATTACTGCAGTGTTTATAATAAAAACAGAGAGACAATCAAAAGTATGGTGAGGATACAGAAAATCTGGAACCCCAAATACTATTTTTATCTACAAGTAGAAATGAGCTGCTGGCATACACTTCAACACAATACTCAAAAACGCAATGTTAAGTAAAAACCTTACCGTGTATGATTCCATTTATATCCAGAATTGAAAAATCTATGAACTGCCAGGCATGGTGGTGCACGCTTGTAATCCCCGTGCTTGGGAGGCGGAGATAGGAGGATCGTGCAGGTTCAAAGCCAGCCGCACTGGCTTAAGAAACCCTGTTACCAAATTAAAAAAAAAAAATAATATATATATATATATATATATGTGTGTGTGTGTGTGTGTGTGTGTGTGTGTGTGTGTGTGTGTGTGTCTGGAAGTGTAGCCCTGAAGTAGAAGGGTTTCCAGGAACCCCAGTACCACAAAAAACAATCTATGGGGACACAAAGTAGATTAATAGCTGTGAGGGTCTGGGGATGGAAGGGCTGTAGGGACAGCTGCAGGTGAACTTGAATCCTAAAGTTCTATTACAGTGATGGTTGGACAGCTCTGTCAACACACTGAGAATCACTGAGCCTCTCCCTCCCTGTTCAGTTCTCAAACTCGCTGTTTTCATTTTTTCTCACTTTTATCTTTTAAACTTTTATTATTGCATGCAATGGTACATCATAGTGAGGTTCAATCAGGCTCAAACATACACGTGTACAACTCTTGATGTATTTCCTTCTCCATTCTCCCTCCGCTCCACCCTCCTCCGAATGCTGGCTCATGTTAGATTGGTAGGAATACCTTCATGTACTGCCCTAGTATTATTTGAACTATTTTCTTCCTCAATCCAATTGAGACAGAAGGACTATTAACCTTAAATTTAAAAAGGACAGCCCCAACAGGTTATCCTTGAGGAATCTGCCAAATCGGGTCAGCCTGGCTTCAGGGCCTGTTTCAGTTGTGGTTTTCTGCAAAATGAGGAATCCAGCTCTAATTTAACCTTACTTTCCTGAAAAGCAGCCACATAAAAGCATTTATCAGAAAACTACTAGTTTTTTTTTTTTTAAATTGAACTGCTGAGAAAGGATTTCTTGTGAGAGGAAAAATTTCAAAATTCACAACCACCACAGACTAGTGTATACATGTGAATGTATACCAACATCAATCTGGTACTCTGTATTGGGATAGAGGAAAATGAGGGGAGCTCCAAGAGCGTGTGCATGTATTTCATTGTCAACATGATTTATATTATGATGTGAGACTATAATACACCAATAAAAGCACACACAAAAAAGAAATTGGTAAGTTCAGGGCACCTAAGAAGTTTGATCACCTGACTAGTCTGCCTGCCTGCCTGCCTGCCTGCCTGCCTGCCTTCCTTCCTTCTCTCCCTCTCTCCCTCCCTCTGGTGACTGAACCTAGAAGCATTCTACCTTTATACTACACCCCCATACCCCAGCACTTTTCATTTTTTTAAATTTCAAAACAAGGGCTTGCTAAACTGCCGAGCCTCACTAAGTTACCGAGGCTATCATCAAACTGCAATCCTCCTATCTCATTCTTTCAAGCACTGGGATTACGGGTGTGTACTATTTAGCTGACCAATTTCTTTTTCATGTTAAAACCAACTCTTTAATGTAAAACCAACTCAGAAGCATACAATTGTGCCATGGGCCTTGTCTGGCCTTCTGTATCTGCCTTTGTGTTAAGGAGGTATGGGCTTAAATATTTACAATTGGATCCATGTAGAATAAAAGATGAGGTATTTACCAAAGATAAGGACACTTAAGTAGCCCCTTGAACGTGTCCATGTCTTCTGTAAAATCTCAGCTTACCAGCCCAGGTTTCTTTTTTAGCCTCGGTAGAGCCATGTTTATAAGAAAACCCAGGTGGGTCAATATTGGGCTGAAGTGGCTAAAACAGCTCTCACACTGTTCCCATGACAAAGATATGTTGAGATCCATGTTGAACAGAATATTACATATATTAACACACGTATGTATGTCCGTATGTATAGACCGGGGCATATTAATGCATTTGGGAGGCTTTTTAAATTATTGACTAATAATTAATTAGATTTGACCTGGATAATAGGTTATTGTTGGATGATAGGTTGCTAAAAACAGGCGGAGATAAGGAGTACTAAACGGCTGAGTACTAAACTGTACTAAACAGTACTAAACTGTAGCACGTGCCTGTAATCCCAGCGTTTAAGAGGCTGAGCTAGGAGGATGGCAGGTTTTGAGGACAGACTTGAAAGTGTAGTAGGACTCTCAGCAACCTAGAGAGAGACTGTTTCTAAATAAATAAACAAACAATAACAAAATTGGGCTGAATGTGTGCGGAGCTCAGAGGTAGAATGTCCCTAGGTTCAATATTCAGTACCAAAAATGAATGAATGAATGACCAAATAAATTAATGAATAAATGAATTTGACTAAGTAAACAAATGAATGAAAGAATGAATAAGTACCATTCCCGATGTCCTGATGTCACCTGCAATCTATAAAATGCGGTGACCCCAGGTATAGCCTTGTGTAAAACGTACCTTGACAGATAGAAATGCGTGAGGCTAATCCAGGGAAGAGGGAGGTGGGATGATTTGGTAACACTCATGTCCTGAAACCACAGAGCTCAGAAGAGCAAAGGCGCTTCCAAATTAGATACAATGAATCATTTAAGAAGCCCCATCTCCCTGCTCTATTTATCTTTCCTATCCCAGGACCAGACGGTCTTTAAATAGAAAAACTAGTTGGTGAGCTGTTGCCACTTTCAGAATTCAGAATTTTAAAATGGAAAATAATCGCCATCCATTCCGGCGACCTTAAATACACATTTGAAATCATTTTATGTGTCAGATTGCTATCTCCCCTCCTATATAAATTGGAGCACACTTGAAGTGCTTTAGAAGCGCCGCTGATAAAAAATAGGAATATTTCTATCAATCAAATCGTTACCCTTGACTTGGATTGGTTTTGTAAGTACTTATTTGGGTTTGATGGTGCATTCATCCACATAACTCACACGCTGTCTCCTTTCTGTCTTGTCTCTAATTTCCCTCTCTTTTTCCTTCCATTTTTTTCTAATTAGTTTTAACATATTTATGTATAAAATACTATGCTGGGCCTTGAAAAGAAAAATGGTGAGTAACATACCAAGGATCTCTGTCCTCATAGCTCCTCGTCTAGTTAGAGAATGGAAGATAACAATTAGATAACTAAATGCACACATGAAAGTAATACTGTTTCCACATTTCGTGTGAAAATTATATCTGAGTTACCTAATTTAGACAGGGACAGGCTGCTGGAAGAAGTGGGGTTTATGTCGTGACCTGACCAGAGGAAGAGAGGTTTTGGCTTGTTTCGACGTATAGAAGCAGGTGGCATCATTCATCTCATTCAATTTGGTGTTTGAAGTATGAGTCATCCGTGTCCAAAGAGCTTCTCCTTGTCTGTAATCCTGAAACAGTTGAGGTGGTGTTAATTTATCTCAGATTCAGGGCTCCCCACCAATGAAAGAATCGATTAAGAATCAAACTCCCACCAGGTGTAATGGTGCACATCTGCAGTCCCAGGGCTTGGGAGACTGAGATTTGAGGATCTCGGGTTAGAGTCCAGCCTCGGCAACTTAGACTCATAGTGAGAAATTTATCAAGGCTTTATTTAAAAATTAAATAATAATAGCAAAAATCAGGGCTAGGGGTGTAGCTTGGAGATAGAAGGCCTCTGTGTTCAAAATCCAGTACTAAAAATTTAAAACATATATATATGTCCTGTGGATGATCTCACAGTTGAGATCTGCTTCCTACAACATTCACTCATTCATTCATTCATTCATTTATTCATTCATTATTTCATAAAATATTGCTGTTGAAAACTTCTGTAATCTTACATATTTTCTGCTCAATTCTTTTTTCTTTCTTTTTTTTCTTTTTTTTTTTTTGGTGGTACTGGGGTGGAAACTAGGGGCTTTCTATCTCCAGGCTATACTCTCAGACCTATTTTATACTTTATTTGGAAGCAGGGTCTCACTAAGTAGCTGAGGCTGGCTTCGAACCTGCGCGATCCTCCTGTCTCCGCCTCCCGAGTGCTGGGATTACAAGCGTGCGCCACCACGCCCGGCTCTGCACAATTCTTATATCCACTGTTCAGCAGAACTGCGGATGTCAACTCTAATCATGAATTCATTTTATTGCATACGTTTTCATTTCATGTATTTTGGAGTTCTGCTTTTGGAGGAATATTCATTTAGAATTATTACTTCACCAATAAATGTTCTCTTTTGTCACTATTAATATCACTGTTTGCCCATTATAAATCCTTTTTCTGAAGTGCACTTTGATGTTAATAGAGTAATTTTCATTTTTGGATTAGTATATGCATAGTATATATTTTAATTATACATATAGTAAAACGATATTTTCATATTTAAGTGAATTTTGTGTAGATATATAATTGTATCTTGGTTATCTTACTATATTTTGCAATCTAAACCTTTTAATTGGCAATCTTTACACTATACATATATTTGATATAATTATCAAATGGTTGAGTTGAAATCTACCCTGTTAATATTTGTTTTATAACTGACTCATTTCTTATGATTCTGACTTTTCTGAATGGTGCGTTTTGTTTATTTTATCTTGATCAGAGGCTTAATAGATATGGCTCTTTCTTGTTGTTATTGTCATTGTGGTATAGATTTATTTGTTCAGAAAAAAACTTGAAGAGAAAAACCTTTTCTGGGGGAAAGAAGCAGATTGTAAATATTTTAGAGACAGATGGTTTCTGTCAGAACTACTTATATCTGCCATTATAGCACAAAAGCAACCATAGATATGTACAAATGAATACATGTGGCCGTGCTCCAAACAAACTTTATTTACAAACACAGATGTTGGGCTAAATTTGGTCCACAGGCAATAGCTCGCTGATCCCTGCTCTAAGGTTTACAATAAACATGTTTATCTTGTCATAACCCACTTTCAAAGTATATCATATAACTATATACACTGGATGATCTTTAAATCAGTAGATATCTACCTCTTGTTCCTCTCTTTGTGCTATTGTTACTTTATATTTTATTTCTAATAAAATTTTATTTCTAATAAAATATAAAATCACACACGTGTGTGTGTGTGTGTGTGTGTGTGTGTGTGTGTGTGTGTGTGTGTGTTGTATTAGGAGATTCATCTGGGAATCCTCCTCCTGGTCCTGGAGTTTTCTCTGTTAAATGGTTCTTTATTGATACTTCTATTTCTCTGATTGTTTTTTCAGTTTCTTCTTGGCTCTCTAGTCTATTAAATTATAAATTTTAAGAATAGTTTCTAATGGTCCTCTACATTTCTGCATGCTGCTTGTGACAATATGCCCTTTTTCATATCTAATTTTAATAATTTGGGACAGTTCTTTTCTCCTTTTGGTTAGAAGGCACATATAAATGGAAAGGTAACCCATGTTCATTGTTATCAATTCATATTATCAAATTCATATTATCAAAACATCCCATAGCATTCAAAGGAATGCATAAGTTCTAAGCAATGTCTATCAAGACTATAATTGTATTTTTACCAAAATACAAGAATCATAACATATATAGAGAACCACAAAAAACCTTGAATAGCAAAAGCAATGCTGAGGAAGCCAAGCAAATTTTATGTATCACACCTCCTTATTTAAATTTACAAAGCTCCAGTAATTAAAACAGTATGTGTTTTAGTCAATATTTTCACTGCCATAATAATAATAATAATAATAATAATAATAATAATAATAATAATAAAAACCTGGACAGGACTTAGAGGAAGGAGGATTTATTTGCTCACAGTTTTTGGAGATTTCAGGGTTCAGTCCATGTGAGGTCAGAATAGAGCTCAGGACCTGGGGGTGGGGGGAGAGGAGAGAGAGGGTGGGGGAGAGAGGAGAGAAGAGGAGAGCAGAGAGGAGAGGAGAGGAGAGGAGAGAGAGGACAGGAGAGGAGAGGAGAGGAGAGGAGAGGAGAGGAGAGGAGAGGAGAGGAGAGAGAGGAGAGAGAGGAGAGGAGAAGAGAGGAGAGAAGAGAAAGGAGAGAGGAGAGGGAGAGAGAGAAAAGAGGAGAGAGGAGAGAGAGGAGAGAGGGAGAGAGAGAGGAGAGAGAAGAAGAAGAAGAAAAGAAGAAGAAGAAGAAGAAGAAGAAGAAGAAGAAGAAGAAGAAGAAGAAGAAGAAGAAGGAGGAGGAGGAGGAGGGAGGAGAGAGGGAGAGGGAGGAAGGGAGGGAGGGAGGGAGGGAGGGAGGGAGAGAGAGAGAGAGAGAGAGAGAGAGAGAGAGAAGAGGAGAGGAGAGGAGAGGAGAGGAGAGGAGAGGAGAGGAGAGGAGAGGAGAGGAGAGGAGAGCAGGGGAGGGGAGGGGAGGGGAGGGGAGGGGAGAGGAGAGGAGAGGAGAGGAGAGCAGGGGAGGGGAGGGGAGGGGAGGGGAGAGGAGAGGAGAGGAGAGGAGAGGAGAGGAGAGGAGAGGAGAAAGAGAACGCAAGGGCTCTGCTCTCACATCATAGAGGCCAGGAGCAAAGAGCAAGCAAGCAAAGGAATTAAAAGAGAAAAGCAGTTTCTAGGGCCACCCTCCAGGGACCCACCTTCTCCAGCCACAGCACACCTGCCTAGGTTACCACCCAGGTAAGTCCATTACAGTGGATTTATTCGTTAATGAGATTACAATGCTAATGACATAAATCAGATCTGCTGCAAACATTAAAACATGAGGTCTTCAGGGGACATTCTATACCTTACCATAAGAGTGTAGCATTGGCATAAAAAGGCACAAAGACCAACGCGGTAAAATAGATAGCCTGGAAATAAACTCATACATTCATGGTCAACTGATCTTCACCCAAGGTGCTAAGAATACACAATGGGGAAAGGCTACTCTCTTCAATAAATGGTTTCAGAAAAACTGGCTGTCCATATATACAAGAATGAATCTCACTCTTATCTTACATGGCACATAAAAATAAATCCAAGGATTAAAGTCTTAAACCTAAGACTCAAACCTGTAAAACACATAGAAGAAAACCTAGGGAAAAGCTTTGTGACACTTTTCTTGACAGAGATTTCTTAGATATGACATGAAATGTACAAGCAAGAAAATCAGAAATGATAAACAGATCTATATAAAGCCAAAATTCCTCTGCAGGGTAAAGGAAACAGTTGCTAGAGAGAAAAAAGAAACAACCTGTGGAATGAGAGGAAATATTTGCAAACCACATCTGGTAAAGGGTTCATATCCAAAAATTATAAGGAATTTTTTATAATGCAATAGTCTAAAAAGTACTCAATTGAATATTGCTCAAAGGGCTTGAAAAAAGATATCCCTTCTGTCCTTAAGTGGTGAATAGAAAAATTTCATCTAGTTTTCTAGCAAAAGGTCAAGGTCAGTTCCTCTTACTTTATTTCATCTAGGAATGGAAGTGATATCACCTTTTACCAGAGATTTGACTGAAAATGCATCTTATATTTTAACTTAAATATAACTAGTGTTTTTTTTTCTTTGAATTTCTGCCATGTCCTGGATATTTACTAATACCAACAATATAAATAAAATTATTTTTGAGTAGTTTAAGCTTCTAATACTTTCTAACAATATCCCTTTTGATATTGACATGACATTCTCACAATGACTTCAGAATCCTAACAGTCCTAAACATCATAAACAAAGTGGTTATTCTGGTGAAAAAATCCCATAAAAGTTTTTAAAAAGAATGCTACTAGGTGTTAAAAAAAAGTTAATGTGCAGGACAAAATAGATAAAAGAGATACCTCAGGAACCATTAAATCTACTTAGAAGACGTTATTTCCAAAGCACTTTATTAACAGCACTTTCTCCTTGATGTTTAATAACCCAGTACCTTAAATGTTGTCTATCACTAGAATTAATTTCAATGAAAATAGTTAGTGTTCAGTGTGCCATCTTTCTTTTCTTATTTTATTCTATTTCCCTAAATCTTTGAGATAGGCTCAATGTCCTTGGCTGTAGGGAGGCCCCAGTGAGAAACTCTAGTAGTAAGCTTATAAAATAACAATATCCAGTTCAGGAACTCCAAAGAAGGAAATTCACTGCCTGCCCGTCAAGCATCCCAGGTACCATAGGTATGTCACTATGACTCTGCCGGTCAAATGTCTACATAACTGTAATTTAGCCAAGCCATGGACTTGTCTCAGAAAGCTCTAGAGTAAGCTGGAAGTGTAGTCCTACTACTTGGGAGCCTGAGAAAGGATGATTATAGGTTTGAGGCCAGCCTCAGCAATTTAGCAAGACTCCAGCAATTTAGTATAAATGAACCTATCTCAGAATTTAAAATAGAAAGGGCCAAGGGGTAGCTCGGAGGTAGAATGTTCCTAATATGATGATAATGGTAATGATGATGGAGGAGGAGGAGGAGGAGGAGGAAGAGGAGGAGAGGGAGGAAGAGGAGGAGAGGGAGGAGGAGGAGGAGGAGCGAGGGGGAGGGGAAAAGCCAAGAAAGAAAGGGGGAAGAAGGAAGGGAAGGAAGAAAAGAAGGAAGATAAATTTCTCTAGTAGATAGGGAATTGCTGTCTTTCCTAACTAAATGCACACTGCTACAATAACATCAGTGTTAATAATCATAGCATAATATACATAATCCTAGCATAATATATATTTACTTGTAAGCTGCTACTACTATTCTCCTGCTAGTATATTTAATTTCACTTTCTTCTTACTGGCTCTTTGAAGCTCACTTCTCTGGCAAGCTCAAGGAATGAAGTCATCTCGGGAAGCCAGGTCTTCCTTCAAAACTAGCCAACGCGATTTTCTTTCCCCTTCTCCACCTTTTCGTCACCTCTCAAAGATATCACGAGGGGCTCGATTTTTATTTGCTGTCAGTGTTGCTCTGATGTTTCCTTTATTTCCCTATAATAACTTCTCAAGGAGACTGTGCCTGATAGATGTGCGTCTACAGGGTGCTTTGGAAACAGACAGAGCTGGGCTTTGATGAGATCACAATAAACAAAGAAATCAGGCTTTCCCAGGCTTCCTCCACAGCATCTTACCTATGGACAAAACCCAGAGTGATTCAGCCTGGGATTATCATTCACTTTGAACCTTCAATACAAATCCCCTTTTCAGCCAGCGCTTAATGTGCTAGATGAAATTGAGTCCCCAAATCAAATGGAGTAAGCCGGCTTGAAGGTTTTGGTGTGAGAACATTCTCTTTGGGCTGATATCCTGCCCAGTCCTTCGGGCTTCGAGGCCAAACACGCCATGAGGAATGTTAGCAAAGTTTGAAGTGGGGGCCAGATCACTGTGATGCCTTTTTTCTCTTTCCTTCAACTTTCTTTTTCTTTTCTTTTCTTTTCTTTTCTTTTCTTTTCTTTTCTTCTTGTTGTTGTTGGTTGGTTTGTTTTTGGTTTTTGATACTTGGGATTGAACCCTGGGGACATTCTACCTCTGAATTATACCTCCATCCCCCTCTCTATTTATCCACACATCTATATAATTGTAGATGTACTATTACATATGCCTCTCTATTAAATATACATTTAATTTTAAAAGAGGATATGATTTGGCTAAATTGCTGAGGCTGGCCACCATCCTGCAATTCTCCGATCTCTGCCTCCCAAGTATTGGGATTATAGGTGTGCTGCCTGGATTTTTTGGCTTATAGTTTCCCCAAATGTCCTATTGAGCATCCTATACTAGCTACATTGTTCATTTTATACAAAGTCTGAGGGAAGAAAATCTCTTTCTGGATGGGCTGCAACTGCCAGGGTTTCCCTCTCTTCCTTAAAATTACTGAATTCTTCTGCATCTCCTGCTTTAATCTTATGTGATATGGGGCTCAGATCTTTCTTAAGAATTTTTATGACATGAATTAAGCATCACTCCCACCCCAAACCACCAACTGGATCATTCTCTACCAAATCACCCCTTTATTGTATGTGTATGGTGTGTGTGTGTGTGTGTGTGTGTGTGTGTGTGTGTGTGTGTGTGAGAAATGTGCTGGGGACTGAAAGCAGGGGCTTTCTACCTCTGTACCTCTGACTACACCTCTAGTACTACATATATATATATAGTATTTGTTTATTTATTTATTGAGTGTGTGTGTGTGTGTGTGTGTGTGTGTTTCTGGAATTGAACATAGGGGTTTCCCATTCCCTCTGGGCTATCACCCCGAGCCCTATTTTTTTATTTTTTGTTTTTTGAAATAAAATTCCATTAAATTGCAAAGGACCGCATTAAGTTGCTGAGGCTGACCTTGAACCTGAGATTCTCCTGTCTCAGCCTCTCCCAAGCCCTGGGATTTCAGGCATGTGTCATCACGCCCGGCTTATTTTGTAATTTCAAAAGAGGGTCTTGCCTGGCGAGGTGGCGCACGCTGGTAATCCCAGCATTTGGGAGGCAGAAACCGGAGGATGGCGGTTCGCGGCCAGCCTCAACTACTTAGTGAGACCCTCTGTAACTCAGTGAGACCCTGTTTCAAAATAAAGAATAAAAATAGGGCTGAGTATGTGGCTTGGAGGTCAAATGCCCCTGGGTACCATCCCCAGATCCACAAAAGAAAAAAAAAAAAAAAAAGGTTTTGCCAGGTTACAGAACATCACCGTTGCTGAGGCTGACCTCAAACCCGGCTCCTCCTGTCTCAGACTCCCCAGTTCTGGGATCACCAGTGTCACAGCCGTGCCTCGCTCTCCCCTGTGCTTTTCAAGGTCTTTTCTGCTAGAACCCGGCCGGCGTGAGGAGTTGCTCTCTGTGTGTTTCTTTGCCTCTATATCCTCTCAGCCCTGAGCTGAATGTGTCAGAGCGAGTGGCTTCCCAGAATATTTTATTAAAAAATTGAACGCGTGTTCCACTTCCTCATTCCCACAACGTAAAAGATGACGGCTTTTACACTCATGTGGGAACGATAGAATAAAATCAGACCTTTTTCAAGGAGAAGCAGAATCAAGTCATCCTCTCTTCCATTTTGTACTCATCTTGGAATGCCAAAGGATGAGGGAGAGAGAATTAGAAACCCACGTCCAGACCTGCTCTAGAGCGAGGCACAAAGATGCCTGGGGATGCCTACCTCAGGGCGGAATGCACACTCATGGCTGTGCACGTGATATTTCTGCAACTGGGTGGCTTTCGGGGTTTTAAAAATCGCATGACAGGCACCTTATGGCAGATTTCACCTCAACAGTGACCTCAAAGAGGGAAGGGTCCCGCCTGGCATGGTGGTGAACATCTATCTCTAATCTTAGTACTTGGGAGGCTGAGGCAGGAGGATCACAGTTTTGAGGCAAGTCTCAGCAACTTAGTGAGGTTCTCAGAAACTTATTGAGACTCTGATTTATTTATTTATTTTTTTTGTGTGTGTGTGGTGTTGGGGGTGGAACCCAGGGGCTTTTCTACCTCCAGGCTATCCTCCCAGACCTATTTTATACTTTATTTGGAAACAGGGTCTCACTAAATTGCTGAGAGCCTCGCTAAGTAGCTGAGGCTGGCTTCAAACCTGTGTGATCCTCCTGCCTCAGCCTCCCAAATGCTGGGATTACAAGTGTGTGCCACCACGCCCAGCGAGACCCTGTTTTGGATTAAAAAGGAAAATAAGATGAGAATGTAGTTCAGAGAGAAAAATGTGCTTGGGTCCAATCCCCAGCACAACAATGAGTACAATGGAAGGAGAATCTCTTTCGCCTGTCTTGTGAAACAGCGTCTAGATACTGAAATACCACGTTGAGGGTCCCCAAGTCACTGTGGTGCTGTTCCAGTCTTTCCAACCCTTGCGTTTTCCTCCGCAGCGAGAACATATCTGATCAAGTAAACATTACTGCTCAAAGCTTTCATAAAATATTGAACATTTAATTTGAATTGCTCAAAGCAGCCAAGCCTGCTTTACCTGTTTGAAAATCTTTGTCTATTCACTAATATCCAGGTCCCCGGTGTGCTGCACAAAAAGGGTCTGGAGCAAACGGGTCCCTTTCTCCATTTCATTCCCCTGAAGATGCTTAAAAAAATGCCAGATACACAGCTTGTTAACAAAGCCCCATTAACACAGGCTGTCTTTCAGTTCCTGGCAAGGAAACACTGGGTCTTTGTCTAGAAAGATAAGATTTCAGCTGCAGGAAAATTCCTTTTTTTCTTACTTTGGATCTCACCTTACTGAAACATCCTCAGACCAAGAAATAAGTGTTTGAAGGTAGAGAAATCCTTTTCAGCAACATCAGATAAGAAGGTTGTATCCAGTGTAATTATATGCCCAACAGATGAATTATCTATGACGGAAAGGGAAAAGAAATTTTATCAAGAGGCAACGTGTGAGCAAAATCTAAATAATAGAACCAATATTCTACCATCTCGTAGTCAGGAATTGAAATCGCTTGTTATAGATTCAATAAGTAGCAGATACACTCACAGGGAGACACGTACTGTAGACGCCTTGGCTGCCAGATGGTTGCTTGTCGGAACACTGTAGAGATGCTCGCACTGTACAATAGGGCTTTGCACTATTTTGGCAGTTTTGTTCCTCGCCTCAGCATGAAATCCAAAGGGTGCCCACTCTAGAGGCTTAGGCCAGGGAGTCTGTATTTTAAGTCTTCTTGAGAGATTCTAATAGGACAAGTTTGAGGCTATAACTGCACTCATTTATTTATTGGCTGATTCAACAAATACCAGAAAGCTGGTTAAGTGCCAAAACACATTCTAGTTTTGTTTGGTTTGTTTGTTTTTTTTCAAGTTCTGGCCCTTTTAAACTTTCCGATGATGGGAGGGAAAAAAAGTCAAAGACATAAACAAGTAAAATGGGAATGGAATAAGCAGTAGATCAAAAACTCATGAGTACTATGAAGAAAACTAAAATGGGATAAGGAGTACCTGGTTGAAGATGCTACTATATTTTATCTATTTTTATTTATTTGTTTTTCTGCCTGATACTGAGGATGTCCAAGGAGCATTTTACCACTGAGCTACACTTTCAGTCTTGTTTTATTTTGAAAAAGTTCTTAACTTAGTTGGCAAGGGTTTCCCTACATTGCTGAGGCTGACCACAAGCCTGCAATCCTCCTGTCTCTGCCTCCCAAGTACTGGAATTAAAAGTGTGTGTCACCAAGCCTGGCTAAGGATGATATTTTTAAACATGCTGGTAACAGAAGCCTCTATGGTAAGACTAGAATAAAAAGAGGAATCCTGATGCAGAGGATGTTACTGTTTGAGATGATACGGTTTGGAGGAAACTATCCCTGAGGACCCTTGTTAGGGTTCCGGACACAATTTCCCTCAAAACACAAAAACACACAAAAACAGAAAAATCGCGGGTTCTTTTCCTGAGCTAAGGATAAGTATACAATAGCTTGGACTCTTGTTGAAGATTTGAAGAAGTTTATTAAAAAGATAGAAATACAGAAGAGAGTTACAGCCCCATGCCCTTCAGACGTGGGGGGTTGGTTCGAATGAATTCACCCAGATACATGTGGACCAGACTTTTTTATATCCATGACCTCCATCGTGTTCACATAATTCTGATACAGTAAAAACCCTCTAAGGTTCCTCCCTCACCAAGGTGTCTCCTTTCATGAAAGTCTAAAGCCAATCCCCTTCTCCCATCCTAGCTAATTATTATGTAGATCTGTCTTTAGAAAGAGGAAGACCTAGCTCCCCTCTCCTATTGACTTGTTAATTACTTTTATCTAAATCAATTTAAGTTTCAATAGCCCTTTGCTTCTTGACTGAAACTGAAACCAAGTCTTTCTCCAGCTCTGCCATTTTAACACAATTATTTTTGAAATATATCTATTTTTTTTTTTTTTTTTTTTGGTGGTACTGGGGTTCCTGGAAGCCCTTCTACCTCCGGGCTACACTCCCAGACCTATTTTTACATTTTTATTTGGAAACGGGTCTCCTAAGCCAGCGCGCGTGGCTGGCTTCGAACCTGTGCGATCCTCCTGTCTCTGACTCCCAAGCGTGGGGATTACAAGCATGCGCCACCATGCCCGACAGAAATATATCTATTAATAATCAGAGCTTTCTCAATCTTCCTGAGCCATCCCCAATACTGGTACACACACACACACACACACACACACACACACACACACACACACCTGTCCCCTCTAGAGGTGTGTCCTGGTAGAAAAACCACTGGCTGCCTGCTTGCTGAAATAACTGACTGGCTTCCTATATCCATTCTAATTAGAAGACTTGATTTTAGGGATTATGAGTTTCAGACACACTTGGATCAGCAAAGCACATTTTATAAAGGGTGATGGTATTAGGAAATATGAAAGCATGTTTGCTAACGATGAGCTCCTAGGGCTGAGGAACTAGAAGAAGCAGTAAATCCATGATTTTCCATGTGGCCACTTAGGCAGGATTAGCCGGTTAAGCAACTGGAAAAGCCTTTGTAAAATGTTCTGAGTTTCACACAAGGCAGAATGATTCCAAGGATTGGGAGCCAGCCTTGGTAACCTGGCCTTGCTTCTCAGAACCCCGCTACACATCCCAACTGGGTGCTCAGCCGTTTGGGGTCTAATCCTGTTTTGTACAAATGTTCTCTAATGTTGCAAACATGCTATTTAATTTGACATTAGGTAGACTATTTCAAACTCTTTTGTGGGATGCTAGTGCCATCGATGGTATCAATCCATTCACTCTAGGGGTGATAGTGATGTCTTAATCACTTAACGGTAGAGACCTTTGGGATATCAGGTGCTGTGCATACATCTTCTCAAACACTCACCTTCTGAATCAAGCACTGTTTTGTTGGGGTGCCAAAGATGTTGGGGTGAGTTCTCGGCTCGGGAACTTGGGGTCTGCAGGGTCCTTGGCTAATGTGACAGAAAAGAATTTCAGCACGCGCCAGTTAGAGACGTAGACAGAGGTTTATTAGGGAAAAGGGGAAGAAATAACATTCAAGAGAGAATGCGGGCCCCTCAAGATGAGGAAGGCATATTGGGGAGTTCAGGGTTCTCTTCTTATAGGGGACTTTCTGAGGGGTGGGCTGGAGACGGTGTGTGAGGATGAGCTCAGTCCGGTGGTCCCAAGGCGGTTTATGGTGGGCAGGTGGTCTGGCAGCCTTAGGGTGGATGAGCTCAGTCCAGTGGCCCCGAGGCGCTTCCTGATGGTCTGTGGTCTGCTCAGCCTTAGGGTGGATGATCTTGGGTTGACTGGGGTCCTCATTAGTTGATTGATGGATAAGCTGGGATAGCCTAAATTATAGGTTTTCAGAGATATTGTTAACTCCAGGATCTACAGGTTTCCCAGGAATTTATGGGAGAGTCAGGCCTGGGAAAGAGAGCTGGTGTGTGGAGTAGAGGCAGAAGCACTTCAGCTCCAGTTCTTATATCAAAGTTATATTTTCACTTTTCCTTCCTGTCTGTCTCCTTTCTACCTACTTATTTCTTCTATCCCACATCAGTTTTACTTTTGGGTTTTTATGATAAATTATTTTTCCATTTCATAATTTTATATACATTGGATTTCCTGTAAGTTGATTCATCAGTATTTATTCTTTTGTGAAACTCAGCACATTCCTGCAATTCGTGGATGAAATTTTAAGGCGTTAGTCCTTGGTTGCTTTTTATCGCTAAATAGTATTTCATAGTGAATATTACCCATATGCTTCCATCCACTCTTCTGTTAGTAGACATCTACGATGTTTTCCAATAGTGGTCATTATGAATCAATCTGCCATAAACATTGCTCTCCCTCTCTCTTGGTTGACATATGTTTTCATTTCTCTTAAGAACATGTCTGCTAGATTTACTGGTCCATAGAGTAGGTATGTATTTATTAGAAAATACCAGAACTTTTTCCAAAGTGGTTTTGTTGCTTTAAACTTTGACCCTCAGCATAGGGAAGGGTCCAGGGTCTCCACATCTTTTCCTGTGCATCACGTTTTCAGTCTTTATAATTCCAGGCTTCCCGGTAATGGAATTCTATTGTGGTTTTAACTTGCATTTCCTCAGTAAGTCACTGTGCTGAGTACTTTTTCAAATGCTTATTAGCCATTCATAGAGGTTTTTGAGTGGGCCTGTGAAGTGTCTGCTCCAGTGTCTTCTCACAGAAACACAATTCCATAGCTATATAAATGCTCAACTGCTGTAATGAATTCACTTTAGTAACTTGTCAGTCACTATGGAGGGAAGGTTGTATATGCAATACAAGATAGATTAAAAAATATTCCTGGTATATTTTATTTTAAAATGATTGTTTATGATTTTATAAATAGCTTTTTTCTATTGGCTTAGTAAATTAAACTGATTTTTATTAAAAGTTAATTAATTTATTCTAGTTCTGAGAATATTAAATCCTAGCTAATATATACATAATTCTTATGAAATTTAATTACAGAAACCCCAAATCATCTATTATAATGTCCTACTTAAGTATATTAGATTGCTAACCAATTTATTTTTCTACTGCTACTGAAAAGTATTTAATATTTGTTTAAGAAACAGCATTCAGAGTTGGGTGTGGTAGCACATACTTGTAATCCTTGAACTTGGGAGGCCAAGAGAGGAAGTTGGTAGGCTCCTGGCCAGCCTCACCAATTTAGTGAGACCCTGTTTCAAATTTAAAAGATAAAATTAAGACGAGTGGTATAGCTAAGAGATGCTACTATACCATAGAATAAGATAAAATAAAATAAGAAAAGAAAAAAGAAATAACATCCAGGGGTGGGGTTGTACCTCAGTGTTAGAGTGATTTCTGTTCATGTGTAAGACCTTACAGTAAATCTCTAGTACTGTAAAAGAAAAAAAAATGAAAAGAAAATAAGTGTTACCCAATATACTTTGTTATGATAAAAGATGTTGATTTTGTCTACTTCATTCACTAACTAGAAATATATATAAATAGTGACATCCAGTGAAAATTTCCTATGAGAACAAATTTATAATAAACAGGTAGCTGGGTATGCCTTTGAGTGTGTATATTGCAGTTTTTATTATAGAAAAAAGATACTGGAAAATAATATCAAGAAATTCAAAGTATGTGATATATATATAGTATTCAATAAATAGCCTGCTTCTAGAAACCTAAGGAAACACATAAAATACATATTCAGATAATAAGAAACCAGAACCTAGTTTGTTCATCCTCACGGAACAAATAATATCATCTCTGAATTCAAATTTTAAGTGTTCTTTAGAGGTTTTAATTTTCATAAGTACATTTTTAACCTCGCAAACAAGATAATGTTCACATAATTCAAAGGAATGCAGAACAAAACAAGGTATTCAACTCAAACTTTGTCCAGCAACCATTTACCCAGAAGCCTTTCCAGGCAATAAAATAGTAATTTGTAAATAATGTATTTCAGCATCAGGTTTATAGACACAAAACAAAAAGCATTTTCATAATCCTCCTGGATGGTAAGTTGTTTTTTTTTCTTTCTTTCTTTTTCTTCTCAAGTTAAACCTATTGTCAGCCAGCCTGGGGCATGCTCTTTGAATAAAATCACTCACTATGACTCTAACCAACTTCCTATTCTGCATAATAATACCATTTTACAACTGGCATTTACCATCATAAATCTCCCTCGGAACCTGCATCTTGTCATTCAGCATAGAGGGAAGGTCACACCTTGAAGCCAAGGGGAGGGCTACTTGCAGTCCAAGTTCTGAATTCTTTTGTAAGCCTTTGTGACCAACATTCTAGTATGCATTGAGAGAGGCTTAAGGTAAAGCAAATTAAGATAAAAGTTTTCTTTTTTTTTTTCTTTGAAGGGGGTTGTGTTAGCTGGTTGTCCCTGTGACCAAAATACCCAATAAGAGCATCGTAAAGGAGGAAAGGTTTATTTGGCTTACGGTTTCAAAGGTTCAGTCAATGGTTGGCCGGCTCTAAGGCAGAAACATCATGGCAGATGATTGAGTAGGAAGCTACTCAGTTCATGGCGGCTGGGAAGCAGAAAGAGAAAAGAGGATGCCCTGCCAAGACAAAACCCAGTGACCTAGTTCCTGCAACTAGGCTCCAGTCCCAGTGGGCCACTCAGCTCTCAATGGATTAACCCACTGATTGGCTCAGTTACATCACTCCCCAAGGCCCCACCTCTGAGCAAATGGAACTTTAGGGGAGGTTCTGGATCCAAACCACAGGAGGAGCGTTTGTTTCATCTATTGTTTTTGTTGTAGTTGTTGTTAGGAGGTGGAAGAGACTGTCCAGCCTTTCCTAAAATTTAATAGTGAACTTAGTAGGATGGATCTCTTACAGAACAAGATGAGGTTTGCTGTTTCAAGCTAATGAGCCGTCACAAGCAACTCATAAGTGTATGTAGTAACAGTGTTTGACCATAAGTTCAGTGATGGGATTGTGCTCACCACGATTATTCTCCACGTACTCTGCTCTTCCGACATTGCTTCCTGACTGTCCAGATGAGGAAGTGGGGACAGTGGGGAGGGGAGGATCAACTCACTACGGCCCCCAACCAGGCCCCCAGATACACGTTTTTATGAATGAATTGTAGTAGGATGTAACTATGCCAACCCACTCCTTTATTGTTTATGGCTTCTTCTATGCTGTACGAGAAGATCCCCTTTGTCTCACAGAATCTAAAATATTTACTGTCTAGTCCTTTGCAGAAAAATCCAATTGACCTCTGGTGCATGGAGAATTGTAGCTGAGCAGTGCCTTCATATGAATATGTCCAAGAACCTACCTTCAGAAGAGCGATATGTATGGAAACATGTATGCATTGTATGCACCTTGCAGAACTGGGAGCTCCCAATGCTCAGATGTTCTGACATATTAATTTGGAAATGGGGTGGAGGGCCAAAAAAATTAATGAAAAGAGAATTGAACAAAGGTAATTGTAACAATGATTATGAAAGAAAGAATTTTGAGAACTTGGAATCCCTCTTTCTACTTTATTCGCCCCATTTCTTTTACTTGGCCCCATGAGACACAGTCATATTTAATGGGTGAATTAATAGGTGATTATTTATCTACCAATTCAGGAGTGAGAAGAGATGGAAATTTTTGTTTTCTTGTCCTTCACTGAAATTCTCTTTAAAATGCCCTCCCCCTTTATTCCAGGTGGTAAAAATTTAATTTTAAAACATAAAATTGTAAATGCAAAACTTGCTTTTTGTGTTTCAAATCTCACCAGAATCCTTTTGGCTTAGAAAATTAATATGTCTCAATTCAGTAATTTTACAAACTATATTTTGGGGTTAGTTTTCGCATTATACACTGAGAGGTACTGGATATTAAATAATATATTTGGATCATATTTATTATGGTTCATGATATCATCTGGAAGACAGAAAACCACAGAGAGTGTTGAGATAAAAACATGGGGTACATTCATGTTTAGAATCTCCTGTGACTCAAAAGGTATCCTTCAGTCAAATTCATTCTTTGGTTTAATTTTCCACTTGTGAATTGGGGTAACAATGGCCCTATTTACCCCCACAGTGTTGTAATAACATGAAGGGTGGTAGTAGATCTACTGGTGTGTTTCTGAAAAAGCACACCAGGCCTGGTGACACACACCTAATCTTAGTTCTTGGGAGGCTCAGAGAGAAGGATTGCAGGACTGAGGCCAGCGTTAGCAGCTTAGTGAGGTCCTCAGCAATGTAGTGAGACCCTTTTTCAAATTAAAAATAATTAAAAAGGGCAGGGGTTGTAGCTTGAAAGTAGAATGTTCCTAGGTTCAATCTCTAGTACCAAAAAAAAAAAAAAGTGCCATTAGCTTGCAAGCCATCATTCTCACTGATACTCTTTGGTAATCGGAAGCTGTTCATCTCCAGCCATTTTCTTTGCTTTTACTGTGAGACGAGTGTTGGAAGCCTTGCTCATCAAAACACCTAACCTATGGCTTGCTTTGTGACTTCAAATACAGCCACTGTTGATATCTTATTTAGATCGACTCCAGTCTGTTGTAGACAGAGCAATAAATAGTGTATTCATCCCGAATCCTTCCTTTTGAACCGCAGCCTAACATCTCATTTCAAAGTGGGCAAGAAAAACACCAGTTCCTGAAACACACTGCACTTTTAATATGCTGTTTAAAACTCACGGCATCTGGTACAAAAGCACTGCTTCTGTCTGTGCACCTGTCCGAGCTGGGTCACACGCTGCGCATTCAGATAAAAGCTCACATATGTAGAATTCATGTGACGCTGCCTGGGGGTCCCAGGGCTTCATGGCCCCGGCCACAAATGGTCTTTCTACATCTGCATTTTGATGCTGAAAACCATCTATGAAAGGAAGGTAACTGTAGAGTTTTATATCCATATTTTCCAAATAAGTTATTGCTATTCAAGACTGATAAACCATACTTAACAAAGTCAGGTCAAGCAGATGGAGGACATCGAAGGCATTGACAGATGTGCACACATTTTTTTTTTCCTGTTATATTAGATAGTAGATATTCCAAAGCCCTTTTGATAGTTTGGTTCAATTTTATATTATTATTTATTATTATTATTTTGTTGTTGTTGTTGTTATTATTATTATTATTATTATTATTATTATTATTATTATTCCTAGAAATTGAACCCAAAGACATTCTACCTCTAAGTTACAAACTAAGCTCTATGTTACTTTTTTCATTTTGAAATAGAGTCTCAAAGTTGCTGAGGGCCTCCATAAGTTGCTGAGGCTTGTTGTAAACCTGTGATCTTCTTGTCTCAGCCTCCTAAGTACAGGGATTAAAGTGTCTGCCACCATACTCGGCTGGTTCAATTTGTTTACTTATTTATTTACTTATTTATTTATTTATTTTGTGTGTGTGTGTTTTGATTTATTTTTATTGGTGCATTGTAGTCATCATCTTATGGGTAAGACGGTAGAGGCGCGCACACACACACACACACACACACACACACACACACACACAGTGATTGACTTTGATCTGTTTATGAATGTACATCATGTACATTAGTGAATTTTCCTCTCTCCCTCCCATCCCCTTCAATGGAGTTGCCTTATTTGTTCATCTATGGTTTCTCCTTCCTTGTCTAGAGTTTCTCCCATGACTCTCTCCCTAGCTTCCACATATTAGGAAAAATTTAAACTTATCAATGTTAATTAAAGAGATTGAAACAGCAATAGCCTATCATCAAACAAACACCCAGGACCAGATGGTTTCCCAAGTGAATTTTACAAAACCTTCAATCAATTTCATGAAATAGAAATGGGACTCTTCCAAATACATTCTATCATTAATAACAACAACAACAACAACAACAAAAAACAGCTACAAGAATTCCCCCTAAAAGCAAGAACAAGATAAGTATGTTCATTATTACCACTTCTTTTCAGTATAGTATTTGAGACTTTAGCCAGAGCAATAAGACAAGAGAAGAAAATCAAAGGAGCACAAATAGGACAAAAAGAACTAAAAGTATCCTTATTTGCAGATAAGATGATACTAAGAAGATCCAAGAAACTCAACCAAAAAGCTTATAGAACTGATCAACTGATCAACAAATTCAGCAAAGTGTCTGGACACAAAATCGATCTTAAAAAACCAGAAGTTTTATTTCATGGTAACTGTGAATCCAGTGAAAAAGAACTCCAAAAACAACAACAACAACAACAACAACAACAACAAACAGGTCTACTCAAGATATCACACAAAAAATAAAATACTCTGCTTCAATTTTAAAGGTCCAGTTTTCTCAATCTTGTTAGAAGACAGGAATGATAAAATGTCATCTAACCCAAAATCTAGAGCTATGGCTCTATTTTTTTTATAGATGCATTGTAGTTATACATCATATTGAGGTAGAGTGTTAGGAATACACATACACACGGCTCATGGAACGCTTCCCTTCAGTCTAACCCCCTTCTCCATAAATGCCTTTGAGATTGGTACTGATGGTTTAACATATGAATGTGGCATTATTTCAACGGTTCCCTTGTTTTGGACTCCATCCCTACTCCTCCCTCTTCTAAACACCCTCCATCACTGAGGCAGGCTGCCCTTGTTTCTCAATTTCTGACTAGTCTCAAATTCTATTTTTCTACAAATGACATAATTTTGTCCTTCCTTAAGGCTGAGTAAAGTTCCATTGTGTGTATATTCCAGTTTTGTGATTCATTCATCTGTTTATGGACACCTAGCCTGGTTCCACAGTTTGACTATTTTGAGTTGTGCTACTATAAATATGGGCATGCATGTATCAAAAATAGAGAGGAGAGATGGGCATGGTGGCGCCTGTTTGTAATCCCCGTGCTTGGGAGGCAGAGACAGGAGGATCGCACAGGTTCGAAGCCAGCTGCACTGGTTTAAGAGACCCTTTTTCCAAATAAAAAAGTATAAAAGTAGGTCTGGGAGTGTAGCCCAGAGGTAGAAGGGTTTCCAGGAACCCCAGTACCACCAAAAGAGAGAGAGAGAGAGAGAGAGAGAGAGAGAGAGAGAGAGAGAGAGAGAGAGAGAGAGGAGCCAGGTGTAGTGATGCATACTCATAATCCCAGTCCATGGGAGGCTGAAATAGGAGGATTGAAATATGTAGGCCAGCCTCAGCAATTTATCAAGGCCCTCAGCAACTTAGTGAGACCCTATTTCAATAAATAAATAGATAAGTAAATAGGACTGGGAGCATAGAATGTAGAATGCCCATGGATTCAATCCCTAGTACCAAGAGGAAAATCAAAACAAAAGAATGGCATGGAAAGTCTCTGTCATTGGAATTCAGTAGCACAAAGATTTTTTAAGTGCTAAAAGGCTATGGCTATTCCTTGCATTGCCTTAGACAAGGCAAAACATCAAAAATTTTGCTGATGCTATTTTTAAGCACCTATTAGGTCTTTCCTTCTCACTAAGATTCTCAGAAAAAAAGATATCAAAGGTTTCTATCAATGTCTTTACTTATGCACGGCTCTTCCTGCCGTTAGTCTTTTCCTTGTTCTCAAAATATGGTTGGTGTGGTTAAATTTAGATTAGATTTTGCATTACTTGTATCCATAACAGGTTCACCTGCCACTTAAATTACTCATTCATTGGTTCATTCATTCATTCATCCATTCAAAAAATATTCATTGAGTGTCAATATTCCTGTATTTATTTAGAAGAATAAAATAGATTCTGACAATAGGAAGATAAAACAGAAAAGATCAGGCCTAGAGGAACAGTGGTCCTACCCATAGATCCCGAGGCCTCAGCAGGCCCCCTGCCTCCCAGTGCATGCTGCAGTGCACACAAGGCTGACCACGTCCTCTGTCTGTGTTAAGCACAATAAGGCACTGACTCTTCCTTTCAAGGCCCAGCCAGTTCTGCCCTGTATATAGTGTCTTAAATTCTGCATATCATGGTTTCAGAGACCTGAAGCCAAAGGCATGCCACAGAGAGGAATTTCAAGGCTGCAAGTTAGAGATGTAAGACTGGAACACTCATAGGACAGTGAAGGGCTCTTTGGGCTCATATAGTTAAAAGACCTTAGCACAGCCAAATTAGGGGCATGCGTGACACTGTCAAGAACGTGAGCCTTAGTCTATTTCTTGTAGAGATTGAATCCAGGGGCGTTCTACTTCCAACTTACAACTCTAGCCTAATATTATGTCACTTTTTTTGTTTTGAAACAGGGTCTCACTAAGATGCTGAGACTGGCTTTGAACTTTTGATCCTACTTTCTCAGCTTCCCAAGTACTGGGATTATGAGATTACCAGCATATGACATCACACCTGACTGTCCTATCCTCTTTCATCCCTGTTTTTAATAGGTAGGCTAAATTTTAAAATAGGCTGTTTTAAAGCTGGGGAAAGACAGCTACAAGCAATGCCAGGCAGCCTTTGGGAAGGAAAGTGTCTCAGTTCCAGTGATTACAAAGGAAATCAGGGGTGGGACAATTCTTGGGCTGCAGTGGGGTAGCTATCCATCTATGTAACCAATTAATGGGGATGAGAGAATAGGCTACACCTAAAATCAGATGGCATGTCAAGCTCATCTAAGCTGCTAAAGGAAGGTGGGAGATGAATAGTTTCCCAATAGGAAAATGTGATTGTCATCACCAGAAAACAGATAAGACCAAAAATACCCACCTAGTGTTCTACTCCATAACACAAACAGGGAGATTGCCTTCCTGCCTAATTAGGATCTCCTGGTGGCTTCACCATCAAAAATGTCACTGGGGCCCAGGGTCTTGATCATTAAATTTTCTGATATAAAATTCTCATTTATTATTGCTGCAGGAGGTATTTGGTCTCTGGGAAAAATAGCTTGTGTCAAACTGACTCATAGGAACTGATACATTCACTAGAATGCTGGTTTGCTAATCTCAGTATGAAATTTTACTTCTGAACAGAAATTCCAAACTGCATAGGCCAGATCCTTGAATAAAATTACATAGGAAGATCAATTAAAGTTCAGTAGGACATTTTTTGAGCATGGAATAAGATCCAGGGTAATCAACTACACAGTGTTCAACTGTGATGTTTACCTGGTATTGTTCATCTGTGTTCCAGTGGTAGAGGATATCGGCCTGGAAGGCTGGCTGTCATGCAGATAGACACATCTGCTATAATCCCAGTACTTGGGAGACTGAAACAGGAGGATCACAGGTTGAAAACTGCCTGAACAACTTAGTGAGACTCTATTTCAAAATGAAAGAAATACAATAGGGCTGGGAGTGTAGCTTGGAGGTAGAATGCCCCTGGATTCCATCCCCAGCACCACAAAAAAAGGAAGAAATAAAGGAAGGAAGGAAGGAAGGAAGGAAGGAAGGAAGGAAGGAAAGAAGGAAGGAAGGAAGGAAGGAAGGAAGGAAGGAGAGAGAGAGAGAGAGAGAGAGAGAGAGAGAGAGATATCGAGATCTGAATTATTCAATACATGTTCATTAAGTTTTGGGTGACCTTTGCTAAATTTTGCCTTTCTGACTTTCTGATTCTCATTCCCTTATTTATTTTTTATATATTTATTTTTTTGGTGGTACTTGGGGCTACGCTCCCAGACCCAGACCTATCTTATACTTTTTTAAAAATTTGGAAACAGGGTCTCTTAAGCCAGCACAGCTGACTTCGGAACTACACAACACTCCTGTTTCCACCTCCCAAGTGCGGTGATTACAAGGGCGCGCCACCACGCCCAGCATCATTCCTTTATTTTTGTCACAAGAACGTCTTCCTTATATTGACCCCTTATTGAATGAAATAATCTTCACTGGATGTGTGCTTCAGTAACCATCAATTTTATAATGACTGTATCTGGATTTAATTAGGCAGAGTGTTGGAAATTTCAGCCCCTGTATTGATCACAAGTGTTTAAGAAGCTACTTGCACTAGAACTTTCTATAGAGGTTCTAAACTGAGAAACAATTCTTTAATGGAGGATTCTTTTTAAAGCCACTAGGGGAAGAATACTTTCTTACTAGCTGTATCAACAGTCTTACCTTTCTTCCTAGACTTTGCATACCCTGTGAGTAAAATATGCCAATTGAAAATTTCTTTTTTATGTTAAAACAAGTACAACATAAATTTATAAAACTTGATTCCTTGTGACCTTATTTTTCAGTTTCTAACTTACCTAAAGTTGCAAGAATAGCGGGAGTAACTTTACTTGACTCTTGACTCTCAGCCTCCCAGGTACTAGGATTACAGCAGATGTGTCTATCTGCACGACAACCAGCCATTAGGGCCGACATCCTCTACCACTGGAGTACAGATGAACAAGACCAGGTGTAAATATCGCCAGGTGCTAATTACCCTGGGTTTGATTCATCAGCCCCAGTGACTCTACCATTTTCCCTTTACAGGGCCAGGTGAAGGCACTGTGACCTTTCTTCAGTATATAGATCCTTCAGTATGTGGTTTGTAAAAACAAAGACATTTCTTACAAAGTCTTACTAAGACCAAAGTCAGGAAGTTGAATATTGATGTAATGTCATGATGCACTCAACAGTCTATTTAATTTTTAACTGTCCCAATAATGTTATTCTTCACCTATGTCCTCCTTGGTTTAGAATACATCCAGTATCATGTACTGGTTTTAATTTTCAAATTTTATTTTTGGACCTTTTTAAAATTGATGAATAGTTGCATTGCCTGACTTTGTGATTTCTGACATTGGCATGTTGGAAGTATGCTAACCTAATTGGTGGTTCCTCAGTTTCAGCCTAATTTTTCTGAATGATTTGATCAAGTTTATGCCTTTTCTCATATAATTTTTATTGCACTGTGTTAGGAAGCCCCTGATGCTGGTTCGTCCCAGTTTGGATGGAAACCTTGCTCACCACAGTAACACGGGCTAAGAAGGTGGCAAGTATTGGTGGTATTCATCAGGTTTCTCCAGGCTAAAGCTGAATTTTTAATTTGTGTATAATTAGTGTAGATATTTTTCTAATATATATCATATTTCACTCCTCCCAATAACTGTTATTAAAAAGAGGCACACATAGTCCGTGTGATAAATGAGCTGAGCCCCAAACGGCCCACTAAAGGAATCACCCAAACATGTGCCGGGTTTGAGGTTAGAACTTCGTCTTTGCATTTCTGTGTCAAGTTCTTTCTGTTACATTTCGCTTCCACCTCATGTTTTGTGCAACATTTTATTGGCCACTTGTTTACCATTTTTTTCAATTGTTGCATTATAATTATGTGTCCGAATTTGGTACAGAATAATACAGACATACATGCACACAGTTCTTGGTTTTCTTTCTGGCTCCCACCCTGATCCCTCCTCCTCCCCATACATAATTTTGAAATTGATACTGATAACTTCATGTAGGGACATAGCATTATTAGAACTGTTTTCTTCATTGAATCTCCCCTTTCACCTCATACCTCCCTCCCCAGGCCCCTTGCACTATCCTCCAATCTCCTCTCTCGTTTATCTAATATCCATTTAGTCCCCCAATTTCTCTATGCACCGAATAGATAATAGATTGGGAACAACTGCTCAGTAACAGGTAAAACAGGGAGAAAACGTGGCTCCGTTATCTGTAAACTGAACAATCTTTGGAAAGCTGGCTGCTTCTAAATTTCAGTTTCTCGTTCTCTGAAAAAAGAGGATAATATTATTCTTCTTGAGGTTAATTGAGACGCTATATTTTTTCAAACACTAGCATACCTATACTATGTTAAGTGGTCAATGAACTTGATCTTTCTTCCTCTTGATTCCTTTAGTTTCTGTTTTTTTTTAATAGATAGTATTTATTAGGTTCTAGCAGTACAGTTCGGTATAGCTATGAAGATCCTAGTATTTGCATCAATGGAAAGAGGCAATATTCACCGAAAAAGGGGAGCTATGGGTCTTGTAGGTATCTTGGAGAAAAAGAGAAGAAGCAAGGCCAAAGAGTCTAAAGTGTAGCGATCTTGCACATGTATGAACAGGGAGATCTGTCTGAATCAAGGTAAGTGAGTTGAGCAGGGTAAAGTAGTACACACCTGTAATCCCAGTATTTGGGATGCTGAGACATGATGATCCCAGATTTGAGGCCAGTCTGGGCAACTTAGTGAGACCCTCAACAAGTAAATGATATCCTGTTTCAGAATAAAATAGGGCTGGGAGTATAGCTCAGAGATAGAATATCCCTGGGTTCAATCCCTAGTTACACACACACACACACACACACACACACACACACACACACATTGTAAACAGACAAAGGAGATCCAAGAGATGGCCATAGGCCAGACTAGACGGGCTGATGTCCAAGAAGAGTTGTATTCTAAGGAAAACGAATAACAATATAGGAATAGAATCAGAGCACTGACTTGTTCTTATATTTTGTGGGTTAAATTGTGTCCCCTCCCCCCAAAAAAGTTATGTTTGAATCCTGGCCCTGAATACCTATGCAGGCAGTTTTATTTGGAAATACCATTTTTGCCTATATAATCAGTTTAAGATGAGGTCCTACCAGAAGGTCAACTAGTGTGTAAGAAAAGGGAATTTGGACACAGAGGTGGAGGAGGCTATCATGCGAGGAGGAAATCCCAAACCAGAGCAGTGCATCTACAAGCCTAGTCCACCAGGGATCACCAGCAACCACCAGAGGCTGGAAAAGGCAAGAGACATCCTCACGTGGAGCTGTAGCGTGGCCGTGGATCCATCTATACATCGATCTTGGACTAACAGTCCCTGGAACTATTGAGGGCAGTATATGTGTGTTATCTTAAGCAGCTTTGTTTGTAGTAATTTGTTAGTGCAGCTCTAGGAGATGAATGTAAGTGCTTCAGATGTTATGTGAAAATCGTGCAGGGCAGGGCCTGTGGAATCTGGGCTCCCTTACCTTTCTAGATAAAAGACAACAGAGATGGATATGCAAGATGTTGTCAGATTTTAGTTACATTTCTCAAGACTGCATTTGCTGTTGGGTTGGGTGGCCTCAATCCAAGACCCTTCCCAGAGCAAAAGGGCATATTATCAATAGATGCTGTGTAAGGTGTTCTAGCCATGCACTGCTAAATTGGATGTAAAGATATGAATCATAGAGAAGGGTTAACAGTACAAACTAGGGGGATTAAGGGACCACAGGAGGAGCAGATTTGGAAAAAAAATTCATAAATTCAGTGTGAAATTTATTACAGTGTGAAGTAGTGGACACGGTGGAAATTTGAGCAGACAATTAGATAAAGGAATCAGAGTTCCAAGGGAAAAATGGGCATAGATATTTCGCATTTGGGTATCACTTACAAATATTTAAAACCGTGAGATTACGAGGTTTAGAAATCTAAAGAATAAATGATAGAGAAGGCAATGCTCCTCTCCATACCATTCTAAGACTTATCCGATTGCCAGGCCATGGTAGGTGCCTGTACTTTCATTTGTTGATTGTTTGAAAGTGGAAACATAATTAGTTGTATTGACTGAATCGTGCCTCTGAAATAGGGGCAAATTCATTTGTTAAATGTGCAATGCTCAATATTAGGCTGTTGAGGAATTATTCTAGTTTTGTGTTAAATACCTGGACCACCGCGTCCGAGACCCACAGACTCTTTGTTCCCTAGCTCTGAGGTGAGGCCCAGGATTCCTACGTTGTGCAAAGCACGTCAAGAAATTCTGATGCAGGAATCCACGGGGTGCATATTTGGAGACGCTTTTTTGACATGTTTCTCTGGTTAAGCTCTCTCTTGCACTACTCACACCCTATTTGTATGCTTCACATATGCAAGTCTCTGTGTGTCTATTTTTTTCTCTCTCTCATTGTGCCACGACCACGGCAGCTGTCAGGATCCTCTCAACAATCTCAGAATGACAAATGTGGGTGGGAATGATGTCAGTATTTCTGAATTTGCAAATCTATCTTAAATACAAAGGCTGCACTCTAGCAGACGAGAGAGGCGGAGCTGGGTGGCGCCAAATGAAGAGGACAAGGCCCAGGTCCTCCCTCCTTGTGCTCAGTGCCAGAAAGTTCTCCTACCTATTTCTTTCCCTTGAAATACAGCTTAAAACCACCCGGCCTGGGCCCATCAGAGCCCACAAACTTACTTGATTTCCTTGTCCATCCGTTTCTCTTACCTTTTTAAAATGTATTCACTCTAGCCAGGCAAGGTGGTGCATGCTTGTAATTCTAGTACTTGGGAGGCTGAGACAGGACAATCGCAACTTCAAGGAAAGCCTCAGCAACGTAGAGAGGCCCTCTGTAACTTAGCAAGACCCTATTAAAAAAAAAAATCATGAGCTACCTCTGCAGTAGAATACTCAGAGGTAGAATGCCACTGGGTTCCATCCCCAGTAAAACAAACACACACACACACACACACACACATACACACACACACACACACACACACACACACACACACAATGTGTTCATTCCATTTTACCTAGAGCCCTATAGTAATTTCAGATTGTTACTACACAGAAAGACAGCATTAATCCCTCCAAGCTCTGCCTCTCTGTAATTGACTCTATTTCCATTATTATAAATCCCAGAGAAAATATATTTAAGAATGCACCACAGTAACAGCCGAGTATCTACAACTTCGGTTACTCTGAAATGTTCTTAATACTCCCAATTAGCTAATTAGAGTCTGTGTGCGATCGGAGGATGTGAGAGGTTACAATGCCTTCTAAACTTGAGGTGCCCGAGAAAAGGGGAGTATTTCTGATTAGATTTTACAATTGTGGTTTCCTTTTTACAACAATGATTGTAGAGTGAAATGTTTTTAAAAGAATGAAATTTTCAAAAGAGAAGAAAAGTGAAAGATAAAAATAAATGGTGCCTCTTTTCGTCAGAATAATTTTAAAAATATTTAAATGGTCTGGGAGTGTAAGTGTGGAGTGCCTGTGCTGCATGTAGAAATCCCTGAGTTCAGTTCTTAGAATCCTCCCTTCGAAAGAGAAAGAAAACGCATTTGAATAATATCCTATTTAAAAACATCTGTAGGCTGAGTGTGGTGGCACACGTCTGTAATCCCAGAAATTAGGAGGCTGAGACTAAAGGATCTTGGGTTTTACGGCAGTTTCAGCAACTTAGTGAGGCTTTCAGTGACTTAGTGAGGCTCTGTTTCAAAGTTAAAAAAAAAAAATACTAGGGCTGGGGTATGGCTTGGGATAAAATGCCTCTGGGTTCATCTTCTAGTACCAAATAATGATGATGATGATAATGATAACAAAACTTTGGTAATATTTTATTTTATTTTTTTCATTTTGATGACATTTAAATAAATTTTATGCACAATTGTGCTGGTAGCCACACTAATGCTTGTCTGAAGATTCTTGTCTCTTGCGAGACAGGTGAAGAGGGGACTTGTCTTCTGAGTAGTCTCAGGTCTAGAAATTCTCATAAAAATTGCTTTCTACATAATGCTTACTTTCTCTTATTTGTACATGAAATCATAAGCCTTATCTAATTTTTTTTTTTTTTTTGTGGTACTGGGGTTCCTGGAAGCCCTTCTATCTCTGGGCTACACTCCCAGACCAATTTTTTACTTTTTTTTTTTGAAACAGAGTCTCTTAAGCCAGCGTGGCTGGCTCTGAACCTGCGAGATCCCCCTGTCTCCACCTCCTAAGCGCGGGGATTACAAGCCTGCGCCACCACGCCCGGCTTAAGCCTTATCTAATTTATCCATCCATTCACATGGCCATTTTTCAAATGAGCATCTACTTTGCCCACTTGAAAGACAAGTGAAACTAGGTAGGGCTCCTGCCCTCAGATGAGCCCATTATAGTTATTTTCTTGGAATCACTATGGTTCAGCCATTCTAGAAAGGCAGGGGGTTGAAGGTAGGGCTTGTTAGGAAAGACTGACTTCTACAATACCAGATCTTCTCAGACTTTTAATTCCTATCACTTCTTTCAAAAGCTACAGGTGATTGCTAAATGAGTACAGAGATACTATCATTACAACTTAAACCACAAAAGATAATTTAAATGTTTTTGAAATTGTTTAAGAAATTGCAAGCAAGTTATATAAAGTTCTCCCATGCCTTTATCCAATCTCCCAAAATGATGACACTTTTAAATAATATTAATATAGTATCACAAGTTAAAATGAAGATAGGAGTAGTTGTATTAACTCAAACACAAAGCTTTTCTATCTCTCCAAAGTTTATGTACATTTTGCCTGTATATAGTGCTTGGATAGATTCATCGAATCGTCATTTGTATAGATTCATGTAACCATTACTATATAAAGCACTTGTCAACAAAAAGAAAAAGGGGGAGAAGTTCCTCCTGTTCCTCTTTTAGAGTCGGCACCCTCCCCCAACTCTGACCTTTGGAGACCACGGATATATTCTCTATAATGTCACTTTGAGAAAATATGATATAGATGAAATTATGCTGGTTATAACCACTGGCCACAAACATTCTTTTTCTACACATAATGTCCTTAAGATACAACTGGCCGGGCGCGGTGGCGCACGCTTGTAATCCCAACACCTGGGAGGCGGAGACAGGAGGATCGCGCAGGTTCAAAGCCAGTAGCACTGGCTTAAGAGACCCTGTTTCGAAATAAAAAAGTACAAAAGTAGGTCTGGGAGTGTAACCTGGAGGTACAAGGGTTTCCAAAGAACTCCGATATCACCAAAAAAAAAAAAAAAAAAAAAGATACAACTGATTTTCTGCATGTATTAATAGGCATTTTTCTTGCCCCATTTGTAGTACTGAGTACTGTGTGTGTATAGGGGGGTACTATGGATGAAACCCAGGGGCATTCTACCTCCAATCTACACCCTGAGCCCTATTTATTATACTTTATTTTTATTCTTTATTTGAAACAAGGTCTTACTGAGTTGCAAAGGGCATAAGTAGCTGAGGCTGTCCATGAAACTTGATCCTCCTGTCTCAGCCTTATTACTATTTGTATTATATAGATATATCACAATTTGTTTATTCACTTACCCACTGAAGGACATCTGTGGTGCTTTGAGTTGGGATTACTACAAATTCAGTTTTGGTGAACATTTGTGTATGAGATTTTATGTGAACATACATTTTCATTTCTTTAAGATAAATGTCTAGGAGTGCTGGGCTATGTCATAAGTGTCTGCTTAAATTTACAGGCAATTATTGAACTCTTTTTTCAGATCAGCTGCAGCATTTTATGTTTTCATTAGTGTTGTAGGAGAGTTCCCATAGCTCTGAATCAGCATTTGATATTATCAGTATTTTTCTTATTATTTTTTCCATGCTAGTAGGTAGGTGCAATCGTATTTCATTTGGGTTATAATTTGCATATGCAATATCTTAGGAATTTCTGAGGACTTATTTGCCATCCATACATCATCTTTGGTGAATTATCTGTTAATGCCTTTTTCTCATTTTTATTAGATCATTCATTTGCTTAGTGTTTAGAAAGTTTCTATATATTTGTGATATAAGTCACACTTCAGACACAAGATTTTTCACAAAAATTAAAACATTAGTGTCTTATCTAAGAACTCTTTGCTTAGTTTCTGCATCAGAAAAATCTATATTTTCTTTTAAATGTTTTGACTAATTTTTCATTTATATTTAGGTCTCCGAGCCATTTGAGTTAATATTATTTTGTGTATGAACTTTTAAGTTCCTTTGTTGGCACTGAGAATTGAATCCAGGGCCATTCTACCTCTGAACTATACCCCTAGACCTATTTACTTTTTATTTTAAAAGAGTGGTCTTAGTAGGTTGCTGAGAGTGTTACTAAATTGCTGATGTTGGTCTCAAACCGCGAGATCCTTCTATCTCAGACTCCCAAATACTGGGATTATAGACATGTGCCACCAGGCCTGGATCTAGGTTCTTTTTTATGTCTGTAATTGTCCAATTATTCAAGCAGTGATTGTTGAAAGGACTACCCTTTCTCCATTGAATTGCTTTGGCATCTTTGTTAAGAATCATAGTTGAATGGATCTATTTCTCAGTTCTCTGTCCTGTTCCTCAGAGCGTTTACTCTCCCAATACACAGACAGTCTTGATCACTATGTCCACACAGTAAGTCAGAAAAATTATATCACATAACTCCTCCAAATTTATTCTTCTCTTTCAGAATTGTCCTTGGTCTTCTAATTCCTTTGTCTTTCAATATAAACTTTAGAATCAATTTACTTATATCTATGAGGAATTCTAAGACTGTTATGGTAATTATGTAAAACATAAAGATCCCTTTGCAGAGACTGACATCTCTATTATGTAGAGCCTGCCACAGAATGTTTTCCTATTGATTTCTTTATCTTTGTTGATCCCTATTATTAGATTTTTTGTGATTTTCAGCATATAAATCCTGGGACTGTTGGTTAGATTTATACCTGATATTTCTCCTTTTCCTTCTGAGAGATTACAAAGGGTAACAAAAATATTTTCGCATACAAAATTAATCACACATGCCATTCCCTCAATACATTTTTCTTCTTACTTTCCACATTTGGCAGATAAAATGTCATATGATGAATATTATTTGTAATCTATTGTTTTAGATACAAACTTCAAATACATAGGAATTGGGTCTCTTTCACTATTCTTACCATGGGTTGGGTGTATAGCAGGCACTATATACATTTATTGAAGGAATTGATAAATTATATCATGGCACATACACAAATAATATCCACAAAGGAACAATACATTACTACTCAAAATTCTACCCTGAGGGGAATATACCTCAAGGAATAATAATCAGATTTCCAGGAGAGCATATGTAGGCTGAAAATATCCTAAGAGCTGAGTTCTAGGAGAACTTAAAATACAGTCTCTCCTTTATAGAAAAAGGTCACCATGGCTAGTGTATGTACTCCATGAGACACAGCAGAGGTTCAGTGACATTTGTTGAATAATTAAAGAATTATATAACTGAGGGGCACATATTTGATATGGTAAAAACTAAATGACCTATAACTGTTAAACATGGCTTATTTATTCTAAACATTCTCTGCATTGGAGGCATAGTTTCTAATATTTAAGTCTGAATCCTGTGGTATTTATTTAATATTTTCGAATCAGCTTTAATTTTTTAATTGATGAATATACGAGCATTTTCTAAGTCATTAGAAATTACTTTCTTTTTTGGTGGTACTGGGGGTTGAACCCAAGTGCTCTCTACCACTAAGCTACACCCCCAGCCCTTTTTATTTATTTTTATATAGTTGTTTCATATACATGGCCTATATTATATAAAGTTTTAGTATGTACTATATATCAACTATATATATGTATATATATGTGTGTGTGTGTGTGTGTGTGTGTGTGTGTGTGTATTTTTTTTTTGGTTGTACTGGGGTTCTTGGAAGCCCTTCTGCCTCCGCGCTACACTCCCAGACCTATTTTATATTTTTATTTGGAAACAGGGTCTCTTAAGCCAGCGAGTCTGGCTTCAAACCTGCGCGATCCTCCTGTCTCCTCCTCCTAAGTGCGGGGATTACAAGCGTGCGCCACCATGCCCGGCTTCAACTATATATTTAAACATATAGGTACTAGACATGTATATATAGTTGTTATATATTCTACATGTTATATTTATATATAATATATAGTATGTATACATACATATATATACGGTTGTTTATATTTACATGTAATATATTTATACTACATATGCATATATATATCATTATATTTAATATAGAGTAATAAACATTAGATATAAGCATGTAGTACATATGCATACTTATAATAAACTAAGATATTTGAGTAGTAGCTGTATGTTTTAGTTTATGGGGAGAGCTGATAAATCTCTGGACACAGCTTATGCTACATTCCTTGTCAAAAACTAAGGAGAGAATCTAGATGGGAGTTCACGTACTCATGTTATGCCTCAGATGAGGAATGAATAGTACCCCGGTACACTGTGAAAATAAAGATTCTGTATTAGTTTGGAGAAATTTATCATTACTTGTCAATCAAGAGAGACAGACATCACAAGCACAAAGTTATCTGAGCTGCAGCAGCCAGTATACTGAACCACAATTTCAAGTGTAGGAATACTTTCAGCACAGAAATATCACCTCTCATGGAAAGCAATAATCTTGTTTTCGTAAACCAATCTTACTTACCTCCTGGCCCTTGTCATGGCTTCTCTAGAAAGAGCAGACTCCCCTGCCTGGGCCATCTGACTTTCTCTGAACAAAAGCTCATGGGTATAGTGACAGATGATTCTTCTTTTCATATTTCTGCATCCTGGCCACTGTCATCACTGCTCCTATAAGGGACACATGAAAAAGATATACATCCCCAAATCATTTGAGACTACTGATATGTATGAGTCACAACCCACGAATACCTGGAAGAAAAATAAATATGTTATTATAAAACACCGAGACACAGGGATTATCATTCCATGACATTATCATAGTAGTACCTGACTTCAACAAAATTAATTAGATTAATATTTAACATTTTCATATTAAATCATCTCAATTTAGATGAGTTTTATTGTTTAGATTTGGGGGCTGTTTGTTATATGACATCATCATAGTAACACCTGATGAGCACACTGTCACGTTAAGCTAAACTTCTTAGTTTAAATTAGATTGATTTTTTTATTTTAGATTTTGTTTTTTATAATAATTTGTTTAATGATGATGTTGTAGACAAGCTATAAATACAAGAAATTTTTTGTTTGCACATACTGAAAACCAAAATTATTCTAAGTATTGTAGAGTCTAAAAGTTTTGATGACCATTGTTTTACTTTTCTTTATATTTTATTTTTTATACTTTTATTGCTGTATTATAGTCTCATAATGTAATGTAGTTTACCCATGATGTTTAGGATCAAATTGAACTGAGCTGCTCAAAAGTCACACAAGCTTAGTATGGAACCCTTTTGAACCCATGCATCTCTTTCTGGGAACATCTCACCCTTCACATGTGAAATTTCTCTGCTTCTCTGAGCCACTGTGTCTTTTGAATCCTAAGAGGAAAGATGCCAGGTGCTTGGGTTAAGCATTCATGGAAAGGAAAGCCCAGAACATGGTAGACTCAGGTCATTTCTTTTTTCAAAAAATACTATTTTTGGTGCATTATAGTCTCACATCAAAATGTGATTCACAGTGATAGTGACAGGCATGCACATAGCCCTTGGTGGGCTTTCTCCCACTCCCCATCTCTGTTCCCTTCCCCATACAGGGTATTGAGTTGGACATTGGTATCCTCACACATACAATGTCAATGGAAGTGATTCCTTCATTGATCCTCCCTTTCTCCTTCCCCTTCCCTTAGACCACCTTCCTGGCTCCACTGGGGTTTCTCCTCCATTATCTGAAGACCCTCTGATACCCTGATTACTCCATAGTTTCTGTATATGAAAGAAAGCATATGACCCTTCACTTTCTGTGACTGGCTAATCTCACTTAGCATGAAGTTCTCCAGGTCCATCCATTTTCCTGCAAATAACAGGATTGCTGAGAATTCCATTGTGTGTATATCCCATAATTTTGTAATCCATTCATCGATAAATATTGAACTTAAATGGGATAATGGTGCAAAAGGCAAAAATATCTCTGATCAAATTAATAGCCAGATAGAAAAATAAGATGCTCTGGGCTGCAACTGAGATAAATATCAAAAAGTGAATCAGAGCTCTTGGATGGGGAAGGGAGAGAAAATAAATCTCTGATCAAATTAATAGCCAGATAGAAAAATAAGATGCTCTGGGCTGCAACTGAGATAAATATCAAAAAGTGAATCAGAGCTCTTGGATGGGGAAGGGAGAGAAAATGTAGAGCGGAGTTTGAGAGGCATATACATCTAAGTAAACAGGGTTGCACTGGAGGACATTTCAGTGTGTCTATCTCATGCCCTATCTCCCAGGGACCAGGGAGCGATAAATTGATGTGATGTCTTATTTTTCCAGAAAAATATTTGGTGTCTAAAATTCCATGGTTTTAAGATATAAAATATATCATCACATAAGAGAAGCATCTCATTTCCCATGACTTTGTTTAAGGCTATTTGGCCATGCCTGTTCATTTTAGCAAACTGAATAAATTTTTCTTGTTGGTTTTGAAGTTTCTACTTTGGCATCTATCTTTTCACTTTTGGAAACCCTCAAGTTTAAAGTCTGACACAAGAATATTAGGCACTCTCCCTTAAAATTGAGAAAATGTATAAATGTAGGAAAAGGTAGGCTTTGCTTTTTAATAAATCTGACTTAGAAACTTTAAAAACCGAATAATCTTTGGAATAAATTTTATACAGACAATACCTATTTATATACCATATAAATTATATAGGGTATGAATACAAAAGTGCATAGTATTTATTCCCTACTTTATTTTAATTACTTATTCATTCAGAGCTGAAGCAGTCATCAACCATTAACAGCCTTGTATTGCAGGAACACTTTTCATTAGATGCCAACATGCAAGAATAGCAACAAAATTATAGTTCAGGAAGCAGAAGACAGTGGCAAGAATGCTGATCTATGTCTCTGCATGCTGGTAGCCTCTCTCCACGGGTGAGCTGTACACTTCACAGTCAAACACTCTTGGCTTCCCAGTTACACATCAGTACTCTCACCCAACACCTTTTCTTTCTCTACAAAAGTCCTGCCTTCTCGGTTCACATAGGTGAGTTCTTCTCTTCCATGGATTTCTCTTCCCAACCTCTTCACCGGCAAGTCCCCGTCATCCACACAATTACCTGGTGACATGTGGTGACATCTGGTCCACCCCTTGAGGCCTTGCAGGCTGAGTTTATCAATTTGACAGTCCATCCTGTGCCATCTTGATTTGTAGCATACTATGACATCCCAGATGCAGAGAACTTGAGCAACTAGTAATCTACCATCAGGGATTCACAAAATGTGGGCAACACAAACACTAAACTAGAAGTGAGAAAGTATTCTTTGTGGACTAATGTATCCACATTTTTCTTTCTGAACTTTCCCATTGCTAATATGATGAAAATTGTTCTGTCTCTTTGAGAAAGTAGATCCTAAGTGCTATTTTGGAGCAGTAAGAGAAAAGAATAATGGAGACATCATTTATGAGATTAAAATGACTGGTATAGAGAGAACTGAAACATTACGAATAGGCCAAAGACAATGAGAGGAAGTGAGTTTTCTCCCATATGAAAAAGTCAGTTCCAGGTGAACAGTATATAGTAGGGGGTTAGAGGATAGTCTATACAATCTTGATTTTCTTTCCATCTCTTTAGACTAGAGTTGACTGAGTGTCTCTAAATAACTCTCCACTCCTGTATGTGTTTCTTCTTTGACTGCTGTACTGTTACATTCTGATCTATTATTTTCTGTAGAATAAAAGGCCTGGATACCCCTGTGAAGTGGGAAGTGACGTCTTTTCTGGATAGAGGTCTCAAGTCTCACTAGTAGGGTCTTAGGAAGGAAGCCTGGGTCCTCAGAGTGGAATCTGAAAGGTAAGTCCTTCATCTAGTGGTTTTCTTTCCCTAGGTCTGGACTTTGCATATCCCCAAATCTTAATAGGAAAGGTCCATGGGAGGAGATTAGGCAGGAATTCTGGTAAACCCTATCTTGTAAAACAGAACACTTTTTATTGTTAAGGAATCCTCTAAAAATGTTTAAAGAGAGAACTCAGTCTAGACTTGGAACTAAGGGTATTTGTGACTCCAAGTACGGACTGAAATTGTACTACCAGTCAGTCAACATGGGATGGCCTATCCACAAAGAGAAGATGCACTTCAGAACCAGGACTTGGGGAAAACAAGGCTCAGATAGCTCAGTCTATAATGGCATCCTCTTCCCTTGCCCAACCAGCCCATTTCTAAACATTGAATTACGGACCCTTTCTTCCCTAACCCATTCTTTCACCGACCCCACATTTAGCATGTATTTATTAAGTAAATGATATGTGCTAGGCATTAATATCTTCAACCAGTATCCCTAGATCATGATATGTCAGACATGACAGTGACCAAGCCTATTTTTCTATCCTCAAGATCTGTTTACTCTAGTATGATATACATGGCCATAAACATACCAGCATGCCACACTAAATGATGCTCAATATATAATAAGGTGCTATGGAAGTTTATGACCTTGAAATAATAAAGGAAACAGAGAGAGATGTAGTTGGTCTTCAATGTGAATAAGCAAGTTTGATGTAAGGGAACAGAGGAACAAAGAATATTTTAGGAAATAAAAACCAGCAAAAAAAAATACTATACAAAAATGCATGTGCCAAAAGACTGCTAGAAATTAGTGTGTAGTCTATTTTGACTGAAAAGGTGTATTGAATATGTGAAAAGAGTATAACAAAAAACATTGACTGAGGTCAAATTATAGAATGATAAAGTCATGGTGACCTGGTGACCGTAAACTTTAAGGATATATAGTGAAGACCTGGAGGAAGGTCCTGATGATGTTCTTAATGAGGTCGCTGTTGGTGCCTCTAAGGCTGGGAAGGACAACTGTATATAATCATGGATACAGTGTGAAACCAAGAGAATCATTATCACAGACAATCATTTCTGAAATTGAGACTATTAAGTTTAAAAATATAATCCGCACTTACCTAGAAGTGGCAAGAAAATAGGTACAGTTATACTAAGATGGGAATATTTATTTCCATACTTATATTTCACGTTAATGGTTCTTAAAATGTGATGTGTAAAGAAATGAATAGAATCTGATTGAAACAGAAAATTGGCCATGGTGTAGTAATGCAGAGGCAGGAATGGATTTTATTGTAAATAATGTAATTTCACAATTTCAAGGAACCTGTTTCTGCATCCTCCACTGGCTCCATCATTTCCATGACCCACCCCAACATTAGGATACCTTTTCAATAAACTAATAATAGTAATACTTACTTGGGATGGTAATTGAGTTAATTTCAAAGGAAAGGGCTTCAAGCTGTTTAGAAATGCACTCTACAATACCAACCTATTATTATATATGATTGTAATAATAATGATAAGAAACTATACAAGTAAAAAGTCTGCCTTGTCTGAAAGAGAAGAGAAAGGAAAAAGCCAGAGTATTCATATTTCTGGTAAATATCCAGGGTGGGAATGAAGATAAAGACAGGGGAGAGAATTTTCCTAATAGTTAAATTTTACTTCTTGAATCTGTAGACATAGAGAATCATCGGATGATAATTAGCAAAAAAAAAAAAAAAAAAAAGTATTGGAAGAAACCCAAATGCCCACTAAATGTAAAACTTTCAGCATTGTGCTGGGACACAACTGTCAGTATCAGACGCTACAATTATGGTAATGGGCCTTATTTTTTGTGCTCATAGAGGCCACCCATCTGTCGGTATCTCTGAAGATTGTACAAGGAGGTGGGCAGTATTCTTTCCTATTCAAAGTGTGGGCAGTTTTCCATTCCTCATTTAGGATTTAATGTTCGTATTAGGGAAATTACGCTACTGGAAACCCATCAGGAGGTGAGAGAAGATAGCAACTCCTGAGGACCCCAAGTTATTTAAAAGAAACAGGGAAACTTGAGATGTTTGAGGTAAAGATGCCCCCTGAATATGTGTTCTGGAAGGATATTGTAATGGTGGGCTGTGGCTCCCTACCAGGCTGGAAAAAGCAAATATGCTGAGAGCTTTGCCTGAGCACAACTTTATCTTCTTAATGCAATCCAAATCTGGCATGAATATGTTTGGTTAGTGCTGCTTCCTTTGTCTTGAATCATCTCAAGTATGTTTGTATTGAGAGCTAAACAGAGTTATTCAGACCAAGGACCTAGATAATATTAACCATTTTGATTCCCCTCTCCTTCCTCTCTCTCTCTCTCTCTCTCTCTCTCTCTCTCTCTCTCTCTCTCTCTCTCTCTATCTCCTTTTATTCTTTTACACAAAGCTATATGGGTAATATATCAGGTTAATTTAAATTTTAAGCTTCAACTTCTCTCCTTAAAACCCCCAATCCCAATGTTTTTAATTATCCTGCTATATAATGAGTCTAAGCCCCAGTGATGTGATACAACTCTACCTGGCCCCCAACCTTATCCTGTCCCACTTACTCCTAAAGTCCTTTTCTTTTCTTTGAAGTTTACAAACTCATAGACCTTTCAGAAACTATGAGTTTGCTAGGATTTCCTCTGACCTTACATCTTCTCCCGAGGCCATCACATAGTGACCTCTCTTACCTCAGCTCTTCTAAGACAAACTTTCCCTGACTCCTCAGTCTCAGAGCCTTCCTAAGTCCAGTTACTACTTCACATCTTGAGATATTTCTTTCAAGCATTTTTGACTGGAATGCGGATCCCTGGAGAGAAGGTAATTCTCCTCCTCTCATTTCTACCTATCCATGGAATAAAGAGGCAGCCCACAGTAGGGCATGCACTTAGTAAATACGTGGTGAACTTTGAAGGGGACAGATGAATGGTAATCTAGCTGAGTTATGTGGTTGGTCCATATCCTCAGCCCTGAAACAACTTCTCTTGTGTCACTTGCCAGCAAATAAACAAAAAAAGACAACAATAAATCACACAACCACCCAAACAACAATCAATGAAAGAATCAAATTAATAACCATTGGAAACAACCCTACCAAAAATATTGCAAAAATAACCATATAGAAAATCTATAAATACACAGATACAAAAAGCAAATTTTGTTGATGGTCTCCTATTTAATTATTATTTACTCTTTTTATTTAGACATGTATATTTCCTGGACAGAGAATCATCCTTTTATCTTCTGTATTTCTTTTTTTCTTTTGTGGTACTGGGGGTTGAACCCTGAGGCATTTTACCTCTGAGATAAACTCTTAGACCTTTTGATTTTTGTTTGTTTGTTTGTTTGTCTGTTTGAAACTGGCTGTCACTAGGTTTGTGAGAGTCTCTTGCTTTGCCAAAGCTGACCTTGAACCTTTGATCCTCCTATCTTAGCCTACCATCTTTCTGCTCTATCAGCCACCACCAGCCCTTCTCAGGTGAATTGTTTGGTTGTCTTTTCCACCCAGAGGAATGCTCTCCCCAGAATTTGATCACCACTAGATTCTAGTAGAAATATTGGCAACACACAGAGCAACAATTACAGTTATTTGTCTTCCCACAGCAAAAAGAACAGCCATGTTCTCACACGGGGCCCTTACCACTTCTAGGACGGTTTCTTGTTTCCCCTCTGTGGGAAAGTGAATGCAATCTCAGGCACACAATAGGAGCAGCAATGGTAAGATCTACTCTCTCAGCCTCAAGAGCAGCTTCTTTATTTGGTGACTGTAAACATGTTTGGAAGTCTCTGCTCCTGCCAAACTGTAGTCATTAGACACTGAACATACATACAGCTTGAGTAATTGAAAATCCAAGATTATGGTAGAAGGGGCCGACCGGTTATTTATAGCTTTTGTGCAGCCAGTAAAAGCCTCCAGCCAGAAACAGCTCTCTGTCTGAAGGAAAGTAAAATTCTTCCTCAGTTGAAAATAAATGTCTTTTGTGGGAAAACTATGCAGCGCTCAGGCAGAAGTAGCAAGCCTTGCAGGTCTGGGGGAGCACAGGCAGCCATTCTTCAAACCAGGGAGGTCCCTATGTGACGACAGTCAAAGCTGGAGGTCAGAGATTGAGCTGCTTTTGTTACCCTGAGATGGGATGAGTTATGCCATCACAGGCACAGCCTTTCCATGTTGAGCTTCGCTCTCATTGGTGATTGTATCATCCCTGATGTCATGGTCCTGTTTATTCCTGACACTTTAGAAACTGGACCAGGTACCATTAGAAGTGGAAGAGCCAACATTCTGGTTGTGTATTCAGTGATATGAGGTATGAGGACCTTAGCTGGCTACCTGAAATCTCTTTGTCTTGGGTTCTCCTCAGTACCGAACTGTCTCTAAATGACACCTATAGGTAATTACAAGTGGGGCATAGTGGTGCACACCTGTAATCCCAGCACTCGGGAGGCTGAGATAGAAAGATTTCAGGTTCGAAACCAGTCTGAGAGGTAATAATTTAGTGAGGCACTCTGCAACTTAGACCCTATTTCAAATTTTTTAAAAAATAGAGCTGAAAGTGCAGCTCAGAGGTAGAAAAGTTCAATTTCCAGTGCTTAAAAACGAATGAATAAATAAATGAATAAATAAAATCATGAATCAAGGTAATTCTGTACAAATTACTTAAAGCAATTCAGTGATAGGGCCCTGGCCTTCAGCTCACCCATATTTCCACTGGAGAAAAACAAAGAATTGCTATGGTGTAATGAGATGTACAGTATAGGCAGGTACATAGAGTTGGAAAGCCCAACTACCATTGTGTTCTTAGCTTTGGAAGGGATAAGTCAAAACTGGGAACCACAGAAGGTAAGTAAGATGAACTTCCCTGGTCTGGGTTGGGGATTGAGGGATTGAGTTAGGGGTTTTATTCATTACAAAATATGTAAATAGAGAATGGAAAATATTTTTAGAGATGATTAACTGTGAGGGTAGAGAGATAGGAAATCTTTTGAAGAGCAAGAAAACAAATGTATGTGTTTCTTCCCTACACAAACTCTGTCCTTTGAATGCAGCTCCAAGGTGGCTGCAGAAGGTCCACAGGGAAACATTCATGTGAGTTGCTGTGGCTTCCTTTCACCTTTTAAATCATGTTTCTCAAAGTAAAGATCCCAAGCTAATGGTACTGAAAACACCCGAATCGTTGGCTTACCATGTAGATTCATGGAGCTCCATCTCAGGTCAACCCAAGACTGCTTTTTAACAGACACAGCTGTGTGATGTCCATGTAGTTAAGTCTCTCACAGCCCCGGCAGGAGGCAGCTGCCCTCACTCTACATCTGGTAATGTTTCCTATTTATTTGGATTTGTGAGGATCCCTCTGCTCTAAGCAAAGAGTGTTGTGTTCCTGTGTCTTCTGAGAGGACTAAAAAGCAGGATGGGTAAAAAAAACTGCCCAGTGATAAGACTTTGATTCTCACCCTGCCACCCTATGGGTTTCAGACCTTGAGGTGCAGTGATAGTGGTACCTACCATCTTTGGTAGCGGCAGTGTTTGTGCCTACCCATTTTCCACGGGTCTGTCTTGCCTGCCCAAAATGATCAGACATGTCTCGGGCCATTGGCTTCTAACTTTCTGTCTGTAGCTGGGCACACAAAATGTGCTTGATAAGTATTTACTTGTTGGCTACAGAATCTTTCTTCCTTCTCTTCTAACACAATAAGTCAAGTGCCCTTTTAATCCATCAGGATCTACATATTTTATTTGAGTTTTTCTTGCATTTTGTGTTGGGGCAATCCAGTACATTCTTGTGACTACATCATTTGGTCTATTTTTATTAAGAAATGTTTTGTTAGATTTATCCTCAGCTTCTCTGCTCTCTTCCATCCAGCCCCAAGGTTTTTCACAGAAAGCCCTTTGTGATGAGCAAACAGACTCTAATCTGCACATCTCTCTCCACACTCCAACAGGGCTGCCAGGTGAGCATCCCAACCCTGGCCTGGAACAGCTGTTCAAGTGGTCCAGAGCAGCGGGCAGGGATTGTGTATGCAGTCCTCTTGTCTGATTGGCTCTGAGTCCAGCATGCTCAGGGAGGAAGCTATGAAAGCAAATGTTTGCCTTGCTGGCTGGAAGTCCTAAAGCAGCTGCCTGCTGATGGATGATAACTCACATAATGACACCAAGCATTCAAATGCTGCCAGGCATGAGTGAGACCCAGCAAGCTCCCCTGTGCCATCCCTTGCTGGTTGGCCAAATCCTTATCTTCTAGCGTGCAGGCAACAAAGACAGTGAGAGCAGAAGGTATCTGATCCAAAGATGCCCATTATAACCCTGACAATTTTAGCATGTGGGAAGGCTGAGGAAGACCCTCAGTGCCTACCACTTGCAAATTACTTAGAAAACCGCAGACAGAGGCTAGTGGGCAAGTATGGTACTTAGGTGTTGGAGGAGCAAAATTGGATATATTAATATTTTTAGGTTTTATGGAGAAAAAGAGTTAGGTATAGAGTTAGTAATCTGACATTTAGAATACATCTTTTTATTCTAAATACAAGACCACTCCCACTCCAGAGCTTTGCTGTTTGCCATCTTTGTAAGAGAGTTCCTCTACTAGTAAGGCCAGATTATAAAAAAAAAAAAAACAACACTATAATTATATGTGTTATCGTCCCATAGAACTTGGCCCACTAGTGTTAAGATTAAAAATTAAACACAAAGAAACCTGGGATCTGGAAATTAAAACAGTCTGCCAAAGTGGTTAAAAAATAGCAATGCAATACGGTTAAAACATTATTTATCTTAACTCTCTACCATCTATAAAGTATCTATAAAGCAATGTAGCAAAGCTTAAATTTATGGTCATGTTCTCAGGTGTTTTTGTGTTTTTATCACAACATGAGGGAGGAGTGGGGGTCTGTTTAATTTAGACCAATAAAAATATTTTGAACTTCTAAAAAATAGCAATGCCAAATGAAACTTAGCAATATGCAATTTTGTTTTGTTTTTTGTCTTTTTGCTTTGTTTTGTTTTTAGATGAACATTTCTCAAATCCATCTTACTACAGCCACGTACACAGAACACTCACCGCCTCTGTTGTGATCCATGTCAGCAGAGCTTTGCTGGTTGCCTGAATTCATTGAATCTGTTTTCCACACAGCAAACATATTTCCTAATGTCAGGATGGATCACAATATTCTCATTCTTTTTATTTCCCTTTAGGGGTAAATGTCCAAACTCTCTGTTATAAAACAGAGAGCCCATCGTAAATCTCCACTTCTTTCCAAATGCAGATAAAACTACTTAAAATAAGAAGCCCAGGAGCTTCCACATGGTTGGGTTTCTCCCTACATCTCCATAGACCAGGAAAAGAGAATGCTTGCTTTGTTCATCTTGTACTATGGACTGTCATTTGTATTGGTGAATTATTACATTACATATTACTTGAGTCCTGCAGAATGCCAGTCATGAGATACATTGGCTAAAACTTTCAATAAAGTAGTTTAAGATATCTGAAAAGGTTAGTAAAACACACTATTATATTAGAGTCTCTAAAAAAACCCTATAATTGTGTGAGTTACTTTTTATTTTAATGTTGCTGTGACCAAATACCTGATGAGACCAACTTGGAGAAGGAAGTTTGTTTTGGCCATGGTATCAGAGGTTCTGTCCATAGTGGGCTGGCTCCAAGGCAGAAGCATCATGACAGTAGGGAATGGCAGAGGGATGCTCTCGGGGCAGTTGGGAGCAGACGGAGTGGGGCATTGCAGAGACCAGGGACAGATATAGTCCCCAAGACCACTCCCCCTGTAGTCTTCCTTTCCCAGCGACCTCCTAACTGCCTGTAGTTATGATGCAGTAAGCCAACTCAAATGATCGAACCATCAGTTAATTTACCACTGATGAGTTTAGAGCCCTGATTCAATTATTTCAGCTCTGAGCATATCTGTATTGCCAACACACGAACTTTTCTGAGAGACATTTCATATCCAAACCATAATAATAATAACAAGAGAACATATTTGGCTTATTTAACTCCTAATTCCCCAAGTATAGCTGGAATTAGAATAAGGCTTTTTTTTAAGCATAATTCAGTGTCTTTCATGGATCAACCATCTGTAAAACTTACTTAAACCTCTTTGCATCCAGAGCCTTGGTTTTCCTCCTTCTTTGCACATCCTAAAGTGGATTCTTCTGTATATGATTTTCTCGTAGTATTATACTTAGATATAGAATGTCTCATAGAGCTAATTTATTAATATTCAGGGTTGATACAGTTAAGGCACACAAGTTGTAATCTCACTATGAATACATCCGTTGTAATAGATGTACTGGGTGGTAACCTAAGGCAGGTTAGTGTGGATGGAGAAGGCAGGTCCCTGGCATGCGGCCTTAGACATTATGCTTATATCTTTGGCTTCCCTTACTTGCCTACTCTCTTTGCTTCTGGTGTGATATAAGAAACAGAGCCCATGAGCTCTCCTTCTCTCTGCTTCTCCTCACAGTGCCCTGAGATCCAAAGACTCTGTCTTGATATGGACTGGACTCAGAATCTCCAAAACACTGTGAACAAATATATCTTTTTTCCTTTAAGTGGTGTGGTTAGGTATACTGCAATCCAGTAGTGAAATGCTGACTGATACACACAGTAAACACTCACACCCCTTAGCACGGGCTTTAGATATTTTTATCTTTGTGACCTTGAGCACGTTATTAATAATTTATTACTTAAGATTCTTGGGGTTATCATTTATGGATTAGGTTAAGCAAAAGGGAAAATTTTCATAACTCAAATAACTGGTTAATACAATGGCAGATGGTAACTCTTGCTCTTAAGTCAATGATTTTCAAAAGAGATGATTTCCCCTGTTCTGGACCTTCCAAGAGACATTTTAAAATATCTTAGGAACCTTCTGCTGTCAGAATTGTAGGAAATGATTTGCAACTAGCACTTAATTACACATACAAAGGTGGGTAGATATCAGCCCGAGACAACTCTCACAGCAGAAAAGCATTGAGTCTAAAATGTCGGTCAAACTGTAGTGGAGAAACTTTGGTTGCAACTGGGTCCAAGTGCTCAGTCATTAGGAATTTGGGGCATTCTTCTCTCATTTCAACTATCAAAATGGCCACTATCCACACCAGATTCACTTTCCAGTTTTATGACCCAATAGAAGACTTCTTTGCCAATTTCAGTTAAAAATACAATAGAATACATTTGCTTGGTCCAAGTCTGTCATCTACACATTACAAAATCAGTCCTCATGGATGTTATAATTGTCTCAACATATGCCATTTCCTGACCTTTAGGAAGATAGCATAAGAATTGGAGATGGGGAACATAAATGAATTAGATCAAAGTAATGTTTATTACACTTTTTAGAATTAATTTCTTATTTTAAAACCAGCATGGTGGCACATGCTTGTAATCCTAGCATTTGGGAGGCTGAGACTGGAAGATTGTGGTTTGCAGACAGCCTCAGCTCCTTAGTGAGACCCTATTTAAAAAAAATAAAAAGAATAAAAAATAGGGCAGGGGGTATAGCTTAGAGGTCAAATTCCCTTGAGTTCCATCCCCAGACCCACAAAAAGGAGAATTAATTTCTTATTTTAAATAGAAAAGATCATTTTTCTAATACAACCTCACTGTGACACTTAGATTTAATGCATGTAAAGACCAAATGTTTAAAATGTAGGAGATATTTAATGAATGGTAGATGATCTGATGAGGAGATATTTGATGGTGGTGCTGATTGAAATACATGTAAGAAAGCAGTATGGGTATTGCTCCCAATCTCTGATATGAAAAGAAAATATCATGTGTAGTCCAGAAATGAGAATAGAAAGCTCATTTGTTTTATGTTTAGTTTTGATTTTTTATTTTCAAATATCAGCAATTAGCTTTGAAATTCACTTGTTTACCAAAGTATAGCACACAATGATTAAATATATCTCACAGATATGGTCTCAGGAGTAGATTTACAGGAGTGAAATATACACAGTTTGAAATGTTTGGTGTCAAGGCAGCATTTAAATCCTCAGACCAATTAAGTCTAATTATTGAGTGAATGGTAATACTTTTCCTCAACAATGTGAAGGTTAAATTAAAATTCGTTTTCAAATTAGAAGGTAACACCTACCCACTGTCAATCAGTCAAATGTTTATTTGAGGATCTGCTTGGGAAAAAAATTCAGAGATTAAAAAATATTAGTTTGAAGTCAATCTTTTGTATTATGAGCCTTACTCTTGGATTCTGTAAAACTCATTTTAACCAGTATTATGGCAAACTGAAAACAGACCTTTTTGAAACTGAACTATACGGTCTAGCAAAGGTTCTCAGCACTTGCCAATTGGAAGTAACTTACAGATTTGGATACTCAGAAACCTTCCATACAGAGTTGGGTAGCAGGCACCAAATTTTACTTCCCCTTAGACGCACTAAAAATGCACAATGATTGCTTCTGTTTGATGTAGCTTTTGCAAAGAAGGGCAAAGGATATAAATAGATAGATAAGCACCCAGCTACAGAGATAAATTCAAGAGAAAGATCTCATGATGGCATTCAGCAATGAAAACAATTTTGTTGGGTATAAAAATTACCGACTGATTATGTACAAAGAATAATAAAAGAACATTTCATGTTTCACCAATTAAGCTATAGCAATGCATCTGCTGAGCTAAAATTGTGTTCACTGGGGCACTGTATGGAAAATGAGTATCACTGAAAGAGATATCAGAAATAGCCAATGCTCACTACACTTTTGGAATAAGGATAGCTTCAGCTTTATATTAATTGTATTTTTAATAATGGCATATTTTATATAAAGAATAATGTGGTGAGTAGTGTGGAGCCCACAGTTCCTCTTCTTTTGTGCATTGTTAAAGTTCCCTTGAATCATCTGGCTCAATCACTGCCTCTCCCAGCCTTTGCCCTTCTTAGGACTTAGCATAGTGTTTCTGTGATTATTAATGTTACATGTAGCTTAAATTAGCCAATCTATAACTTTTTTTTAAAGAAGAACAAATAATATCTCCATACTTCCAGTTTATATGAGTCCCTCTTCTAAGTCATTTTACTTTTTTTAGTTCACATTAACTTAACAATAATCTTTATATATATATATATATATATATATATATATAATCATATCCATTTTCATTTTCCCATTTTTCTTTTATATTTGATAAAAATGAGCACCAAAGAATATAAACAACTTGTCAAGGTTGTATGCCATAATACTAAGCAATATACCAAGTGAAAATATTTAAGAATACACTCCACCTTGAAGGATAAATGTATGCCATTCCAGTGGTTATATAATGCGCTATATAAATGTTTCTTCTTCTCTGAGAAATAGAATAGTCAATTTAAGGTAGGTGGCTATTAGGGATTCCATCAGAGATATTAAATTTTGGAAAGCCGAAGAATCAGAAAGACTATAATATTGTATATTTCATGTAGAATTCCATCATAGCAAGTTTACTGAGCAAGGTGAGTAGAGACTATTACCTAATGATTTCATCTGATGAAATGTTCAACCTCACTGTCACCATGCATAATTAGCTGAAATCATTTACCATAAAAAGAGTATTCTAGTTGAGTGCAGTTGTGCACAACTGTAATCCCAGTAACTGCGAAGCTGAAACAGTGGGATCCCAGGTTCAAGGCCAGCATCAGCCACTTAACTAGGCTCTTAGCAACCTAGTGAGACCCTGTTCCCAAATAAAAAATAAAATAGGGTTGGGAGTGCAGCTCTGAAGTAGAATATCCTTTGGTTTATTTTCCAGCATCACTACTCCCAAAAGAAAAAAAACAGTATTTTATTTTACAAAAAAAAAAAAATGATAAAGCAATACCTCCCACTCCCAGTAGAGCCCATCACTAAATTCTAATACAAACTTTCCGTGTTCATAGCAATCACCACTTAACAGTTAACATACTTCTAAGTTGTATGTGATAAAATGTTACAAAATTGATATAGCCAATTTAAGAAAATTTCCATTGTCAGCAAAAGGAATAAAATTATTAATTTCTAAAAAGCATAATTCTTGAGAGATTTGATAAAATTTTATTTTATCTTTAGTATTAATTTTTTCTTAAGTTCCAACAAAAGACAGAATTTTTAGGATGGAATTTGGACACAAGTGTCCATGAAACCAATATCAATAAATTGCTTACATCTAATATCATGTCTATATTTATAGCAAATGTTTATGTAGCTATATGGTGACCAGTGAAATCTTCTTCTCCATATCCTTTCCCTTTCTAGCTAGGTCAAATAAAATATATTTTCAAAGTATATATGAAATTACTTCCTTTTCTTCATAAAAATGGAAGAAATTTAAGACATTGATTTTTACATTCGGGTCAATACTTGCACTTTCTCTGAAGGAAATTTCCAGCAGTCACAGCAATAAAGAAAAAGTGAACTTGAGTTAGTTTTCCTGGCAGGAAGCTACACTTAACCCATCATAAGATTCATGCAATATCCCCCTGCTACAATCACAGCCCAAGGTATTCAGTGTCAGTCAAAAGGGGAGTATGAAGATAAGGAGACCCTTAATTTCTCCCCACCCATTCTTCTTTCATCACATATTCTTTGATGCCTGCAATTCTATGATTTAATGCTTTTGCTTAAAGAATAGTTTCTAACTAGTTGTATCTGGACTCCAGAAGATGGACAAAAGAACTGGGTGTGGTGATACATGCCTGTAATCCCAGTACTTGGGAGACTGAGACAGAAGGATCACAGATTCAAAACTAGTGTCAACAATTTAGAGAGAACCCCTAACAACTAGTCTCAGCAATTCAGCAAGACTCTGTTTCTAGATAAAAATAACATAAGATGGGGGTGTAACTCAGAAATTAAATGGCTTAATCCCTAGTACTACCACTACAAATATATATATATATATATATATATATATATATATAATCCCTAGTACTACCACTACAAATATATATATATATATATATATATATATATATATATGATTAAAATGTAAGTAAAAGAAGAAACAGGCACAGCAATTTTAGCAATATGCCTAATTCTATTAAGATATTCACAAAACAAAGCTAAATTATCGAGTAATTTATTTGAACTAGTAATAATATATTTATCTCACAGTAATGTTAATTTCTCAATTTGACACCACTGACATTTGGAACAGAATTTTTTATTTTTTTCTGAAACTTTGTGTTCTGTACTCCTGGCCTCCAACCAGCAGGTGTGAGTAGCGCCTTTTTCACTCCCCACCTGCCCACCCGACATCCGGGGCTGCCCAGCAAGTCATGACAACTGAAATCTTCAGACACTGTCCAGGGTCCAGTAGAGACACACTGGCCCTGGAGGGCAAATCCTCCCCAGTTAGAGTCACTGAAATAGAGTCTTGATAAGTAACAAGGACTGGGAATACTTCTCTGCTAGAACAGAAACATCTTGGAAACAGGAGGACTGTGTCTTGGTTCAGTCTGTACCACATCACTTAGAGCTATGCTGCCACGTAGAAGATAACCAGTAAATATTCATGAACTGTATGAGGGGTTGAAGAACCTCACATGATGATGCTCCGTTCCCAAAAGAGAATATGATACAGCTATTAAAAAGTGAAGGGTTTTATTATTTATTTATTTATTTATTTATTCATTTATTTTTGGTACTGGGAATTGAAACCACGGTAAATCAAACCTCTGAGCTACACCCCAGCACTATTTTAATTTTATTTTGAAATAAAGTCTTGCTAGGTTGTTGAGAGTTTCACTACTTGCTGAGCCTGGTCACTAACCTATGATCTTCCTATCTCAGCTTCCCAAGTACTGAAATTACAAGCATATAATACCTCAATTTATTTATCAAGATAGAATTCATGAAATATTAAGTGAAAAAGGACAACTACAAAACAAAAGATGTCTAATTTCTTATTTTGTGATATAAAGAAGTACATCTTGAAGTGTATGTATAAAATGGTGGCAAGCAGAATAGCAGACTGTATTTTCTTCTTATGTTTAATGATATATTATGTGAAATGTTTTCATAATGCAAAATTTGCTTGTCAGTTCACAGAAAATGTAATAAAGAGCTGCCAGCCCAGCACAGTAAAGAAAGTCTTCCTAATCTCTCTTCCATATGACAGTGAGTTTTAGATGTAGTAGAATTTTTTTTTTCTGGGCATAAACTGCTCTCTGAGGAAGCTACTCTCTGGATAAAGCCTGTCACTGCCAGGAAAGCACTGTGTGCCCAGGAGCATCCTGGGTACCACAGACATCTACAAGTCAAGAGTCTTGGTTCTCAACAAGTACAAACTGAACTTCAGAAAGTAATAAACCATCCAAGCTACAGAAGGTAACATCTACTGAGACTTTCAAATGTGAGTTATGATCCCATCTTTATTTTATAGAGAACAAGGCCAAGGAATGAGTCTACTTGAGCATATGGGATTTGACCTCCGCTATGAAGAATGAGTAAGATTCAGATAAAAGCAAGATGGGAAAGCCATCTCTGAAAGGAAGAAAGGACAGGCGTAGTGAAGACAGGCAGAAGGCATCAGCGATGCTCATCTCTGTGGTACAGGGAGATGTGAGGACCACCTACCAACAGAGATGCAGCTGGCATCTTAAGAAGACAATTTCTTATTCAGTAGAAAGTAGAAATGCCCCAGAATTAGCAGAGCTTTTAGTAGCTTTGGTTGATAGCACCAACTGGCAGACGCAACAGCCCTCAACAAAGACAATTGTACACAGATCCTCTTTGGGACATTGGGTCTCATTAATTATTATTGTTTTATTCTGTTTCTCAATGATCCTGAACAGCACCCAACCCTTATAAAAATGGACCACAGCCACTCATTCCCAAGGTTGTACTACACACCGCCATGTACAGTGGAGAGCTATTAAGACCCCATAATCTATTGTCTGGTGTTTGAGGCTGGCTATGTGTTCCTATACTTCTTATCACATTTCAAATGGACACTGTACAAATTCTGAAACTTTTTGATGGTAAAAAAGACTCTGCAGTCAAACAGATTGAATTCAAATTTAGGCTTTCTCATTTTGGGGTTGTATAATTTTAGACAAGTTACTCTACCATCCAAGTCTCAGTTTTTTTTTTAATTGCAAGATTGAGGTGTTGGTGAATGTATGTGTTATGTGTTGCATTGAGTCCTCCCTAAGAAGATATATTGAAGTAGTCATCCTTGTTACCTCTGAATACACCTCTTATTTGCAAATAATGTCTTTGAATATAGATATAATAAAGGAGAGATGAGGTCATATTGAATCAGAATAGGTAACAACCCAGCACATATGATGTCAGTATAAGAAGAAAAAGAGATGCACATAGAGGATACCATTTTTTAAAACAGGAGGAACTTGGAGCTACATAGGACCAAGCCAAGGGACGCCGAGAGCAAGAGAGCTTTCCCGACAAGTTTCAGAGTGTTCCTGGCTCTGAAGGCACTTTGGATTTTGAACCTTTATCTTGGAGAAATATTGGAAAGTAGATTTCTGTTGTTTAAACCTCTCAGTTTGGGATATTGTTACAGTGGCTTAGAAAACTAACACGGGATGTTGAAAACACTAGTGAAATTTGAGTGAGAGTTGCCATTGAGTTACTTTAATTGTGTCAATCAATATAATACAGCAGAGTCATCTAAGATATCACCATTGAGAGAAGCTATGTGATGAGTACCAGGACTTTGTCCTGATTTTCTGCAACATTGAGTGAATCTATAATTTTTTAAAACAATAAAAAGATAGGACAAATGAGAAAATCATTAGATGGTACATGCAATATATATATATATATATATATATATATATATATATATATATATATATATATATATATTGTTATAGTTGTGTTGTTTCTTTTATTTTTTCGTGATTACTGAAGATTGAACCATTGAACCCAGGGGCATTTTGTCTCAAAGCTATACCTCCAGCCCCCATTTTATTTATTTATTTTTTAATTTTGAAACAGGGTCTTGTTAAGTTGCAGAGAGTCTCAAAAAGAAGCTGCCATCCTCCCGTTTCAGCCTTTTAAGTACTGGGATTAAAAAGGTGTTAATGGATTAAATCACGCAAGTAACATTGCTGGGAACCTTGATCGAGTTAAAAGATTAGAGTAGTAGAATCATACTAAAAATAGTTTATAGAAGTACTATCAACTATTCACCTTTTTGACATTCAATATATAAACCTCAGGAGAGGGCAACATAAGGTTTATACCTTGTTTCTAGCAACAACAGAGTTGCAGATTTTCTTCTTAGTATCTTTGTCCAGCTCTCTTAAATTTGGACTCTTAGTTTATATGGAATGTTTTTGTTTGTGTGTGAGTTTATTCAATTTCTTGGACCCTTTCATGGTGGGTGTAATGTTTGTTTATAGATACCCTGCCATTTCCTGCACTATTGATTGATTGATTAATTGATTGATTGATTGATTGTGTGTGTGTATGTGTGTGTGTGTGTTTTGTTGGGAATTGAACCCATGGGCATTTTACTTCCAGCCTACACCCTCAGCCCTTTTATTTTTTGTTTTAACACCAAGTCTCATTATTTTTGTAAGAGTCTCATTAAGTTGTTGAGCTTGGTCTTGACCCTGAGGTCCTCCTATCTCAGCCTTCTGAGTGCCAAGATTACAGGATGCACCACCGTGCCTGGCCCCTGCCTCATTTCAATCTTGTCAAGATTTACAGTGATAAATCCAGTGTAGCAGGTGAGGGTGGCCATTTCTTCAAGCTGGAGTTCTTATGTGAACACTTTCAGGCTTCACACCCCACAGTTTTACGTGAAAACCTGAGAGCTTTGGTGCCCGTCTTGTATGGGGAGCTATGACTTACCCCTGGCATTTTAGAAAACCAAACCTCTCAGCTCTAAGCTTCTTCCTACTAGCTGTTCAGGGGTTGCTTTTGATTTGAGTTCTTGGGTTGCAGCCAATGTTCTGCCTTTGACAAGCAGAGAATATCTACCAACTGTGCTGTAAGGAATGAAGAACAGCTGGGAGGTGGATATAGCAGGCAGAGAAATCACAGTATACCAATCTCCTGAGAGTCATTCACTCATTCATCCAATTGAAGAACACTTACTAAGCATGTTTTACGAAGCATTAGAATTGCGGTTATTTCTGGGGAAAAAGCAAAGGTCCTCTTTCTATGAAGCTAATATGCAGGAGTAGGGAAAGCAGGCAATAAACAAGAAATAAATCAGGTAGGTGACCCTTCTATAGTAGATGACATATAAAAAGTAAACCAGGCCAGTCATGGCGGTGCATATCTGTAATCTCCATACTTGGGAGACTGAAAATTGAGGATCACAGGTTTGAGGCCATCCTTAACAACTCAGGACCTCAGCCACTCAGTGAGACCCCATTTCAAAATTTAAAATAATAATATGCAACTCAGAGGTAGAATGACCCTGAGTTCAATCTCAAGTGCCACTGCCCAAAAACCAAACCAATAAAAGTGGTCAGTGATCTTTATGGGTAAATAGAGAATGTTTCCTGAAGAGTTCATATAATTGATGTTCAGACTTGATGCAATCAAGTCACGAGGGTTTATCATCTCATCAATGGATAAATCCATTGTAATGGGTTTACGAGGTGGTAACCTAGGCAGGCGGAGTGTGGCTGAAGAAGGTGGGTCCTTGAGTGTGTGGCCCTAGGGACTGTGCTCGTGTCTTTGAGTCAGCTTTCTCACTCCCTTGCTTTTGGCCCCTGTAATGTGAGAAGAGAGCCCTTGCTCACACTTTCTTTTTCTCTTTCTCTCTCTTTTCTCCCTCTCTCTTCTCTTCTCATCTCTTCTCTTCTTCTCTCCTCTCCTCTCCTCTCTCTATCACTTTCTCTGCTTCCTGCCACCATGCTTGAGATTCATAGACCCTGGCCTCACATGGAATGAACCCCAAATCTCCAAAACTGTGAGCAAATAAATCATCCTTCCTCTCGGTTGTGCGGTCAGTTGTTTCAGATCACAGCAGTGTGAATGTTGTCTGACACAGTGATGGAAGATTAATGAGTGGGGTGACAGAGTATCACTGCACAAGCTTGCAGAAAAGCTGACTTTTGAGCTGAGACCTGGGTGAGGTCTAACCAGCTCCATTGAAATTGAAAAGCCATATATGCCAGGCAGAAGGTATACAAAAGCCAGGACAAAGAGGTCTTCTATCACTTAAAAGAAAAAAATAAAAGGCCACTGAGACTCACGTATAATGAGCAAAAAGCAGAGTCACATGTTGTTAATTCAGAGTCAGTGAATCAGGGTATGGACATCTGAGATGTGGCTTGATGAGGTCCAGTTCCATTCTCATGACAGGAGAAGCTTTTGGATGGTCTTAAGATGTAAGGAAGAAAGAAAGGAGAGCCAAGGGAGACAAGATAAAAGATGTCAAAATTCCAAGGAGAAGATTCTTTCTAGGGAGACTTTAGCTTATAATCCTAGATAAAATATTTGTTCAAACAATTCAGTTGCCTATGTGACTGACACATACTTCACTCATGAAACTCCGAAGCTGAGTGTCAGATGAAGGAGCCTCCACCTATTCAGCCAGGTAGTCACTTCTGCTCCATCCTGCAGAGGAGCATGGACACGGGCAAGTTACTTATATTTAAGCTTCATTTTCTCATTCTCTAAATGAAGCTATACTGAGATAAATCTTAACTGAGTCCCTGGGTTCTAGTAAACATATATTCAATGTGATTTTTGAGAATACCAGCATGCTCACCATCAGTAACCTGATATAATCTATTAAGGAAGTGGGATTTCTATATAAAACTTATAAAATATAAGTTATTTTGAAGTAGAGACTCTGTTTTTCTTCTCACTACTCTTTTCCCCAATGCTGGGCCAACGTATTTTTTTTTTGCATGCTGTTAGTAATTAACAAATATTTGTCAAATGAGCAATGCAAAGAAGGAAGTAATTGCTGAGCAAGCATTTGACAAATTAGTTAGCGGAATCATTTACTTCTGGATTTTCAGTGAGCTGCATTTCATGAATTCTGTTTGTTTTATATTTGTTCTCAGTCATATGGTAATATTTTAAAGACTCCTGCGATGAAACCCTGGTTGTTAGCATCTGCTTTGTGAATTCCACAAATGAGAAGCCCTGCATGAGAGATGGTCGCTTGTTACGTATAGCTCTTGTATCTATCTGAAAGAGACAATATCTTTTTGATAGAATGCATCTACTTACATAGAGCCATGGCTGCGTTGTAGGAGATGGCCATACATATTTCACATTATCCCTAAGCCAAGGCTCTGGAGTGAAAAATGAAGGTTGGGGCTGTCAAACTCAGAATTTGGGCAGATGTTTTGATACAAGATCTGTCTACGCTGAGAATTAATGTACCTAGACTGAAGGAGAAAGCTTCTGGAAGAAAAGATATATTCCAGCAGAGATATTGATTTAGGGCTCGAGAGAAATGCACATCAGTTAACCATGTCTTGTGCATAGTAGGTATCCATGAAATTTGGCAGAATAGTCCTGACTTTGGTCAGTAACAATAGGAAATGAAATGAACTTGTATGAAAAAGATAATGGACAATGTGTGTGTGTGTGTGTGTGTGTGTGTGTGTGTTACTGGAAATTGAACCCAGGGGTATCTACCTCTGTACCTCTGAGCTACACCCCCAGCCCTTTTATTTATTTATTTATTTTTGAGATAGGGCCTCACTCAGTTGCTGAGGCTGTCCTTGAACCTTCAATGCTTGTCTCAGCCTCCCAAGCATTGGAGTTAAACATATGTGCCACCACATCTGGCAACAATGATGTTTCATGTTAAAACAATTCTTTTTGGGTAATAAGATCATTCAGATTCATAGCATTTTCATGCTGTGTCTCTTTGAGAAAGATCCTTCTCTCAGTGAAGTCTCAAAGTGATCATCTCTCAAAGGATTTAAGAACATGTACCTTGTGGTGGGGCTGTTATCAATATTGTATAAGATAATGTGTTAAGCACAGAGAAAGTCTTCTACTCACATTAATTAATGGTTCTGCTATTGGTGTTATTGCTGTTTTATTATTAAATGTTCAACAATTCAGCTATAAACATGATGTTACATGCAGAAGCACAGATAAGGTATTTCTAATTCCATTCATGATGGAATAATGGATGATGATTAGACTCACCCCTCATAGCCCAAAACCATAAAAATTAATAGAAGACATGAAGCCATTGGTAGAATTTATCTAATTAATAGGAAAATAAAAATCATATAATAATCATAGTAATTAAGAAAAGCACTTGAGAAAATTGAAGGCTTACTCAATCTGTAACATTTCATGATAGAAATCTATGAAATTCATGCAGGTATCATCTACCTAATTGTGAAAGACACAAAAAATTTGCCCTTAAGGAAACCATGCAGAAATATATGTTCTCACCAATTTTATTCCATATTTTATTGGATGGACCAGCCAGTGAAATAAGGCCAAAATAAATTACTATACATGTAAATACATTAAAATGAAATTAATTCATAAGAAATAAAGCCTTAAGATAGAAAATAAAGTGTTTTGTGGTTGATATAGTTATGTAGATGTTTTTAAAACTACTAAACACAATACAAGTATTTAACAATGTTTCAAAATTAAATATCAATATACAAAATAAAACTACATTTCTGTATACTTTAAAATTTTATGTACTAATTACAGTAGCTTCATTCTACATAAAATATCAGAATAAATTTTATGTAATATATGTAAGACCCCTGTGTTAGCTTTCTGTCACTGTAACAAAACACCTGATATAACTTTTAAAGAGAAAAGGTTCATTTATTTGGATTCACAGCTGGTAAGTTCCAGTTTGTGAACCACTGGCCACAGCATTGAACCTCTGCTGAGGCTGCAAATCAAGTGGATTCAGTGGCAAGGTAACACTGTTCACCTTGTGGCCAGGAAGCAAAAGAGATGGAGTGGGAACAACCACAGAATCACCTTCAAGCCCACATCCCCAGTAACAGAGAAATTCCTCTAGATCTCATTTCCTAAAGGTTCTACAACCAACCAGTAGTGCAACAGAGGGGCCTTCAGGGAAAACTCAAGATCCTATAACAACCTCTGTACTGAAAACTACTAATTATTGTAGAAAAAAAGAGAAGCAAAATACATGAAGAACTATACTACATTTATAACTTATAAGACCCAGTATTAGGATATTCATTTTCTTATTGAAAAGAGTTTCTTTTAATTCATCTATAGATTCAATATAATACAAATCATAATCCCAGTGAGTATTTCGTTGTTAACTTGACAAGTAGATTCCATGGTTTACACAAAAGCAAATGAAATAAGAACAACTGAATATTCATAAAAACAAAATGTGAACCTCAAAGACAATGACCAGGATAGTACCAATGCAAAATTTAAATCAAACACGCCCCTAAACATAGCTCAAAGTATAAAGCCTTAAAAATAAAGTATAAGAAAATATCTCTGTGATTACACATTAGGCAAAGATTTCTTGAGACATACAAAAACTGACTCTACAAGAATAACATCCAGAGATTCAACTTCTGTTTATTAGATATTACTAAAAATATACATTTGTGCCAGAAATAAAAAAAATCTATAATCTGTGAAGAAGGACTAGAAAAATAATAGAAAAATAATAAGTACAGGAAAAGGTATTTGACAAAGAAAGATATGTAAAATAGGCAGCATGTAAATTAAAGACTTCCAGTATTAGTAACCAAGATATGACTCCAATGCACCAACAAAAAATAAAATAAGATAACTAAAAGCCACAACGAGCCACCACTGCATGCATAGTAGAATGGTTCAATTTAAAGCACATTCCCATGCACACACACATCAAAAGTTGGCAAGGGTAGCCAACAATCAAAATTTTCATATGTTACTGGCTGGCGTGTAAAATTCCATGACCATTTTGAAAATAGTTTGGCATATATAAAGTAGACTATATACCAATATATAAAGAAGACCATACATCAGGAATTCTACTCTCTGTTATTCTGTGACACAAAGACTCTGCTCTCAACTATTTACCCAAGAGCAAATATGTAAATTTTTCATGGTACTTGGGATTGAACCCAGGCATTCTACATCCAAGCTCTACCCTCAGCCCTTTTCTATTATTTTTTAGAAACAAGGTCTTGCTAAGTTACTGAGTGTTTTGCTAAGTTGCTAAGATTGTTCTTGAACCTCTGATTCCTCTATTTCAACCTCCCAAGTACTGGGATTACAGTTGTATATCACAACACTTGGAAACTCTTTGTGTATATATATAAATTTGTATGTGTGTATATTTATATATATATGTGTGTGTGAATATATATAAATTTTACATATAATTGCATATATGTGTGCATAAATTTATATATACATATAAATAATGTATGTGTATATATAAATGTATGTATATATAAATTAGTATGATTTGTATATATATAAATCTGTATGTGTGTATACACACACACATACAGAGAGAGACAGAGAGAGAGAGATAAAGAGAAAAATTTTTTTCCAAGGCCTGTGAAATGGAGTGAAGGGAAGAATGTGTGTCTTGACTCTTGGGAAAATGAAGAGATGGATGTGTAATGCAGAATGTTTTCTACTTTCTAAATAAAACAGTTAACAGCTACCACCACATTACAGCAAAAACTTTCTTACAATGTTACATTTCTTTTTCTCTCCCTCTTGAATCCTAAATAGGCTGGTACATTGAAAACTCAAAATGGAATCATTGAATGACATTATATAACATTCTCTCCCTTTTTTCTTATGAAAGTGTCAGCATCTCATCTAACCTTGGAGAGGAGCTGTTGGCTGGCTGAGTCATCTGAGTCAGTGAGAGGCTCTACCCCTCCTGCCCTCTCTTTTCAAATCAAACAGGAAGCCATTGTTTTCCCTGTGGACTAAGTGATGAAGGTTTTTTTTTTTTTTCTTACATCAAGCAGTTACAAGTTTATCGACTTTATGTGTTCAAGTTATTACCCTAAGTAGCTCTTTATGGCATTCTGAGAGGATAAAGTGATTTTCTAAGGGATAACAGAAGAATTTTTTCGAAATACAAAAAATGCAGAACTAATTCAATATTGGTCTCAGGAGCTGGGTGTGGTGGTGTACACCTGTAATCCCAGTATTTTGTATGCTAAGACAGGAGAAACAGAGTTTCAAGGTCAATATCTGCAACTTAACAAAGCCCTCTTCAACTTAGTAAAACCCTGTTTCAAAATATAAAGTTGGATGAGGGTATATCTTGGAGGTGAGACGGCCCTGGGTTCAATCTCTAATTAGAGAGGAGAGGAGAGGAGAGGAGAGGAGAGGAGAGGAGAGGAGAGGAGAGGAGAGGAGAGGAGAGGAGAGGAGAGATAGAGAGAGAGAGAGAGAGAGAGAGAAGAAGGAAGAAGGAAGAAGGAAGAAGGAAGAAGGAAGAAGGAAGAAGGAAGAAGGAAGAAGGAGAAGAGGAGGAGGAGGAGGAGAGAGGAGAGAGGGAGGGTGGGAGGGAGAGAGAAGAAGAAGAAGAAGAAGAAGAAGAAGAAGAAGAAGAAGAAGAAGAAGAAGAAGAAGAAGAAGAGGAGGAGGAGGAGGAGGAGGAGGAGGAGGAGGAGGAGGAGGAGGAGGAGGAGGAGGAGGAGGAAAAAGAAGGGGAAGGAGAGAAGAGAAAGGACAATAAGAAAAAGAAAAGTGTGAGAGAGATATCCAAATATTGCAAATAATTTTTGTGCACTCTATAAACCTGACCTCATTTACACTTGCATAGGTACTGTGGTGGCATGGCCTCTATCTCAGTCCACAGATATTATGGTCAGTGAAAAGAGAAGCTAGCAGTTGAAATTAGGTCATGTTGACCCCACATCCTCTGCATACACATCAATGTGTTTTACTATTTGAAGTATCTTGTATCTTATCACAGCTCATTTGATGGCTAGTTTCTCATAAGCCAAAGAATCACATAAGCCAAAGAATCACGAGATTTTAACCTGTTGACCTTTGATTCAACTATGACAGATTATTCATCTTTAAACATGGGATGCAGGGTGAACTCCACACCAAGGATACAAAGTCCTTCAATTTGGTTAACCCTACCATGGACTCGAACGTAGTTAATTCTCCTCAACTTTTCACTCAGGAAATAGAAAACTCCTCCTGATGAAGTAGAAGCTGTTAGTAATGAAATTCAACGTTTTATTTTAGCTCTTCATGCTGGATAATTGAACACCATGGTCCAGTCTAGCTTTTTTTCCATCTTTTTCCTTCCTCAGAGTGATTTTATTCATGCCCATGTGTTAAATTACTGGGTCTCTGCACCTATTTTCAAATCTTATACGGAAGCTCATGTATCTTCTTTATGTTCCAAATCCTGTGTTCAATCCACCCATTCCTTATCTATTTGGAAATTGCATCAACATCTAGAATTCAGTGGGTCCCAATCCAAACTTAGTCTCTTCTTTGCAAAATAAATGTTATAAAGCTGAGGGAGAAAAATTATAAAGAGAAGTTTTAAAAGAGAAAAAGGAGGAAGGAGGAAGAAACATAGGAACAGCCAGTCTCGTGGCCTCTGACATGCACTTCAATGAAGGGCATCTACAGTCACCCAGTGGCCAACCAGGTGCCAGAGAATCACATTAAATTACCTCTCCTCAACCCATGCAGCCAATTAATCACTAGGACTCATGGTTTTACATTCTAAATCTCTCTCTCAAATATGCATGTTTTTCTTTAATGCTTTTGCAACTACTGGTTGCCGAGTCTCTTAACATCTGCTCTCAGAAATCAATCTCAAATTTCTCAAGGGGTCTCCAGATTTTCTTCTCCATCCCTCCAATGCCAGCTCCATGCTTCAAAAGGGGATGAACATTCTGAGAGGGAAATCTGAACAGGCCACTCCTTGCTTCTAGATTGGTGTACAGTATAAGTTATGGGTATGTACTACGGAGCTGGATTACCTGGGTTTGACAGGTTAATCTCTTTATGCATTCGGTTCCTTTAATTGACTTAGAAATGATAATAATGATGCCTCTGTCTTTGAGTTCTTATGCCATTAAATGAGTAAATAGATGAAAAGCATGCTTTTGAATTTATCTCTTCTATCAAAGTGAAATGCTTATCTTTTGACTAACATCTTCCCAGCCTACTCTCCCCAACTACCCCTGTCCCTGGTTAGCACCATTCCACTCTCAGTGTCTATAGGACAATCCTATTCGATGGCATATACGGGTGAGACCAGGGCCTGTTTGTCTTTCTGTTCCCAGCTTATTTCACTTAACATAATACCCTCCAGGTTAAACTATGCAAAGAAGAAGGTTTCTTCCTTTTGATAGCTTAATGGCCCTCCATTGTGTATTTACGCTGCATTTTCCTGATCCATTCACCGAGTTAGACACTTTGGTTGGTTCCTTGCCTTGGTCATTGTAAATAATGTTGCTATAAATGCCAAAGTGCCGATACTATTTGACATACTAATTTCATTTTCTCTGGATGGATACCCATGTGTGAGATAGCTGATCATTTGGTAGTTCTCTTTTTAATTTTAAGGACCCTCCAAATTATTTTTCTTAATGACTGGAATCTACATTCCTACCAAGGGTATAAAAGCAGACCCTTTTCTCCAGATCATTGCCAACATTGGTGTGAGGTTTTCCTCTAATAGTTTTATAAGTGTTCAATTCATGGTGACCTGATTTTTGCATGTGGTATTAGATATGGGTCTAATTTAATTTTTTTCTGCATGTAAATCACCAATTTTCGCATTACTGTTAATTGAAGAGATTTATTGAGGAACTTCGCATTGTTTTGATTTGTGTAGATGCTATAAAATATGGATTTAATTTCATTTTTCTGCATGTTAATATACAGTTTTTCAAATATTATTTATTGATGAGGCTAGTCTCCTCCCACTCTGTCTTCTGAGCACCTCTGTCAAAAATTGGTGGGCTCTACATGTGGGCATTTATTTCTGGCCTTTTTATGTATGGTCTCCTGCCAGTACCATAAGTGTGGTTACTATTGCTTTGTGATACATTGTGAAATGGGGCAGTGATACCTCCAGCCTTACTCTCTTTCATCAAGATTACTTTGTTTCCATACAAACTTTGAGGTCATTTTTTCTATTTTTGTAAGAGCTGTCATGTACATTTTGATAGTACTTGTATCAACCCTATAGATCACTTCAGTAAGGGTGAGAATTTTAAAAATATTAACTCTTCTATTTCTTAAATATGTGATATATTTCCATTTGTTTATATATTCTTCAATTTCTTCCATCAATGTTTTATAGTTTTCAGTATATATTTCTTTTACCTCTTTGGTTAATGTATTCCTTATAGTGTTGTGTGTGTGTGTGTGTGTGTGTGTGTGTGTGTGTGTGTGTTATTATATCACTTTCTCAGTATCTTTTTAGTTTTCTTTTTAGTGTTTAATAACACTGAGATTTTTGTTTTTTGTTTTTTGCCAGGCAAAGTATTACATGCCTGTAACCTCAGTATTTGGGATACTAAAACAGGAGGATCCTAAGTCAGAGAGGTCAGTGTGCAGTAACTTAGCAAAACCCTGTTTCAAAATTAAAAAAAAAAATAAAATATGGATGGATGCATAGCTAAGTGGTAGAATACCTCTGAGTTTATTCCTCTGTACCATAAAAAGATGCTGATTTTGTATGTTGATTTTTTATTCTGTGTCTAATGATTTATTTATGAGACCTAACAGTTTTCTGGTGGAGTCTTCAGGATTTTCTCTATATGGCATCATTGTCATCTTCACATAAAGACAATTCAATATCTTCTTCTCTGATCTGGATGCCTGTTGTCTCTTTCTCTTGAATAGTTGCTGAGCCAGCCCTCCAGTTCTGTGTTCAATAGAGGTGGTGAGACTTCCTTGTCCTGGTCCAATTTTAGAGAAAAAGCTTTCTAGGCTTTTTTTTTTTATTAAGTATGTCAGCTGTGGGTATGTCATTTCTGGCTTCTATTGGATTGAAATTAGTATTGACATTGGTATATTAGAGGATATCTCCCCTATCTCCTCTTGTGACTATTTTTTGTCCCATTTTCTTGAACTTGACAATGAGAAACTATAACCCTGGTCATAATTTTTATTTGATTTTTCCCACTTTCTCACTGGTAAGTCACTGTGACTATTGATTTTCAAAAATTTAATAAAACACTGTCTCTCATAACCATTGTGATATAAATTAACACCACTTCATACTCAAAGATCACTGTAGAATTATAATGTGAGGAGTTATAATTTGCCTGTTATAACATTTTTAAGTTAACAGGAGAAACTTATAAGAGTCCTGCTAAATTCATTATCAATTCCAAAGAAATTTTCACATATGCATGAGAAACACTCATAGCCATTTAATTATGCTTCTGTTATATAAAAATCACATTTAATATTTTAATGTTTAATGTTTTTTTTTTCCTTCATGAATTGCTAGTAGTGATACAGATACAGCACCATATTATATTTGAAAATACAATGAAGGTTTCCTTATGTGGTCCCAAAGATAGTGGATTAAACTGATAAATAAAAGTGAATTGTAGCAACATTTTCTAAACTGATCTTCAAAATCTCAAGTTGCTACAGCGCTCTCTCTCTCTCTTTCTCTCTCTCTCTCTCTCTCTCTCTCTCTCTCTCTATATATATATATATATATATATATATATGTGTGTGTGTGTGTGTGTGTGTGTGTGTGTGTGTGTAGAAAAAAATCTGGATGTGAGCTGTTACAAAATATGACTTGATCAAGAATAGAAAATTTTTAAATGTAGAAAATATTGCCCAGCATTCGCCACACTGTCTCAAAGAATAAATGATGAGTAACTTTCTAATCACATCCACTGAGGTTTTCTGTCTATTGGATGAGCAAATTAAAACAATAATAAAAGACCTAAAATAACAATCCAGCTTTCCCTTTCATCTCAATTGTCCCTGAGACCAAATTAATCCTTCTCATGCTAAGAACAGCCCCCGACATAAGTAAAGACTTCCCAAAGAAAAATTTTATTTCAAATTTCTTCATTCACTATCTACCCCCCTTCTTGTCATCTGAATTTTAATCCTAAAGGATTCCTTTATGTCCTTTTGAGAATGAAGTGGTGATTTAATAGCTGCCACCCTATTCATCCATCTAGTCATCTTTCCATCCGTTCATGCATCCTTTAAGTCTGACCTTCTGCTAACAATTTCCTGTGACCCTTAATTTCTCCTTAATGAATCACAGTTCACACCTGGGGAGCATAGGTGGGGTGATGTTTCTCTCCATCTGTTGTTTTTCATGTTAAATTTAGACATCTCTGGCAGTGCCCAGATTTGATAATGATAGGTGAGGGTGTGTTAGGTATGTGCTAACACAAAGGTATTTTATAATTCCTGCATGTAATGAGTAATTTCCAACCCACTGCAATCTCTTTTGGTTGCAGTAAACCTTAACTACCAAAAATTCAGCTGGAAGTGTTCACAAAATAACCTTTCAAGTGATTTCTTTTTTTTTTTCTCTCCCGATATCATTTGAAGCATGATGCCCAGTGAGGTAGAACTTTAATTTGTATTTATTCACTTATTTATTTAAATAAAGGAGCTGGCACTTGAAAAGCATTTTGCTTGTTTCCATATCTGGGGATAGTACTACCCATTTATCTTGAGCTGATACATATATATATATTTTTCTTCTCCAGCTTATAGTTTGGGGGAGAAAGTGAAAAAAAATTTGCATTAGGAGCCCAGGGACTTCCTTGAGGAAAAGGATGATTTCAATGCAGACTCCTCTTGTATTTTCCGTAGTTTCAAACATTGCCTAAAGAACCCGGGGATATGACTGGGACATGCTGGCAGGAGAAAAAGCAGAAAGTGCTCAGGAAGCTAACCACAAAGAAAAGAAAAATTACAACAAGATATAGAAGCATACACCTGTAATCCCAGTACTTGGGAGGCTGAGACAGAAGGATCACAGGTTTGTGGCCAGCCTCAACAATGTAGAGAGGCTTTCAGCAGCCAACATGACCCTGTTTCCAAACAACAAAAAATTTTAAAAGGGCTAGAGATATAGCTCAGAAGTAGAATGTCCTTGGGTTCAATCTCTATAACAAAAAGATAAATAAATAAATAAATAATAGAAAAAAAAAAAAAAGATGAGTAAGCCAGGCTTGGTGGCGCAGGCCAATAATCTCAATACTTAGGAGGCTGAGAAAGGAGAATCATGGGTTAGAGGACAACCACAGCAAGCAATGAGGCTCTCATCAACCTAGAGACCCTATTTCCAAATAAGAAATAAAATCAGGCTAACGCCTACAGCCTGTAATCCCTTTTCTTGGGAGGCTGAGACAGGTGGATCGTAAGTTCAAGGCCAGTCTCAGCAATTTAGTGAGACCCTCTTTCAAGATAAAAATTAAAACAGTGCTGGGGTGTTACTCAGAAGTAGGATACCACTGGGTTCAATTCCCAGAATCAAGGAAGAGAAAGAGAGAAAGAAAAAGAGAGTATCTAAAAGGGTTAGAATTAAGATAGAGAGTAATTAAACACTTAAATGGACATCAGTGCACGTATGAAGCCCAAGCTTTCTCTCAGAAGCACCTCTCCTTCCACTTTAGAAAACGACTTTTAGTCATTGAATTCCTTCAAATGAACAAACCCTCTCACTGTCTATCAAACACATATAGAATAGTAACTCCAAAGAAAAAGATAAATGTGGCTTAAGAAGGAATTTAATTTCTAGCAAAACTCTCATTATTAATATATGAATTCAGAGTTAGTAACAAATTATGATAAGTAAAATGCTAATGGATGCTTGGAACCTCACTCTAGAGCTTCTTGATAGAGCCTTTGGTAGGGCCATTCCAAAAAAATGACTCAACTAAACACACCAAATATTTATGTTATATATGTACACAGATAAGCTATTTTTAGTTTGTTGTATAGTTTAGAAGTATGTTTAGAAAATAAGATAGGTGGCAGCCATAATGAAAAGTAAAGGCACACAAAGTAGGTGCAAGCCTGTGATCAGAGTAGGTGAGAGGCTGAAACAGTAGGATCATAGGTTCAAGGACAGCTTCAGCAATTTAACAAGTCTCTCAGCAACTTAGCCATACTCTGTTTCAAAAGTTTAAAAGACTATTAATAAAAATAAGACTAGGGGTGTGACTGAGATGTAGAAAGCTCCTGTGTTCAATCCCTAAGAACAACAAGAAAAAAAGTGGATACAAATGTACACTGTCTAAAAACTGGCTGTCAGTTAAAGCCCTACAACCCTCCCCTTGGTCACAAATGGGCCTCAGAACACCGTAAGAGAATCCATTTTGCTCATTTTACAGCTTAAGAAACCAGCAATGAAGGACATAGAGACCTGCAGTGGTCGCTGCAGGGGCCCAGGGTCTTCTGATGTCTAACTCAGAGGGCAGACCTCTGGCTTCAACCTGAGAAAGTCACAGAGGGGTGCCTTTACCTGGGGACAGACAAGAAGGGGTTTGGAATGATGCTGTGCGATCATTTCACAGCTCCAATTGCAGATAGAGCACTTCCTCCTCCCCTTCTCAACTTACAAAGCAAAATCCACATGCTAAGAATATCCCCGTTGCTGGTGCAAAGTGAGTGATTTCGCATTTTACAAAATGACGCAAACACAGACCAGCATTGCTGGTGCTGGCTACCTGCTGGCTTTGACGCTTTGGCAGGTTCAAAGCCAGCTGCTATGTCCCCCCTTTTAAGCTCTAGGAACACCTGCCACTAACAAGGGTCTCACTCATTCTTTTGCTTTTCAAAAAGATATGTGTGGGAAAGTAGGATCTTAAAGTAGAGCCATAGAAACGCCAAGAGCAGCCGGTCACCGCGCTCTGCTGCGGGCTGGGACTGAGCCAAGTTCCTATTTAATTTTTCAGGTTAGAAAATATAGGCCAATTTGGGCCCTCTGGATTTATCATTTAAAGAGTTGCTTCACATTCGGGGTAGTGACGAGTACCTAAGTAATTTCAGTACTTAAGAGGCTAAAACAGGAGGATCACAGGTTCAAATCCAGACTCAGCAATTGAGCGAGGCCTTCAGGCACTTAGTAAGATCCTGTTTCCAAATAAAAATTTAAAAATAGAGCTAAGAGTATAAGTAGGAGGTGTGTTGCCCCTGGGTCCAATCCCTAGAACCACAAAAAATAAAAATCACAGATAGAAAGATAGGTAGATAGGTAGATAGATAGACAGATAGATAAACAATTGCTTCAGCTGGGTGTGATGGCCTAGGCTATTAATCCCAATGCTTTGGAGGCTGAGACAGGAGTTTCACAGGTTCAAAGAAGCCAGCCTCAGCAACTTAGTGAGGCATTGTTTTTAAATAAAAAAAAAAAAATAGGGCTGCCGCTTGTGTAACTTTAAGATAGACCGCCCCTGGTTTCAATCCCTAGCAACACACACACACACACACACACACACACACACACACACACACTTGCCTCAACAGTTTATTTTAATTTATTATTATTTTGTTTTGGTACTGGAGGCAGAGACATTCTACCTCTTAGCCATGCCCCCAGTCCTATTTTAATATGTTATTTGGAAACAGGATCTCTTCAAGTGCTCTAACAATTTATGTGGTTCCCTGAACACTTGCTGGGCACCTACAAGCTAGACACTTGGTAGCTATGCAACCTGAAATATGCTGGCTTCTCTGGGCCTTGGTTTTCTAATCTTTAAAATCAGAGTTTAATACTATCTACCTCATAATATTATATTACAATTAAATGAAGAAAATGCATAAAACACTGAGATGTTCTATGTCAGGCAGCATCAAACTATTATTACTCTTAGTATTGCCTAAGTGTGCTCACATTTAATCTTCTGAAGCATCCATCAGGCAAGTGTGCCTGGGAGAAGGATAAGAAGCCAAAACACATAAACAAATTGCCTGTGGTTATGGACTGACCGCCCGTGGAGGCTGTCAAGCATCTTGGTAAAAGCTCAGACTCTGAGTCAAGTCCCAGGGCCTCTATTTACTGACTGTGTGCTATTTATTGTGCAGGTTTACTACCCTTCAAGGCCTAAGTCTTCGAATGTGTAAGGTGGAGTCCAAAGTATTGTGAGGAGAAGTGCATCTATGAGCGGATACTTGTGAAGTTTAGAAACCATTCCTGGCATGCTATAAGTACTTTCTGAGCAGGCCAAAAATTCTCCTGGAATCCAGGGCTGGATTCTGTTCATTCTGATTTCATTTTAATAATGTTTACCAAACTTGCCAGCACTAACAATTGCCTGGAAGTGAATTTCAAACTATGTATCCCGGGGTCCTTGCTTTGATCATCTGACCAGGCAGGTCTAGAGTAGATCACAGAAATATTCATTTTTTATAAAATATTTTATTGGTGCACTGTATTCATACATCTTAATGTGGTACAAGATGGTAGAGGCACCCATGCGCACATCACTCATTGAGCCCTTCCCCAGTTCACACCCCATTCCCTTCCACCTCCCTCCTTCTCATATTTGGCTTAGTGACTGGTAAATTGTTAAGTCTTCCTGCTCTGCTTCCCAACCCACCTGCTGGTGTTTAGCTGATACAACGTGTGGAGAAAGTGCTGCACCAGAGGTTCTCAAACCTTGGCTCCTAGGTGCCAGGATGACAAGTGTGCACCATTATGTAGGCACTCCCTTCACTTCTGGAATAATAATATGTTCCAGGTTCATTTAGTCTTTCTCTGACCTAGACCTGGGGAGCAGCCATTTCTCTGAGGAGGCCTGGTTCCATTTAGTGAAGAAATGATATTTAGAGACCAAGATCTGGACGCTAGCTGTGCTCATTACTATTGGGATATCAATGGTGTTAGAATTGTAGGGGAAAGAGAGTTTACAGCGATACCTCTGTTTCCAGTCCAACGCCATAAAGCTTATTTTAGCTTTTCCCTTTTGATAGTTGCTCCTTTCTTTTCGAGCAGTGAGTAGCCCCTCATGGACCAGGACGGCCTCTGAATTACTGAAAAAATAAAAAGGAGGAATAAAAAAAGAATAGAGGCTGGGCGTGGTGGCACACGCTTTAATCCCCGCGCTTGGGAGGCGGAGACAGGAGGATCGCGCAGGTTCGAAGCCAGCCGCTCTGGCTTAAGAGACCCTGTTTCCAAAAATAAAATAGGTCTGGGAGTGTAGCCCGGAGGTAGAAGGGCTTCTAGGAACCCCAGTATCACAAAGAAAAAAACAAAAGGAATAGAGAAGGCTTTAAGCTTTCTAACTCATTTTAATAAGTGAATTTAGTGAACTCACTGTGAGATAATTTCTATCAATTTTACTTTAATCTCAAGACCATTCCTTTTTCAAGCCATAGATATCTAAGCGCTCTCTCTCTCTCTCTCTCTCTCTCTCTCTCTCTCTCTCTCTCTCTCTCTCTTTTGGTGGTACTGGGGTTCCTGGAAGCCCTTCTACCTCCGGGCTACACTCCCAGGCCTATTTTATACATTTTTATTTTTGGAAACAGGGTCTCTTAAGCCAGCGGGGCTGGCTTTGAACCAGCGCGATCCGCCAGTCTCTGCCTCCCAAGAGCGTGGTTTACAAGCGTGCGCCACCACGCCCCGTCTAAGCTCTTTTTATCTATTTCTTAGTCAACTAATAAGAGTCTCCGAGAGTGTTTTGGAGACCAGCATTGTTGTCATCTTAACCTAGCCAATAGCCGCTAAGTAAAATCTTGGTCTTCTTTCTTAAAGAAATCTTCCTTCTAGAAAATTCTATACCTACCACCTTGTCTTTTCAAGACACAGGTAGAATGAAAATGTATGTAAAAATAAATAGATCATATTTTTAACCCCCAATAAAGACTATAATAGAAAGGCTAAGTCAACAACTATACCTTATAGAAGACTATGAAAGATGTAGGAGATAAATAAACTATATCATAAGTGTGAATGCAGAGAAATTAGTATCCAATGAAGTCATAAGGACTATGATCACCAAGGCCTACTTTGTATTCTACCTCAGTCTTACTTGAAGAAGAAATAAAAGCCTAAGAAAAGATAAAACTGGTAGATTTAATAGAATTTGAAGAAGACCTTAAACAAAACACATCTAATAACAAAAAAAAATCAATGATGGAAATGTCAATTTCTTTAAGCGCCTTCTTTATTTTATTCTCTAATGCCAGATACAAATTTGCTCTAAATTCTGTCACAGGGATTTGGTTGCATGTGTTTGAAACACTGACAGTTGCTCAATAGAAGATGTTTAAAGACCATTGGTGTACAGGGATACCTGAGAGAGGAAATTTGTGATTCATGGGGAAGTGTGCCTCACTGAGCAAGCTGCAATGCTTCTTTTTAGAGCCAAAGGCATACTTTGATCCTGAAATCTTTATTATTAATATACCCATTCCAGTTCTGTGTTCCATTGCTTTATTTTTATCTCCACACAAAGAAACCATCTATCCATCCATCCATCCATCCATCCATCCATTCATCTATCCACTTACACAGTCATTCAACAAATAAGTGTGTTTCTTCCATCCTATTAGCATGGATTAAAGGATTCACAGATTATTTATAACTATATCAAATACTTATTATGTGATAGGAACTATCCATGGTGCTGTGCAATAGGAATAAGACCAAGGCTCATATTTTCATGGAGTTTATGGAAGATCGACAAATAAATTAATGACTACTTTTTGAAAAATGATCAGTGCTATCAAGACCACAAAAAGCCATACCATACAACTGAATGATAAAGAACAAAGAGACTATTTTTAATTTAGCAATCATAAAAAGATTCCCAAGGCTTGTGTTTAGATCTGAATGACAAGAAAGAGCCCAGTCTGAGGACATTGTGAGGAGAGTCTTTAGGCATCCATAGTCTATTCCTTTTTATAGAAAGACCGAACCATCAAGTGAAAAGCCCACATCAGGATGACATTAGTTTATCCTCAAAGAAAGTACCAGGTGCATTAAGGATGGCTGGGAGCAGATGGGCTTCAGAGGACAGTGGGATTTTAAAAAGTGAGAAGAAGCATCAGGGCTTCTTAAGCAGGTAAGGGGAAAGACATTTCAAAATGTTGAATTTATCCTGGGCAAAGGCTGAAACCAGAGCTATGTTCAGGCAATGGGAAGTGGAGGGTACACTTAAAACATGTAATGAAAATAAGAGTGTCAATGGGGACAGGCACAGGAATAGAGCCACAGGGCAGATTTCCTGATATTTCTAAATTTCTGCATTGAAAATTTAACCCTCAGTTGAGCTAGAATTTAATGAGTAAGATTCATTTTACTTTATTGATGCAAGATAATATACCTCATAGTTAGATTCCAGTTGGTGCTTTTGTATAGGTACACAACTTCTCCTGCTGTGCCTCCCTCTTAGCCCCTCCTGCTACCCGTATCTTGACTCCCCTCAAATGCTAAGAGGTTTGTCAGTGATGCCTTCATATATGGATGCACTATTATTTGTCTGGTTTCCTTCCTCAATCTTTTTCTTCCCTGCTCTTTCCCACAATCCCTTTCCACTATTCTATTGGTCTCCATCCTTTTTTTTTTATCATGAAGATTCTTTTCTTTACCATTTTCTCTGTAGCTTCACATATGAAAGAAAACATATAACCCTTGGCTTTCTGAGACTGGCTGACCTCATTTGCATGTTATCTTTAGTTCCATTTATATTTCTACAAATGGCAGAATTCCGTTCTTTTAATGACCGAGTAAAACTCCACTGTGTGCTTATGCTGCGTTTTCTTCATTCGTTTGTTGATGGACATCGAGGCTGGCTTCATATTTTGCCTACTGCGAATTGTGCTGCTGTAGACATGGGTGTGCATGTATGACTTTAGTATTCTGACTTCCGTTCTTTGGGGAAGGTGTTGAAGCGTGGTATAGCTACTTCCTGTGGAGTTCTATTCTCAGTCCCTTGAGGAACCTGCATACTGATTTCCTTGGTGGTTAAAATAATTTGCAGTTAAATTAACAGTGTGCGAGACTTTCTCAACAGCATTGGTTATTGTTTGTATCCTTGATGACTGCTCTTTTAGCTGGAGTTGGATGGAATCCCAATAGTGCTCATTCATGTCCTCCATATGTGAAATTGAAGGTATGTCTCACTGTGTGATGAAATTTCTAAAAGAGGCCTAGAAGTTTATATTAAGGCATGACAGTAGGGATAAATGAAAGACTCCAAGTCCTCTTACCCTGATTTAACTGGAGCTCCTATGCTCCTTGGTTTTGATTGCTTGTTTTATGTATTTGGATTCTGATGTTGTTGTTGTTGTTGTTGTTGTTGTTGTTGTTGCTAAAAGAAAGTTCAATCCTGTTAAAAGAGAAGATGACAACAATCCCAGTTTTATGAATCTTAGCTTTATTTGTGATTCTAGATTCAGGCAGAGTCTGGGCCCAGAATGTTTTAGACTGGTCTGCTCATCACAGACAGATTATATTCTTGGACAGTAAGAAAGATGACTTAGAGAAGATGAAAGTGGGGTAGAGACAGCCTGATTGACTACAGCTCTCATCTGTCTTATGTGAACATGGTTTGAGCAGGCAGCTGTTTACGATTGGCTGAGACTCGGCTACCTGTTATGGGAGTCATTGTGATTTCTTTACACATCAAATTACTGCATTACATATGAAAAAAAAAAGCTTGGAGACAAATATCAAATATTTACTGGTACTATAGGCCAAATTGAATAATCCACCCCATTTTGGTCAATCCCTTTACTTTGACCCATACTTTGGACATTGTTATCATTCACTGTTACCAGAATGTTCCTTTGGGGAACCGATTTGCATCCTTAGCGTTTCAGGTTGATTACGTGGCATTTAGTATGAGTGGCTCCATTTTTATGTGGTCTGGTTTGCTGAGGCCTTGTGTAAAAGCTAAGTAACTGCCTCTATTTACTAATAGCTTTTCACTTTAGTCCCACTTTGACTTAGGGAACAGTGTGACCAAAAATTTGATTATTAGAGCTGCTCTCAGTTCCTCCAACCCAGAAAACCTTATTATAAGCAAAAAGCATGATTTGAAAATGGCAAATGAACGGAATCCTTCCATAGATACCATTTTGAACAGTCACTGTGAGGGGCCAAGACTTTCTGTCATATTCATCCCTTTGTCTATTCCATGATGAGTTATGAATGAAAACTTTTTAAAATTTTTTTTATCTTTTTTGTGGTACTGGGGATTGTACCCAGAGTCATTCTATCCCTGAGCTCACTCCCACCAAACCTATTTTATTTTTTGTTTTGAAACAAGTAGAGAGTCTTCCTATGTTTCCAAGGCTGCCCTAGAACCTGCAATCCTCTTGAATCATCCTCCCTAGTATTGATATTATAAGCCTCTGCCACCAAATCTGGCTGACAGTTTTTAATAATGAAAGCTTTAATAACTCAGATAGAGCCAGGTGTGGTGGCGCACACTTGTAACCCCACCATTTGAAAGGATAAGACAGGGCGATCACACTTCACGGCCAGCCTCAGCTACTTAGTAGGGCCCTCTGCAACTCAGTGAGACCCTGTTTCAAAATTTAGAATAAAAAAATAGGCCTGGGGGTGTGTTGCTTAGAGGTAGAATGCCCCTAGGTTTCATTCCCAGTACCTCAAAAAAAAAAAAAAAAAAAAAAAAAGGAGAACTCAGGAAGGACCAGGCAGTCATCTTAGCTCTCTCTGAGTTCATATTTAACATTAGACTTTAAATATTAATTTTGGTTCCCCAATTCAGACGCAAAATAAAAGAATGTTACAAAGAGATGAGAATTTTACTTCTGCCATGCTTCTCCCACACGCAGGAGAGGACAACTATGTTAGAACACATCCATCCCTGGGAAGCATCATAGAGTGGCCAAGATAGCTGGGGCATTATTACCAATGATTAATAATTGGTGCTGCTAAATACTCGGTAGGAGAAGCATTTTCCCCTTTCCTGGGCATCTCTTCTGGCCTTCAGTAGGAACTTGCCTCTCAAAGGCAGCCCCTCATCTGTCGTCCTTTTCCCGCTCACCAGGATGATGCCGGTGGATCTGTGCATGTGATACAGATGTTGCTTCTTCCTTTCCCGCACTGCCTGGGAGTTGATGGTTTCTCTACTTCCATGTTGTAAGCACCTCTGGGTGAAGAATCAGGTCTCTGTGTGCCCACTCTCAGCACCTGAGAGAGGGTAAGAAAGCCATTTGTTATTTGAAAAAGTATCTCATTTGTGTGTGTATGCGTGTATTTATGCATGCATGCATACATACATATATCCCCATACTGGGGCTTAAACCTAGAGTTGTTCTGCCTCTGAACAATACACTCAGATGGATTTTAGATTTTATTTGACACAGGATCTTGCTAAGTTGTTGAGGCTGACCTCAAACCTGGAACCCTCCTTTCTCAGCCTCCTAAGTGCTGGCATTACAGGCGCGCCCACCACGCCTAGGTTCGTCTACTTTTGAGACCTAAACTTTTCTGTGGCTTCGCTATCCAAGGGTCTGGCTCAGAAAGCGCTGCAGCTTGGCCACAGCCTCGATTGAAGCACAACTCTCCAAACTAAAGCCTATTAGTATAGAAAAGGCTGAACTGTTGATTTTCAACTGTCTACCTCATTTCTCTACTTTTCCAGTTGGTGCAGGGCTCGGAGGGGAAGAAAAGTGTCATGATTCATTATCTCTCAAATCTCAACACACAATACAAATCAATAAATAATTGGCGCTTTCCCTCTAAGAGGAGAAATTCCCAGGCCTGAAGGCTTGTCATTCTCTGCCTTGCATTTCTCAGCTCTGCGAGGCAACGTGGAGAGAGCAGGTTACTCCACGGCGTTCATGTCAGCAATTATTATCAAGTCTCTTCTATTGCCTAGGTCTTGTGCTCAGTAGTATTGGGATATACAACTCTTACAGTTTAGCAGAAGAGATTAAATCTGTGTAAGCGAGGGAAGATCCATATTAGCATCCCAAAGAAGCCCTTCCTGACTCCCTTCTTAAAAATGTCTTAATCCTGGTCCCCTTCCATACACACCCATTTGCTCTCTGTCACATTATTTAATCTATCTGTCTTGCTGCACCTGCCACTGTGAACTCTCTGAGACACTTCGTGTAGTTGCTAAAGCACGCATTGGTCAAACGTTAGCTCTGCGAGGTCCACAATACTGCCTGTTTTCTTCCTTAGTGTGTTTTTCCCAACTACAATATGGTTGTCCTTCAATAAACATGTTGCAAGAATTAACTGTCAATTAATGGGGGGATACCCTTTCATAGGCAAATGAATGATTAGATATAGTGACGTTTTAACTTTTCCCCTGGAACATCAAGAGCAGCTAAAATAAAATAGTGGCACTGGCGCTGGGCTTGAAAAAAGGCTAGATTTAGGATATGCAGAGAGGATTATGGGAATATCCCAAGTACCAGCATGGTATAGAAACTGCAAAATGAGTTTCAATTCCAGGATCATGAAAGGATGCTTAACCTTCTCTTCTTGCTGACTTGCACACATTTTCAGTGGCAGGAATCTTACTAGTTCTTTCCAGGTGTACAACGACATTTCAAAACACAGGCAGATGCTCTCTTTGGGTTCATGCAGAGAAGACACACTGGGCCCAAGGTTTATTTATTTTTTTCCCACTTTTGTATCTAAAGCTCTCTCCCTGGCATGGAAACGAGCCCACCCCAGCTGTGAGATTGTGGGTCAAGTTTGAGCAACAGTTCACGGAGTAGTAATTTTCTTCAATTGAATCTCGGTCTTGCTGGGGAAATTCTCTCTGTACTAACAGTACTGGAGTTTCAGAAAAAGGGTTATCTATTTTGTGATTTCCAAGTCAAGTCTTTTGTCACCACCAGAAGATGATTCATTAAGTACCTAATCATCTAGACTTGGCCCCCGCTTCGTCTCTGGACAAAACAATATAAATGGTGCTCTTCTTCTTTACATCCCTCTGAACAAATTCTATCACAGTGTCTCTAATGCTTTATCACCTATAATTTATTTTTATGCTTAGATTCCCCTTGGGGTATTGTGTCTTTGTGGATGTGGGCTTGTCTCGTTGGCCTTGATATCACGGTGGCTCATACCCAGCATGGCCTCAAATATTTGCTGAATGAATGAGCATTGCAAATGAACAAATGAATAAACACAAGGCTATGCAAATCACCGTAAATATTGAACATGTAAAATATATTGTGTACATATTTGCATGCTTTCTTAAGGCTAAATAAAACTTTCTTAATGCCCATCAGAAAGATATCCATTAAAAGACTTGCTTAGGTTTAATTTTTGAAAATGGTGCCATGTGTTAGAAAAATACACATATAAGATGACTGCTGAAAAATATGCCGGTTGGCAAACAGGGCAGAAATATGACCGTAAACTTTCTTGTAAAGACACTATGTTTTGGTCTCCATTTGGCTTTTCATTGTCTGGCATAAAATATGAATTAAGTTACTCCTAGAGATATGTTATAATTTATTTTATATATCAGTTTAATGTCTCAACATTAAGCAATTGATCTTTTCTCTTGGTAATTTCTATTATATTAAATGCCCTGATGTACTGACCATTATATAGTGGCAAAAATATTTTACATACTGCATGCCATGCACAGTTCTGATAGTTGGTGATGCCACCAAAATTAAGGCAATTATGTATGCATATCACTAAAGTTAGTATGGTATTTGAACGAATAGGTTTGCAATTCGCAAGTATTAGACCTAAGATATCAGATCCTGAATTTTTCTGCATTGAGTTGGTTTAAATCTAAATTCCACTAGCAGTCCTCAAGAAGTACATAGAATTGTAAAATTGCATTCAACATATCCAATCTAACCAGATTTTTTTATTTTTTAAAATTTATTTTTATTGGTGCATTGTAATCATACATCACATTGGAATACAAGACTGAGAGGATATACAAGCACACATCATCCAGCCCCCATCCCATTCCCTCCCCCTCCCTCCATCCCATGCTTGTTTGGTGATTAACTTTGATACATATGTTTATGTACCTCCTGCTTTTTAAAGAGGCTCCATCCTCCCCTATTCCATACCCTCTGATTGGTCACCTTAATTGCTTCACTATAGGGCCCTTTCTATAGCTCGACGTCTTCCTGTTGCCCCTTTCCTCCTAGTTATTGCTGATTAGGGGAAGCATCTGGTTTTTATTTTCTGCGATATTTCTCTGTGCATACCACGTGCAAGTACCGATCCCACTCTTGACGGCCCCAGTATATTCTTTCATCCCCCCCCCACAAAAAAAATCACCAGGGTACATAATTGAGTGAAATATCTATGTGTACCAACCTCTGAGTTAGCCACGTGACTAAGTACTGATACATGCAATGTAAGAAGGAATAAGTGTAATTTGAAGAAAGTCTTCTTAAGGAAACTCATAGAGTAGAATTCCCTTTTCCCTCCATTCTCCTGCAGGCTTGCTAGCTACAGGTAAATCTCTGAGAGGTAAAAAGGGCTGTGGAGAAGATAGAAAAAGTCAGAAGGACCACTGGGTAAGATAGCAAATAAACAGGAAGAAATAACAGCTGGGCACTGGAGGATTCTTGGGCTAATTCCTGGGACTTGATAAAAGAGTTAATTTCAATCTTTTTAAAATGACTCTTAGTTTGGAATTTTCTGTACTAACTGCTTATCCTGATCCTCATGGATGGAAATTCTGAGTCTTCCTCTCCATCTCTATACTTTTTCCCCCATATATTCCCTACCCTTTCACTTACTGTTTTCAAATGCCTGGAGAAAGATCTGTGTCCTTGGGCCTACTGAGTGGCTAGGAAGCTCTTTCACAATGAAATCAAATGGTTCCCTTTCTGCCTCCCACATCTTAAAAGAATCAGTTAGTGTGTGTGTGTGCGTGTGTGTGTGTGTGTGTGTGTGTGTGTGTGTGTGTGTGTGTGTAATAAATGGTTCTTTCCAAAGATTCTAGCAGTATGCTGGTGGGGAGGTTGAGCATTGAGAGGAGAGATTTCAGATGATTTACATCTCAGGGACTATTTCCTGACATCTGCAAAGGATAACTGCAAGTAATGATAACCCCAAGTACCTTGTTCCACAAGGCCACTCCACTTAGGTAGCTCATCACCCCACGAAGTCACAAGATGGCAAGTGTCAACAGGTTCAGAAACAGCTCAGTGAGTACTTGATCTATGAGTCATATTTAAGGGCTTTCTGGGATGTAATCCTAATCTTGAAATTGAGGCCAAGGCATGACCCTAAGGTCTTCCCATGGTACACTTTTTATAACTGCCACAAAAGAAAAATCCCTGGGCTCAAAGAACCAAGTATTTGGTAAATAAAGATTTAAAAATCTTATCGCTGTTTCTAAGAAGGAAGAATGCCCAAAGGGTGCTTGTTTTAAAGTGTTCATCTTCAAAGATTCAGAGTATGGTACTGTGAGCTAAGTATGTTTTGAAGGGGAAGAGGTTAGGCTGAAATTCCAGATGTCTGTGACATCTGTACATTTGTGAAATTACCAGTGCCTATCTCAATATCACACGTGGGAAAGGGGAGGGAGTAGAGAAGGAAGGAGGGAGCTTGTTATGTCCCTAACATTCTGAACTATATTATAATGTGAGTCTACAATGCACCAACAAAAGGACATTAAAAATAAAGAAATTATAGTTAGCCCTCCTATACTTAATAATGCCAGCAGGGGGCGAAATTACATTTATTCGGTCATTCAGCCACAGCCCTGCCCTTCCCTTCCTTAGACACCTTTCAGTATATCTTCTTTATTGAAGACTGCTTTTTTGGTTCACTGATAATTGGAATACTGGCCGCCTTTGCTGGTCTATAAATTTGGCAGTTACCGAGTTTATGGCTGTGTCAGTTTGACAAAATATTTCAGCCATGAGAACTACAGCAAGAGCTGATCTGTGGAGGGAGAGCCAACATATGGAATATCTTGAATGCGTGATTGGGGAAAACCTCCGCCTTAAGAGTGTCGCAACATTCCAGTTAATGGGGCAAATTACGAATGAGAGAAATAAACATATCTCAGAGCCATTCTTGTGTGAAGGCGATTGGAGAAGAGGTCTGTGGACTTCAAGAAGGAGTAGACTTTGGTTTAGTCCCATGTGTGTTTACTAATAGGCTTGCTTTCTTGTTATAGTTAGATGCAGACTGTCCCCTGAAAGAGAGCATCTATTGATTTTTAGAGTTGGTAGAGTTAAAACATGAAGGTTGTAATATCATCAGTGGATAAATCCATTTAGTGGATTAATTGGGTGGTAACCTGGGAAGGTGGAGTATGGCTGGCAGAGGTGAATCCCTAGGGGTGTGGACTTGGGGACTATGCTTGTGTCCTTGAATGCCCTTGCTTGGTAGGATTTTATTGCTACTGGCCTCCTTAAATAAGAGCGGAGCCCTTGCTCTCTCTTTTCCATTTTGCATAGATATAACCTGGCCTGACTGAACCCCGAAAATCTCCAGGACTCTGATAAAATAAATCTTTCTTCCTTTAAGTCATGGTGGACAAGTGTTTTGGACTATAGCAGTGAGAATGGGGACTGAGACATTTGTCAATTAAGTAGCTTACTTAATGCCTACAATCTGGGTTCCTATTCTCTATGTCTGATGAAATTTTAAGCTCTTTCATTTTTTCTCATATTTTTTCCTTGCTAATATAAAGGGTCAATAGCTATAGAGGCAAATAAGTCTGATGAACTTAGGAAGCCACCTGGATAGATTTAAACTCAACTCCATTTCTTTAGTTGAAGGTCATGGACAAAATCCCTAGATTCTGTGCACCACGATATCTTCTCTACAATAGGCTGGTGCTGACTCAGTCTCCTCTGCTTCAGTGGTCTGTCAGAAGAATGAGCTGAGATCATATCGGTCAGCACTGGAGGTGAACCATCAAGATGAGACATATGGGGAATGCCTGGCATCTGTGGCCCATTGGCAGTGCATGGAAACCCCCCAAGCAGGCTCACCTAAAACAGAATCAACTATGAGCCATGGATATGTGGGAAAGTGTCAGCCACACAGTGGTTTACCATCTCCAGCCTGCATGGCTTCCAAAGGTCCAGCCCAAAAGATGAGGATCAAGTGGTTGTGGAATTCTAGTGAGAACTTTGCATCTTACTGGAAGATGGCAGTCTCAGCACTTGGCCTTCTAGTGAAATCTCTTCACATGGCTCAGTGGTCTTGCCTTTAAGGAGTTGTGCTTTTCTAATTAATCTGATGAAAGTTTAAGATTGATAGACTTCCAGGCACATAAATATGCTATTATCCACCAGTGGGTACATTTGTTTGTTTTTGTCTGTATTCTTTTTTCCATTTTATTTCTGTCTACATAGACAAATTATAATCATGAGGGAAGTCCAAGTCATTCACCAAGAGTCAAATGCTTTTTTACCTTCAAATCTTGGATAATAAGGGGTAAAAGAAACCCAGGGAGACCAGAATGTCTCATTACTTAGATCTCCATGTCTCCAGCTGGTCTATCTTCTTTTTTCTTTTTTCTTTTTTCTTTTTTTTTTTTTTTTGCGGGACTGCGGGTGGAACCCAGGGGCATTTGACCTCCGAACTACACCTCCTGCCCTATTTTTTATTCTTTATTTTGATACCGGGTCTCACTAAGTTGCAGAGGGCCTCACTAAGTAGCTGAGGCTGTCCGCGAACCACGATCCTCCGGTTTTAGCTTCCCGAATGCTGGGATGACAAGTGTGCGCCACCACACCCGGCTTGTCTTCTTTCTTTAACTTTAGGTCTTTTTAGTACACACACACACACACACACACACACACACACACACACACATACACACACACACATATTGCCCTTCTATTTCTTTATACAGGTTCTTATATTTGTTAAATATGTTCTTACATTTGTTTATATATAATACATAATGGATTCTAGTTGTATTTAAAAGAAGAAATGTGAAAAATACACATACATAAAAAGCAGGCTTATCAGAATCCCTTGAAAAACAAAATAAAATGCTTTACACACCAAATAAGAAGTGGACTCAAGATATTAAAATTAAACTCAAGATATTGATCAACTCAAAATATTAATTAAAAGACAAATGTGAGGGAATTACACATGCTTTGAGCCAAGATTGGCATTCTGTGCCATGTTGGCCATACTGATGTATCTCTTCTACTGTTGATCTTCAGCCCCCACAGTTTCTATTTAAGAGGCGGTATCCCTCAATGTGAGCACGCATGGCGTGCAGGGGTTTCAGTTCACGATAGTGAGGCAGGACAGCAGGTGAAGAGGATGGGCCTGGAAATTAAAGGGAGCTCTCTGGCTACTTGGTAAAAGAAATCAGAACTTGCAGTTACAGGTAGGGTGATCGTTGAAAAAATAAAATGAATGCACCATATGATCCTGCGGTCTGTCTCAGACCTGGGGATGAGACTGGAGCATGAAATTAAATTAATTTTATTTTACTTATTTTATTTGTTTTAACGTTAATTTTATTTCTTTTGATGCAAAGTAAAACAAGGGAATCGAAGTAAGCACCAAATCCTGGCAAAGCATCTCTGAAAACTAGCTATGTGTATCCAACCTCTAGCTTTAGATGCACAATAGCCACGTCATCCAATCACTTAGGCTCCTTCAATCCTACCTTAAGTCTGTTACAGCAGCAAACTGTCCAGCCTGAGATAGAAACAGGCCAGCTGGAGACCAGAAGACCCAAGGGAGGACATAGCGGTGGCCTCCTGGGGTTTCTTTTGTGCCTCCTTATTCCATATTTGGAGGGAAAGAAGCTGGCAATGCGAAAAAGCTAACCAGCAAAGACAAAAGCAACAAAAAACAATGTTCTCCAGGCCCTTTCCATTTTTTGGCAAATTACGTAATTTTGTTCTTCTTTATTGCTTAGTAGAAAAACCATTGTGTATATATTCCATAATTTGGTAATCCGTTTATGTGTTGAAGGATACCTGGAGAACATTTATGTTGAGTGAGTTTAGCTAGTCACAGAAAGTGAAGGGTCATAGGTATTTTCTAATATGCACCACCGAGGGAGTAACAGGGGATGCCAGAGAGACTAGAGAAAGGGAGGAGATACCTCAGTGGAGCCCAGAAGGTGGTATACAGGCAGGGGAAGAGGAAGAGTGAGGTTCATTAATAGAATTACTACCATGTATAAATGTGAAAATACCAATGTCAATCTCAGTACCATGTATGGGGAAGAGGGAAGATGCGATGTGTGTGGGAGACTACCAAGTTCTCTGTGCATGTGTGTCAATGTAAGCATGATTTACATTATTATGTGAGACTACAGAGCAACCATAAAAGCATAGTAAAAAAGAGAGAAGATAAAAGTCCTTCATAAAAACCTGCTTTTTCAGCCAAAGAAACAGGTGAGGAGTAAGCCTAGAAGACAGAAGACTTTTACACAAGAACTATTCCACTCAAGCCAAGTGCCAGAGCAAGCCCCGTAGAGCTACACCCAGAGTAACTGGTTCACATCAAACTATGCTTTAGCTATGCGACACAGAGCTGGCTATTTAACCTCTCCTTTCCTTCATTTCTTCATTAGTAAAATAAAAACAAAAATAAGCATGACCTCCAAGGACATACGTGAAAATCAAATGAACCAGCATTTGTAAAACACCCCAAACACTGCTTTCAACTGAGTTTGTTAAATAAATTAGCACTTTGGCCTTGGGCAATCTCCTCTTACTCTAATTTATGAAATGTAACAGTGAGAGAGACTCATTTCACTCTTACTTTTCTGGAATGTCTAGTTCAACATACAATTGTATATGACAGCTGCAAATGTTCACACAGAATTTGAGTTCTTTTATAAAAAAAGCAACACGAAGTTAATATCTCGTTTAAAACAGCATGTGAATGCTTCTATTTGTCAAAATGTTGTCCTTTGTTTAAAAATTTAGAAAATTTTTTCCTACTCTCAGTCTAACATTTCAAGATGAAACCCCACGGGCTGTATTTTATTATAATTATTTGACAAGTGTCAAGAATTTGGATACTTGGATTTGTGAGCATAATCCAACTATTTTCTGTTCCCCACCCCAACTCATATCACTTTGTTGACCAATAAACTCTCTGGGGCATATCAAGAAAAATATCAACTGTGATAAACTTAACCAGGAAAATAGGATACAGATATTAAAAATAATAACGTGTCCAATTATAGATAGGACATTTGTGCTTCTGATTTGCTGAACAGTGCAGTTGATAACCAGAAAATCCGGACCCCCTCATGATCAACTTAGAACAATGTCATTTCTCAGAGTGACAGCCAATTGCATGCTTAAAGATAATAAGTTCATTTATCTTGCCTTCCAAACATTTCAGAGGAATAATGAGAGGTGAACAAGATACTCGAAAAGATACAAAAAAAAAAAAAAAGGAACCTTACCACCAGATGTCTCCATTTGGTAAGACAATTCTCAAAACAAAACAACAAAGGAGATTCCAAAGAGGAGGCTGTCATTTGATCATCTCAGTAGGTGCAGAAAATGCATTTAATAAAATTCAACATCATTTCATCCTAAAAATTCTAAACTAATTAAGTATGGGAGAAACCTCCCTCAATAAAGGCCATTATCTAATAAGCCAACAGCTAACATCATCCAGAATGGAGAAAATAAAAAAAGAAAGTTTGGTCATCCTTGTCGGGGAGTGATTGGTACCACCCTAGTGAGATTTAAGACATTAAGATGTTTCTGTCATTTAATGGGGAAAAGCTAGGAGCCCCCTGAATGGTCAACAATGAACTGACCTGCCCTTGATATCAAAGAACCATCTGTCCCCAAATGTCAAAGTGCCAAATTTGAGAAACCTTTTCATTGTACATTTGATTTGTTTCACAGTATAAAAATTTACCACCCCCTCTGCCAGTTTTCTTCTTGTTTACTGTAAGAGAGAGTAAAAGGTGATAAGAAAAATGAGTGTGAAATTAAAACCTATTTTCTTCAAGCACCCTACGGGGAGTGTATAGAAGGCCTGTTCTATAATATTCTTCTTGTTATCATTTTCTTCTCGCTCAACTGTCCTTTCCTCTGGGCTCTGATGTCTCTTGGAAGACCTAGCCACATCCTCCTTTCTTGACATACATAGTGCTTGAGTGTGTGACAAGTGGTCCGTGTTCCATAAGTATTTGTCCAAGGAAAGGTTTTACGATCTAGTTATATTAAGGCTTAGACTCAAAACAGAGCAGGAGTGAACTTTACATGTAAAGAAGGTCTATTCCATAATCAATCAGTATCAGAATCAATCAATAGATTGTGGCATCACCAATGAGAGTCGGGCACAGCTGTAGCAGAAAGGGGAAGGATGTTAAGAAAATCAAGGCGTTAGCAACGATTTAAAGGAGGATGTCCAGATAATGGAGGGGAAATACCAGCAAAGCTTGAATGGAAAGATAGGAGAGGAGGAAGGCCGATCTTGATTAATGAGGGTCTACATCCGAACAGGTGTAAAATTATGAATAAGACATGGTTAACCTGGACAACTATTGGTGGGGGGAGGAACGGGGGTGGAGGGAGAGGGCACCAAATATAGTTTAAATGTATACTATTTATGTTCAATAAAAATTGTTAAAAAATAAATTAAATAAATTAAAAATAAATAAATAAAATAAAATAAAGGAAGATGTCAGGCAAGGAATCTTGTACACAGTGTTTAGCTGTAAAAGTGAAGAGGCCAACTCTGTCAATCTGCAATGGCCATGCATTCTTCCTTGAAAATACATGCAGGGCCACTGAGAGTAGTGGTACACACCTGTGATTCTAGTACTTAGGAGAGTGAGACAGGAGGATCCCAGGTTCAAGGTCATCCTCCCCAACTTAGGCCCTTGGCAACTTAACAAGATTCTATTTCAAGCTAAAATATAAGAAAAATTAGGGTTGGTTTACAGCCACTGGGTTCAATCCCCAGTACAAAAAATATAAATAAATAAGCAAAGCAACCAACAATGCAGTACAATATTGTCTAGACCTTTAAGATTTAATCTAAATTATAAAAATTTGATAGATAATGGGCAAAAAAACTGATGGTCAGCATGGAGTGAGTGTGTGTGTGTGTGTGTGTGTGTGTGTGTGTGTGTGTGTGTGTGTTGGGTCAACTATTAATAGAAAATTAATGATCAACTATAAAAATTATGTTTTGCATATATGTATAATAAGCCCAAAGAAGTAAAAAATACTGTAATGATTGAAATAATAAATTAGAAGGTGACAAGGAGACCAAAAGTAAGAGAGTCCTTATTCATTCAACTGATTAGATCAGACCAATAAAACTGTAGGTTAGAACATGACTACAGTTTCTAAATATTATGTATATTTTCTGGAAGATTGATAGGAACTACTTCTTTGGAGATAGAATTGTTTGTTTGCATGTTAATAACTTTATATCTCCTGTTAAGTTTAGCACAATATTTAAATTTCTCTATCCACCAGAGGATACAGAAATTTTAGATAATAGAGGAGAGACTTCAGTGGATCCAGGGACGTGGTCCAGGAGAGGGAGAGGGAGGATCAATAAAGGAATTACTTCCATCTACATCGTGTATATACATGAAAATACCAATGACAGTCTCACTGCCCTGTATGGGGAAGGGGGGAAGAATGCAGAGGGACCTGGGAGAAATCCCACCAAGTCTTCTGTGAATGATGTGAGACTATAATGCACCCGTAAAAGTACAAAACTAAAATCAAAATCACCCCGGGCCTAAGGATGTGGCTCAGTGGCTTGCATGTAGGAGGTCCTGGGTTCCATCCCAGTACTGAAAAACAAAATCATTTATAATATAACAACTCCCTAGAATGTGTCTCTTTTCTTCTCCCATCCAATGCTCATCAAACCAAGCTTCCATCTCCCCAAGCAGGCTTACAGGAGAACCTCTAGATTGGTATGCATGTCCTCTGACTTTTACCACTTCTGCATGGGTGGGTTTGGATCTGTTCTAACATTTGGCATTTTTTTTTATGTTTCCACACCTTTTTATTATATAATGAGCATTATTATTATTTTGGGCTAAACACTCAAACACATATGGTTCTCCAAACATGTCTTTTTTTTAAACATTTTGTTTAAAACCTACTCAGTTTACTGATTTAAGTGGTAACCTCTTCCAGGAACACAACCATAAACACAGGATCCTGAAACAGTATTTTACCAGCTATATGGGCATCCTTTAGCTGGTAAATTTCACACGTAAAATTCATCATCATAAGAAGTCAGTTGTAAGTAATAATGTAGCAATGTATGCCTAACTCATTTCTTTATATTTCTTTTGTCTTTTTAATTTTAATTAATTAATTTATTTATTTATTGTGTGTGTGTGTGTGTGTGTGTGTGTGCGTGTGTGTGTGTTACTATGAATGGAACTCAGAGATATTCCAACTCCAAGCTACACCCTCAGACATTTTTAATATTTTGTTTTAGTTTTTATTTTCTGTTTTTGTTTTAATGGTACTGGAGATTGAACCCAGGGGTAGTCCATCTCCAAACTATACCCCCAACACGATTTTATTTTTTACTTGGAAACAGAGTCTCACTAAGTTCCCTAGGCTGGCCTCAAAATCTGGGCTTTCTCATCCTCTCAAGTTCTGAGATTATAATCAAGCACCACTGCTCCTGGCTTATCCTTTTTTATAAAAAACAACTAAATTTTTCATAAGAGGAAAACTTTTAGTAGCTACTACACTATAAGGAGTAAGATAGGAAGAGCTTCTGTGATCCAGGCAGAAGACAACCATAAGAACAGGAAACATCGGACTCAGACGTCTCCCTAGCCACCTGTCTCTTCTGTAGCTGAATGGGGAACAGCTATCTCCCAGTGGCACTAGCTTGGCTACCTTTATCTTTACATTCTTCTTCTTTGATTTTTGGGTTCCTCGATGATTTTATAAATTCCAAGAGAAATACAGAGTTGGAGGAAAGTGACTTAGAAAATAAAATATTCGAAGGCAATCGTAGAAGTAAATAGACTTTATTAAACTTCATCTCTCTCCAAGAAATAAAACAGAGCAGGCAGCCCCTAGAGTGATTGAGGGGCGCCCGGCTTTGTGCTGAGCTCGGCCATTTCTCTCGGCTATTAAATATTGTCATGTATCTATGCACACTTTTTCTTGCTTCTAAATGAAGCTTTCTTTGCTCCCTCGATATTCATTTATTATGCAGTGAGACATTATTTAATATTTTCTCCCTCTTTAGAAAAAGTGACTAGTGCACTTAGGACAGACTAGTTTTTGTACTCACTGGGTTGATCTGTCTGCAGCAACACAGACCTTTCTTATGAAAAAAGCAAAATATACAGATACCATGGGGGAGAAATACTAACAAATTCTATATACACACACTTTTGCTCTACCCCTGCTTCCTGGACAGCATCTTTGCCCAAGATTTCTTTGGTTTCCCAGTAGCCTCTTGAAAGTGATAAGCCCAAGGACTCATCCTCTGATCTCGTCCTTTCTTGAAGGCTGTCTGTTTCTTGCCTTTCCAACCTCCAAGCAATCTTTATGCACCAGGGCATTTATATCGTGCCTCAACCCCACCTAGAAAAGTTTTGCCTGAGCCACCTGTCTAAAATATCGCTTCTATCACAAGCTATTTACTTATCTTGTTTTATCCTTTCTTTTTGCTATCGCGTTATATAAGATGTACATCTTACATATTTTCTAGAAGTCTGTCTTATCGATCAGCATACAAGTTCTGGAGCAGCAGAAGTGTTTTTCTCCTGTTTCCTCTGTGTCCCTAGTGGTTAGGTGACTATAGCCTAGACAGTAGGCATTCAGCACATATCTGATAAATGCTGAATATATTTGTATTGACTATTTCACTGGAATCAAGCAGCCTGGACGTTATAGGATAGAAAGCATGATGTGTATATACCTGGGATGCATCATAGACTTAAAGCAGCATTTTTAATTTATATATATATATATATATATATTTTTTTTTTTTGTTTTTGTTTTTTTTTGGTGGTACTGGGAGTGGAACCCAGAGGCTTTCTACCTCCGGGCTATACTCCCAGACCTATTTTATATTTTATTTGGAAACAGGGTCTCACTAAGTTGCTGAAAGCCTCACTGAGTAGCTGAGGCTGGCTTTGAACCCGCGCGATCCTCCTGTCTCGGCCTCCCAAGCGCGGGGATTACAAGCGTGCCCACCACGCTCAGCTTAATTCACCTGCAGTTTCTAGAACATAAGAATTTGGATCTAGGTATGAGGGTACATACCTGTAATCCCAGTACTTGGGAGGATGAGACAGGAGAATCGCAGGTTTGAGACCAGCCTCAGGAACTCACTGAGACCCTCTGCAATTTAATAAGTCCCTTTTTCAAAATGAAAAATAAAATAAGACTTGATAAAGCTCAGTGGTAGAATGCCCCTGGGTTCAATCCCCAGTACCAAAAAAATAAATATATTAAAGAATCCAGTGCATGTTTTGACTTTCATTGTATATGGCTATTAGGAAGGCATTACAAGCTTTGCCCGCTTTATTTTTTTTTATTGTTTTTCCTGTTATTTTTCTTGTTTTTTCTTTTCTAAATTTTTTTATTGGTGCATTATATTCATACATCATATTAGGGTAAAAAACTTGTGTGTGCATACATGTTCACATCACCAATTTAACCCCTACCCGATTCCCACCCCATTCCCTCCCTGTCCCTCCCCTCCCTTGCTCGGCTTAGTGGTTGACTTCGATATGTTTAAGTACGCTTCGTGTTTTAGAGAATTTCCTTCTTCCCCCCCTCCCATCCCCTCATTTAGGTTGTCTTGTTTGCTCCTCTATAGGATTTCCTTTTTCATCTAGAGTTCCTCCTATGACCCATTTCTCCTTAGTTTCACATATTAGGGAGAGCATCTGCTTTCTTATTTTTTGTGACTGACTAATCTCACTTAGCATAATGTCCTCCAGTTCCATCTTGTTGCTGTTAGTATTCTTGTTTTTTTTTTTTTTTTTTAACCAAATCTGTCTGATTACTGGTCATTGAGGGGACAAGTCTGGGGTTTTGGGTGGATGGTGTTAATTCCTAGAGGTAAGCCCAGTCTAGCTTCTCCTGTTCCATAGTGCTGTTGCATTTACTATGTCAGAATTACGTGAACAAGATGGAGGTCATGTGTATAAAAAGTCTGGTCCACCTGTTGTATCTTTGGTGAATTCATTCAAACCACCCGCTCATGATATGACATGAGGCTGTAACTATCTTCTGTATTTCTATATTTTTAATAAACTTCTTTAAATCATCAGCAAATAAATAAATACATAAATAAATAAATAAATAAATAAATAAATAAATAAATAAATAAGACTTAGACATGTGGCCAGAGGCAGGGAGCAGCCACAGAAGCCTTGTGCATTTTCTCAGGCCAGCCACATGCTTTATAGCTGGCCTCACTCCGTGAGCCCTCTTTGTTTTGAATTTGTGGAGTGCGGTGGGCCACTCATGTGTATGGTTTGATCCTGGGATTTATTTGTTTTTGAACTGCATAGTACCTCTGTGATATGCAGTTCGGGGCTTCTCTGTTAGCTCTGGGCAACACTGTATTATCTTCTATGTACTCCTCTCCTGCTTTATTTGGTTGATGCCCTGGAGGGAGGGATAACTGAGCTCTCATCCAATTCCCCTCCCTCACCTTGCAAACATCTTTCCTTTTCTTCTAGACAGTAAAATGCAGCAACTGGAGACTTAACTTTGCTATGCTGATTTCAATTCTTTGTTTTTCCCCTAGTTTTACTTTGCTGACTTTGATGGCTCCAGTTTTTTCTAATTGCAAGGATCATAAATATATATCAGAGCCCCAGGTACGAAGCTGCAGCGTTTTTCATTTTCAGTTATATTTTTGCGGCTTCCCTGGCCGAGTCTGAGCATTTTCCTGCCCCCGACGACATGATAATCATCTGTCATACGCGTCTCGTTCATTCTCTGGCCGGGGATAGCCATTGGACAGTGCATTTAATGGTTTTTCAGAGAATCAGCCCTGCCTTTGAAATTATATTTTAAAAGCTCTTAGATGTCTGGGTCCACATTTCTTTGCTGGAAAAGGGAATAAAAGGAAAAAAAAAAGGATATGTTGGATATATCAAAGGGCCATACTTCTTTTTCCCTTGCCCATCTTTTTTATCAATTGCATTTTTCACCAGAGACACAATATAGGCAGGTGCTTTGAACTTATATGACGGGGAGGAGGAGGAGGAAAGGGCATATAGTCCTGTGTGAAACTCCGGTTTTCACAGAGTGCTGGTTGGATGAATCACAGCTATGAGACAAGTCCAAAGTCAATGTTTGCTAATCTAAGGTGATACGTTTGTTCCAGTTTTCCCAGGCTGTTCCCAGTTTTAGCACTGAAAATCATACCCCAGACGAACCAGGGCAGTAGGTCACCCTACAGAATCATCCACACGCAACTCCGAAAGCCAGGTGCAGTGGTGCACACCCATAATCCCAGTACTTGGGAGGCTGAGACGGGGCGGGGTCATAGGTTGGAAGCCAGCCTTTGGCAACCTAGCAAAGCCTTGTTTCAAAACAAAAAATAAAATAGGGTTGGAGGTGCCGCTCAGAGATGGAATGACCCTGGGTTCAATCTCCAGTACCAAAAAACTGAACAACAACAAACTGCGAATCCTAGCACCTACTGTGTGCCCGCAGGTGCCTTGAGGTGACTCATGGTGTGGTCAGGCAGTCCTTTAGCTTGTTCTCATCTGCACTTGTCCTCCTTCTGTTTACATAAAGCTCTAAAGGTCGCCCTTTCCATTAAGATTTCACATTCACACCCCGCCTTGGTCTTCTTGAGTGTTTGACCCTCTGTTAATTTGATTTGATTCTCTGACATGACCTTGGGCTTCCAGAGATCCAGAATGCAATGCTGTTTGGAATGACAATGAGTGAAAGCTCAGTGTGAGTGAATTCTGGCCGGGGGAGTGGGGGACAATAGCGCACAGTGGAAAGGGGTAAAGAATGCCAGGTAGCAAAGTCGGGCCGGGCCCCACCCCGGGCACGCGGAGTGTACCCGCGGATTTGCACAAATACTATAAAATGTCAAAAGCAGGTGTTTCTTTTTTCTTGAGTCTGAGCTTCAAGCTAATATGGGCATTCAGCTAAATCCCTCCCAGGTGCTAAAACAGTATGTGGTTTTAGGCTTTCAGAGGTAATTATTGCTGAATGCATTGTGTAGCTGGCACGCCTGCCAGGCAGAGTGTGCAGGGGGCAGAGAAAGAATTGGGAGGACAATTTCTCCATCACAAGACCCCTTAGAAAGCCTATTAAGACCATAAAAAGGCAGGCATGGTGTTGAACATTTTCAAAATGTGGTTAACAACACAAATGAAGCAAGAGAAACTAAGAGTCTGACAAGGTCAAACATGGTTCTGGGTCAGAGAGATGCCAGCACAGGCTGGAGAGGTTCTGGTTCTGTAGTCGTGTTCCTGCATACTTGAGAAACTTGAGGCATAGTTATCATGTAGAAAAGCTACATGTTTAGAGATTCCAATCATGGCTTGGATCAGCAAGAGAATATGTGTTTTTGTTTTCTAACAAGAACTTCAGAAAGGAAAAGAGAGAGAGGGAGAGAGAGAGAGAGAGAGAGAGAGAGAGAGAGAGAGAGAGACAGACAGACAGACATACTTCATTGTTCAATATGGTCACCTATTCATTAAAATTTTGAAGATGTCAATTTCTCAGGTATTCACTGAGCAATGTGTTTGGGAAAAACAGAAGAAAATGTAAAAACCAAAAGCCAGTGTCTCGGTTCTGATGGAACTCGAGTTCTGGCAGAAGAGTAAGAAATTGATTAGCTAATTATTGAATCTAAATCAAATCCAAGTTGTCATAAAACCAGGAAGGAGAGATGCCAGGATTTCCGAATGCATATAGCTGAAGGATTTTAACCAGTCAGAATGCCTTCTTGAAAAACTAAAAATTAGGATGCTGGACAATGTTCAGGTTTGCTCAAGCCCTGATCATTTTCAACACTACTGGCTCTACCTGTATTTTCTGGACTGTCTACATACCACATTTTGTAGATAGAACTTATGTTTCTTAGATTCTCAATAATGTTATGAAGAGTATTTAATAACCTTAGGAGGGATGACCCATCAGCATCAGCAGCCAGAGGAAGAATATCCAATATCCCATATGGCTCTAGAAAGAGGGCGGTGGGAGCTGCCTTTCTTTTATTACTTGGCCACTATTTCCTAGAGCTATTTTCCAGAACATTTTTTGAACCGTAAAAATTCAAGTCTTGGGAAAAGTTGTGAGACAACCTTTAATTTAATGCATTTACTTCTTCCCACTATCCTGGTTTGAAAAACATGGCCAACAAAGGTTAAATAGCATGCTTGGATCATAGAGCTAGCAAGAGCCGGGGCCACGATGAGAACCCAGCTCTCGGTAGACTAGAAGAGGGAGAGGAAATGGGGCTCTGATTCCAGGGCCCAGCAGGTCCTGGTGCACATCCCTGTGGACGAGCAGGCTGCAGACTTTCCTGTACATCCCCAACAGGAAGGACCTGTGGCCTTGCATATTTCCTCTTAAAGCAAATTCTTTGCCTCACACCTGCAGGCCCAAGGCACTCATATTATCAGAGCGCAGTGTTGCTTTAAGAAGGGTACCATCAAGACCCACTGTCTTGCTTATCACAGTATAGACAAGCATGTCCACACTCTGGTCTTTGCATCCAGCTGCCAATTTACTCTTGGAAAATATTTTTCCAAGCACCTTTTGCAAGATTCATGCAGTGAGAGGCTTCCTCTGTACATACAGCCAAAACACAAAAGCTAGCCGGGCGTGGTGGCGCACGCTTGTAATCCCCGCGCTTAGGAGGCAGAGACAGGAGGATCGCGCAGGTTCAAAGCCAGCTGCGCGCGCTGCCTTAGGAGACCCTGTTTCCAAATAAAAATGTAAAAATAGATCTGGGAGTGTAGCCCGGAGGTAGAAGGGCTTCTAGGAACCCCAGTACCACCAAAAAAAAAAAAAAAAAAAAAAAAACCACACAAAACACAAAAGCTAGAAGCCTTGAGGTTTCACCCACACAGAGAAAATAAATTGCTTTGAGTGACTCTGCCAGGACTTATAAAAATTTGCATAACTGGATGTCCTACTAAACGAGAGTAGAGAGAGGACTTTCTTTTTTTTTTTTTAAATTCTCTTTTCTCCTTAGTTTTTATGACATCAGAGGCTGGGAAGAAGCAGCTGCTTTTAGGAAGGTCTGTTGGTCCATGTATTGAGACAGACTCCACTTGAACCTTGTTACATTTACACATAAGATGTCCCCTAAAAGGCTCACTTGTTAATGTTTGGAGCGCATGTCCTGAGGTTGTAATCCCAGAAGCAGATAAATCCATGGTACTAGATTTACCTGAGCACTCTCCTGAAGGCCCGAGGGTGTGGCTGCAGGTGGATCCCTGGGGGTGTGGCCTTGGATGTTATATTTGTTTCCTTTTCTCCCTGCTTTCTCCTTTGTTTCGGGCCTCCATGATTTGAAGAGCACAGCCCACGTTCTCCTCCTCCACCTCCCCTGCTATGCCATGAGACCCACGGTCCTCGGCCTCACATGGATTGAGCCCAAAACCACAAGAAAAGGAATCTTCTTTTCTCTAAGTTTTATATATTGTCAGGTCTTGAGATCACGGCTCTGAGAAGGCTGACAGGAACAACGCTATTTCAGGGGACTGTCTGGGCCCCGTATGTAGCCGCGCTGAGGGCATAAGATGGTGAGCTGCTGGAGGAGTCCACTGTCTAAGACCCACACTTCCTAATCCACTCCAGGATGCATAATTGCTAAAAGTAGTCAAGGTTTAAGTAGTATTTTTTTCATCTCGTTTTACCTTTAAGAAAATGAATCTTAGTGGACTTAGGTGCAACAAACCACACATACACACACACACACACACACACACACACACACACACACACATCATACACTCATGCACAAAGGCAAACACTAAGATCATCAGTGGGACCCAGCTGCGAGACGTACCAACAGTATAAAATAACAGCTTCCATGCACTTACATATAGTTACTCATTCTGTTCAGATTTCTTGAAGAGGTGATGTGTGTGTATGATCAGTATTTCAAACAGATTAAAATTCTTTTCAGCCAGACTTGGCAGCGCACACTTGTAATCCCAGTACTTGGGAGGCAGAGACAAGAGGATCGCAGTTCTGAGACCAGCCTCAACAACTTAGCAAGGCCCTCAGCAACTTAGAAAGACCCTGTTTTAAAATAAAAAGTAAAAATAAATTCTTACCAAGTTAAGGATGCTCTCTTCCAAGTCATCCAGTTCTTCATTACTCTCCAAAGGGATAACAATGCGGAGGAACTTTTTCTAAAGGGTTCCGTAAGTGCATGTTGCTCATTTAAACATGTGTTTCCCATCCTCTACCAGATAATCTTTGCTATAGATGGTGGCACATGGACACTCGTGCATCTTGATTTCAACTTCACAGCCCACCTCTGAGGCTGCAGTAATGATTATTCACTACAATAATGATAATGAAGATGAAAACCAAAACAGCAAGCCTACCCCCATACAGCCAGCGTGCACCCTGAACCCGGGGCTCTTCTAACTTCTCAAAGGATACTTGTGCTGCCCTGTGGGACGGGCACTATACTGCAGCAATTGGGAGACAGAGAGCCTGGCGGTGTGGTACACAGCTCTAGTCCCAGGACCTGGGAGGCTCTTATAGGAAGATCACAGGTTGGAGGCAGCATACAGTAATTTAGTGAGACCCTATTTCAAAATAAAACATAAGATAGGGCTGGGGTGTAACTGAGAGGTGGAATGCCCTGGGGCACCATAAAAAGGGAAAAAAAGGAGAGAGGAAGAGGGAGGCAAAGAGTAGTCAAGTCATTTGCACAAAGAGACACGATAGGAAGTGGATTATGATTCAAATCCAAGAACTCTGGACTATGCTCCAAACCCCTCCTCAGGTCCTCTCTATATAAGAACTCTGTCTCACACTTGAGTCGTGCTACTTCTTTTAAGAGCAGCATAATATTCCTTTGCGTAGATGTAATTTATCCCGTTCACTGTAAGTGCTGTCTGAGGGGCTTGCCTATCGTTGGCTATTCTAAACAATGCTTTAGTCTTTCACTATTTCTCGGTGTATTTTTTTTATATTTTTTGGTGGTACTGGGGTTCCTGGAAGCCCTTCTACCTCTGGGCTACACTCCCAGACCTATTTTTACATTTTTATTTGGAAACAGGGTCTCCTAAGCCAGCGCGCGGGGCTGGCTTCGAACCTGCGCGATCCTCCTGTCTCAGCCTCCCAAGCGCGGGGATTACAAGTGTGCGCCACCACGCCCGGCTTCTCGATGTATTTTTATACTTACACTTTGCGTGCATATTGGTAATATGAACTGATCAATTTATGTTGGTGGGTTTACTGGTTTTTGTGTACCCCAGAGGTTACTGTCCTCCTTCTGATGGAGAGACAGAGAGTGGACTTGCTGAAGCAGGACGCTTGATGCATCTCTCCTTTTTAAGTTTGAAAGAAGGGGCATTCTACCTCTGAGATATACCCTTAGCCCTTTAATTTTTATTTTAAAACAGAGTTTCACTAAGTCGTTGAGACTGGTCTCAAACCTGGTATCCTGCTGTCTCAGCCTCCCGAGGACTGGGATCACAGTTACAGACATGCACAGCCATGTTCTGCTTATGCATCTCCTCCCCTGCAGCCAATTCACAATGACCCCAAGTACTCACTAAGTAGTTGTTAAGCGAAAGAATTAAAAAGACAAAAAGCTATCCTTTTTTAATATTATCACAATCCATGAAATCTTGAATTGCAGCCGGGCGTGGTGGTGCACGCTTGTAATCCCAGCATTTGGAAGGCGGAAACAAGAAGATTGCAGTTGCTACTTAGTGAGGCCCTTTGCAGCTCAGTGAGACCCTGTTTCAAAATAAAGAATAAAAAATAGGGCTGGGCATATAGCTCAGAAGTAGAATGTCCCTGGGTTCCATTCCTAGTACTGAAAAATAATATGGGATTTCCCAAACCTCACTGTGTGTCCATATGAGCAAAGCAACGTTTGTCCGCGTTTTGTAAATCAAGAATGTGAGATCCCGTTACCCAAGGACAAGAAATAACAGAACCGTCTCTGGACTTCAGTACCTTCAACCTCAGCAAGACGTCAACTCAGGTGCCCCTCATGGTTGCCAATAGTAAAGGATTAGCAATATTTTATTTTTATTTTTTGGTGGTACTGGGGTTTCTGGAAGCCCTTGTACCTCAGGCTACACTCCCAGACCTATTTTATACTTTTTTATTTTGGGAAACATGGTCTCTTAAGCCAGTGCGGCTGGCTTCGAACCTGCGCGATCCTCCTGTCTCCGCCTCCCAAGTGCGGGGATTACAAGCGTGTGCCACCACGCCCATCCTCAGATTAGCAATAATTTACAGGAGAAAATATTAGATATAGTCATCAAAAAATTAGAATGAGTTCTAACATGCCTTAGCGTTTGCGTTCTCTGACGAACACCGAGATACACACTTGGTACAGTATTGCAACCTACGGCAGTCATCCTAGAAGTTCATACTGGGCGTTCAGCCTGTTCATGCGCAAGTTCCGCGGATAGAAAAACAGAAGCAAAGCAAAGCTTAGTAACTTGCCTTTTATCACAAGAACTATTAAGCAACAGAAGAAGGCTCAATTCCAGATTTCACTGCCTCCAAAGCCCAAGGCCTTATATACTACATTCTACTGGAAATTAAAACAAATATGGTGGTGGAGAACTTTTTAAGACATCAAAGATGGCGCCAGTATTGGTTGTGTTGATTCCTAAACACAGTTACATTCCCCAAGATAATTTTTTTTCGTTCTTTATTTACAAGAGTCTTCAATACGCCTCCTGGAAAATATCTCAGCTTCTATTATAATGAGATCTATCATAGAGAACATCTTCAGTTGTTTAATAAATAGCTACATGTTTTTAAATGACAAACTCACCAGAATTGGCCTTTACTTAATAATCACAAACACCGAGCTTATGAATATTTCATTTTCCCCTGTTTCTGCTGAGCGTGTGAGGATCCTGCATTTTCTATAGCTCCAGATTATGCAGGGAACAACGGAAAAACATATGTTTTGTGTGTTTTCTTTAACAATTTGATGATGGAGGAACACCTGGCAGCGGTGGAGATAATGTAAGAAATGGCCTTCTTTTGTTAGTTGAGTGCTTGAAATAAAAATCTCAAATGGCAAGTTGTAATCCGAACCACAGTAATTATAGCAGGCTGGAGAAAAAGGTATGCATTTTAGATTCATAAATCTAAATGAGTTTATCTGCAAGTAAGTAAACTTGATTCAATTTTCTATAGCAACTACCTCACCGACACTATCACCCAAAGCACTGACGGCTGCTCTGATGTTGGAAACTTTCAGTTTGGGGTTCAACTGCTTCTTTCTTTGTTCCTTCTTTATTCCTTCAAACAGTGAATACTAGAGATGTCCTATGAGATCTCATGGGGAGAGCAGGCAGTTCAATGTGTATGGGGTACAGATACAGGGGACATGGGGAAACAGAGACGGTTCCTCTAAGGATGGAGGAGAGGAGCTGAAGGTTGACCAGTAGGAGGGTGGAATGTGAGGGTGGGGCTTCAGAGTCAACAGGAGGAAGCAGGCACTTTCTAGATACTGGAGAAAAGCCAGAGTGGCGATGGGATAGTGACAGGGTGCCGGCATGAGACGGGCTGAGGCCAGACGGTGCAGAGCCTTGTAAACCGTGATGAAGTCTGGACATTACCTGAGCATAGTCACACGCCATGGAGGGTGTGAAGCTAGGGAGAGACGTGATCTTCCTATGATTTATGTATATAAAGTAAGTTTTAGTTGGGGACAGAGGAAAAGAAAAAAAGATAGAGGAAGAAGAAGAGGGGGAGACCTTGGGGCATGAACCAAGTCAACCAGGTCAGGACTGTGCTGCCTGGAAACCTGTGTGAGGGGAGAAAAGTGAGTTGGGAGCAAGGGAGAGACATCGAGAGGTCCCGCGGAGGTGAGATACGCAGATGAGCATGACCACGTGCGAAGACGAGGGTGTCAGGGCTACTGGGTTCCATGACTCATACAGTGGGGACAATCCTAAGGCCTGTCTAGACTTTATAACTTTATTTCAAAATATTCTATCTTCCTTCCTGGGAATTTGTGGCAATCAGAGAAGAGCATACAGGTGCAGGGCCACTTTCAAGCTGCCCTTACTAAAGCCCTGATCTGAACCCACATCTTCAGGGAGAGGGGCACTGAAGGCGACGGTCACTGTCCTCTCCTTAGCACCTGCTGCAACACCCGGGCATGGCGGTGGAGTCCAGTCGCGTCTTCACTGGCAAATCAGAACTGCTCCTTTCTGGACTGTAAAACTTTGGGGAGGGAGACCAGCCTGTTCTCATCCTTCCTTCTTTCCCCACCCTCCTCCTCATTTCTCCCTAAACTTGTACCTAAGTTTCTCATTTGTGAGTTATTTTATAGAGTCACACAAAGTGATACTATATTCCACAAGGAAAAATAAAAATACAAGAACATTCAGAGGCAAGAAGATGACTGAAAAGAAAAGCCCCAGAGATGGATAGTTCTATGAGATATTAAAACATGCTATAAGGCCGGGTGTGGTGGCGCACGCTTGTAATCCCCGCGCTTGGGAGGCAGTGACAGGAGGATCGCGCAGGTTCAAAGCCAGCCGCGCGCGCTGGCTTAGGAGAGACCCTGTTTCCAAAATAAAAATGTAAAAATAGGTCTGGGAGCGTAGCCCGGAGGTAGAAGGGCTTCCAGGAACCCCAGTACCACCAAAAAAATAAAAAAATAAATAGAACATGCTACAAAGCTTCTATAATTAAATCAGGATGGCACAGACACATGAGTGGACTCAGACCAGTGAAGAGAAGAAAAAACAAACCAAAAAGTCCCAAGGACCTACAGAAATGGATTATATAATGGGGTGGCCCCTCAACACCACCTTGAATAAAGAAGGACTTTTTAGTAAATGGTGTTGGGATAATTGGGTAGTCATTTGGAAGTAACTAAAATTAGATCCATATTTTATACCAGAAATAAGAATGGGCCTCAAATGGATTACGGTTCTAAATGTAAAAACTGATGCTATCCAAGAACTAGGATAAAATGTGTGTAAACTCTACTGTAACGAGAGTGTAGAGATTATTTTTCTAACTGTGAATTTAAGTTCAAAGGCAACACGAGAAAGGACCGAAACATACTGCTGAATAAAAAAAATCTACATTTAAAAACACAAGTGAAGTTTAAATTCAACTAAAAATATGTACATGTGTCACAAAGTGCTAATATAATTTTATGCATATGTTACAAATATATAAAGGACTCATCAAAATTAAAACACACATCTGGGTGTGATAGTGCACTCCTACAATCCCAGTACTTAGGAGGCTGAGGCAGGAGGATCCCACGTTCAAGGATAACCACAGCAAATAAAGAAACTTTCATCAATCTAGTGAGACCTTGTTTCAAAATTAAAAAATAAGATGGGGTTTGGGATGTAACATGGAAGTAATGCCTCTGAGTTCAAATTCCAGTCTCCCACACCAAAAAAAGGACAAAAGGAAATTTAAAAAAACCCTGGTTTATAAAAATGAGAAAAGAGAATACACACACACACACACACACACACACACACACACACACACACGCATAGTCCTTAAAGAATGAATCACTCATCGTTAAAGAGATGAAAAAGGAAACACTAGACAGAGAATTCATTGCCTGTGGCCAGCCTTGGTCGTACACACCTGTAATCCTGTGCCTGGGCAGGTGAGACAGGAGGATGGATCGCAGGCTTGAGGCCATTACAGAAACGAAGCAAGACCCTGTTTCAAATGAAAGAAAGGGAAAAAAAAAGAAAAGGAAAGAAAGAAAAGAAGGAAGGAAGGGAAAGAGAAAGAAAGAAAAAAGGAAAGAATGAAGAAGGGAAAAAAAAAGAAAGGAAGAAAGAAAGAAAGGGAAGAAAAGAACAAAAGAAAGAAAGAAAGAAAGAAAGAATGAAAGAAAGAAAGAAAGAAAGAAAGAAAGAAAGAAAGAAAGAAAGAAAGGAAGGAAAGGAAAGGAAGAGGCAGGCAGGCTAGGGATATAACTGGAAGGTAAAATGCTCCTGGGTTCAATCTTCAGCACACACACACACACACACACACACACACACACACACACACACACACAACGCCTGTTGGACTGGCAGAAGTTAACCACGATGACAGCACATCGTGTTAGCGTGGCTGTAGGAAGCCAGGGCTCTCACATCTTGCTGCGGGGACTGCCTACGGGGATAGCCCCTTGCGAGGGTAATCTGAAAAAATCTACGGAAATTTACAAGCATACCTTTCGCAGTGTAATTCCTCTTCTAGGAATCTAGCCTGAAGGTACATCCCCAGCAGTATGAAAACACATATGCACGGGGTTACCACAGCAGCAATACTCGTAATTACAGAAATGTGGAAACAACTTAAATACCTACTCACTGCAGAGCTGTTCAATAAACAACAAGACGGGGCGAGATGGAAAAGAGCTGGCTGGAGGGAGAGCAAAGAGTTCGACCGACCGGCGGTCAGGGATTCTTCCAGAATATGCTATCAAGTGAATATCAGAAAGCACAGAAAATTATCTCTAGTATGTTCTCTTTCATATTATAGAAAAGAGACAAGAAAATCTTTTCATAGCTGCTCATTTGCCCCCAAAAACCAGGATGGAGAAACAGGAAACCAAATCCAATAGTTACCTTCATAGGAAGGGTACAAAAAGGATCCGGAGAGTGGAGATTAGAGTCAGGGACGCAGGAGTAAGGAGGGGGCACTTCCCTCAGCATACTCACTGCGCCGTTGTGATTTTTCTTTAGAACCAGGGTAAAGAAAGAAGACACCCCAAAGGCCGTGAAAGAAAAAATATAATCAAACATTTAAGCAGAATCAACCAGGATGTGAGGGGAGCCCCGCATGGAACATAAACAATAATAAATAAACCTAACTGTATTTGAAATGAAGAACTACCTTGTTGGAGGAAGAAAAGGGATCCCCTAAGTAACTTAGGGGAACAGAATTCTGATGGATTCTCTAAAGCTAGAGGCAAAGGAGAGACATTTAAACAGGTTGGGCTTTGCTATGTAAATCTGTGTCTAAGAAATCTGGGAATAACTAAAGATTAAATAAGTAAATGTATACAGTGAGAACCAAGTGGGAAAAAAGTGAGAAAATGCTTTGGTCAAGAGAATGGAAGATTCTACAGCTAAGGGGGGGTGGGGATAAGGGGCTGAGTGTAGTGGTACGCTACTGTGATCCCAGCATTTGGGAAGCTGAGACAGGAGGATTGCCTCAGCAGGTCCACGTATGGGCTCAGCAAGAAGTGAGACTCTCATCAACCTAGTGAGACCGTGTTTCCAAATAAGGAATAAAATTGGGCTGGGGGATTTAACGCTAAGGTAGAATGCCTCTGGGTTCCATCCCCAGTACCACAAAAATAAAAATAAATAGGTAAATAAATAGGTAAATAAATAAATAAATAGACAAAATCAAGGACGATGAAGATGATGATGAGAAGACCCTCTCAGATCACCACCTGTATTCTTCTGATGCCTCTCCTATCACGGCATCTACCTATTTCCCTTCCTTACTGTGTTTTACTAAATATTACTTATTATTTTTAAGAGTACCATCAATGCAGATATGTATTTGTTGGTCGACTGTCTAACAACTGATTTTGGTCTCTTTGCCGTCCTTTCTACTCCAGTACACAGAGCGGTGTCTCTGTAGAATAATAGATGCTCAATAAATGTGTTGAATAATACATAAGATACTCTCTGTTGCTCTTTTTTGCTATGTATTTTCTCTGCAGACTCTCTCTGATATGTGCACACACATATGCATACTCTGTATATCCTTTCCTGTAGAGATTCAGAAATGGCAAATTATCTCTTAGTAACCCAATAGAAAGACGGCTTCTGAGTTTTTTGTTTGTTTTCTCTTAGTACATTGTAATTATAACTTATAGTGAGGTTCAGAGTGATGTAGTCATCGTGTATTTTCCTTCAGTACCCACCCTGCAGGGTTCTCACGTTTTAAACTACACTGGAACACTATATCTAATGAAAGCCGGATTCTGGGCTTCCAGTCCTATATTCTGATTCAGTGTGTATAACATAGGGCACAACAATTTATATTTTAAAAATAGGCAGCCTGGGTGATTCTAATAGAGGCTGTCAGTAGGCCACAGTTAGAGGCTGAGCTCAGCCATTGCTGAGCTGCTCATTAGAAAACTGAGCCCATTCTGTGCAGTCCAAGAAGAGAGCCAGGGGGAGGACCTGGCCCCTGCAATAACAGAGACATCCACCAGCAGCAGCAGAGGGAGGGAGGCACCCCTGGAAAAGGTTAAGTGCGTCTCCAGCTACAGGAAGGATGGAGAGAACACATCCTAGACACAGAGAATGACTGTGGGACAGAACTGCCCCACTGTCTGAAAGTGATAGAAAGGTAAAGATGGCCCTGGGTCGGTGGTCAGTCTCCCAGGAGCTGCATCACCGAGCTGCAATGAAGAGCATTGCAGGGCAAGGAACACCGCTCAGAGCATGGGAGAAGAACCCGTGTGGGGTGGGAATATTCTAGAAGCATCTGGAAGCTCACAAAGGAAGGGAGCCAATCTGGAGAGGTCTTTGGAAAAGGCTGGCCCATGGTTATTCCTCCGCTTATGCTTAAGGAGAGGGGAGATGCTGAGGCCATCTATCAGGTGGCCAGACTTCAGAGGGAGGCAGCTATCCGTATTTGGACGTTAGATTGAGAAGTGAGGGAAATCAGAGACGGAGACAGAAACAGCAATTTCAGAACTTGGGCATCATCTATCTACCGAGAGGCAGTTTTTTTTCTGTGCATTATGTCCTATTAATAATACAGCTAGACATACAATGAGCCTATTTATTATCAGAATAAAAAAAAGTAGAAACCCCAGTGGAGTGATAGAAGGGGTCTAAAGGAAGTTGGTTGTGAAAAGAAGGTAGAATTAATCGGGGTAAAACTTCCAGTGGCATTAGGTACAGATGAGAAATTACCAACCCCAATCTCCATATCATAGATGGGGAAGGGGAGAGCCTGGGGAAGCTTGCCAATGCTGTGAGCGTGTACGTTCCTGTCACTGAGTTACATTATGATGTGAAACTAAAATGCACCAATAAAAATGTGTGTGTTAACATATATTAAAATGCACCAATTAAACATGTACTTATATATAAGTCTATATATTATATACTAAATATAATATATGTTGATATATAAAAGAAAAATAGAACTTGGCATGATTAGGTTAGGACTAAAGAAACCATGGGATCGCCTTTTACACAAAAAGAAAACATGTGCCTTTATAGTAGCTGGGCTATTATAACCCAGGAGGTCACAAACTTTTTCTTCAGAGACAAATGTAAACATTCTAGGTTCTAGGGACCTACAGCCAAAATCTAGGATATTATTAGGTACTTTTTACCAAAAGAGAGAAAATGGATTTTTTTTTTTTTGTGGTACTAGGGATGAAACCCTTCTATCTCCGCGCTACACTCCCAGACCTATATTTTACTTAGAAACAGGGTCTCTTAGCCAGTTGTGAGGCTGGCTTCCAACCTGCATGATCCTCCTGTCTCCGCCTCCCAAGTGCGGGGATTACGAGTATGCGCCAGCATGCCCAGCAAGAAATTAGATTCTGATAAAAGTTTTTATCCAAGCCTGGAGTGGTGGTGCACACTTGTAATCCCAGCATTCTAGAGGCTGAAACCAGAGGATCACGGTTTGCAGACAGCCTCAGCTACTTAGTGAGGCCCTTCGCAACTCAGTGAGACTCTGTTTCAAAAAAAAAAAAAGATTAAAAATTAGGACTGGGGGTTTGGCTTGGAGGTGCAATGCCCCTGGGTTCCATCCCCAGAACCACACACAAAAAAATTGTTAATTTTGTTAATTTTGTTAAATTTTTTTTTTTTTTTTGGTGGACATGGAACCAACGCAGGGGCATTCAACCTCCAAGCTACACCCCCTGCCCTATTTTTTTATTCTTTATTTTGAAACAGGGTCTCACTAAGTCACAGAGGACCTCACTAAGTAGCTGAGACTGTCCGCGAAATGCCATCCTCTGGTCTCTGCCTCCTGAATGCTGGGATTACAAGCGTGCCCGCCACGCCTGGCTTAATTTTTGTTATTTAGTGTTATCATTAAAAAGTAATGGCATCACATTTTCTAATAAACAACTAATAATTACAGGAATATAATTCTCTAGCGGGAATGGATAGAGCATTTTGCTTAGAGTTCAAAGTCTGTATTTTCCGCCAGCGTATCTATGAGGTGTCCTTCTAAAAACCCTCCTTAGTTCACTGGACACAGGCTGCTGGTCAGCGACCCCACTGGACTAACGTGTGGGTTGTTGATCTGCCCTCCCATCTCGCACCTGCCATCTTTTCCTGGTTTCCTTGGCTTAAGCCCCGGTGGCTTTCTTTCTGCTTGTCAATCACTCCAAGCTTGTCCCTACTGCTGGGCCTTTGGACTCGCTCTTGTCTCTACCAGGAATACAGTTCCTGAATCTCTACTTAGTGGGGCCTTTGCTTTCACCTTGACTTACATTCAGTTGTTGACTTTTCAGGACTGCCCGTACTGACCACCCTACCAAGTGGTCAGCCTCCGGCTCAGCTGCTGCCATCGCATTACCCTGTTAAATGCCCTTCCTCACTCCCATCACTCTCAGCACTATAGCGCTGACCTCTTGCTTAAATGTCTTATTGTCCAAGCTCTAGTCGATGGCCCATGGGTGCAAAGCATTCATGTCAGGTTTAACCCGATGGACTGACTATCACTTGGCACCCGGTGGCTTCTGAGACCCTTGAATCACTAATGATGAAAATAGAGATGGCTCCAGCCCATGTATTGTATATGAATGTGACGAAAGTTTGGCAAAAGCAAAGAACAATTACAGGGGTGTCCCTCACCCTGGAGGATTCCGCCACAGATCTGCGGGGATCATAAAGGGAGAGCGGCCAGCTGTAACCTTGTAATTGCACAGTGGGGACATTAATCTCAGGCAGGCCTAGGACATGAACTTGTCCTAGGCTTGGAGCCGCTGCAAGTGGCATACACATCAACGATAATTCCAACCCTCTCCAGCCTTCTCTAGACACTGCTTTATAAAATAGTACAATTGCATGTCCACATCTAAAATGGCAGGGCCCTGTGACTCCCTAGATGATCAGGTTGCACAGAGTCATTTGCAAATCACTACAGTTAGTTATGGTTTATGGAATCAGATGCCGGTGACCGGCTGCCTCCGAGAATAGAATGTTTGCTATTCTGAACAAAAATGTCCCTCCGTTTTACATGGTGTTGATAGAAAAATGCAGATGAGTTGGTGTAAAAAAACAGTACAGACGTTGCTAGATAGGCAAAGAAATTAAAAGGGGAAGGGACGCTAAAGCTAGAGACAAACCTAAACTTATAATTGTCATAAGCTTAGGAGAGAAAGTTAGCCTTCTTACCAGAGACCACAGTGAAGACAAAACTTATAACTAACCTTGAAGAGATCAACTCTTTGATGGATTAAGTAGCCTGCGTAGCGGAGGCACCTGTCTGGCAGTGATTAAGGACTGAATAGGAAATGAATTTATGTGAATTTGAGGATGCTCATTTGCAAGAGTAACCTACACTAAAACTTTGGTAGAAGAACACTTTGTGTGAAAGTCAAACTGGGAAAATGCTTGCTTCTCCATGAAGTTGGCAAGGCTCTTTCAAACTCATCCGGGTACTTGATTTGTTTCAAAGCATGTTTAAAATTATTTCATAAATATCAAACGTAAGAAAATAAAGTCTCCAAGCCAATTCCCTAACAACTCAGCCAGCTCTATTTTCTGTGTGAGGTTCATCTCCTTGTTTTATGCATGTAGAGTATTATATGGTTATGATAATAGCTATCATAAATAATTTTGTATTCTGTGTTTTCCAACTATATTAAAAACATTCTGAGGTTGCTGTATTGTTTTTATTGGTCTCATTCTTTTTGACAACTGAGTAGTCTCTATCAACACTGCATGATTACTGTTCATTTTTTATTTTTTCCTAATTTTTCTTTATTAAGCATTATTAAATCTTTTTACTTTGTTTTTGAAGGAAACCATTTTAAAGTTATTGTTATATTATAGAATCTGGCTTAAAATAATATCAATATGAGGAGAAAATTGCCCACAAATGTCATTCTGAAAACCTCAATATTTTCAATTATTTATGTGCATCTTCAATTCCATGTCATAAAACCACAGTATAAATGGAAAATGTATTTCATATTTTATAGTGCTATTATGTCCAACATATTCTCCCGTTTTTCTTTGGTGCTTTGTTGGTGTGAGTGTTTTTTTTTAACCTCATCTATACTTACTCTCACCCACATCACCCAATATTGTGTCCTTTGGGGAATTTATCCTTGACTCAGATCACCCTTGGGGTCGTGGTACACTGTTTATCTTGTCCCACTGGAACATAAATATCACTGGGACTTGTACTTGTTCCAGCACGTCTCTACAAGGCTCACAATGATGTCAAGCCCAGAGTAAGTACTTAGTAACTGTGGACAGATGAATTCTTGTCAATCAGAGCTGTCTAGTCACCAAGGAAGAGGGAGAGATATGTTTTTGAATCCCAAACTATGATGTCAGAGTGGTTCTCTGACACCAGATAAGAGGGTGACATGTGTGATGTCTCCCTTTCTACCATTCCCCCACTGCGGCTGAAATACTAAATTTTTTTAAACAGCTGTTTTCCAGGGAATTCATGCTAGGTTTTCCAAGCCCTTTCAAACACGAGAAAGTTTAACTCTTAGGACTTAGCAGTAAACTAAGAGTAGCCTATGGGTATCTAGTGGCTCTTAAGAATAAATAAGATGACCTGCTATTTTATGACGTTTAGTACAATATTAGTACATTCTTTTAGAAAATTTTAGAGTGTCAGAAAAAGGGCATGAGCTTTGAAGTCATCCTGGCAGACGACAACTCAGTTCTGCTCATTAACAGTTCTGTGCCTTTCAACTGTGGTTTGCTCCTCAGAGAAGCAAGATGGGGATATTTTCCACTCATCTAGCTCTAGTATAGACTGAGAGGCAAGAAAATTGACACAAAACAACTCTACATCTATATCTGTGACTGTCAGTGTTTTGTTACTCTAATGAAGTATCTGAGACTATATAACTTTATCAGGAGAAAAGGTTCATTTGGCTCCTGATTCTGGACCGGGTCAGGAGTGTGCATCTGGTGATGGCCTTCTTCCTGGCAGAGTCCCAACGTAGCACAGAGCATCACACGTCAAGATACAGAGAGCACATATGTGTCTGTGTCCTTTGTTCTTTTTCTCTTCTTAAAATAACATCGGCGGCTGATTCTGTCCTCCATCCTTGACAACCTTCTCTAACTTAATCACTTCCCAACAGCCTTACCTCTAAACATCATAGTCAGATTAAATATCCACTTTTGTTATTCCTCAAAATGGATGCTAAATATCAACACACCAGGACATCTCACTAAATATTAACAAATGAGGACATCTCACTAAAATATCAACACGTGAGAACATCTTTTAAGATATATTTAAGCATATTTAAACCACAACAACTTTTACATATAATATCTGGATTAGTGCTTAACACACAGAAAATATCCCATGGATATATAGATTTTAACAATCACCATTACTATGTCTTCATCCTCATGTTAGCATGCACGTCCCAAGTAATTTTTCACCTACAAAATTAGAATGCCAGAATTTACAAAGCATCCATTTAAACAAATAGGATTCATTCAAGGCTCCCAACTGAATATCCTTCTCACTAATTTGCATTCCAATGAGCTCTCTTTCATGGAAGAGAAAGAGCAGAAGGACCAGCACATTGCTGGAAATGGTGCATGACCCTGGGTTGGTACAAGCAAACACACCACTCCCATGAATAAGGTCACTCATCCTGCATGCAGGGTTAGGGAGGGAGAGGCTCTAAGTCCTGCTGGTTTTAACCACAAAGTTCCTGAGGACACATTATGTGGATTCCACAGAGCACTGGAGAGCATCCTGCCAACCAATGGGCGTAATAAATGATGTTGATTTTTCCTGAGTAAGATGGCTTCTTTCCTCGGCAGATCTTGATCAGGCCAAAGGATTCCCTTGAAGGTGAACAAAATTTACGTTTTTATCCAGGAACATAAATTAAGTGAAAATGTCCCTATGTGAGTCAGAGAAAAAATTTTCTCTCAGATACAGGGTACTGGTGCATCCTCACCCATATACAGCACCTACTGGAATTCTTTTTATAAGAAATACAGTCTATACTGATTTTATTTCCATCTAAACTTTTTTTTCTTCTAAATGCTTACAAAATGACGAGTTGGTGAAAATTTGAAGATAAATGAAAACTATGCAGTGGTCAGGAGGAAAATCGGGGTTACCACCTGATGGCTGTAGAGTTAGCTCAGACCACAGATGGGAAATGTCAGGCACAGCAGATTCCTTGTGGATACAGTCGTCAAGATGGGTTGTAATATCTGAGTGTGGTGGTGTACACCTGTGATCTGAGTACGTAAGAGGCCAAAACAGAGGGATTGCAGGTTAGAAGCAGTCTCAGCAATTCAGAGAGACTTTCAGCATCTTAGAAAAAGATGCTGAAATGGACATGGTATACATACAAAAATTATCAATGTCAAACACAATGCACGGGTAGGGAGAGGAAGTTAGGTGGGACACTGGAGGAGGGTTCACTGAAGGCTTGTGTGCATGCATGCCTCTAATACTCTGAACTTTATCATGATGTATGATTACAATGCAACAATAAAATAAAAAGGTCTGGGGGATAGATCAATAGATCAGTGGTAGATTGCACCTGGGGTCAATCCTCTGTAATATATATATATATATTTATCCTCTGTGTATATATATAGTATATATATATTGTATATGTAGATGTATATATATTGTATATATATATATATCTCGTATATGTATATATACATATATATATTGTATATGTATATACAATATATATACAATATATATATTGTATATGTATATGTATATGTAATACACACACACACATATATATATATATATATTACATATACATATGATAGCTGTGCTGCCTTACAGTTGTACAAAATCTCAGTGACTTAAATGTAAGAGTTTCTTATTCATGCAGATTTCATTCAAATCCCTTCCTTTTCCAAGGCCACATGCTGACTCATAGATAGAGATCCTTCTCATCTTTGCATGCCAGTATCGTATCACATGCTTTTCATGTTCATGTGAAAGAACCTTGTGCTGAAGCCACACCTGTTCTGCTCTGCCCAAGCTGGTCACCATCTTCTGCCTAAACCCAAGGAAGGTGGGAAGGGTTCAGTCACAAAGATGCCTTGCAGAGCAATAGAGCATGAAAACACAGTTTTCAAAATATATTCTGTAGAAGTAAATACCAGGGCTATAGAGTATTTGGTAGGAAAATGCAAAAGAACTGAGCTATTCTGGTAACCAAAGCAGTATTACTAATATGACACTCAAAATCCCCCCCTCGAAAATTCTTAATGTACATTCAACCATTGTAATATTTTTAGAAATAATGTCATGGCAAAGCATAGTGATCTGGAACCTAGGGGCATTCTACCTCTAAGCTACATCATCAGACCCATTATTTATCATTTTTGTTTCATTTTGAAACAAGGTCTCACTCTGCGCCTGAGAACCTGTGATACCCCTGTCTCAGCCTCCCAGGTACTAAGATTATAGGCATCTACCACTATGCCCGGCTTAATCCAGGTCTGTTTGTTTGTTTTGTTTTACCGAAGACCTGACTTACCACAGAATAATTCCTCTTCATAACACCCATGAACCTCAGTTCTCGTTGAATCCATATTAGAAAAATGTTGAATCAGACATTTTAGAATTCTTCAAGGAAAATATATATTAATAGGCTATTAAATGTATGAATGAGGAGTCACTTTTCAGACTTGATGAGGTCTGTGAAATCAAACTCTAGGACCAAACTCTAGGGATGCAGGGACCTCCCCTTCATTCCAAGTTGAAAACTAAAATCCTAGGTACAAGCTGCTAGTTTTTGCTTGCCACATACAAATTATTCCAATTTGATTTTCCCTCTGCTGACTTGTGTAATTTTTCAGTGTCCCAGCTGCTCTCCCCAAGATTCCACAGTGGTGTCACCTGGGTAGTAGGCTTAGCCTGGTCAAACTCTGCCACTTACTTCTACACAGCAAGGCAGGAAAGGGAAAAAAAAAAAAAAAACAAGTATCCCATTGTTATGGAGAGAAGCAAAATTATACCTTGTATAAGCCACGCTCTTGGTGGTATTTCATGCTGAAAAGCTCACTACCTCCTGGCAGGAGGCTCAGCAACAGACAGAGGGCTACGTGTTCTTTCCAAGGCATCCAGTTCAGCAAGACCTTGAGCCACGGTGATCAGGCATTGATTAGCAGTGGACAGTTTGTCTTGTGTCCAGACAGTGGCTGGCTCTTGGCAGCTAACCACAGAAGCTGGGAGGAGTAAACAATATGCAAGCAATATTATTTGCCATCTAATTCTCTCTAATCCAGAAGGGTGGTTCTGCTGAATGATAACTCACAGAGGAAAGATTAAATATAATAACATAATGTCCATGCTCTGCACCAGAAGTTATTACTTCTGGCACTGCGGAGGCAGATGGCTGGCGCTGGCCAGTGCCAGAAGGTGTTAAGTGGTACTAAGGAATGAAGTCATCTGTGGGGAAACGACAGTAATGAACGGCTTGTAATGCTGCAAAAACTCAATGAATTTGATGAAACACAGATTGCAAAACGGTTTCCTGGACGGCCATCGGACACACTTGCTTACACCGAATGAAATGTGCTCTGTTCTCAAATCTGACAGTCACACCACTGCTGCATCTGCTGGCAATTTGTTGAGCATCTCGACAAGAAGAATGATGCAGAAGATAAAAAGAGCCCCTGTCCTCCAAGGGTCCCCTCCACCGGCAGGTTCGCATGTGTGAGCACTTAAGTCTGCTTGCAGGTTTTCCTAGAAGGGACCGGGTAGGCACAGTAAGTCATTCTGGCCCTGAAGAACAGAGTTGTGTGATGTTCTTACTAGATCCTTATCTTCTATTTCCAGCAACCCTGCCACTGCGTTAGGATAGGGTGCATAGAGTACTGTGCCACTGATGTGCACAGGAAGATGACAGCTTGGCAGTGATATTTTCTCCTACCTATAGTCACAGCCTTGTGTCAGGAAGATAGGAAGAAACGAGATGGACAGACAGTAGCACGGTGGTACAAGAATCTGGCTCTGAGGCCTTTGCTACTCTGACAACTCTTGCCTGACTTGCTCTGATGGTACAGAGGCAGACATCGAGAGTGAGCTTGGAGACATGTTTACAACCACTGGAAAATCCCATTGAACAAGATCCTAAATAAATGAGGTTTATGTTGTTTGCACCTTTTACAATTTTTATTTTTTGGCAATTCATTTTATGATACTTTGCAAAAATATTGTTCCATGATGGATTGGGGTTTTAACAGAATAAGTTCTTTCATCACAGACAGTTTGAAAAACAATAAATTGGGGACTGTGCCTGCAGCTCTAGTCTGTACATCTTACAAGATTCATGGCTGTAGGCAAATTACTAACCCATTTACATTTTGGTTTTCTCGATATTTGATAAATATTAGGTTATATGGTTGTTAAATAACTGCAAACATCATGAACTACCCGTAGAAGCTATTGAGAAATTGCCAAAATATTTAGGGAATCCGTCTTTATTCTTTTGAACAGCTCCAAAGTGGAGCGGTCAATTAAGTTCAGTGTCCTGGAGGAGAGGCTTCGGGAGAAGATCTGCATCATTCCTCTACTTAATTCACATGGCAAACATTTATGGAGCACCTGCCTTGTTCCATATAAAATTTCAACGCCTGAGGATGCAAGAGGTAACCAAAATTACAAAGACTCCTTTGCAAGCAGAGTTGGGATTGAAACAGTAGTTCAGTCAATACAGGACAGATATCACCAAAAAGCAAACTGTTGTATATTTCAGACTGAAAAGGAAAATGAAAAATGGGAGCTATCTATCAGGGCAAGGTAGGAGGGCAAAGTTTAAATGTATTGATCAGTTGCAGCCGCAAACTGAGAAAATGACATTTTAGCAAATACATGAAGGAAGCCAAACTAGCCAGGTGCTTATCTGGGGAAAAAATATTCCAAGTAGAGCTAACTGCTGGCACAAAGGTCCTACAATGTAGATATCTAGTATATTTGAGAAGCAGCAGGTAGGTGAGAATGGTTAAAAAAGAAAGATCAAGGAAAAGAAAATACATAGGAACAAAGAGACAGAGGCTAAATGTGAGGATCTAGTGTTTCTCTCTGAGTTGGGAGCCATTGCAAGTTTGAACAGAAGCATGGCTTAGATTTACCTATATCTTAAAAGACTGTATGGCTATTTGAGCAATCCAGATAAAAGAAAAAGCAGCTGCAGCCAGACTGGTAGCCACAGAGATGTTGAGAAGGGATTGGGTGCTAGGTATGCTTATAAGGCAGAATATACAGGATTCTTTGACAGATGTGGGGGTAAGAGACATAAGACCAAGAGAGAGAAACATAAACCCAGGAAACGTTCAATGTTCTCGGCCAATCAACTGGAACAATGCTTTCCTCTGGCAGGCTACAAGCTGCAGGGAGAGAAGACAAAGCCACAGTTGGGGCAGACAAAGAGTTTTGTTGGAGACATGTTAAGTTTCCTTTGTCCGTGACGCACCCAAGATGGCAAGATGCAGCCGGCATCCAGTGTTTGCTGGGGATATAAATTTGGGAGTAAGTAGAAATAAATGTTATTTAAAGCCCTGAAACTGGATGAAATCACCCCAGGAAAGAGTATATAAATAGAGAAAAAGGACTACTCCCTATATCCAAGACACTTGGGCACAAGGAAGTTAGGGAGAGGAGAAACTGGTCCAGGAAACTACAAGGGAGTGACCAGGGAGACAGGAAGAGCAGGGCATGCAGGGTTTGGGAAGCCAGGGAAGCGTGAGCGTACACTGAGAGGCAGAGCTCACGTCTGTCCAGTGCTGCTGAAAGGCCATGCTAGATGAGGGCTGAAGACTGACCTTTGGATTTAGAAATGTGGAAGTGATAGATGACCCCACGCAAAGATGTCATGATGTGTGAAATGATGTAAATCCTACAGGAATAGGCTTAAAAGAAAATGGCCAGAGATGGATTGAGTACGGGAAGCACAGAAAAATCCCTCTAGGTGTTTACTGCAGAAGGGAGAAAATGAAGGAACCATCATTAATGGCCAAAGCGGAGTCAAGAGAGAGATTCTATGCAAAGTTTAAAAGAGTTACTCTTAGAGAAAATATCAAGTAAGAAATATTATCGTTCCTACAGAAGAAGAGAAACACCAAGGTGGTCCTCAAATGTGCAAATTTGGGGGGCTAAAGTAATACAGCCATTAGAATTGGACAAAGACATCCAGACATGGTGAGACATGCTTGTAATCCCAGTACTTGGGAGGCTGAGATAGGATGATCACAGGTTTGAGACCAGCCTCGGCAAATTAGCCAGACTTTGTTTAAAAATTTAAGAAATAGGTCTGAAAGGTGTAGCTCCAAGGAAGAATTCCCCTGAATTTAATATCCTGTACCAAAAAAGAAAAGTGAAAAGTGGACACAGCGCAGAGAACACTTTTAAAGCAAGAACTGGCATCGCTGTATGAACTACTTGCTGGTTTGGGGGGATACTTTTTCGTGTTTTGGAAGCCACACTTCCCAGGCAAATTGCAAGGCATTTGTTTGCAGACACAGACAGTCTTGTAATCATCACTGGGCAATTTGTACAAATGCACATTTCTTCAAACAGGTAATTAATACTGATACTTAAATCCGAAAAAGATAGGCTTCCATGCTGTCTTGCTTGCAAGCTATGCACAGTCTGGCTGTAATTAAGAATCAGGAGAGATGTTTCTTTAAGGTAATGGGTGCATGACAATTTACTGGAGTCTCTACAGCCTCTAGTTTTATTTCCATGTGTTAACTGAAAGCAGAAGCAACACCAACAATGGTCCTTTTTTCTTGTTATTTTATTTTTATTTTGTTGTATTGGGATTGAAACTAGGAGTATTTTATAACTGAACTAGCCCTTCAGTCCTATTTTTTTTTAATTTTGAAACAGAGTCTCATTAAGCTGATGAGGCTGGCCTCAAACCTGTAATCTTTCTGTCTCAGCCTCTCGAGTACTAAGGCTATAGGCATGTACCACTGGGCCTGGGTATACTTCTTTTTTTTTTCATTCTTCTTTTCTTTTCTAAACTTATTCTAATAAAAATAATTGTGTATTTTTATATGACACACATATATATGCACAACTTATATAAATTTTGTATAATAAATAAACTATATAGATATATGTATACATTGCATATAATATATAATACATTTCAATATCATGAAGAAATGATACACAAGAAAAATTTTTGTGGTTTCTTTCCCACCTCATTGCAGAAATACTTGGTCCCAGATGGCTTCTCTTAGTCATTCAGGAACCCAGGCTCCTTCCCTATTGTGACTCGGTCTTTCTTTAGGATCTTAGAGAAAGCATGCCTACTTAGCTACTGGGGCCTGGGAGCAACACAGATGATCTCTACTCATTCCCCTGGAGAGGACTAGTCACGTGGCATCTCTGAGAAGCAAGGGGCCTGAGAATTAAGTCTGTGTTTAGTCAAATCAGTTCTTTCCCACATTGACTCTCCTCTACATAAAGGAATTGGGCCACTTCAGTGGCTAGCTAGTTCTCTACAAGAGGAAATAGGCTTCCCAAGCTCAAAAGCTAGCCTAACAACACCTGATTTTTTTTTTTTTGCCTTGATGATATTGATTGGAAAGTCTGAAGCTCTTCTACTGAGAGGTGAGTAAAAAGAGAAGAGATATCAGAATGTTTTAACATGCCTAGTGAGATCCTGTTTCAAAGACTAAGAAATAAAATATGGCTGGAGGTATAATTCGGGGTAGAATGCCCCTGGGTTCCATCCCCAGGAACACACACACACACACACACACACACACACACACACAATGCACTAACATGATTTAATCTTTGATAAATGAGGATCCTCTGAATTGCAATTGAAATAAAATAGCATTAATTAGTTATTTATTTATTGTGGTACTTGGGATTGAACTCAGAGGCATTCTACCTCTGAACTACACTCCCATCCGTATTTTTTTTTTGTTGTTGTTGTTGTACTGGGGTTCCTGGAAGCCCTTCTACCTCCGGGTTACACTCCCAGACCTATTTTATATTTTTATTTAGAAACAGAGTCTCCTAAGCCAGCACGCACGGCTGGCTTTGAACCTGCGCCATCCTCCTGTCTCCGCCTCCCAAGCGCGGGGATTACAAGCATGCGCCACCACACCCGGCAACCATCACTATTTTTTAAAAAAGAGTCTTACTGAGGTTGCAGCGGGCCTCCTGAAGTTTCTGAGGCTGGTCTTGAACCTGTGATCCTCCTGTCTCAGCCTACCAAGTACTAGTGGGTGCACCACCACCCCAGCTTCTTTTCTTTTTATTTTAATTGAATCTGTTGGCTTGGAAATCTGAAAATAAACCAGGGTCCTTATCATGAGTTAGACCCCACAACTAGCATCAAGTATATATTTTGATCACATGGCATTTTTTGCCTTATTTACAAGATCATATTAATAACCTGCCACAGTGATAAAGAGCAATCAGCATCGGTGCTAGTCGAAAGAATAGTAACAGGAAAAATAAGACCCCAGAAGGGCAACGAGAATCAAACTGAGATTGAAGATTAGGAAAATTACTGGCCTGAGTCAGACTTGTAATCACATCAAACACTAGCTAAGTCTTCTCCATTCTGACATTTATTCCTATCACGTCCTCTTCAAATACAGGCATTTGAATTATTTTGTGAATGCTAGCTTATAAGTATATACATATTTTATACTTATTTATATATGTACCTTATATCAGTAGCATGTGATATAAAGTACACTTTCAAAATATTAAGGTTGTGGGTTTTATTGTGTGTGTGTGTGTGTGTGTGTGTGTGTGTGTGTGCGTTGCTAATGGGGTTTTTCTTGGTTTGCTAAGCGTAGTGTGTCCACAGAGAGACACGTGTATAAGAGTCCTAGTAGTTGAAGTTTAAACCTTCCCAGAATAATGAACTGCATCCTGCGTTCCCCGTTTGTCACATTTCTCTCTCTCCAACGGTCACACTTTGAGGTTTACAAAAAATAATCCTCCGGAGTGAAAGTTCAAAGCAAATAGTGAGCTAAACATGAAAAATAATTCTGACTTTTCATAACCTTTGGCAAGAGATGTGCCCAACTTCAGCATGGAGGAGAGGGTTCGCTGGTTTTTTCCCCTCTAGAAAATTATCATTTAAAAATATACATTTTAAAACAATATTGGCTATTATGAAGGATGCTGAAATGAATAGGGGTGTCCCAGGTAACTCTTTTGAGAGATTGGTTTTATTTCTTTCGAATACACATACTCAGCAGTAGAGTTGCTAATTCAGAAGTTGGTTCGTGTGTGTGTGTGTGTGTGCGCGCGTGCGCACGCACTGGTAACTAAATCCTGGAACATTCTATTTCCATTCTACCTATACACCCAGCCTTATTTATTTACTTATTTATTTTTATTTACTTATTTGTAGTACTCAGGTGGAACCCAGGGGCATTCTACCTCTGAAATTCAGCCCCAGCCCTATATTTTATCCTTTATTTTGAAACAGGGTCTCTCCAGGTTGTGGATGTCCTCACAAAGTAGATGATGAGGCTAGTCTTGAACCTGTGATCCTCCTGTCTCAGCCTCCCAAGTACTGGGACTATAACCATGTGCCCTCACATCCGGCCTCAGGTGGTTTTATTTATAATATTTTCTATAATGGCTGTACCAATTTATGCAATTTTAGAGGGAGGGAATGGGATTTGAACCCAAGAGCATTCTAGCTCTGAGCTACAGCCCTAGACCTTTTTTTTAAATAATTTTTCATTTGAAACGGATTCTCGCTAAGATGTTGAGGCTGAGATTTAACCTGCAATCCTCTTGCTTCAGTCTCCCAGGTACTGAGGTTACCGCCATGTATCACCAATGCTAGGCTTCATGTCTTTTCTAATTATTAATTATATATCCTTAAACCTGGGGAGAAAATCCTCAACATCACCTCTATATTTAATGGCCATTCATTCTCAAGAAAGATCATAACAGTCCACATATTGAAGAAGAAAAAAAACAAAGTTTACTCTTTTATTACCACTTTTATCAGAATGCAAAATGTGTACTTAGTAAAGGAAGGAGAAGAACTGGACCTTAAGACTTTTATTTTGAAATATTTAAAATAACTTCAAAATGGCATCAGGTTGCCTTCAGAGCGTGAAGAACTCCTCCAGATGTATTTCAGAAACATTTGTTCTTGATCATTTCATTATCTTTGGTTTCACCTTTTAAACCCCTTTCTACCTTGTTCAATTAGCTAACCCCATAGCATGGCCTGGAGTCTCAAAAACTCCTCTGTCTTGCTGGCTCCAGTTTGCATTCAGCCAATCAGAGCACCAGGAAGCTTCAGAGCAGCAGATGAAGGGCTGCTTCAGGCTGGATGGACACTCCCTTAAACATCACAGTGGCTCTCAAGGTTACTCTCACCCAACAACCCAGTCCTACTTGAGACCAGTCCTTTTCCTGCTTCTATACTGTTAGTATCCAGGGCATCATGCCATCTTCCCTGTGATTTGTCAAAACCCTGTCCACACTGTACTATTCTATATTTTATTCTCTCTCTCTCTCTCTCTCTCTCTCTCTCTCTCTCTCTCTCTCTCTCTTTCTCTTTCTCTTCTCTTCTCTTCTCTTCTCTTCTCTTCTCTTTCTCTCCCTCCCTCTCTGTCTCTCTTCCTGTCTTGGTACTTGGGATTGCATTCCTTTCCTCCTCCTTCCCTTCCCTTCTCCCTCTCTTGGTACTTGGGATTGAACACAAAAACCTTCTACCTCCAAGGTCTACCTTCAACCCTATTTTATCTCTTAGTTGGAAATAGGGTCTCACTGAGTTGCTAAAATCCTAGCTAAGCTGCTGAAGCTGGCTTTGAACTTGCGATCTTCCTGTCTCGGCCTCTCAAGTCCTATGGTTATAGTGGTGAACCTGACTTTACCATGTTCTCTTAATTTGAAAGTACTCTTTGTTCTCCCATCCAAGGACCATGACTGATGGAATGGTAAATATTTACAAGCCACAGAGAGAAGTTCATTGAATTTTGTATAAAAATAAAACAAGTATACAGTAAATATAAGGCATGTTAAAACGCTAGGGACCATCATATGAAAACTGATGGGTCATAGGGCTTTAAAGACAGAATCATTGCCCCTTCTTATGCAATCAAGAAAGATTTTATGGCGGATGTTTAAAGGGGACCCAGAAAGATGGCCAGTGCTTCAGAAAAGATGAAATTTAGGTGCAAGAAATGCTGCCTGCAAGGGGATATGGGAAGGAAATGGCGCAGCTGTGATTAATAAATATTTTGGGGTGTCGAATATAGGATGAGAAACAAAAAAAGAAAGAAGAGTTAGCCGAGCACGGTGGATCCCCAGGTTGCAGACTGGAAGACATTTTTTTTTTTCCAATGAATGGCGAATTTATGATGGTGTCTTACTGTGTGTAAAACTGATAGGAATACAACAATATGTAAGAAAAAGACTGAATTCTAGGAAGATTAATTTGGTAGTAATACTTCATAAGTTCAAAGAGAGACCCTCTTTGTGGAATTGCTGGAGTCGGGTGGAATAAAGAGGAGGCAGTGGTGGAGAACAGGATTGAAAGAGACGATGCTGCGGGGCTGAGAGCTCTCTGGATGGAGGAGGAAGGGCATAGATAATTCGGAAGGCTTCAAGTGTTGTCCACGGTCATTTAGAAATCATTAGATGGAAAAAGTAAACATAGAGCTTAGGGTTTTGTTTGTGGTACTATTAACTGAACCCAGGAGTATCCTACTTCTGAGATATACCCCCAGCCCTGTTTTATTTCTGTTTTGAAACAGAATCTTGCTAAGTTACAGAGGACCTTACTAAGATACTGAAGTTGGCCTTAAACCTGTGATCCTCTTGTCTAAGCTTCCCAAGTACTGGGATTGTGGGTGTGCGCCATTATGGCTGCCTAGAGCTCAGTTTTGATAAAGAAAAGGTAGTCTCTGTCAGCCTGGCATTAAAATGAACTTTTGAATCACTTGGCCACAAATGTGGAGGAAGAATCCAGCAGAGAGGATGGGTTCAGAGTGGAGACTCAGAAAGTTCTGTCTAGAGATCTTCATAAAGAAAGGGAGGAAGGAATAAGAAAGTAAGGGGCATGAACGTGGAGTTAAATATAATTCTGTAAAGAAAGGGTTTAGCACAGTGCCTGGTTAAGAGTAGTGTTTCATAAAAAGTCATCAATAACAATAACTTTCTTAAAAAAATGTGAATTTGTTTGAGTTAAAGAGTAGAGGACAGCCAGGCATGACAACACAAATTTGTAATGCCAGTACTTGGGAGGCTGAGACAGAAGGATCATAGGTTCAAGGCCAGTCTCAGCAACTTAGAGAGACCCTCAACAACTTAGTGAGACTTTTTTTAAAGTAAAAAATAAAAGGGCTGAGGTATAGAGTATAACATAAACAATTGCCCTAACTTTGTGGCCATCACTGTATTTGGTTGTATGTGTGATTCTATACAGTTATGAAATGCTACTGCTGAAGAGATAAAATTCGCCACAAGCCCCACTATACCTTATTGCTTATAACCTGTCTGATGCACATATTTGTTGTATGTTTATTTATTTTTATAACTGAGAAGATCTCTGGCCATTCACCTTTGTAACTTAGTAGACACCAAAACTAAGTCATTCTTTGACTGTGTTTATTGAATTCCACATATCCACATTATTCATGGGAATCGACTGTCCAAACTTCATATCCACATGATTAATTTATTCAAAGAACATTAAATATTTATTGAAACTTTTTGAGAACAATGCGATGCAGTGATATTTTATTCTCCTATATCTCCAGTATAAGAAATGTTGTCATTTTTATTTACAGAAGTAGAACCCAGCTGTGTACCTCTAGGGTAAGGAGTATATATAGCCTTGCATTTTGAGGCCATCAAGGATTCTGGGCTCTTAACCTACCCAACTGCTTGTATCCCCTTTATTTTCATCAAAGGCATATTTTCATAAAGTTCCATACACTCTAAATCTCTGAGGAACAGAATATTAACTAGTCGTATTTTTTCTAATCACTGGCTCATTTAACATGAAAAAGTAAATGACATCCTAGCCTATTTCATTTATTTTTTATATTGCTTTTTTACTAAAACGGCAAAAGAAAAAAGCCTTAGGTATCCTAATATGTTAGCATGAATGATCAGCAGAATGGGAAAACTCAGTTAATCACCCTAGAAAACCATTCGGGGGGTCTACATGGCCTTCTTTATAGTGGCAATAAAGACTGGGGGATATTTGAGCATTAATTTTTCACATAAAATGCTAATGAGATGCACAATTGATGGCTGTTCTTTCATTTTCTGGATTTTAAAGCGAGGCTCTGCCACAGTTCTATTTACCCCAAGAAGGATTTCTTAAGTAGTAGAATCCTAAAGACATCCTAACAGCTATGTCCGTGTTGATGATTGATTTTGTTTATTCATTGGCCAAGAAAACAACATAAAGCAACTTGGCTCAGAAACGTAATAATTTACAAGTACAGAATCCTCTGCAGTTTACAGAGCAATTTTAGTATATTATCTCAGTCTGGTTTCTCAAGCAGGCAGACTAGATATGTCCAGGGAGGCTGCAGGGCAGGGGCTTCCATCATCCATTGCCTCCCTGAGCTCATTGAACCAGGGCAGTGCAGCCACCAGCCCCGCAGCCCATCCTCCTGAGGCACAGCCTCCAGGGCCACATCAGTGCAGCTGGATGGGAGCAGGACCACCTCAGCATCTCATGGATGCACATCATCTCATCCAGACGTCCACGTGTGTGTGCGTGCGTGAGCGCGCACGCACACTATTCGGAATTGAACTCAGTGGCGGTGTACCTCCGAGAACCCAGTGGCGGTCTATACCCCAGCCCTTTTAAAATTTGTGTTTTGTTTTTGTTTCGTTTTGAAACAGCATCTTGCTAGGTTGCTGAGAGTTTTGCAACATTCCTGAAGATGGCCTCAAACCTGTGATCCTCCAGTCCTGGCCTAAGAACAAATACTCGCCGGAGGGGTGTGCAGTGTAGGTCAGTCAAGTTCCATGGCACTTAAGTGATCGCCAGGGCTTATTTTCCCATCTTTATAGTTGCTCTTTGGGGAGAGAATTAGCTGATCTCCTTTCTGGCCATGACTCACCTTTTAGAGACTTTCTTGAGAAATCTCTGTGCTATTTTATATCCCCCCCCTCAAACTGACATAGCCAATTTGGGTTCCTTAAAAACAGAGAACACTGCTTCTTGTATGAATCGACCTTTTCAGAAATACACTCGCTTTCCTCGTTCTGCAATACCACAAAGCTCCACATATGAAGGAATTTTGCTCCTTTACTGTTGGCACTGAGGATTGAACCCAGGGCCATTCTACCTCTGAACTATACCTGCGGCCCTTTTTATTTCTTATTTTGAAGCAGGTTCTAGCTAAGTTTCTGAAGCTGGTCTGTAACCTATGATCCTCCTGTCTCAGCCTCCCAAGTACTGGGATTATAGGTATGCACCACTGGGCCCAGCTGTTCTCTTTTTTAAAGACTTCCTCTTTTTCCTCCTGTAGGTCAGTTCTTGACTGAAGAAATCAGAAAAAAAAAATAACTAAAGGAAACTCCATGGTGAGATAAAGTATCTGCTTCTTCTTGTCTGCAGGCACCTCTGACTTAGAGCTCTCTTTCTGTCTGAGAACTCTTGAAATGTGACAGTTCAGAGTTTGGTTGAAGGCCTGAGCGAGGGAATTGAGAAATGGATACCAATTCCAGGCCAAATGGAACACTTATGAGCTTATTGGAAGGACTGACTTATGATAATGCTTTATGCAGGAAATAAGAAAATAGTCAGAAAATCTTAGTGATTACCTGGATTGAGAGGGAGGTAGAGCTCATTCTGAAAAGCATCGTAGAAAAGATGGCACAGCCACTTTTTTGAACCATGAGAATCAAGGCTTTGGGGTTGATTTGAGACTCTGCAGAGACTCTAGCTGAGAACCACATGGCTGCCAGATCACGAAGGAAGTGGGCGACTTTCACGTTGTGGCCGGTCTTCTATTACCCATCAGTCTTAGCAGCAGCAGAAGGAAGGCAGGATGGACGTGGACAATTCAAACAGTGAGGGCCTTTCAGCCAATTACATCTTCATTTACTAGTAGACAAACTGTAAAGATCTGAAATAATTTCGCATAAGTCTCTTCTCTTAGAAAATTAAGCATAACTATTAAAACATTTTCTTTTCTTCACTCCTGGATTGCACCAGAGCCCTGCTGTCCTTGAAAGCTAACCAAAAGGTCCTTGTCTTTGCTAGGATAGGCAACATGTGGATGAGAACCAGTTTTCACTAATGGTTATAATGAAAAAAACAAAAAATAAAAGCCAGTGCTTTGTAGCTAAACAAGAGTCTTCCGCTGAATAATAACGACCAAGAGGTCAGAACACTGCCTGGCTGCTCTTTAATGATCCTTGGGAGAGAACTCTTCAAAGAAACCTCTCTCTGCAACCGGGAGCTCAGTTGGCTTCGTAGCCTTGCATGAATGCGTGGTCCCCATGCCCCAACACGCCTCCGGCTTTGGAAGTAGAACTAGCTTTTGTACACATTCTAGAGCTTGATAAGTGGCCAAACTGGAGGATGGGGAAATTTGTAGGGATAATAAACAGTATCTCTTTGTTATTTTTCTCTTTTCTTTCAGCTATCAACTCCTTTCTATGTTTTAATCCTATCTCAGGTTTTAGCCTTGAGTCTCCCCAGCTGTGTCTACAAATGCACAATTCCCAGTGAATAAACTTAGAAAGCATGATCTTTAGTTCCTTGGTGGAGTGCCATATGAAGTAGAGGGCTTGTGTTTAGTGACCAAAGTAAACAAGTTGTCCTTAAGCATTAGAATTGACTTAGCTTTAGAACATTGGAGACATCCTACTCATATCGTAGGAAAGATGCCAAACTGAAACTAGAATAGGGCAAAGAAGATGCATGTCTCCCTTCTGCTTACCTGAAGACAGCTGGGACAAGCTAATCAGTGATGTGTCAATTTGCCCTTACTCTCAGTTTTATTATTATGCTTAAGTTAGTTGCTAAACACAGGTAGATTGTGTTGATGCAATTATGTATGTGGTATCTATGTGATATAAGATTCTGGGAGCACGCACACTGGAGTAGTGCTGATTAATGCATTTTTCCACAATATCCCCAGGTTATTTTTTTTCTCCAGCTCCTATGCCAGGAGACAGGCCAGTGGCGATCCCTCTGAAACCTCTTCCAAACTTTAGCAATGCTAAAGTTCTCCTCTCTGAAAACAAGCTCAGTACTCATGAGTGAGGTGATAGGGCTGAGTCAATTTGTCAGCTCGATGGACCTAGTCAGCTAGGTACTGTTATACCTGAGTATACTGGTCACCTGAGTTATACTGATGACCAAGATGGCTTGTTTTACACAACATGGACAATTGCGTGTTTAAAAAGGAAGGAAAAAGAACCCCAAACAAACAGTATGAGAAAGTCAGGAATACTTTCAGATGTCAGATGAAAAGCCCAATAGGTTCCCTCAAAAAAATCAACCACTCAACTTGTTTGGGGCCCAATTGATCTTGTCAGGGCTAAAAACCCATCTGCTGCTTGTGTCTTCAACACGGAGGAATAATTGGAAAATTCCTTAATTAGCATTCCATTTCATCTTTCCTTGTCAAGGTGAGCACTTTGATTAAAGTGAGCGGGACTCCTGAGTCACTGTGAAGCCACGTGAATTTCCATGAGCGTGTCGAATCTGCACACCTGCCCATCTCCATCAAAGCCTCCCCCTTGTAAAAACAGGGATGGGTGTTATGCAAACAAACAAACAAAAAGTATAGTTCTGGCAAGATATGTGTCTCAAGATTAGCAGCCATTATTTTTCTGCTGAGGACAAAGATTAGATCATAAGCTATTTTCAAACTTTCCATTTCTAGGGTCTACCCACAGAAAGTACAGTTTTTTTTTTAAATGGTACTAGCGTTTGAACCCAAGGGCATTCTACCGCTGAGCTACCCCACCAGCTTGGCCTCAAACCTGAGATCTTCCTGTCTCAGACTCCCAAGTACTGGGATTATAAGCATGCACCACCATGTCCAGCTAGAACTACAATTCTTTAGTGATTCAGACGACATAGTGAACTCATATCAATGGGGAATGTAATAAATTCAAATCCCTAGGCTCCGTCTCACATTTGAATTCTGAATTCTAACCGGTAGAATTCAGGTATTTGAATTTTTACTAGTCTCCTTGGAGATGCTGAAGCAGAAATACTAGTCGTTCAGCCGGGCGTGGTGGCGCACACTTGTAATCCCCGCGCTTGGGAGTGTGAGACAGGAGGATCACACAGGTTTGAATCCAGCCTCAGCTATTTAGAGAGGCTCTCAGCAACTTGGTGAGACCCTGTTTCTAAATAAAATATAAAATAGGTCTGGGAGTATAGCCTGAGGTAGAAAGCCTCTGGGTTCCACCCCCAGTACCACACACACACACAAAAAAAATACTAGTTGTTCTACTCTAGCCATGACTACTGCTTACTTTATGACTAGCACTGATTGTGGTTTTTAGAGCATGAGTTACCTGCCACTGGGCCTAGCTGTTTGTCTTAAGGAGTGCTCTAACTGAGCAACACCCCCACGTTTTCCTTCTCTTGCGTTCTTGCTTGGTATTAGTCCATCATCCATTCATTTGTTTTTTATTCAACAAGTCTTTCTTGAGCAGTTGCTAAATGTAATGCAAAATTCTGCACGTTAGAGATTTGGAAGTTAAACAAACAAACATGGGTTTTTAGCAGGTGGGTTTTTAGCCCTGATACCAGGGAGCTTGTATCTAGTAAAATCAAGTAGAGAAGAATCAGCCAAGAATTTAGAATACCAGGGGTGGTAGACACCATGAAGAAAATTATAGAAGGAGCAAGCGAATGCATATTGTAGGAAGGCAGGAGGTTTTATAAGGAGCCCATCCTGTCATTAGCTGCAAAGTCTCTGCCCCCAGCACCTCGCACTGCCAGAAAGGAAAGCCCAGGAGAGAGAAAGCTTGATTCACACAAACTTGCTTTAGACCTTGGATATGTCCATGACTATATGTCTTATAAGACAAAAATTTAGTAAGATATTTAATAAGACAAGCTGTGAAGTCTACCCTGGTGTGGGGTAGGGTCTGGAGGAGAATACACCAAGTGTTGTGTGCATGTATATTACCAGCTCGCTATATCTTAGTATGATATGTAGTTGCAATGAGCCAATAAAAATATGAAAAGAGGGTCAAATATTAAATTTCCTTTTTATTAAGTAAAAAATACATTGGATTTGCCCTTTGCAAACAAAATTCTAACATATACTTTAATCACATCTATTATAAAAAGGGAACTTATTTTTTCCTCATACATAAAAATATTATAGGAAATTCAGAAAACACAAAAGGCAAAGAAAATAAGCAATACATCTTAGAACTTTTTATTGGTTTCATTCGAGATTTGATAACATGGTTTACTTATTGAACCAAACTCTTTCCTTTTGGGCTTAAAATGTTTATCATTGTTGATAATGTGCACCATTACAACAAAGTTATAAAATACATCTTTAGAAAAAAAATCTTTTCCCGCCCATTATCTTCTTAAAATATATTTTTGCAAGTTGAATTTCAGTCTCAAAGGGACTACACATAATTACAGCCTTTGAATTGAAAATCTCAAATTTCTCTTAATTAGAACTGCTCCAGTGTTGACCACCACTGGAAGTACATGAGGGTGCTCACTTCTTTAGGCATTCATCAACACCAGGAAATTTAAAAAATTTTTAATGTCTCTTTTTCTTATTAAATTAGGGATGTCATTGTTTATTTTACATACATATTTTATTCCTAATGAGATTATAATATTAATTATATATAACACACATAAATAGGTGTAAAGATAGATAGATAGATGGATAGATAGATAGAAAGAAAGAAAGAAAGAAAGAAAGAAAGAAAGGAAGGAAGAAAGAAAGAGAAAGTCAGATAGATAGATAGATATGGGGTATATGTGTATTTTTGTATGAGCGATGTGAACTGCCTATTTCTTGATTCTAACCCCTTTCTAATGTTTGGCTATATTTCATTTTCTTATTGATGTTTAATAATGCTTTGTGTATTGAATATGTTCCTTTGTTGCTGACAATACTCTGAATTATAAGCATTATTATTTATTAAGCCCAGTACAGTGATAAGCTTTTTCATATGCCATTTCATTTTCCTACTCAAATAGCATAAAGCATTATTATGCTTTTTTTTTAGTTGTACACTACATAGATAAATATATTTAACAAATATACTTCTCTAACAAAGAATGAGATTGCAACTCAGATAAATATATTCAAAAAAGATCAGAGAGCAAATAAGCAATAGAACTGGAATTTAAATTGAGGTATGTTTGAATTGCTTGAATTCTAACTTTTGTTTACGCACAATGCAAAATTACCTTTTTTCTCCCCTCAATTTTGGTGCTGGATATTGAACCCAGGGGCATTCTACCTCTGAGCTACATCCCCAGCCCAATTTTATTTTATTTTTTAGTTTGAAACAGTTCTCACTAAACTGTGGAGGGTCTTGCTAAGTTTCTGAGACTGCTATCAAATCCTTGATCCTCTTGTCTCCGCCTTCCAGGTACTAAGATTCCAAGCATGCACCACCGTGCCTGGCTGCTCAATTACCTTAGATTATTAGTTCCTCTATTCCGTACTTCGGGGTCAGCAAACTATACCTGGTTTTGTAAAGGAGCATTTATTGGTAGCATAGCCCACTGTCATTCACGGACACCTCTGTTCATGCTACAGGGATAGACTTGGATATTTATGACAGAGAGCCTACAGTGGCCTCCCGCCTCCTGGAAACTACATAGACGCTGAATCTCCTGGCGCTTTCCTTCATTTCTCTATATCTTATTTTTATCCGGAATTAAATAAACTACTATTATGATTTTCTTTTAGTTAGAAGCTATGCAAAACTGTGATGCATTGCCTCTACTGATATTTTAATTCAGAAACTATTATTTTAAATTTCCAAATATTTTATTATTGGTTCTTTGTATTTTTTAACATCTTGACTTGTTTTAATGACTCAACATCTTTTATTTTCAACTAGTGGGGATTGAGCCTAGGAAAGTACTATCCCTGAGCCACACTCCCAGCCCTTTTTATTCTGAAATAAGGTTTATCTAAGTTGTTGAAGCTGGCCTCAAACCTAGAATCCTCCTGTTTTCGCCTCCCAAATACTGGGATTACAAGTGTGGGCCACCATGCCTGATTGCAACCTAACATATTTTTAATGCCATTAAGAATATTTAAATTTTTTGTTTTTTAGTGGTACTGGTGATGGAACCCAAGTCCATTCTACCTCCGAGTTATACCCTCAGCCCTATTTTTTATTCTTTACTTTGAAACGAGGTCTCACTAAGTTGCAGAGGGTCTCACAAAGTAGCTGAGTCTGGCCACGAACCACAAGCCTCCCATCTCAGCCTCCCACTTACTGGGATTACAAGCATGTGCCACCATTCCTGGATAATATTTAACTTTTTTTTGGGGGGGGGTGATCTGAGGATGGAACCCAGGGGCATTTGACCTCTGAGCTATACTCCCTGCCCAATATTTTATTCTTTATTTAATAAAACAATGTCTCATTAAGTTGGGAGGGTCTCACTAAGTACCTGAGGCTGTCTGCGAACCATGATACTCTGGTCTCAGCCTCCTGAATGCTAAGATTACAAGCGTAAGCCACAACACCTGGCTAATAGTTAACATTTTGAAGATGCAATTTTAAATAAAATCTTTTGGATTTGTGGAATATTTTTCCTGTTCTATGATCAGAAGCTTGTACTTAGAAATGAAGGTCTTGATTCATCATCTCTGAAAGCCATTAAAAACATCCTTCAACTGGTCTCCCAAAACTCAGGAGTCCAAGAGAGACCGGAGGATCACAGGTTCAAGATCAGCCTCAGCAATTTAGTGAGAATTTGTTTCAAAATAATAAGAAGAAAATGAACCCCTCAGCAAATTACTTTATGTCTTTACAAGCATGTAAATTCTGTGTGCTTCTAAAGTGCACGAGTTCTTTTTCTGTCCTTTGCTCATAATAGGATTCTTTATGGCAGACAATCTTTGTTGTTCCCTTAATGAGATTCAGCCCTTCCTAAGAGCCCAGGTAGGCAACGCTCTGTCTGTTGCTCTGTTCCTTAACTGAGATAAACATATAGGGTTATTTAAGAATAACAATAGTAATATATTATAAAAGAACTGATTGTTTTCTTTTCTTTTCTTTTTTTTTTTTTTTTTTTGGTGGTACTGGGGGTGGAACCCAGGGGCTTTCTACCTCCAGGCTATACTCCCAGGCCTATTTTATACTTTATTTGGAAACAGGGTCTCACTAAGTTGCTGAGAGCCTCACTAAGTAGCTGAGGCTGGCTTCGAACCCGTGCGATCCTCCTGTCTCAGCCTCCAAAGTGCGGGGATTACAAGTGTGCGCCACTACGCCCAGCAGCCTTTGGATTTTAGCTGAAGCTCTGTGGAACTTGCTAAAAAGGCCCACTTGCTACATAAGTTGACATAGGCGGCAAAATAGAACCTCATATACAACCCGTAAGAACAAAGGGCCCAACAGACACTGTGCTGGGCAGATCATACTGAGAAAATTCTTTCACAGCCTGGCTCCATGTTTTCGAAGATCGGTAAACATGAACCCCTCCATCAAAACGATGGTAGCCATATAGAGACTAATCTGAATATTCTCATATTGACGATTCTCCTCAAGTGTTATAGCAGCTTCTAGATAGAAGAGCAAATATTATGAGTGGCTCTAATCTATAGAAAGCATACTACTTACTGAAAGTTATAGAGATCCACTATTTACGTTAGAAAAAGATATAGCCAGGCGCGGTGGCACACACTTGTAATCCCCGCGCTTGGGAGGCGGAGACAGGAGGATCGTGCAGGTTCGAAGCCCCCCTTGCTGGCTTAAGAGACCCTGTTTCCAAATAAAATACAAAAAATAGGTCTGGGAGTGTAACCCAGAGGTAGAAGGGTTTCCAGGAACCCCAGTACCACCACCAAAAAAAAGAAAAGAAATAGAAGATATAAGCACGTCTGTGCTGGTACACACCTGAAATCTCAGTACTTGGGAGGCTGAAACAGGAATATTGTAAGTTCTAAGCCAGCCTCAGCAACTTAGGCCTCTGACAATTTAGTAAACCCTCTTTCAAAAAAAAAAAATAAAGTATGTTTGGGAGTGTAGCTCGGAGGTAAAAATATTCGAGGGTTCAATACCTAGCACCGCTAAAAAAAAAGAAAGGGAAGAGAAGAAATATCCTAATAATTAGAGAAATGTAAATATTTAATATGTCACCTTTAAATAATATGTTAGATCATTTTAGTTAAAAGCTTGATGTTGGGATTTGAATCACTAACTGTATCTGGGGAAATTATTAAGTGTCTCTGAGTGATTGGTTCTTTATGTGCAAAGTATTGATAAGGACAATTCTCATAGTCTGGTCTCGTGAAGATAAAAATGTAATAGAATTTTTTTTAACAATACACCTTCAAAAATGCAGTTGCCCTTGGTGTGAAGTGAGGAGCTCCCCACGTCCAGAGGCATTCGGGTGGGGTCTGGATGTTCTCCTGCCTAAAATAATGTATGGGGGATTTCAGTGTTGAATTAGAATTTGGGTTTCATTTTTTGTTTGGTGGTACTGGGGTCCCCGGAAATACTTTTACCTCCAGGCTACGCTCCCAGACTTATTTTTTATACTTTTTAATTTGGAAACAGGGTCTCTTAAGCCAGCAAGGCTGGCTTCGAACCTGCGCGATCCTCCTGTCTCTGCCTCCCAAGCGCGGGGATTACAAGCGTGCACCACCACGCCCGGCAGGGTTTCATTGTTTTGATGTGTAAGCCCCAATTTCTCCATCGCCATCTTCCCGGAAGTGGCCTAATTAAATTTTTAAAAAGAGCCATTTGCGATTCTCTGGTCTCTCCCTCTTCCTGGAGGAGTCCATGTGAAGAGTCTTGTGTTGGGATGGCTCATTCGTCAAGTGAAAAGCATATATCTTGGAGTCGCCCATTCCTTAATGAAGCCATGCATACAAGAAATAAAATTCTTCAGGGTTAAGCAGCTGAGATGGTGGAATTAGTTGTTATATCAGTACAGCCTAACTTATCCTGTTTAAAGCAAGGAATGACTAGCATGAGAAGATAAGGTTTGAGATGCAAGTAGAATCAGTAATGTAGGGTTCAGAGACCAGGCTAAGGGAAAGATGTGCAATCCAACAGGATGAGCAGCTCTGTGGTTGATCAGCTACTGATTCAAAGTGTGGCCATAGCTTTTAAACTCCTTAACCCCAGTATCAGAAAATTTACATGATCTGCTGTGATTCTAGACTGTAACTCCACATCAACAATGCAATCGTGCTCTTAACATATAGGATACAAAAAAGTAGTGATTTTCTTTCAGTGGATTTTATGGCAAGAAAAAATTTAACGCATAAAACACACACACACACACACACACACACACACACACACATACACACACACACACACACAACTTTCCAAGGATATCTTCTATATACTTTTCACCTCCATAATCATCATTTTTCCTCACTAAAAACAATTCCTTTTTGTTTCACTTTTGCTTCTGGCCTCTGAAAAATATTTTGCCAAAGTGAGTTGTGAAATAAAAATAATCCATTTATAAATATTTGCCATGTTTTCCTCTTTCTATCCTTGCCTTCCCTTTTAAAGAAGAAAATATTGTCATGGTTCAAATTTAATTAAATACACACCTGCCTGAGTCCTAAATCCTGAGTCATAAATTAACAGCAGTTTGACAGGAAATAAGCCAAATAACATATTCCTATTTTTGTCAACAATCAAATCCAATTTTATGTTGTGCGAAAGCTGGTGAACACATGGACCCATGGTCAATATTAGTTTTAAGTTGTCTTTTTATGATTATATCTTCGCCTAACTTTAATTGAGGATTTAGTGCTAATATAGACCAGGCCGACTACCCAGCACTTTGTATAAACTATTTTATTTAATCCCCACAACAACTTTTTTTTTGGTGGTACTCGGGTTCCTGGAAGCCCTTCTACCTCCAGGCTACAGTCCCAGACCTATTTTATACTTTTTTACTTTTGGAAACAGGGTCTCTTAAGCCAGTATGGCTGGCTTTAAACCTGCGCGATCCTCCTGTCTCTGCCTCCCAAGCGCTGGGATTATAAGCGTGCGCCACCACATCGGGCTTCAAGAGAAGTTTTTGAAGTTGGTTAAGGTTGTACAGCGGATGAGTGGTCCAGCTGGGAGTGAATCTAGGCTATTGGACCAAGGATCTACATTCTTAATTATTAAAGAATCCACATGATAAGAAGACTAAGGGCAATATTTTTGTAAAGAAGGTGCTGCTACTTGTAGAGTGACCACTCTGATTTTGGGGAAGACATGGAATGATGTTTTCTCTATTGTAAGATAAAAAAGTTACCTAGGGCGCTGGAGAAAGATGTATTAGGCAGAACAGGCTCTTTAAGATCCTTGAGTCTCAACTTTCTTGGCTGTAAAATAATGGTTATAATTCTACCATAGAGATTCATGGTGAAAAATAAATTAAGTGATGTGGTATATTGTATTTAGGGCAAATAAACCTTCAGTAAGGATCAGTTATCTGATGGGGTAAATCTTTATTTCCTTCTTACCTTTCCATGAGGTCTTGGGCATTAGCAATGCTCATCTATAAATTGTTATATAATCATGAATGAAGTTGCTACATAATACAATGTGATGGTTCCTTCTGAAATCAAGAAAGACAGAAAAATATCCTCCTAGTTTATTCTGGGAGAAGAGTGTCACACACACACAAAAGGTAAAGTCCAGAAAGTTCTGAGGGAAAAATGATAAATGGAATAAATATAAATAAATTTTGCATCCCAAGTTCTGGGATTACAGGTATGTATCACCACACTGGTCTGGGAAAAAAATATTTTTTTCAAATTTACTGATCACTACTTATTCTATCCAGGAGCATCTAGTCACTGTGTCTAGGGTCAAATGCCCATCTTGACCTTACCAGAAAGAAAGAGGAAGGATGGGCACAATGGCCTTCTAGAACTCTCTTTGCCTATCCAGGTACCTACCCGCTCTCAATGCAGAAGAGGCATGTTCCCTCTCAGATAAAACCAGATTCCCATTAGGTAGAGAAATGGAAGCTTGGCTAATGTTTATCACATCTTTACCTTAGATTCTTTCTACATAGCCTCTCAACAAACAAGCAGCCCTACAAGGCAGTGGAAGCTTCTAGAGTTAAGCAGCCTCCCCCAGTGCACGGGCTAGTCAGTAGGAGAGGCACTACCAGAGGCCATATATTTCTGTGTTTCCCAGTAGTTTTTCTACAACCTCCCTCTGAAAAGTTACTCATTTATTATTTGGCTTCTCTCAAGTGTAATTCCCCTTATTTTTTCCCCTTTTTCCTCCAAATCATTTTAGTGGATAACAAGCTCTAGAGAAAGTCTGTGAATCTCTGTCAAATCACCTTTTGAACAATATCATCCTGCCAGGATCCTGTTGAAACGCAACTGCAACTTGACGGCAGAAGAAATATAGAACTGGAAGGCCCGATTGTTCATTCAGGGACAGCCTCGGCCGAGGGAACCCGGGGAGCTGCCCCTCTGATGCCCACTGGAAACCATTAGGAGGAGTGGGTTGCTGCTTGGTGTTCTTGGCACTTCTCTACTTCCTAAAAAGGCCAATTTCACTTTGTCTCTGTACTGGGTTTCCATCTACCCCTGACAGTTCACAGTCGTGGAGGCACCCAAACACAGTTTTATATTGTTATGCATGGACAGTGTCCGTGATAGACTGCTTAAGATATGGAAACCTGAGGGTGTTTTTTTTTTTCTTCAAAGAGGGCAAAACAAGTCATGCTGGTGTGCACTGACATGGAATGAAAGAACTTCGGAAGAAGGCATTTTTAAGGATTCCTGAAAATCAGAAAGTGAAAGTAGAGTAGAGAATATTTTATTTTAATTTTTTATTTCGGTAGTAAGAATTGAGCCCAGGGACATTTCTACCTCTGAGCTACACCCTCAGCCCTTTTTTATTTTTTATTCTTTGTTTGAAACAGTGTCTTCCTAGGCTGCCGAGAGTCTTGTGACATTGCTGAGGCTGTCCTGAAACCTGTGATCCTCCTGACTTGACCTCCCTAGTATGTGATTGCCGCCCAGCTGAGTTGAGATGTTTAAAATGGTTTCTGACAGTTTTGAATATGCCGTGTAGAACACTGATCCTAACAAAGTCTATCTTATAATAGCTATTCACACAGTTGTTTAGTGGGTAGGGAACATTTTTTTTTTCTTTCCTTCTCCAAGTTGAAATGGAGTATCCAGGGCAAATCAGGGCTAGGGGTAGAGGAAGAGGGTATGGACCACAGAGTTTGGGGGTGATGGTGATTAGCATCCATCCATCTGTCCACTGGTGCGCTGTGGTTTCTGCCAGCAGGGCTAGCATTTACCTTCTTGAGTTTCACCTCAGATGTACCTAGTCTCAGGAAGCTCAGAGGCTGTTCACCCTTCCTTCACAAAAGCCCACCAGGATCTCAATGATAATTCAAAGAAAGGGGGCAAAAGTGTGTTGTCTGGAAGCACTCTGAGAGTCCAGGCATTGGCTCAGTCCCGTAGAAAGAAGTTGCGTCCTGAGGCATAAAGATAAGAAATCATCACAAATATGGAGGGTGTCAGAGTGAATTCTTTGATCTAGAGAAAAGAAGTCAGAGTTCAGAGTTTACAACCAGAGTGGGTTTTAGTTCACTTGCAATCAAGCTGGACTAGGAGTCTTCTGGGATCACCAGCCTAGGTACCGGCGCTTCTCACCCTCGTACACATAGATGCACCTCCTCCTCCACCAGCTCCACACAGGCGGAGCTCTTTAACAAAGTGCAAGCTATTTAACAAAGTGGCGCACACTTTAGTCCCAGCATTTGGGAGGCCGAGACAGGAGGATCGCAGTTCGCGGACAGCCTCAGCTACTTAGTGAGGGCCTTTGCAGCTCAGTGAGACCCTGTTTCACAATCAAGAATAAAAGGTAGGACTGGGAGTGTGGTTTAGAGGTAGAATGCCCCTGGATTCCATCCTTAGTACCGCCAAAAACTTTTTTTTTCTTTCTTGGAACTGAGTGTCAGGGACTAGAGCCATGCATCACCTGATAGTCTGCTACTTAGCTTTTATGATGCTGTACTTCATTATTGTTTTGTTTTGTTTTTTTTGCCAGTCTGGGGATGGAAATCAAGGGCATTCTATCTCTGAGCTACACCCTCTGCCTATTTTTTCTTCTTTATTTTGAAACAGGTTCTCACTAAGTTGCAGAGGGCCTCACTAAGTAGCTGAGGCTGTCCGCAAACCACGATCCTCCCGTCTCAGCCTCCCGAATGGTGGAATTGCAAGGGTGCACTACCACACCCGCCTGTTTTTTTTTTTTTTAACTGTACATGAAATAAGACTCATTTTTTTGAGGCAGAGTTTTACTCAGTGTGTGTGTGTGTGTGTGTGTGTGTGTGTGTGTGTGTGTGTGTGTGTTTGAACCCAAGGACATTCTAGCTCTGAGATACACCCCTAGCCCTTTATTTTATTTTATTTTATTTATTTTTTTTATTTTTGAACAGTATCTGGCTAGGTTGCTAAGAGTCCTTTTGCCAATTTGTGGAGTCTTTCCTTGAACTTGTGATCTTCCTATCTCAGCAGTATTCACTTTCAAAAATTATTTTGTGGATCATGCTTTTGGGTCACATCTAAATTTTTACCTAAATCAAAGTCATACAAATTTTCTCCTGTGTTTTAGATTTACTTTTTAATTTTTCCCACAAATATTTTGATTTGGGGTGTCATATACAAGACTTTAATTCATTTTTAATTTTTAGACAGGGTGCAAAATATATATAAGAGCTTATTTTTTTGCACATTTCAGCTTAATTTGCTGAAAAAAATAGCCTTTCTTTACCTAATTGTCTTTGCCCCTTTTGAAAAATCAATCAACCCTAAACGCATGGCTCTATTTCTGGGCTTTCTAATCTTTTCTATTGATCTACTGTCCATCTCCTTTCCAATACTGTATGCTGTACCCTTATCATGTGGCACTTTCCTGCATGTATATTATACTACCCTGGAAAATCAAATGTCACCTTTTTTCTTTAAACCTTCATTGTTTGGCCAGGCGTGGTGGCGCACGTTTGTAATCCCCACGTTTGGGAGCCTGAGACAGGAGGATCACACAGGTTCAAAGCCAACCCCAGCCACTTAGTGAGGCTCTCAGCAACTTATTGAGACCCTGTTTCCAAATAAAATATAAAATAGGTCTGGGAGTGTAGCCCGGAGGTAGAAAAGCCCCTGGGTTCCACCCCCGGTACCACCAAAAAAAAAATATATATATATTCATTGTTTTCAGCTAGGCATGGTGGCACATACCTGTAATCCCAGTACTTGGGAGGCTGAGAGAGAAGAATCACAGGTTCAAGGGCAGCTTCACCAACATAGCAAGACTCCCAGTTACCTAGTGAGACCTTCTTTCAAAAATATAAGTAAACCGTGCTGTGGCTGTAGCTTGGAGATAGAATGTCCCTCGATTCAATCCCTAATATCACAAAACAAACAAACCAGAAAATCAGCAATAGGAAACAAAACACATTGTTTTATTGTTTGTTTATTTGAACTGGGAATGGAACACAGAGGCATTTTGCCTCCAGGTTACACTTTGATCTTTCTTTTTTTGAACATTTTGAACCACAGTATTGCAAAGTTGCTGAGGTTGCCTCACCAGCACTGGGGTTACAGGTGTGCATCACCACACCCGGCTGTCTTCATCATTTTCCGCGGTTCTCTTCATCATTTTTAAGAGAAGTTTGCTCACTGTGTTCTCTGTTTCCTTAATTTCCACTTGTGAAATTTACAAGCCAAGCCGCCTGAAGAAGCTATTTGCTGTATATTCCTTTTGTATGATATTCTAAAAGAGCCATGACTATAGGGGCAGTCAGATCAGCGGGTTCTTGGCAAGGGCGAGAGCGACAATGAAGTGGAAGCACCCTTGAGTTTTCTTTTCAGGGAAGGAAGAAGATTCCGCATGACGCCGTCATGGTGGATCCTTGACATCACGTGCTTGTCAAAAATCCATAGAAATTGGCAGCATAAAGAATAAACTTTATGATGAATGGATTACAAAACTGTGGGATATGTACACAGTGGAATTTTACTGAGCCATCAAAAAAAAAAAAAACCTCATTACATCGTTTTCAGGGAAACGGATGAAACTGGAGGACATTATGCTAAGTGAGATTAGCCAGTCACAAACAATAAGAAATCGGATGCTTTCCCTAATATGTGAAAGTTAGGGAGAAATGGGTCATAGGAGGAACTCTAGATGAAAAAGGAGATCCTATAGAGGAGCAAACAGGACAACCTAAACGAGGGGATGGGAGGGGGGAAGAAGGAAAATCTCTAAACAACGCAACGTACTTAAACATATTGAAGTCAACCACTAAGCCGAGCAAGGGAAGGAGGGACGGGGAGGGAATGGGGTGGGAATCGGGTAGGGGTTAAATCGGTGATGTGTACATGTATGTGCACACAAGTTTTTTACCCCAATATGATGTATGAATATAATGCACCAATAAAAAATTAAGAAAAAAAAGAATAAACTTTAAGCTATGTAAATTGAAAATAAATCACTTAGAGGCCCAAGGGATCTCAGGGCAGAATACCGGCTATAAAAAAAGAATCTAACTGTATTAAAAAATATATATGAAACAAATTTGCTGAAGGGCTTGGGAAAAAGTGCTGATCCAAGTAACTAGAAATGAGGGGACCCGGGGAGACTGGAGGAACGTTATGTGAGCACTGTGGTTGATACATGTGTTCCCGACTGGGGTTGGAGTTAATGGATCTAAAACCACTATTTACTTTTGGAATTGAACAGTCAATAGAATAGGTGGCAGATGGGAGAACCAGGTTTATCATTGTTGGGTGGGAGGCTGCAGACAGGCTAGGAAAAATGAGACTGATCCATGGGGTCTTGGGTTAGAGTTGGATTCATTGGCATAGACTCTGGTCGAGCTCAAAAGACTCCATAAGGTTTTAAAATCCTTAGCAAAAGGACCCAGCAAGTTATTATGCCGGTCTCCGCAAGTTTGGTATTATTAACTCATTTTAAAATGCCAGAAAATAGTGTTCACTTCGGCAGCACATATACTAAAATTAGAGCGATACAGAGAGGATTAGCATGGCCCCTGTACAAGGATGACACACAAATTCGCGACACGTTCCATATTTAAAAATAAATAAATAAAATAATGCCAGGCGTGGTGGTGCACACTTGTAATCCCCGCGCTTGGGAGGTGGAGACAGGAGGAACGTGCTGGTTCAAAGCCAGTCTCGCTGGCTTAAGAGACTCTGTTTCCAAAAATAAAAAAGTATAAAATAGGTCTGGGAGTGTAGTCCGGAGGTAGAAGGGCTTCCAGGAACCCCAGTACCACCAATAAATAAATAAATAAATAAATAAATAAATAAATAAATAAATAAATAAATAAATAATAAAATGCCAGAAAATGGAAAAATATTGCTTAGTGAGAATATTGTTGTAAATAACACTTCTCTCTTCGACATTGCTTTCAGGTTTTTTTTTATCTTCTCCCTAAAATGAAAATAATCCAAAAGAGAGGTGGGAAAATATCTGGATGGAACTTTGGGAAAAAGCCAAAAGCCAACAAGAAGACGAGTGTCTCGGCTCACCCCAGGTAAGCGCAGAGACGAGCGTGGAGGGAAACCTGTAGGATCGTCCTTAAAAATGTTTTGTTACCAGAAGGGATGTCAGTTTCTGCTGCTCGTCTGATTCGTCACATGAAGGTGGTAAGCTCTCGCAGAATTATTTGTAAAGTAAAAGTTTAATAGAATTGAAAGGTTCGAGCCGCCCCTGCCCCACGGGGGGCGGGGCTGGAAGCTAGGAGGCGGAGCCCGGTGATTCTGAGAGGGGACCACGCCTCTCCATCTGGGAGAAGGGAGTTCAGGGTTCAGGGAGAGAAGCCATAGAGAGACAGAGAGATGGGCTCCCCCCCACCAGCCCCTGCGGGCCGCTCCCCACGAATAAAGGCATCCATACCACCTATAATGGACTCCTGCGTGTATCTGTGCGCCGATGGGACCCGCATATCTTTATTTATTAATCAAGAATAAATGAGTGAGTGGACAAGATCTTAGCTGACATCTGGGTTACATAGATCGTGGGCAGAAAGTAATATTAGTATTTATTTGCAAACTCTTCAGAAATCGTTTGTGGGTTCCTGGCTCATGTCTATAGTTGAACCAGACATGAGAAGCATATTGAACCAGACTAGAGGAAATGCATTCATTATACCCAATCTTTTTATTTTTTAAGTACTGAGGATAGAACCCAGGGGCATTCTACCTCTGAGCTACACCCCCAGCCCTATTTTTTAGTCTTCGTTTTATTATTTGAAGCAGGGTCTCACTGAGTTGCAGAGGGCCTCACTAAGTAGCTGAGGCTGTCCGCGAACAGCGATCCTCCGGTCTCAGCCTCCCAAATGCTGGGATTACAAGCGTGCGCCACCACGTCTGGCCCCAATCATTTTTTATTTAAGGTGATTTTCTAAATATTTAGTTGACAATGCTCTCTTTCAGGTAGACAACATCTCTGCCTTTAGGGAATCTCTCATGTTGGGCAGATTAAATAGAATGTATATATGTTGTGCACAAAATTACTTCAAAGAGCACTAAGCAGAGCTTTATAGGAGTGTTTGGTTGGAAGCCATCTTGGCCGGAAGCTGTAGGGAGAAGCCACTCAGTAAAGGTGGCCAGAAAGGTTCTCTTTGAGGAGACTTTGGGGTCAAAGAATGAATGATGAAAAACTATTAGACATAGATAATTGGGGGTAAAAGTTTTTTACAGATGGTCGTGATCAGGATGAGATGATGGAATAAAAAGATAAGTGTGTTAGGTTCAGTGGGATGTGGGGAGTGAGGAACAAGAGATGTGGAGACTTGGATCTAAAATTTTGCATCCGTTAGGCCTTGGATTTTTTCCCGAGAGAAATGAGAAGCCTCTGTTTGATTTCAAACACAGGAGTGGCATGGTCTGATTATCAGAGTCATAATTTTATCCACCTCTGAACTATACCAAAGCCTTGTTTGGTTTTTTTTATTTTAAAAGAGTCTCACTAAGTTGCGGCAGTTCTTCTGGAGTCTTCCATCCTCCCGTCTCCCCATCGGTGCTGGGATTACAGGCATGTGTCACCGTACCTGGTTTAGTACCATATGTTATAACAATGCAACTAGTAAAGAGAGTGGATGTTTGCTTTATCCAAGGTCATCTGAGAAAAAGGAAAAATTGAGGACCTTTCTGAGGTTGACAAGCGAGAATTGGCTGCCTCTCAACTCAAGCCCTCTTTGTTTAATAATTGATGGAAAGAAAAAGAGACCTTTCAATAATTGCTGCTAAAAGATACAACGTGGCAGAGTGATTTTTTTGATACTGTGCAAAATAAGCTAAAAACTCATCTTTTCAAAATAATGCTGTTCCTGGTGTTTCTGCCGAGTCGTCCGCTGATATCTTTGCTGAGTGTGCACCTGCGTCACCAGGCCAGCCTCTGAGGGATTAGCTGGTGACCTGCACACTGGGGAAAGAGGTCCTGAGATTAGAGCTGAGGGGATGCAGAGAGGATGTCGATGGAGAAGGAAGGCAGGAGTGGTCAGCACGGCGGGTTTCATGCAGCCAGACTCAACAACAACAGAGCTGGAGATGAATGATATAGGGATATTTTGCTTTTCATGCAATTGAGTTATAGACCTTGATGAAATAGCTGCCATTTTCTAGAACAGTCCAAGGCAATGTTTTTTGCAGTTAACTTTCATAGGATTGATTTAGGTGTTTTTGTAAACTCCAGTTCTATGATAACATCAGAGTCCATGTATTTTAAATATTTCATTAAATTCTGTGCTGTTTTATGGGATTCTTAATGCAATACTCTGAGTTGCAAATGAACTCTGAAAACAAACCTTTATCTAATCTATTTTATAAAGTATGGTTGGTCTTCATTCTAATTTATGATTTGATAATTCATTACAAGCTTTACTTTGAAAGAAAACATCATATAAACACTCTTTAAGTCCTGGTAACATGAACACACTAAAGACTTTTAAAATTTAAAATAACATCTGCCAGACTCAGTGGTACACATCTGGAATCTTAGCTACTCGGGAAGTTGAGGAAGAAGGATCACAAGTTTGAGGCAAAAATGGATAACTTTGAGAGACTCTGCCTCAAAATAAAAAATAGTCAGGCATGGTGGCCTGTAATCCCAGTACTTGGGAAGCTGAGACAGAAGGATATCAGGTTCAAGACCAACCTCAGCAACTTAGCAAGATTCTCAGAAACCTAGTGAAAACCTGTCTCAAAAAATTTCAAAATAAGCCAGGCGTGGTGGCGCACGCTTGTAATCCCCACGCTTGGGAGGCAGAGACAGGAGGATGGCGCAGGTTCAAAGCCAGCCGCGCTGGCTTAAGAGACCCTGTTTCCAAATAAAAATATTTTAAAAAATAGGTCTGGGAGTGTAGCCCGGAGGTAGAAGGGTTTCCAGGAACCCCAGTACTGCCAAAAAATAAATAAATAAATAAAAATAAAAAAGTATAAAAATCTGGGGGTGTAGCTTGGAGGTAGTAATGTCCCTGTGTTCAATCCCCAGTTTCACAAAAACATAAAAATAAATAAATAAATAAGGCTGGGGATGTGGCGTTATGGTAGAGTACTTGCCCAGCACATATGAAGCTCTAGTTCCAATCCTCAGTATATAATAATAAAATTATTATTTTTTAACTAAATAGAACAATATAAATCTAAGTATGTCAGGAAAATACTGTGTTCCATCTTCTTCTACTTCCTTTCATCCAACTGTCGATGAGCAGATATTTATTACATGCCTTCTGTGTACCAAGCAATATGCCACACGATCTGTAGAGAGTAGAAGTAATATAAAAATTGACCCCACAGGGGCAAAGGAAAATATTCAGAGGGTAAACAAAAAGCCTGGTAAATAAGTGAATTAATAAATGATAACAAATTGTGTTGAGCCATAGAAAGCGGAGATAGAAAGCAGTCAATGCAGAATAAGAGAATGGCATTGCTGTCTTCATAGCCAATATCCTCTTCTCCCTCCAATAAAACTGCAGTTATTTTGTTATTGTGGTATGGGTGTTGTTGTTTGGTGGTGGTGGTGGTGATGATGATGGTGGTGGTGGTAGTGACAGTATGACCTTTTTTTAAGAACTACATTTCCCAGAATCCCTTTAAACCAGAACTATAACACAGATATGATTAAGCAGAGAGAAGGATATGGAGACATGGGGCTTCCAAAAAAGACTGTAGTCTCAGTACTACCATTCTTTCCTGAGGAACATGATCAGGATCCTGGAGTGGAGAGTGGTCACTTCATTACCAGAAGGGGAACAGCAGGGAGCTGAGTGAAAAAACAGCAAGATTCTGGCTCCCTGGTCCTGAGCATCTTATGAAGTGGGAAAAAGGGGGGGATACATGAGGCTTTATTTAAAAATGGATACTAGCCAGACTGTCAGTTTCTGACAAATGTAAACCAGGCACTATGGTGCATTCCTGTCATCCCAGTACTTGGGAGGCTGACATAGGAGGATTGTAGGTTCAAGACCAGCCTCGGGGACTTAGTGAGGCCCTCATCAACTTATTGAGACTGTCTCAAAATTTAAAAAATAGGGCTGAGGGTATAGCTCAGGGATATAATGCCCCTGTGACTAGTCTCCAGTACACACACACACACACACACACACACACACATACACACACACACACACACAATTACTTTAGATTTCTAATAAAATTGTTATATATTTGCCACATACCCATATTCACATAATAATTATATTAATCTACTTCCCTTTAACTTGTAGATTGCTATTATATTTAATGAACAAAAAAATTTTTATTCTGTGGACCAGGGTTTTATTTTTACCTTAGACTAAAATAGTAGTGCTAAGTAGTTGGTTTTGCAATATGAAAGTATTTGGGGAGCTTTTGAAATAATTAAGACCCAGATCCAAGCCTCACCTCAAACCAAAGTACCTTGGTGACTGTGAATCAGTAGGCCTGGACGCCTGAGTGGGGCAGGGCATTGGCATTTTTAGTTTTCTTCCCCTGCTCAACCTGGGATTCTGATACAGCTGGGGTTGAGGACCACTATGTGAAGAAATAAACTCTACTTGCAGGCCACATTCCAGAATCTCTCCAAAAGCAGAGTAAGTAAAATAAAGCAGAGCAGCGTAGAGCTAAGAACTCTCTCCATTTCACCAGAGAGAAAAGCTCCATTCACATCATCACCAGTTACTGGCTTAGCTATATTGAGCAAATTCTTGGATATTTCTAAGCCTTGGTTTCTTCATACCTAAATACAATAATGGATCCTTGCATTTATCAAGATAGCATTCATATTACTGGCAGCAAGAGTAGAAGTAAATTCCTGTGTGCTATCTGCTAGTGTGTTTGACCTCAAGATATTAAGAACATGTGTTGTAGTCAAGTTCTACCTAAGTTGTATAGCACATGGAATACGGACCATATTTAGGAACTCATAAACAACTTGTTTATACCTGTCAGCTTACAGCTTCAGAAACTTGTCTGGATATGTCATCAAAAGGGCTCAGACCAGCTTGTTTGTGCTATAGTTGATTACAGACCCTTGGATCATAAAATTTCCAATGGAATTACATCATCAATACATCTGAATTGCTGACGAGAGTCTTACAGGATTCAATAATCCTGGGTGAGCTTGAAAAGGATACCATACAATGCTCATAAAGTCCTATAAAGACACCAGCCTTTCTAAGAGCAGTACCCTGAGCTTTGCTTAAAGTGTGATGGTCTTCCCCATGTAGGACTCTGATCCAGACACCTGCTTTATCTTATTGACGCAGGATCAATGCAACTCTAAGTTGCAACTCTTACGGCTCTAAGTCCAGTCCAACTCCCAAATCTCCTCTCCCATTCCTGGTCAAGGTTCATTTCCTCTACTCCTGTCTGTTGAAGAGTATTAGCACTAGATATTTGAAGTATTCTAATTATATAGCACTTGTGTATTGTCTAGCACACTTATTCGACCTAAATTGTTAAATTTGCTAGAGTTAAATATATTATTTATTGCTCATACATTGCTAATTGGCTTTGGCAAAGCAGCCACTCAGCACCTGCAATTAGCTTAACTTTACCTAGACAATTTTCTGATAAGTCCCTGCATATTATAACCTTTAAGTGTTGGATAAACCTTGAGGTATTGTGGAAAGACAAAAATTTTGTGTGATGTGACACACTGGTCTTAGGACTTTGTGGCCCGGTTGCTTATAATATGAGTGCAATTAGGTTTTTATATCCAAAATAAATGCAGAAAAGTGACTGAAATCTTATGATTCTGGAAGACATATTTTGGGCTCTTGTTCCACTCCAAATAGAGATAACAGGGAGGGGAATACTTGCATTTTTCTGAGTCCACGGAGATGTTTTAATACAGCTCCCTCTGTTTCCCCTGAGCAAACCTCTGGTGACCCTCACAGCTGCAGCTTAACTCTGAGATCCCTCATGGGTTTCTGACCTAAAGGGTTTTCATGAATGTATAAATGGAAAGGCACAGGCAAGGACAAACTGGAAGTCTTTTTTGTAGTAACAGCACTGTAAGGTGTTGTGCTGAAACTTAAGCCAAAGATATTTTGATTGACAGGTCTCTTTTGGATATGCCTTCTCTCGGGTAAATTACAACCGGTGAAGAATTTTACTTTTGCTTCAGTGCCTGTATTTTATCGATAATTCTTCCATAGACTTATAACCACTGATCAATCAAAGGCCCAGATTTTATTACAAACCTGTGTTTGACGTTCTTTTAAGTAAGGTTTCAGTTGTACATACTCCAAACAGAATCGCTGCCAGTTTGATTCAGCCTTAAAGAGCATGTTCACGTAAAGTTAAATGAACCAGGCAGCGAGTTGAACTTTTATTTATTTTTTCCAAATGGGCAAGGGGTTAAAAAAGCAGCAACCAGCATATCTGGAAACAATGCAGAGAGAGACCCTTGTGAACGCATTTAGAAGAGACACGTTATGTTTATCAGGATAGTATTAAAAAATAAAAACCAGCCGGAAGTGGTGCTGCACACCTGTGACTCCAGGTCTTGGGAGTTTGAGCCATAAGGATCACAGGTTCACAGCCAGCCTCAGCAACTTATTGAGGTCCTTAGTAACTCGGTGAGACTCTGTTTCAAAATAAAAAGCAATATAGGGCTGGGGGTGTAGCTCAGAGGCAGAATGCCACTAGGATCAATCCCCAGTACCAAAAATAAATATACACAAATACATTATTAAATAAATATATTAGTAAATACATTAATTTACATGTAAGTAAATAAAATAGAAACATGGTTTAAAGACACTGATTTTAAATGAGGCTCCAATTAAAAATAAAAGGCCCTAAGGTGGGCCCACCAAGTTATAGGCTCTCATTTGCGAACTAGTTGTTATTTTCAGCAAAAGTCTGTGTAGCTTCCCCACAGAGGGTCACAGCAGGAGAGTTCCTTAACCAAAGGTGACAGTTTTTCAGAACATCCCAGGGAAGCCATTGAGGGAAAGTTTCTTCATTATGCTAATAATATCACAGAGTTAAAATCAACACGTATGGTCTCTCCTTTGACCTGCTGACTTCCAAGGTCTGAAATCCACAACTGAGAGGTTAAGTATCTTGGTTAACACACTCTAGGCAGTTACGGGGGGGGGGGGGCAATTGCACATCCTTGGTGTTCCTCCCCGAGTTCAGCTGTTCAGTGTGGCAGCCCAGAACCGCATGTGCCTTTGAATTCTTGAAAAGTGGCCAGATTGCAGAGAGAAGTGTTTTAAGTATAATATGCATACTAAATTTCAAAAACAGCATAAAAAATGAAACACAATATAATTCTTATGATGATTTCATATTAAAATGATAATTTGGGGATATATTTGATTAAGTAAAATATATATTATTGTTCTGTTTTTGTGGCACTGAGGATTAAGCCCCCCTGGGGGGGGTCTAATCTCTGAGCTATACCTACACTTTTTTTTTTACAATGCATTTGCATTTTTTAATTTTTTAACTTGTTTTTTATTAGTGCATTGTATTTATACATTATAAAGGGGTAAAAAAAACTTGTGTGGACATAAATGCATACATCACCCAGCCAGCCCCCACCCAGTCCCCACCTCACTCCCTCCTCGTCCCTCCCTCCCGTGCTTGGTTTAGTGGTTGACTTGGATATGAATAAGTACATCATGCACTTTAAAGAGTTTCCCTCTCCCCACCTCCCATCCCCACAGTTAGGTTGCCTTATTTGCTCCTGTATAAGAATCTCCTTTTTCACCTGGAGTTTCTCCTATGACCCCATTCACCCTAGCTTTCACATATTAGGGAAAGCATCTGATTCCTTACTTTTTGCGACTGACTAATCTCGCTTAGCATAATGTTCTCAAGATCCATCCATTTCCCTGAAAATACCGCAATTGTATTTTTTTATGGCTGAGTAAAATTCCATTGTGTACATATCCTAAAGTTTTGTAATCCATTCATCTGTTGATGGACATCTTGGTTGGTTCCACAGTTTGGCTATGGTGAATTGTGCAGCTATGAACATAGATACACATGCATTAGTAAATAAAATATACAATTGAAATTTCTTTTTTTTACTTTTATAAAAATGTGGCTTCTAGAAAATTTGAAATTCCATCTGTGGTTTGCATTGACTTCCTACTGGCGGTGCTGACTCAGAGTCCCCGAGCCAGGGAAAGTTAAAGGAACCAGGAACACAATTAAAAAGAGACACAGTGACATAAGGTTTACAAGGGCATGGTCAGAAAGGGAGGAAAGGACCATAGGTTAAAAGGTATTCTGATTGGCACAGTCAGGAATGAATTTTCAGATGTGTTTATCAAAGGACTCTTTGTTCCTCTCCTAGAAACAGAAAATTCACTCAATAAAAGGAAATAGGAGTAGCTCATTCAGTATTTTCAGTGGCAAAATTTATCAGCATTGAGAAGCTACCAAGTGTTTTCTCTCAAGGTATCTTACTGTACTACAGGGGAGAAAAACTATCACATATACATTATAATTTCTGAATTACATTTTTTCTTAAATTATTGCAAGCAGTTTCCAACATAGCTTGTTAAAAGAAAGAAAAGAACAAAAGCAGTTACGTTTAACAAAGTTTAAGGAAGAAAAAAAGACCCTAAAATCAGGCACATTTTATACCAAATATGGCTCAGGATGTCCCGCCTGCCGCAGGTACAGATTACATTTATAGCCAGAAAAGAGGAAGGGATATCGAGAAACAACCTGATTGGCTCCTGTCAGCCTTTGTCTTATATTTTTATGTTTGGCAGCTCACAGCCTCTGATTGGCTGGAGTTTCATCTACTCTGACTGGCCGAGACTCGGTTGCTTGGTTACAAGAGTATACTGTTAGTTTAGGTTACCTTGTGTTTACACATCTTTCTAAGCTACTGTTCACTATCCATAGAGACTGCTTTGGGCCAATTTTATTTCAGTCCAAAAAACTTCAAGAATATAAAAACGCTTTAGCGAAAGTAAGTTTTTACTTTAGACATGTGTCGTGAAAGTATGTTTTCTTTGTAAAATTTCTTTTCTAATTAGCATGCGATAAAACTGACTTTTGGGGTACATCTGTAAGAGACATTTACTTATTCTATTTGCTACAAATAGTAGATTCAGTAAATGTGAAACTATGGATTAGGCAGCTCTCACAGAGATTTGGGTTGGATATGTTTTTCTGACTTGTCTTTTTTTTCTTTCTGAATGGAGGTTTATTTCTGTTATGTTTAAGATGGAAATGGAACTTCTACCATTATTCATTTTGTTTTGTAATAAATAATCTTTTTTTACCAGTGGGAAGTTTTAAATTCTTTGTGAAAACACATACCTTCCTGATTAATTTCACCTTTCCTTCATTTTTAAACTGCAAAAGATTTGCTTCAAAAACCCAAGGATTAGGTATTTTTCATTCTTTATTAAGCAAGTAACTAAAGAAAATACATTCTTATGATTCAGGAAGCAATCGTGGGGAAACTTTATACCTCATTTATATCAATATCAAGCTAATTCAATGCCAAGTCAAACACTATGTCCTTTAATCATGGAAGACTAAGGTATTTCAACTGAATAAATTAAGGGCAATTAACTAAAAAGTATCTACACACATGAAGCTCATTATTTTTTAGGTTGCAAGGCCCTTTCTATTTACTGGAATTGTTTTCTTTGATCTGCCAGATGCCTGTTTTGCCCAGCATAAAAATCAAAACAGTTCAAGCATAAAAGTATGCACCCCATGTGTTATGGAAACTAGAATTGATAATGAACACTGGACATATCATTTCCATCTATTTTTCCTTGGTAAAAAAGAAATGTTCCTTGTGCACAGGAAAAAGTCACATTTAAATTTCTAGAAATAGACCAAATGGTACAATAAACAGAATGTGGACTCGGTGGTCTAATTCTTGCTGAAAACTCAGCTAAGATTGGGAAGGACCCTTTGGAAATTGGCCACCAGTTTGCGATGAAAAGGCACAGAGGAGCTACAGGCTGCGTTTCTTTCCTCGATATGTATAGGACAAAGAGACATGTGTTTTGCACATATTTGAGTTGAAAAAAATACCGTTGACTATGCATAATTTTTCACAAAACATTTAAGTATCGAGTGACATCGCCTTGCTGTTCTAAATGATCTGCCAATTTCACCTTTAATGTCAGTTTTCCTTGCGCCCATATTAAAGGCAATATAGATAATTACTTTTATGTGTGTGGTGGTAGTACTGGAGATTGAACCCAGGACCATTTTTTTTTCTCTGAGTTACGCCTCTTACCGTGTTTATTTTTTATTCTAAAGCCTTTCTAAGTTATAGAGGCTGGCTTTGAACCTATGATCCTCCTGTCTCAGTTTACACACACACACACACACACACACACACACACACACAATGTTAAGTGACAGATAAGAATTTGCCGAGGATTAAGTTTCAAGAAATGTTCGTTGAGTATGAGAATTATGCCTCTACACCCAGCTAGGTAATTACTTTTTATTCTTGCCAATGGCTACCAATGAATGGAACGTAGCAAGAATAATCCAATACAAGGCTGAATTTAAAAATAAATTGTATTCTATGATGAACCATGTGCTTAGTGATGTTTATGTTTCTAGTGTTCTGTGTATATGTTTTATAATAAATACCATGTATGCCCACATTACTACATTCACATGTCCTAAAAACATGACAATTATGGTAAGGAGAGAAACTTCAAAAACATGTTGAGTGCCAGGCATGGTGGCCCACACCCGTAATCTCAGGACTTGGAGAGGCTGTGATAGAAGGATTGCAGGTTTGAGGCCAGCCTCAGCAAGTAGTGAGACTCTCCTCAAACTAGCTAGACCCAGCTTCAAAATAAAAATAAAAGAGCCGGGTGTGGTGGCGCACGCTTGTAATCCCCGCGCTTGGGAGGCTGAGACAGGAGGATCACACAGGTTCGAAGCCAGCCTCAGCTACTTTGTGAGGCTCTCAGAAACTTAGTGAGACCCTGTTTCCAGATAAAAAATATAAAATAGGTCTGGGAGTATAGCCCGGAGGTAGAAAGTCTCTGGGTTCCACCCCCAGTACCACCACCAAAAATAAAAAAATAAAAAAAATAAAAATAAATAAATAAATAAAAATAAAATAGAATTAGGGTATAGCTTGGAGGTAGAGTGTTTTCAGGTTCAATCCCTATTCACACACACACACACACACACACACACACACACACACACACACAATGTTGAGTGACAGATAGAAATTTGCCGTGGATTAAGTGTTTCTAGAAATGTTCATTGAGTTTCTGTGACCATTCTAGGTGACCGTGTTGTGGTGATTAAGATAAAGACCTTGCTAGGATTACCTCCAGAAGGTTCAGCTAGTAAACTTATGAACAAAGGTAATGATGATATTATGTTAAGGTTCTGTGAACAAAAATAAGGTGGAGATGGCGTAGAGTGATCGGGATGGGTCAGCGTATATCAGAGAGGGGCAGCCTGTCTAAGGAAATGATCTTAATTTTCATAGCTGTGTATTTTGAAAACATATCGAACCTATAGAAAAGATGCCTAAGCAGTATAATGAACTCAGAATTCCCTTTGCCAACACCTTGCCACAGCTACTGTATATCTCGGTGCTGTTCTGAACCAAGTAAGAGTTATGGGCACTTCGACCCTTGACCTCTAGACATGTTGGCGCGTTTCCAGAAAGCAGTGTCACTTTGAGCGTCACCATGGGACCATATCACATTCAAGGCCTTTAACGTCAGTTCAAAACTATAATCTAAAATAGCATCCACATTTTAAATTTGCCAATTAACCCAGAACTGTCTTTGTAACACAGGAATGTGAAATTTTAATAATAACTAAATGTTGAGTAAGACTCAGTCACATGATGGAACTTATGAGAGTCAAAACAAAAGGAACAAAAAATCTAAAAATATCTATACGCTATTTGTGCATAAAAATAAAAATGACAGATCTAGCGTATACTCTGGAGCTTATAATATTAACCAATAAAAGGTGGTTTAAAACATGCCAGTTGAGTATTCTATTTTCTGCAAGATTCTCTATAATAGGCAACCTTGTAAAATTGATTATCGTATTGTTTCTGTTTGGTTTCCCGTATTTTACGCACATACTTTTTACCTGATTTTTTATTCAGTCAGTTAAAGCCATCTGCCATGGAATTCCGTGTGTGAGATTTAGGAAAATCACTGCCTGCAGAATTTCAAGTATGGATATGAGGCTTTGGGAAGCAATTTCTGATAAGAGAGATGCATAAATTGCTACCCTAAGGTATATCTTGCACGTTACCTAACCAAATGTTTTTTCTTAAACGAGATTCACAGGGAGGAGGGACGTATTAGACACAAAACATAATGGACTATGGTGCCATTACTTATTAAATGGGACTATTTGTATGAAAAATGAACATTTAATGTATACATGTGGATAATATAACTCCTTTTATTGTATCTATAGACTAGACATTTCTTGTTATAATCAGTCTACTGGCCCCTTTCTGCTCATTCCATTTCTCGGAGTATTGTGCCTGGAGTAATACAGGATGTATTTCCCAAAATGAACATGGACAGAAGGCAAACTGGCTCCCTCCCAAGGACAAAGATAATCCCTCTAGGATGGTCAGAGAGACCGAAGGTCAGCTGGCCCGCACAGGGACCATGAAAAGTTTATAACATCCTTCGTGTCCAGCAGAGAAACAGCCGGAATGTCGGATTCTTTCTAACCTTTGAAAATCATAAACTAAATCCAAAGCACCATAGACCATCTGGTACTTACAGTGCAATGTCTACAGATAAGAAAAGCAAAGGGCAGACATATTAGCCCCACCGGGGAAGCACAGCAGTTAAATCCCTTCAATTTCACATGCCTGCTGGGAACCAAAGATACTGCGAGCGCCTCCTCTTTTTATCCAGTCCCCTCTTTCTCCCCAATTCAATCACTGTTCTTAGTTAAGGTCTAGATATCTCCATTGATGTCATGTACATATGTGAGAATACCAAGGCTGATCTCAATATCATGAATGAGAAAGAGGAGAGAAGGACGGGGAGGGAGCCGGGGAAAAACTCGCCAAGCGCGACGTGTGTGTATGTCCCTGTCACTCTGAACTTCAACTACGTTACGATGTAAGGTTGCAATGCACCAACAAAAGTAGAAATAAAAACCAATTAAATAATTCATTAAAAATGAATATAGTCGGGCATGGTAGTGCATGCTTGTAATTCCAGCATTTGGAAGGCTGAGTTACTTAGTGAGGCTCTCTGAAATTCAGTGAGACCCTGTTTCAAAATAAAGATTAAAAAAATAGAACTGAGGCTGTTTCTTGGAGGTAGAATGCCCCTGAGTTCCATCCCCGGTACCGCAAAAATATAAATAAATAAAAATAACTAAATAAATATAAAAATGCCAAAATACAAGCAAGGGTGATGGCAACCTTCCGGGACAAGGACTTGTAACAAGTAACATACATACTATTAGGTCTTCTTGTTGGCATTTATTGCAGTATTGCAAAAACCTAAAAACTGCCCATAGAGCAGCCGTTATACAATGGTGAAACTCATGAGCCTAATAAACATCATCTACATCGGCCATCTTAAAAGGGAAGAAGGTGGATCATACACACCCATGCCAAAGGAGGGCTATGATTGACTGGGGCTTGGGGAGTACAAGAAAGCAAGTTAAGACCTAGAAAACCTGTTGCAGAAGCCTTCTTAGAGCAGGACTCTTTAAAAAGCAAACAAGCACTGTGTGTGCTTCTGTTTGTTTTCTATGTATGACACTGAATGTTTAGTCGTATACATGTATGCAGGTGTGCGTGTGTGGCCGTGTATGTGTGTATTCATGCAGATGAAGATGTGGAGAGAGAGCCGCTAGCTGTTTGCAGTAGTTTCCATGGAAACGTGGTAATAAAAATGATTGGAGAGAATACTTCTGTGTGTGTGTGCACATACATGTGCATGGTGTGTGTGTGTATGTGTGTGTGGTGCTGGAGATAAAACCCAGAAACATTCGACCTCTGGGACTCCCAGCCTTATTTTAGTTTTTAATTTTGAAACAGGGTCTCATAGATGGAGTTCCTGAGGCTCTCACCGAGTTGCTGACGCTAGCCAGGAACTTGTGATCCTCCTGTCTCAGCCTCCCAAATACTGAGATTACAGGCAGGGGCCACCGCACCCAGCTGCAATTCCATGTTTCTGCTCTATATTATATTATGTGCAGCATGTATGCAGTCATTTAGAAAATATCAAGAATGTCAACATAACATCATAGGGAGAAGTGGTAACTGAGCAAGTATCCAGTCTAACTTCATAATTGTGGACGTATTCTATGTTAAACAAAATATCAATAAAAAATAAGCCTGGCATCCCCAAATTTTTAGGAAAGACAATTTGGCCAGTTATTTATTTAATTAAAAGAACAGCACAGTTCCAACACCGACCTCCTTACTCCTTAAGCCATTGGGGATGTTAGCAGAGAGAATCCCAGATGATTTAAACACTTCCCTTGCATGTTAGAGACAATTCAAAACGAGATTACATTTATGGAAAGGACTCAGCTGAAACTCTTCCAGGCCATGTTCTCATGCATTTTCGTTCACTGATGGCAGTGCAGGCAGAGGTTCAAAGCTTCCCATGAAGTGGATTCCCATGGAGCTAATTTTGAGTGGAAAGTTGGAATAGGTTCTCATCATCGGATGGCTGGGGAGGAGGAAAAAGAGAAAGTCACCGGCGACTTATAAGTCTTATGTTTGTTTTTGTGCATGTGCATGTAAGTGTGTGTGTGTAAACTTGTGCGATTAAATATCACTTTTACTATTGCCTTCTGTTGTTTTCTAAAGCTTAGGACAGGACAAGAACAGACACATTTTCTCCTGTCCTGACAGGGATCCACTAGCTCTACCGAGTACTCTAAGACACAGTTTCCAGGGATTCTACCAGATAAACCACTGCTCACCTCTCGGTACCTAAGAGGCCTACTGCTGGAGGGCCACTAGGTGGCCTTCTTTGGGATAGATTCCCCTACTGTCTTCTCTAACTGTAACCAACAGTAAGAAGACAAAATCAGGTCTTTCTTTCTTAACTTTAGTCAAGTGAGAGAGAGGTTTTTAAGAGGTCCTGTTTGAGAACTAGACCTGTGCCCATCTGTAGTCTTGGAAACATTGGAATTGGTGTTTCAATGTCATGTGGAAGCTAGCTAGAGAAGGTGCGAAGCCTGGCAGAGCAGGGCGGGGACCCCATTGCACACCGACCCTGTCTTCATTAAGCGTAGAAGAGCTGTGTGCTTCCTGTGGTCCAGGTAGTGCCGTGTCTGAAGGGAGCCATCCTGGGCCTCTCATCAAAGAGACCTGTCCAAGAGGAGCCATGGGTCTTGTGGTGCCCACAGGAGGTAGACTTCTAGAACATAGAAGCTGAGAGAAAGGGCATTACTCCCAAAGAAACATAGCTGGAGCAGGACACCCCAGAATAACCTTCCAGGGGACTCAAGACCTAAAGACCAGGACTTGGTCCTCCACTGCAAAGAGAAGACCCGAGGCCAGATTATAACTCTGTGCGTCTGTGTGTGCATGCGTGTGTGTGTGTGTGTGTGTGTGTGTGTGTGTGTGAGAGAGAGAGAGAGAGAGAGACAGACAGACAGACAGACAGACAGACAGACAGACACTGACTGGGGATTGAACTCAGGGACATTTTACCTCCAAACTACACTCAAAGTCACATCCATCCATCTATCTATCTATCTATCTATCTATCATCTATCTACCTATCATCTATCTATCTCATCTATTATCTGTCATCTATTTTAATTTTATTTTGAAACAGGGTCTTTCTACGTGGATGAAAGTCTCACTATGTTATTGAGGCTGTTAGAACGTAGGATTTTCCTACCTGGCCTCCTGAGTACTAGGACTACAGGCATGCACCATTATGCCTGGCTAGATTACAACTATTTTGCTTTTGTAAAACCCTTCTTCCCTGTATTACTCTTCTCCTTCATATTTTTAGCCCGGTGGCAATCGATACATAGCAGTTGGAGAGGAAGGAGGGACATCAAGGATAAATAAGCAATCTCTAGACTTTAGTGATGAGGAGGAGAGTTAAAATGGCAGAAGGAAAGAGGTTTAATACAGCGCAGATGAAGCTTTTCATTTGCCAAAACTACGTTTCCTCTAACTGAAAGATCATGCAAAAAAATACAGAAAAGAAAGAGCAGCACAGAGAATTTTGAAGAAGCCAAGAAACAAACAATACAATTACTTTCTGTTCACCTTCTGCTACGTCTAAGTCATTTGATCCATACTTTATATGTTATTGCTTTAAGTGAAGTTTCTAATGCTGATTTATCTTTTTTATTCCACTTCAAGTTTTTTTTTGAAAACCACACAGAGAAAATTTTTAATTTCTTTAAAATGCTGTGAATACTTTGAGAAATATATCATCTTGCTCCTGTCGTGAACAATGACACTGAGTCATTAAAGTGATCTCTTCCATAGGGCACAGCCATGTGACAGAAAGGAGCCATCAGCTGAGATTCAGGCCACTATTAAACCCATAATTCCAGCCTCTATGAATAGGAATTATGTATGAACATCAAAAGCAAAACTAGTTCTACTTTGCATGCTATCATCTGCTATTAAGAGATTCTGGACTTTAATCATATGCCTTGAAAACCATTCAGAAAAGGAAGCCTCGGTTGGGGACATTAAAAAGAGGAGCTATAAAGGGTACTTTTAGTAGTAAACATTTTATTTTGCATTTTAGTATAGGCATTTCTTAGCATATATTTTTCTGTTAAAGCAAGTCATATATATTTTGTCAAAGCTCTATCTATCATCTATCTATCATCTATCTATCTATCTATCTGTTATCTCTATCATCTATCTATAATCTATCTATCTATCTAGTCAGTTTGTCATCTCAAAGCCCAGGGCTCACTGTCTACGAGAACCGTGTTTTATTTTTATTATTTTTTTATATGTGTTGCTGTTTTTGTTATTTTCCTACAGTTTTATTAAGGTAATTGAACCCAGGGGCATTCTCCCTCTGACCTACACCCCAGGCCTATCTTAATCTTTTACTTTAAAGCAGAGTTTTACTAAGTTGCAGATGGCTGCAAACCTGTGATCCTCCCTTCTCAGCCTCTCAAGAACTGGGATTACAAACATGGACTGTCACATCTGGCTTTCAGACATGTTTTAAGAATATATTTTTTATAGACTTTTGTGTATGAGTAAACCCAGAAACCCATTGCTGCTATCACAGCATTGAACACAACCTCTCTGATATACTATCCAGCCCTTCTATTTTCTCTCTCCTGCCCCTGTTCATCCTGCCTCCATAAATAACTCATATTTTGATTTCTGTTAGTGCAGATTAGTGGGCTCATTCTCAGTCTTTGCTAGAATTTTGTAAAAACTTAATCACATAGAATGTACTGTCTTCTTTTACCAAGTATAATTATTACAAGAACCATGTTGTTGTAGCATGTATTAATAGTTTTTTTTTCTTTTTTGTTGTTGAGTAATATTCTATTGTATGGATATACCACTATTTTTTAACCATACCTATTGATGGTTATTTGGGTTATTTTTATTTCTTAGCTACTCCAAATTAAGTCTCTATGAATATTTGTATAAAAGTCTTTGAATGAACATATGCATCCTGCTCCCTTGGGTAAATACTTAGGAGTGGAGTGGCCAAATCATATGGTAGGTATATATTTCAGTGTTTTCAACAAATCACTAATCTGTGTGTCTGAAGTAGGGGCAATCTCTTAACTTCCAAGCACAAGTTTATTACTGTTCTGATTTCTTCACATACTTATCTGCTTTTGGTGTAGCCAGTTTTTAAAATTGAAGCTATCTAAACAGATTATAGTGGTATTTCATTGGGATTTTAATTTGCAATATTGTAATGACTAATAGTGCCAAATGATTTTGTCTGTGCTAACGTGCCATCTGTATATCTTCTTGGGCAAAATCTAGTCAAATATTTCATCTATTCTTTATTGGGTTATTTGTTTACTTATCACTGAGTTTTGAGAATTATTCTTATATTCTGGACATAAGTATTTAAACAGATAGATTGTAAATATTTCCTTCTAGTTTTCTTATGCTCTTTACGTATCTGTGAAGAGTAGAAGTTGTCAATTGTGAAGAAGTCAGATTTCTCAGGTTTTCTCTTTTATGGATTTCTGAAAAGCTCCTGTCTCTGGGACCACTGATCTTCATTACTAGTATTTTTCACTAAAATATTTTGAAAAGTATTAGGTAGTGTATCTAGTGTATTGGGATTGTTTCAGATGGATTGTAAACCCCTATAGTTATTTGACAGAAATAGAAGGTTCAGGTGTTACCTTAAATTGGCTTTATCTAGAGAGATATCCACTAGGAATATACATATTTAGATTCCCTTGAAGGTTTTTTGGTGACATTTCTGCTTAAATCGATAAATTGGAGCCAAGTGGCCTTTTGTTGCCCTACTCACATACCGAAAGCAACTTTCTGGTTCAACTGGTAGAAAACAATGTCGATGACTAAATGGTTACTGACTTTCTATATGCACCCAAATGTAACCATTTCTTAGGTCAAAAATTGAATTGGCAGAGTTTTAGTCATTCAATAAAAAACCATATCCTATTATTAAATGAAAAAAACAATGCTCATCTTATTAAAATGACTTAGTGCTATTATCTTTATTTGTAAAGAAAAGGATAATGGATATTTTTAGTGTATATGAAAAATTTTAACCTGTAATATTTAGTTAAATTAATAAATGTAAGTTCTAAAGAAAAGCTATGATTAAATCATTGAGATGCATAGATATTAGCACTCAATACACATGAATCTCCACATGGTGACTGAGATGGACTCGGAGAGTGCTAATGTATGCATATGGTCTCCAGGAACACTGTAAGACATAAAGCTCCTTGCAAACTCAGTTCTTCCAGGTTTGGGGCTGGCTCACTTATGAAAAATAGAATTATTCCTTCCAGCAAGAATGACCTAAGGTTGATCCAGATTAGACCTATCAAGCTTCATTCTCATCTGGAAGTTTTGCAGGTATTATCAATTGTTTGAGACACAGGTTGAGTCGATAGAAACAACTTCCCCCATGTACTGCTTGCAAGGTGGGGTTTTTTTTTAAATGCTGTAAATTGAAGATCTAGTAGCCCATAATTTCAAGCCCATTTGGATTTCCATCCTGGCACAAAGAACTCCGTTTTTGTGGTACTGGAGATTGAATTCAGTGGCATTATACTTCTGACTACCTCCCCAGACTTATTTGATGATTTATTTATTTATTTAGTTAGTTAGTTAGTTAGTTACTAGGGATTGAACCTAGAGGCATTGTACCTCTGAGATATGTCCCAGCACTATTTTTTATTTCTTCATTTTAAAAGAAAGTCTTACCAAGTTGCAGAGAACCTTATTAAGTTGTTGAGGCTGGCCTCAAACCCACCATCCTTCTGTTCCATCCTCTCCAGTACTTGAATGACAAGCAACCCCACTACTGGCTCTGTTTTTTTCTTCAAATTGGATGTCACTAAGCAGTCGAGTGTCTTGCTAAGTTGCCGAGACTGGTCTGGAACCTGCAATCCTCCTGTTTTAGCCAGCCAAGGATTGGGATTCCAGGTGTGCAGCACCACACCCAGCAAAAACACAGGAAGTGAAGTCCCTCTCCCGCTTACTCCATGGAAGAACACGATGTATATTCCGTGGAGTAAGATGAGAAAGCCTGCACTTCCCAGGTACAGGCTTTTCATGTATAAAGGGCAGTGTCCTTTTCTCCACATCATTAGATTAATTTTAGTATTAAACTGGAAAGCAGATGCAAAACTCTACACCAAACTAAAAATGATATGAAATGCAAGAACACAGCCTGCAATGCTGTGAAGTGACGACATTCATAGCACAGACAGACCACCTTGCATTGAATGCTCATGATGCACAGAACGCTGCTCCGCACATCCACCTCCTGGGACTCATTTAACCCTTACGGCAACTTCACAAGACTGGGGACCACAAGTACCTCATTGTATAGATGGGAAAGTCGAGGTACAAAATGACTAAGTGCCTTGTCCAAAGACATATAGCTGGAGCGTGGTAGAAATGCAATTGAGGCCACCCAGGAGTCCCTGAATCCACGTTCTTTTTAAAATCCATTTTTATTGATACATGCATACAGTACTTGGCGAGCTTCCCCACATCTCACACCTTTCCCTCCTTTTTCTATACATGATTTTGAGATTGCCGTGATGGTTTCACTGCCCTCTGCACACTTCAAAATAGAAACTGCATTGTCCAAGAAGAAAAAAAATAAGACATATTAAAAACAATGGTTTTAATGGGAAAAATCAAGTTAGGAGTTAATAGGTTTTAGAATTCCATATTAGCAAAGTTTTGTTTGCATGTTTTTTTTATTTATTTTCCTGCAGTGATTTCAGTAATGAGGTTTTCTTCAATTAAACGCTCTAAACAAGAGTAACCTCATTAGATTTTAATCACTTGTTCAAACTTTCCTATTCAATAAACCAAGATAACTTTTAAAGAATATTTGTATTTTTGCTACTAAAAACATTAAAAAATAAGTAATAAAATAAAAAAAAATTAACTGGGTATGGCAACACATACCTGTAATCTTAGTAGTTGGGAGGCTGAGACAGGAGGATTGTAGGTTTGAGGTCAACCTCAGCAACTCAGGGAGACCGTTTCAAAGTTAAAATTTAAGAAAATAGGGCTTGGGGTCTAGCTCAGAGGTAGGCTGCCTCCGAGTTCCATCCTGATTCCCTCAACTTTACACACACACACACACACACACACACACACACACACAGTGTAATCTATAATAAGACCTCAACAGACACTTAATTAATAAATTTAAGAACATATTTTTTAAGTTGATTTGGGTAGAAAGAAATCAAACTGATATGGTAAGACTACTGAAGTTAAATACAGGATAATTAACTTTCATAGATCTCCTGGAGGAACTCTGATTCCTTGGCTGCATACAATAAAATTACAACTCAAAGATTAAAGTGTCTATACGGATAATATTTTTTAAATAGACAAAGAAGTCTTTTAAAAATTGCATTTAATTAATAAGGGTAGTTTGCATACCAAAACAGTTCATTTTAAGACAATTAAAATTCAAAATCATTTTGGTAACATCAATGACATAACCAGATCATGCTGTTTTTCCAATGTATTCATGTGTCCCAAACGTCACTGTTACATTTCATGTCAACTGCTATAACACTAATGGTGTAAAACAGACACATAAAGCATCACTATCAAATACTATAAATGGCCATTAGTGGGTAAAGTGCCTGCATGAAGTATGGCTCGTGGGAGGAATTGCTTATGTACTTCCAGATACATATTATTCCTTCATCACTGCTTTCTAGGTCCAGCTCTGCTTTGGTAAGTGGCCAAAACATGCCCAGCTGTATTTTTGTTCTCATTGTAGAGGTAAAGAAAATTTTCCTCCTCCCTCTGAAGATTCAATAATTTGAACCTATAAAAACAAATGGACAATAGACAGATTGATAATAGAAACGGTGTACAGATTTATTAGGTACAACACAGGGATATCACTCCATAACCCAGTGTAACCTAGAAGCTTAGATATCTGCTTCTCAGAGGAGAGGTGGGACATGCTGGAGACCTAGGAAATGGAAATGATTTATAGGGATACACGCATATCCATGTTCATAGCAGCACAATTCATAATATCCAAATCATGGCACCAATCTAGGTGTCCATCCACAGATGAATGGGTTACAAAAGTATGGCATATACATGCAATGCAGTTCTATCAATCTATAATAAAGAACGAAATAATGTTATTTGCAGGAAAATAATGGACCTAGGAAACTTTATACTAAGTGAGATTATCCAGTCACAGAAAGTGAAGGGCCAGGCGTTTTCTCTCATACTCGGGAGCTATGGAGTAATCGGGATACAAGAGGGGCTCTAGGTGATGGAGGAGAAACCCCAGTGAAGGCAGAGAAATGGTCTAGAAGGGGCTGAGGTGGCGAGGGGTGTGACTAGTGAAGAACACACTTCCATTGACCTTGTGTACACAGGGGAAATTATCGATGCCGATGTCAATGTTATGGGAAGGGGAGGGAGCAGAGAGGGAGCTGGGGAAAGCTCGCCAAGTGCTGCGTGCATGCCTCTCACTATTGCTTGAAACTCTAGTATGATGTGAGATGACAGTGCACCAATAAGTGTATAAAAGGAAAAGAGGAATGAAACCCTTTAAATAGGTGAAAAAGTTTCATAGCAAAGGCTCATGGTTAAATGCTGAGGCATTAAGTTATAGATTGATATAATTAAGACATGAGCATTGTCATCTCTTCGGTGCATAAATAATTCCTTTACTGGGTGATAACGTAGGCAGTGAGGTGTGGCTGGAGAAGTTGGGTCCCTGGGAATTTAGCCTTAGGGACTATATGCTTTTGTCTTTGAATCTCCTTGCTGACCTTCTATTTCTGGCCTCCATGATATAAGAGCAGAACCTTTGCTCTCTTTCTCTCTCTGCTTCCTGCCCCTTGTCTTGAGCTCTATAAGCCTGGTCTAACATAGACTGAATTCTGGAATGTCCAAAAACTGATGAGCAAATGAATCCCTTCTTCTAAGCTACAGTGTCAGTTGTTTTGGATTATAGCAAGAATGTTGACCAAGAAAAATGGAGAGCTCTGCATAGGCATGGCTGATATAACTTGATTACTGTCTTTAAAACATCTCCTATACCACCAGACTCAAGCCTTACAGGTATAAAAAGATCAATCATAGCACAGGGGTAATCATAAGCATTAAATTAGATAATTCATACACAGGGTCATGCCTACTGCTTATTTCTATCCTTGGCCCAGAACTGCTCATCACAATTTTAAATATGGAAGCACTTATATTTTTGTTTCTTTAATTATTTGCTCCTCCACAAGACAACAGTTTCATAAAAACAGAGAAACTCTCTCTAAAGTGCATGATGTACTTAAACAAACATATGAAAGTCAATCACTAAGCCAAGCATGGGACAGAGAGATGGGGAGGGAATGGGGTGGGGATCCGGTATAGGCTAATTGTATGACAGGTGCTTATATGTCTCCACAAGTATTTTATCCCATCAAGATGTATGACTACAATGCACCAATAAAAACTAAAAATATATATATAATGAAATAACAGAGAACAAACCAAACCTAACACACTAGAATACAAGTGTCTAGTACAGAAAAGAAGATGAGTAGACACCGCCTAATAAGATGAAAGCCTAATATCTAGGAGAAGAGAATGAATAAACACTGCTTAGAATAATATATAGACAGGTGGGTTTATGTGAATTCCTGGAAAATACTTCATGCTTGAAAATGTCCTTCAACTGCCCTCTGCACAGTGTGACGCTATATGCATGTTAGTATCTGATTAATGTCTGAATGCTGCACTTGACTGTAGGTTCTTAAAGCAGCCATTCTGTCTTTTCCTGCTTATTTGATGTTTAATTTTAGCATCTAGTGGTGTCTCATGCACAACTCTTGATTATAAGAACTTGTAGAAAAAATTACTGAGATTAAAGACATGTACCCTGTGACCAATAGTAATTTTGATATACAACTCCCTCTTCCCCTCATGTGAAAGCTCCCTGGGTGTGGAATATGCTTCCTCTAGTTTCCACGAAGCTCCTGTACTCAGAAAATATCAATATACACTACTAAATGGTTAACAAAGTTCCCAAACTCAGTGCAAGTAATGTATTCAAACTAATTTTATTTACAAGATGAGCTTTGAGAAGAACTAAACTTCTATCATCAATTTTATTTTTATCTTTATTTATTCTGGAGAAAAAGATAGGACAATCTGGAGGTTTAAAACAGTGGTATTCTTTTTTAAATTTCTGTTTTGGGAAATCTCAAAAGGCAACTCTTTCCCTGATATCAATAAGGCCAGAGATGTTACGGATCCGAAGCTAAATGGCACGAATTATTCAGCCCGGCAGGAAAAGCAGCTGCTCATCCTCTCTGTCCTTAATTTTGAAGGGTGCAGAATTGGAGGGCGGCCGTGACAACATCAGGGGGGACAACAAGATAAATTGTTGCCCCAAATCTCATAAGCAATGACATCTGCAGTGCCGTGCTAAATTTGATGGTAGGATCCATGGTGCCTGCAGTAGGTAACAAGGGGAGAAAAAAATGAGAGGAAGCTTATGAATTCCTGTTTGGACAGAGAGTGAGAGGTAGAGAGTAGCTGGGAGGGAGAAATGCTCAGAGGAAGGGGGTGGCAAATTCCAGTTGAGGAATTTGGAGGAAACATAAAACAAAGACATTTTATATACAATATTTTCAAAATATAATTTTTATTTTATATAATATTTTATAAATAGAAATAGAACATATTTTTATTAAAGGAAAAAGTTTTTTTAAAGAAAATATTTCAAATTAAAATTGTGTTAAGCCAGGCATGGTGGTGGATGCTTATAATCCTCATATTTGGGAGGTTGAGACAGGAGGAGCACTGGTCTGTAGCCATCCTCGGTAAATTAACAAGATCCTACACGACTTAGTGAGACTCTGTTTCAAAAATAAGGAATGAAATAAGACTGAGGGTCTAGCTCAGAGGTAGAATGTCCCTGAGTTTAATCCTCAGTGCTTCAAAAATAAACAAATGTGTTATAATATCATCCAAATGAAAATACCTAACATCCAACTAAAGAGATGATTTTTCTACCTCTGACCCACAGAGGTAATTTTGGAGTCTTTTGGGTTCCCTTGAATCCACTGGATGGCACACAGGAAGCTCCTAAGGGAGAGAGGAAGGGGCGGGGACATTGTGGTTAAAATCATAGATCCTGATACCGTAAAATTTGAGGATTAGAGAGCTGGAAAGCACTTCAGAGGTGTGCCATATGGTCTTGGTTAGTAGGATTTGAGACATGCCCAATTTTCTTCTCAATTAAGAAAACCTTTCAATGATGGATGTATGGATGGACAGGGAGCAATCTGGAATCTATAAACTTTGATATAAATCACACTGAAGCTATCTTACCATGCCAGCTGTTTTCTAATGTTGAGAATGAAGAGCAGAGGAACTGAGCCTGTGTCAGGAAGAGAGGCCCCACTTGAAATACGGCGGCTTTCCATGAAGGAGGGATAGATGGTCAGTGTCCTTATAGAGACAGGGAAGTCTGGAGTGGATAAACACAGTGAGACTCATCCAGTCTCTTACAAAGTGTGGAATTAGCCAAATGCAGTGGTGCACGCCTGTAATCCCAGCACTTGGGAAGCTGAGATAGGAAGATGGCAGGTTTGAGGCCAGCCTCAGCAACTAAGACCCACAGCAACCTAGTGAGACCTTGTTTCAAAACAAAATATAAAAAGAACTGTAGGTTAGCTCAGAGGTAGAGTGTTTCTGGGTTCATGCCCCAGTACCCCCCCACACACACCACATGTATATACATAGAAAAAATTGTTAGGTTTTTCTTTTTAAAGCAGTGGCTCTTAACTGCCATGATTTGATCCTAATGTTTTAAAGATGAAGATGATTGTTTTTTTCTTCAGAGGATATCTGGCAACATCTGAAAGCAGTTTGAGTTGTCACACACAAATGGGGAGAGGCAGGATTGGCATGCAGTGAGGAGACAGAGACTGCTACCAAGCCCCTGTTTTCCCTAACCAGCACAAAGCCAGACCAAGCTTTGGGAACAAACTCCTGAACTCTGAAAAGATTTTCCAGGGCTTCTCAGTATGATCATTACAATCATTGCACTTCCTGTGCTGAACACATTCATTGTGAACTAAAACCATTGCCATGAAAAAAAATGACAGATAATTTCCAGGGGAACTTTCCTTCTTTCTCTTTCTTTTCTTTCTTTCTTTCTTTCTTTCTTTCTTTCTTTCTTTCTTTCTTTCTTTCTTTCTTTCTTTTTGCAGGTCTGGGGATGGAACCCAGGGGCATTCAACCTCTGAGCTACACCCCCTGCCCTATTTTTTATTCTTTATTTTGAAACCGGGTCTCACTGAGTTGTAGAGGGCCTCACTAAGTAGCTGAGGCTGACCACGAACCACAATCCTCCAGTCTCAGCCTCCCGAATGCTGGGATGACAAGCGTGCGCCATCACGCCCAGCTCTAGGGGAACATTTTAATTATAAGAGAATAAGCAGAAACATCATAGAACTTGTGGGAGATTCCGGTCCACATGAGGAAGGAAAATAGCTCTACAGAGCTGGGCAATCTCCCAGGATGGTCAGTAACACATCGTTGGCTAGTGTCGCCCAGTTCTTTCTGCTACTTTAACATACTGGTTTCTCTCTGAAAGGAGAGGGGAGAAAAAAGGAAGTGCATGTACATAGCTTTGGACTGGGAATTCTTGAAAATGGCTAAGGGAATTTCTATGATAATGGATATTGAATAATAAAGTTGTTGTCACTTTTCTGGGAATTCCCTTTCTTTCTCAAGCTCACGCTCTCATGCTGTGCCTCCCATTCAGCGCCCATGAAAATCTGTTCATGTGTTCCACGTGTTTAGAGCCATGGGTCCACAAATGTGCCAGGTGCTGAGACAACAGAGTGAGACCAGTAAGCACCCCTTGGCCCCATGGAGCCGCCTGTCACATACCGAGGTCTGCTGGAATTTAGCCTTTTATTTATTTTGAAAGTTTCTATTGTGTGGGAAGGTGAAATTCATGTATATTTGGAAGGGTAAAAGAAATTGATGAACCATATATTTGGGCTAGCACATGTCTAATGTAATGGTTTCATTATTTGAAAGGGGATTATTTGGTTTAAGAAAGGTCTTGGAGCTATGAGTAAAGAAAAAAATTGGAGCCCAGCCCATGATGCCTCTACAAAGGAAAAGAGAGAGAAGGACTGTTCACACCTCGGGTCCTGCTGGCATCAATTATGCTTCTGCTTCATGGGTCAGAGATCTTGCTATCTTTTGGGTCAATTAAGCTCAACACGTATTGATTGGCCATCTGATAGGAACTCAAAGATAAAGAAGAAATGTAGGTCCTACCCTCAAGGAATTTTTAAATTAAATAAAGATATGCATAACCGCAAGCAGTTGACTAAAGCAAAATGTTTTAATACTCAACAGGTGAAATTTTAATCTAAAATTGCCCCTATTTTTAAGGTTTTATTGCGGTAGAATGTGCAAAAAAGCACATGTTTAATGCATATAATTTAATGAGTTTGGATATATACATTGCCCGCAGCCATGCTATCCTCAACATAAGTAAGGTAATAACATATCTATAACCTCCAAATCTTTCCCATAACTCCCTCTGCTTTTGTGTCTATGTCTAGTCAGAACATCTGACGTGAGCTCTGCCTTCTTAAAAATCTAAGTGCATACAACGGTATTGCCAGCTACATGTTCTGTGATATACTGCAGATTTCTAGGACATATTCATATCGTTTAACTATAGCTCTGTATTATATGTGCCCATTTCTCTTTCTCGCCCATTGCTCAGCTTCCTGCTTCTTATCAGTGGGACTATGTTACAGGCTTTATGCAAATAGACTCACGTGGCATTTGTCCTGTGAATGATGTTGCATTTGCCATAACGTCTTCCAGATCCATCTCCGTCGTCACAGGTGGTAAGATTTCTTGATTTCTTTCTTTGGCAGGGCGGAGTGGCCTCACATCCTAAGTGTTGGCGGCACTGTCTTCATCTTCTCATCTGTGGCTGCAAACTCAGGCTGCTTCCGGGCTTGAGCTCTTGAGGCTAATGCTGCAGTGACCATGGATGTGCAGGTAAGGTTTTGAGATCCTGAATTCGGTTCCATTGTATGCAGACACCCAAAGGTGAAATTGTTCCATTATATGACAATTCTGTTTTTAGTTTTGTAAGGAACTTTCCTACAGTTTTCCACAGCTGCTGTAGCATCTTGTATTTATACCGATAGCATGCAAGGATTTTACCATGCCACAGACACTTATTATCTTTTCTTATGGTGGTCATCCTACTAGATATGACGTGATATTTCTTGACAAGGGGACACTTTTAAATGCATTTTATCACCTGAACGTTACTCTAATACCAAATCCAGGCAAAGATAGTACGAGAATATTATGTAGCAATACTCCTTATAAAATAGATGTAAAAAATCTCAACAAAATATTTTCAAGCCAAATTCAACAGCAAATTAAAAATAGCATACATCATGATCAAGTATGGCTAAATGGGATTTATCTTTAGGATTCTTTCTTTTCTTTTTTTTGTGTGGTACTGGGAATTAAAACCCAAGGACATTCTATTCTACCTCCATGTTAAACCTTAAGTCCTATTTTAATTTTTATTTGAAAACAGGGTCTTGCTAAGTTGCTGAGGCTGTTCCCCAAGCCTGCAGTCTTCCTGCCTCCGTCTCTCAAGGATGGAGGTTAAAGGTGTGTACCACCACACCTGTTTGCAATAATGTTACAACAGGAGCAAATCAATAAGTGTGATGCACGACATTGCAAAAGGAAGAAGAAAAACTATATAGTCATCGTATGTGAATGTTGAAGTAGAAAAAGCATTTAACTAAATTAAACACCCTTGCATAACTAAAAAAAAAACAACACTCAGCCAACTAGGTATATAAGAAATGTATATCTGCATAGTAAATGCCATTATGACAAGCTCACAGTTAACATTATATTCAGTGGTATATTCATATATGTGCTTCTAAAATCACAGACAACAAAAGCAAAAAAAAAGAAAAATACAAGGATTACATCACACCAAGTTTCTGGATAGCAAAAAAAAAAAAAAAAAAAAAAAAAGAATAAGTGATAAGGTACCAGAAGAATGGGAGAAAATATTTTCCTAGCATATATCTGCTACGGAGTTAACTTTCAAAATATATTAAGAATTTCTATAAGTGAATAGAAAAGAAAAAACTTTTAGTTTAGAAATGAAAAACTTGAATAGACATTTCTCCGGAAAAGATATACAAATATAGGAAAAGACACCCGATGTGATATCCCTGGGAAAATGCAAATCAAAGTTGTCCTGCCTTTAAGAATGGCTGACTCAACAGACATGCTACATAAAGTAACGGGACAACTAAAAAAAATGAAAAATGCAATCAGCTTGCTTTTATCTTGGACCACACGAGGCCAAATGACCGGCTTTGGCTTATTGTGCTTAATTTTTGTTGTGTTTGTTTTATTCTTGTCTAAGTAAAATCAGCCAGATGCCTTAACCTTCTGTAAACCCAAAGGGGTGGACTTGCAAATTCTGATGCTGGGGCTGAGATGCTGAGAAAGAGTCTCTTGTGATTCCAGTGTGGAGGGACAACAATGCGATAGAACGATGTCGATTTTGTGTTGCCTCCAAGTGTGCCATTTGAAAATTACAGAGGGAGCTCTGATGAAGGAAACACTTCCCTTGATAGGATGTAGATATGCAAAAGTATCATTGCCGGTCTCAGTATTGTACATAGAGAAGGGGAGGGAGGGAGGCGGAGTAGGGAAAGAGCATCAGGTGCTGTGTGCATGTAGATCTCTGTCACCCTGAAACTCATCGTGATGCATGATTACGAGTGCCAGTGAAAATAAAGATTTAAAAAATTACAGTGAAGATTTTTCTGTTGCCCATTACATAGTCGCCGAAGCTGAGCAATTCCATAAACTATTCCATCTTTGCAGGTTTCCAATGGATCACATCATTACTTACTCAAAATATTCACTTACAATTAACTTTAAGGCTTAATAGTTTTATAATCATGATGTCAAGCAATCAGAATTAGTAGAATATAAATTAGATTATAGGAAAAAAAAACAAAAAATGCTAATCAATATCTCCTGGCATCACTTTTTTTTTCCTGCTATATGAGCTTATACTTTATTGAGCTTTTGAAACTATTTCTAATTATTCTCAACATTTAAAATAATTTGGAGACAGCCATAATATTTGGTGTGTGTTAGTACGAAATTTTTATTTCGTAAAAGATATATAGAAGCATGGTGATTGGGCATTTCAAAAAGGTAATTATAAGTAGTTATAAGGTAACTAATTGGATTCATTAGAAAAACACTCACTGTAAACTTGATGTACCCTAGAGGGCTTGAAAGACTGATTTGTAGACCTCACTTCTAGAGTTCTCAGTTCACTGAATCTCAACTCAATGTAATGATGTAATGTCCATCATTACATCTGGGATGTGGCTGGAGAATTTTATTTTCAACAATTCCTAAAAGCTTCTGGAGCTGCTGTTTCAGGGGCTACTTTTTAGAAGCATGAAATATGTGATGATTTCCTTCCTCTGTTTTTCTGAGGCTGGATGGTTTCAAGAGCTCGTTTTCCAAGTACCACTTTATGAAACCCGCCTTCCTCCTTTACTTCTTATTAAAAGGAATGAAAATAAACCAACAATAGTTAGGTTATTTTTTTTTAATTCTGTTCTTGTTTTAGAAGAAGAAAAAAAAACAGTGGTGTTCTATTCAGCAGCTAATCACACATGAGGCTGTGCTGTATTTTAAACAAGTTAAATTTTTCATGACTGCTGGATAGGTTTATTTACCTTGGGTCCCAGCAGTTCGCACACGCGTGCACACACACACACACACACACACACACACACACACATCGTAGTAATGCCTATGAGAGAAGCACCTTGGCCAGTGCATTCTACCTATAATGAATACACCGTGATAAACTCATGAAGATGCAGGGCTTCTCAAAACTTTATGTGCGCACAGAGTTTCTGATTCTGTAGTTTTGAGAACTGAGGAGAGCCATCATTTCGTGTCTTTATAGGTTCTAAAGCATCACTGGTTCAGCTATGTTGCAGACCAGGTGGAGAGCACCGAGGTCTTAGCGTGCCACCCTTTGATTTATTCTGTAAGATGTCTGCCATGACTTTGAGATGACCCCTACTCCTATACCCCACAGAACACCTCTGAGCATGTCCCAACCGTATATTTAAGTCACAGCATTACTGATACACCTGCCAAATACAACAAAAATACACACAGATTTTTCATAGTTCATGAGTGAGAGAGCAAGAAAAAAAACAAGGAAAGCATTTTTGTTCATGCACATGAACTATTTTACAATCGTGGCTATGGTAGATGAGGCTGTGTGGGATGACACAGCGTCTTCCATATCATATCCCGGTGCTCCCATCCACACACATCTCTGGTTTTGCTAACATCTATAATGAGCAGACGGTTTCACCAATACTACACTGTGAGGCATCCGTCCTGCTTCCTGGGTAAAATCTGGAGCCCTTCAAAGGAAAACACATGATCTGTGGCCCTGCCTGCAGTGGGCCATGCGGAGAACCTTGGTGCTATGGCTGCGTTGTTCGTTGTCCATGCAAGTGACAAATTATTACAAAATTCACATCATGTTGGTTGTTTCCTCTCTATTTCTGTTCCCCGGGAGTCTGGGTGCAGATCTGAGCTGGGTCCTCGGCTCCGGGGCTTCACCATGCTACACCCCAGGTATGAATCACAGCCCCTCAGCTTAATCACGGTCTCAGCTGAGGGGTGATCTGCCCCTAAGAGCACTAGGGAGGTTGGCAGATATGACTTTTTATGGCTGTAAGAATAAGAAGGCCACTATTTTCTTAGTGGCTATCAGTCAAGGGCCACCTTCATTCACAAAATGAACCCATTCCACCTTCTAGTCAAAAATCACAAAAAAATAGTTTTAGAACTTTCAGAAACATCATTTTCATATTTTTATGTCTACTGTATTTGGGAGTCTGTTTTGTGGACTGATGATCAACTTGTGATTCAGCTAGCAGATCTTATTTTAAAACATACTTTTCTTGTTTCTTTTATTGTGTTTTGTTTTCTCTCTCCTCCATTTCTCCTTCTCTTCCTATAAAGGAAGCAAAATTAACAATATATCGTCTTATTTACTGACCACAGGAATTAAGAATCTCTGGCAGGGATTCTGTAGAACTTATCTTGAAGACATCATGTGGACATAGATTATGTTTTCTGATAAACACATCTGACACATCTGAAGCTTAGCCCTTGGAATTCCAAGCTTTAGAATCACTGCTTTTTCCATTGAGGGGGGGGGGATGAATCTGATATTTGTAAATAAAAGTTCACTGTTTTCTCTACCTTGCTAATCAACAAAACGTTTTTGTATTTTTTTCCTCTTAAAGCCTTGACCCAATTATTTGATCTGGCAATCAGGGCAAGTAAAAAATTGGATTAATTCTCATAAAACATGAACAAGAGGAACAATAATTAAGAATGTGCGTCTCAGAGCCAGGCTTGTTGGCTCCTGCTGAAATCCCAGTACTTGGGAGGCTGAGACGGGAGGATTGCAGGTTGGAGACCAGCCTTAGCAACTTAGCAAAGCCCTTAGCAACTTAGGAAGAGACTGTTTCCAAATAAAAAATAAAATGGAACTGAGGGTATGGCTCAGAGGTAGAATTCCCCTGTGTGTAATACCTAGTAACACACACACACACACACACACACACACACACACACACACAGAATGTGGGCTTTGTATTTCCTCTTCTGACATATCTGAGAATCTTCTTTTAGTCCAGCTTTCTTCAGATAACAAGTATGTGTTCTAGAAAAAAATGCAAACTAACAAACTAAAGAAGTGAACCAAGCAGAAGTTAGACGATTGACTCAACATAGGGAGGAAGAGCAAAGTGGGTACATTTTTCATTATTTAATGTCTCTTATCCTTAGAGCATACCCTGTCTGTACTATGTAGAACAGTTACAAACTGTGATATAAAACTATCTCTGCACAGACACAGCTGGACAAGAATTTCCAGCTGGGTATGGTTGTGCATGCCTGAAATCTCAGGACTTGGGAGGCTGAGAAGGGAGGACTGCAGGTTCAAGGCTAGCCTCTGCAACTTAACAAGACCTGTTTCAAAATTAAAAAATAATAATAATAAAATATGGCTGGGGATGTGGCTCACAGAAAACGGAAGAATGCCACTGGGTTCAATCCCTATCACCATATACACAGAAAATATTTTCAACACAAGAGTAAATGTTCAGAGAGGTTTATTTAAGGAAGACAGAAATATACATCCAAAAAGGGAATGTGGGTTATTTCATAAGAGAAAGAGAGAAATTGATGGAACTACTGGCTGAGAGGTTGGCTGGCTGAGAAGCTGGCCTCTCTATAGGGACATGGCTCTTCTTTTATAGAAAACTTTGTAAACGGTGAACAAATAATGTGGGCAGTGGTGGACACCGAGGGAGGTGGCCTTTTGTCCTTGGTTCCTTTGATCTGGACAGAGTGGCCACCACGCTGACTGTGAACAGCCCTGGTGCCTGGGCTTCACAACGGGCTCCGCGATGCACAAGTTGTGAGATTTTCCTCTCAGAGCTGGACGGGCTGTTGGTCACATCCTGGGGCTGGAGGGATCCTGGACTTCCCAGATCAGAGCCACTGTCTCTTTTCTTTTCCATCTGTCTCCTTTCACCGCACTTCTCCTCCCCTCTTGATAAAGGGGGAGCAGCCTTCTCTTTCCCATGCTTAAGATTGGAACCACAAAGGTCTGCAGTCTTCGCTGGCTCTAGTCACAGAGTAGAGGGAAGAGACAGTCACAGCTGCTGGGGAAGGAAGTGGGGGAGCACTGAGCAGGGAGAAGCCAGAGAGGGAGCACAGTCTTCACTCCTGCCAACTCTGCCATGGCCCCAGTTAAGCTCTCAAAGGTGCTGCGTCCAGCAGCCCAGGCAGCCCCCAAGGCCAGAAAAAAGGAACTAGAAGTAAGCTGCTGTTCAAAGCAGTGGGGGCAGACTCTCCCAATTTGTGTTCAGCCAAGTTAATCACCTGATTTAATAACAATAGCAATAATAATCATAGCAATAATAATAGTAAATTTCTTATAAAGTACAAAAGAAAACCTATAGTCTGTAAGTCATACTTTTCCCAGTGTAGATGATGCAATCTTACTCTTTAACTCTACAAAGAATAAGAGTTTCCCTCATATTTTCTTGCTTCGGGGAGAAAAGACAGCAAATAGGATTCATCTAGAGTTGATTCTAATCTTGGAGTGAGCAGACAAAGATTTTAATTCGTTTTGGTGGTGAGGCTAAAAGACATAAAAAATATGCTTGGCATAAATGAGGTGAACGGAAATCTCTGTAGATGAAAGGACATCACTAAAAATTAATAAGAATTCTGATATTTAAAACTAAGACTTCTGGAACAAAAAAGTCACTGGATAGATTCAATGAGAGAACAGAGGTAGCAGAGAAGAGCCAGTGATGGCCATAGAATCATCAAATCTAAATAGAATCATCAAATCTAAATAGAATCATCAAATCTAAATAGCAGAGGCAGAAAAAAGCAAGAAAAGAAATGTCTTCAAAACCTGTAGGAAAGTATCAGAACTTCTAATTTATGTGTAATTGGAGCTTTAGAAAATAATAAAGAAGCAGCCAGGCATAGTGGCACAGTCTTGTCATCACAGTACTTAGGAGACTGAGATACGAAGATCACAGGTTCAAGGCCTGTCTCAGTATCTTAGTGAGACCCTGTTTCAAAATAAACAAATAAAATAGGACTGGGGATATTGCTGCAAAATAGAATTTTCCAGGGTTCAATCCCAATGACTGAAAAAAATAAGATAAAATTAAGAAAAGAAGAGCAACAATAGAGAAAAAGCAGAATGATTGGAAGGAAGGAGGAATAAAGAAAGCTTTGTCAATAGTTTCTCAAATTTTAAGAAACTAAGTCATTGATTTAACAACAAATACCAAGGAAGATGTATACAAACAGATCAAGACATAGGTATATCACAGTGGAACTGTTGAACTGACAAAAAGAGAGACAGGAGAGAGAGAGAGAGAGAGAGAGAGAGAGAGAGAGAGAGAGAGAGAGAGAGAGAGAGAAGAGAGAGAAGAGGAGAGAGAAGAGAAGAGGAGAGAGAGAAGAGGAGAGAGGGAGAGAGAGGGGGAGGGAGGGAGGGAGGGAGGGAGAGAGAGAGAGAGAGAGAGAGAGAGAGAGAGAGAGAGAGAGAGAGAGAGAGAGAAAGAAAGAAAATACCTTGAAATCAAACAGGAAAGTGATACATTACCTACAGGGCATCAGTGATTTATCTATCCACATGCTTATCAGGAGTACTGGAGGGTCAAACATAGTGAAACAGCATCTTTAAAGTTACAACTGTACGGGTTGTGGAGTCAGAAGACGTGATTTAAAGTCCCATGTTCAGCCGGGCGTGGTGGCGCACGCTTGTAATCCCCACGCTTGGGAGGCGGAGACAGGAGGATAGTGCAGGTTCAAAGCCAGCCTCGCTGGCTTAAGAGACCCTGTTTCCAAATTTTAAAAAAAGTATAAAATAGGTCTGGGAGTGTAGCCCAGAGGTAGACAGTCTTCCAGGAACCCAGTACCACCAAATAAATAAATAAATAAATAAATAAATAAATAAATAAATAATAAAGCCCCATGTTAAAATAAGTAAATAAAGTCCCATATTCACTACTTTGTATCTTTAGAGCCTTGAACAAACTCTTGGATAATTTCACATATCAATATATTATCTTCTTAATGTTATCTACCTGGTGGATTTTTTAGTTATTAATACATGCAAAACACCAAGCACCGGAAACAGAAGTGAGTCCAATATTGGCTATTATAAATCCGGCCAGATTTTGATACTTATAGTCAATTTAAATTCAACTTTAACTTTCCAGAGATAACTTTCCATGGAAAAAGAAAAAAAAACTTTTGAATTTTTTTGAAGGATACACAATGTCAATTTAATTTACCAATAATAACAGGAGTTTGTCCAAAAAAGCATGACATTCAGAAGACTCTTACTCTGCCATCCCTCTCTTCTCCTCTGTGATAAGAGTTAAACTATTCTGCAGCAAGGGACACCCACCTGTTCCCAGGTCCTCATGGTTGACTCCAGCAAAATGTTTCACTGTCTCACCTTGGGCTCCTGTGATTATTCCCCAGTGCAGGTAATTAGCAATCAAATTCTTAATTACTCAATTAGTCCAATCCACAAGGCTACCTGAATAAATCAATTAATGCAGCTCTCTCAGAAGAGCTCCTGTTCGAGACATAACACTCATAACATCGTCCTGGCTAATCGGTACTGAACTGTGCAGACTCTTATTCTAACAATGATTGCCCCAACCCACTATGGAATTTCTTTTGTGCATGCATGGCAGAAGGGGAAATGGCCTCTACAACTGTACTGTCCTTTCTCAACAGGCATCCAGGGAAGTAGGAGTCAAAAGAATGAATATCTTCCAGTCATTTCATCTGCTAATCAATCAATCGGTTACTTAAAGTGATTCCTCTTGCCATCTGACAAATGTACCTTGAGTTGTGCACCAGGTTCTCTGGGCTAATGGAGCAGAGGCAGAAAACTCTTACTAAGCAACTCTCAATCTCAGTTTCCACAAAGTACATCCCTGCTTCTGGAATTGACTGTGTAAATTTACTATGGAGATCACTGTGGAGATTCCTCACAAGGTTGAGGATGGATCCACCCTATGATCCAGCTCTACCACTCTTGGGGATCTTTCCAAAAGAATTAAAGTCAGAATATTATATAGTTATATATGCATAGTCTATGCTCTTGACAATAGCATCATTATAAGTCATAGTCAAACTATGGAGCTTGCCTAGGTGTCCGTCAAAAGATGAATAGATTACCAAACTATGGTATATACATACAATGGAATTATACTGAGCCACAAAGATGAATGGAATTATGTCATTTGCAAGAAAATGGAGAGAATTAGAGAATAATACACTGAGATCAGCTAGTCTCAGAATGTGAAGGACCAAATGTTTTACTCATATGTGGAAACTAGACAGAAATTGGGAAGAAAAAAGGATTTCAGATAAATTAGGGGGAGATGCTAGTAGAATAGAGGAACAGAACTTGAAGACAGAGGTGGAAAGTTGAGAGGAGTTAATGAGAAGAACCGTTCAAATAATGCTAGGTTCATATACAAAGTTATCAGTACCTATTTCAATATTATGTACAGGGAGAAGAAAAAAGTGGGGTGGAATCTGAAGGGAAGCGCACCAGATGCTGTGTGTCTGTATGTTTCTATCAGTCTGAACCTCATTATGATGTATAATCACAGTGCACAAATTAAAAAATAAAAATAAGTTTACTGTGCCTATGCACAACCCAGGCTTCCTCTTCCAGTGCTCTCGTTGTCTCAGTAGACCCTGGCCCCAGCCTAGGTGGTCAGCTCTGCTCATTGACTTTGGATGAGCTGATGCTACTGACCTGGTACCTGACTGAGCGGGGAGGTGATGAAGAAAGGGAGAGGGCTCATTCTGTGTTGCTGCGGCGGGACCCGTGTCAAACGGGAGACGACCAACTTAGCAAGCTCTCATTAAAACATGAAACTTATTTATTGTCAAGGGTGTCTATAAGGACTAGACATCTAGGAAGAGACATACTTAAGAAGATGGAGGGTCCAGGGAATGTGAAATACTGGAGATGTCAATAGATTTGGATTCCAGCACTGGCTTGACCACTAAGAAAATCTAACACACTGTGTGTGTGCTGGGGGGATTGAAACCAGGGGTGTTCTACCTCCAAGCTACAACCTCAGCCATTTCTATCTTTTATTTTGAAGCAGAGTCTTAATAAGTTGCTGAGGCTGACCTCAAACCCTCGATCTTCCTGTCTCAGCCTCCAACCTCTAACACTTCCTCTAACACTTTGATGAGTATATCATTTCAGCCCTTTAAGTCGCTCTTCTTTATCCATTAAAATAAGCCACTGTCGCATCATCGTCAGGTTATTTGCCATTTTCTGGTGCTAAATGGAAATTGCCTTTCATTTTCAATTTATTTTAAATCTACTTTGAAATCTAGCCTTAGCTTAAGGAATACTTTTCAGAAACAAAAAGAAATGAGTAATGCCATTTTCCCTAAGAGATTAAAACAAATTATGTAAACTATTTTAATTAAAATAATACTTATAAGACCCCTGGAGAAACCAGACCCAGTAAGACGCCGGGTTCTGGGCGGGGGTCGCGGGCTGGGCACGCCAGATGAGGCCCGGGTCGCGGGACTCTGGGCCCCTGCCGAACTGCGCATAGCACGCCAGACCCCTGGAGAAACCAGACCCAGTAAGACGCTGGGTTCTGGGCAGGGGTCGCGGGCTGGGCACGCCAGATGGGGCCCGGGTCGCGGGACTCTGGGCCCCAGGCCGAACTGCGAGTAGCACGCCAGACCCCTGGAGAAACAAGGCCCAGTAAGACGCTGGGTTCTGGGCGGGGTCGAGCACAGGGCATGCCAGCTGGGGCCCGGATCACGGGACTCTGGGTCCCAGCCGAACTGCGAGTAGCAAGCCAGACCCCTGGAGAAACCGGGCCCAGAACAGAAAAAGATAAAGAAAAATATCGGAGAGGTGGTAAGAAAGCCGTTATGGATGCCAGGACACTGGAGATGCAGACGAAACTTATCTAAATGCACTGGAACTTATGGAAAAATTCGCCGTGAAAGAGGACTGCTATTTCTCTATATTGTTAAGAATCTCAGACATCACATATAAGGAGAGAGTTTAGCGGAGACCAAGGAGAAATGCGGTGTTGAAAGAGTTCTTCGCGATGGTGGTAGAGACTTGTATTCAGGAGAAGCAGAAACCGGATCTTACCAACTTTATTTTTTTGGAGAAATTACACCAAATGTCGAATGCTACCATCACGCATGCTTAGGAACACTGGACAACATTCAGAGTGGAAAAAGAGCCTGGGAAGGATTTGAAACGGTGGAGGCAGTGGCAATGCCAGTGGCCAATATTCGGGGGAGGCAGAGATCTGATACATTACAACTGGATCCTTTGAAATACTAACCACAGAGACAGTGATCGGAACCTGCTGAGGGGTTAGGCGGGCGCCGGGGCCAGTGGCCGACATCGGAGCTTGCTGTGAGGCAAGGCCACTACTGAGGCCTCCGTGGCCGGGATTGGAACCTGCAGAGGGGTTAGACTGATGCTGGGGCCAGCGAGGCCGGCATTGGAGCCTGCCATGATGCAAGGCTTGTGCTAGGGCCTCCGAGGTCGGGTCCGGAACTTGCTGAGGGGTTAGGCCGGTGCTGGGGTCAGTGAGGCCGGCATCGGAGCCTGCCGTGAAGCAAAGCCGGTACTGGGGCCTCCGAGGCCAGGATAAGAGCCTGCCGAGGGGTTAGGCCGGTGCTGGGGCCTCCGAGGCCAGGATAAGAGCCTGCTGAGGGGTTAGGCCGGTGCTGGGGCCAGGGAGGCCGGCATCGGAGCCTGCCTTGAGGCATGACCAGTGCTGGGGCCTCCGAGGCCAGGATCGGAGCATGCCGAGGGGTTAGGCCGCTGCTGGGGCCAGCGAGGCCGGCATCGGAGCCTGCCTTGAGAGAAGGCCGGTACTGGGGCCTCCGAGGCCAGGACAAGAGCCTGCTGAGGGGTTAGGCCGGTGCTGGGGCCAGCAAGGCCGGCATCGGAGCCTGCCTTGAGGCATGACCAGTGCTGGGGCCACCGAGGCCGGGATCGGAGCCTGCCGAGGGGTTAGGCCGCTGCTGGGGCCAGCGAGGCCGGCATCGGAGCCTGCCTTGAGGCAAGGCCGGTACTGGGGCCTCTGAGGCCGGGATCGGAGCCTGCCGAGGGGTTAGGCCGCTGCTGGGGCCAGTGAGGCCGGCATCGGAGCCTGCCGTGAGGCAAGGCCGGTGCTGGGGCCTCCGAGGCCAGGATAAGAGCCTGCTGAGGGGTTAGGCCGGTGCTGGGGCCAGCGAGGCCGGCATCAGAGCCTGCCTTGAGGCATGACCAGTGCTGGGGCCTCCGAGGCCAGGATCGGAGCATGCCGAGGGGTTAGGCCGCTGCTGGGGCCAGCGAGGCCGGCATCGGAGCCTGCCTTGAGGCAAGGCTGGTACTGGGGCCTCTGAGGCCGGGATCGGAGCCTGCCGAGGGGTTAGGCCGCTGCTGGGGCCAATGAGGCCGGCATCAGAGCCTGCCGTGAGGCAAGGCCGGTACTGGGGCCTCCGAGGCCAGGATAAGAGCCTGCTGAGGGGTTAGGCCGGTGCTGGGGCCAGCGAGGCCGGCATCGGAGCCTGCTGTGAGGCAAGGCCGGTACTGGGGCCTCCGAGGCCAGGATAAGAGCTTGCCGAGGGGTTAGGCTGGTGCTGGGGCCAACGAGGCCGGCAGCGGAGCCTGCTGTGAGGCATGACCAGTGCTGGGGCCTCCGAGGCCGGGATCGGAGCATGCCGAGGGGTTAGGCCGGTGCTGGGGCCAGCGAGGCCGGCATCGGAGCCTGCCTTGAGGCAAGGCCGGTACTGGGGCCTCCGAGGCCAGGATAAGAGCCTGCCAAGGGGCTAGGCCGGTGCTGGGGCCAGCGAGGCCGGCATCGGAGCCTGCCTTGAGGCATGACCAGGGCTGGGGCCTCCGAGGCCGGGATCGGAGCCTGCCGAGGGGTTAGGCCAGTGCTGGGGCCAGCGAGACCGGCATCGGAGCCCGCCGTGAGGCAAGGCCGGTACTGGGGCCTCCGAGGCCAGGATAAGAGCCTGCCGAGGGGTTAGGCCAGTGCTGAGGCCAGTGAGGCCGGCATCGGAGCCTGCCTTGAGGCAAGGCCGGTACTGGGGCCTCTAGGCCAGGATAAGAGCCTGCCGAGGGGTTAGGCCGGTGCTGGGGCCAGCGAGGCCGGCATCGGAGCCTGCCGTGAGGCAAGGCCGGTACTGGGGCCTCCGAGGCCAGGATAAGAGCTTGCCGAGGGGTTAGGCCGGTGCTGGGGCCAACGAGGCCGACAGCGGAGCCTGCCGTGAGGCATGCCCAGTGCTGGGGCCTCCGAGGCCGGGATCGGAGCATGCCGAGGGGGTAGGCCGGTGCTGGGGCCAGCGAGGCCGGCATCGGAGCCTGCCGTGAGGCAAGGCCGGTACTGGGGCCTCCGAGGCCAGGACAAGAGCCTGCCAAGGGATTAGGCCGGTGCTGGGGCCAGCGAGGCCGGCATCGGAGCCTGCCTTGAGGCATGACCAGTGCTGGGGCCTCCGAGGCCGGGATCGGAGCCTGCCGAGGGGTTAGGCCGCTGCTGGGGCCAGCGAGGCCGGCATCGGAGCCTGCCGTGAGGCAAGGCCGGTACTGGGGCCTCCGAGGCCAGGACAAGAGCCTGCCGAGGGGTTAGGCCGGTGCTGGGGCCAGCGAGGCCGGCATCGGAGCCTGCCGTGAGGCAAGGCCGGTACTGGGGCCTCTGAGGTCGGGATCGGAGCCTGCCGAGGGGTTAGGCCGCTGCTGGGGCCAGTGAGGCCGGCATCGGAGCCTGCCGTGAGGCAAGGCCGGTACTGGGGCCTCCGAGGTCAGGATAAGAGCCTGCTGAGGGGTTAGGCCGGTGCTGGGGCCAGCGAGGCCGGCATCGGAGCCTGCCGTGAGGCAAGGCCGGTACTGGGGCCTCGAGGCCAGGATAAGAGCCTGCCGAGGGGTTAGGCCGGTGCTGGGGCCAGCAAGGCCGGCATCGGAGCCTACTGTGAGGCAAGGCCGGTACTGGGGCCTCCGAGGCCAGGATAAGAGCTTGCCGAGAGGTTAGGCCAGTGCTGGGGCCAACGAGGCCGGCAGCGGAGCCTGCCGTGAGGCATGACCAGTGCTGGGGCCTCCGAGGCCGGGATCGGAGCATGCTGAGGGGTTAGGCCGGTGCTGGGGCCAGCGAGGCCGGCATCGGAGCCTGCCGTGAGGCAAGGCCGGTACTGGGGCCTCCGAGGCCAGGATAAGAGCCTGCCGAGGGGTTAGGCCGGTGCTGGGGCCAGCGAGGCCGGCATCGGAGCCTGCCGTGAGGCAAGGCCGGTACTGGGGCCTCTGAGGCCAGGATAAGAGCCTGTCAAGGGGTTAGGCTGGTGCTGGGGCCAGTGAGGCCGGCATCGGAGCCTGCCGTGAGGCATTACCCGTGTTGGGGCCCCCGGGCCAGGATTGGAATCCTGCCAAGGGGTTAGACCGGTGCAGGGGCCAATGGCCAGCTTCGGAGCCTGGCGTGAGGCAAGTTCACTCCTGTGGCCTCCAAGGTCGGGACCAAAGCCAGCTTAGGGGTTTGACCGGTTCAGGGGCCAGCGAGACCAGAACTGGGTCCTCCCATGAGGCAAGGCCGCTGCGTGAACCAGCGAGGTCTGGATCAGTCCACTGAGTAGCCAGGCCACTACTGGGACCATCAAGAGTGGGATTGGTACTTGCAACGCAGCATGCACAGAGAAATATCGCAGAAAATATAAATCAGATGCTTCTCTTAATCAGCAATAACTAGGAGGAAAAGGGCAACAGGAAGAGGGTGAGCTATAGAAAGGGCCCTATAGTGAAGCAACTAATGTGACCAATCAGAGGGTATGTAATACTGGAGGACGGAGCCTCTTTAAAATGCAGGAGGTATATAAACAAATGTATCAAAGTAAATCACCAAAGAAGTGTGGGATGGAGGGAGGGGGAGGGAATGGGATGGGGGCAGGAGGAGGGCTAATTGGATGATGTGTGCTTGTATATCCTCTCAAGTCTTGTACTCCAATGTGATTGATATATGACTACAATGCACCAATTTAAAAAATAAATTAATTAAAAAAAATAAAATAAAATACATCCACGTGTGGCAAAAAAAAAAAAATAAAATAAAATAAAATAATACTTATAAATATTTCCACGTTATCTCATATTCTTTTTTTTTTTTTTTTTTTTTTTTTTTTTTTTTTTTTGCGGGTCTGGGGGTGGAACCCAGGGGCATTTGACCTCCGAGCTACACCCCCTGCCCTATTTTTTATTCTTTATTTTGAAACCGGGTCTCACTGAGTTGCAGAGGGCCTCACTAAGTAGCTGAGGCTGTCCGCGAACCGCGATCCTCCAGGTCTCAGCCTCCCGAATGCTGGGATTACAAGCGTGCGCCACCACGCCCGGCTACGTTATCTCATATTCTAATAGCTGTTTGTCAGTCTCAGTCCTACTCAACTTAGTGAAGCCCTACTCAGCGAGACCCTCTTTCAAAATAAAAATAGAATAGGGCTGGGGGTGTAGCTCAGAGGGAGAAACTAATCCAGGCATGGTGTAGCCTATAATCTCAGCAAGTGAGAGGCTGAGACAGGAGGATTATAGGTTTGAAGCAGCTCCAATAAGTAGTGAAATTCTCATGAACCTAGAGAAACCCCCTTTTCAAAATAAAAATAAAGGCCGGGCATGGTACCACCTTGTAATCCTGGTGCTTGGGAGACAGAGACAGGAGGATCATGCGGGTTTGAAGCCAGCCGCGCTGGTTCAAGAGACCCTGTTTCCAAATTTTAAAAAAAGTATAAAATAGGTCTGGGAGTATAGCCCAGAGGTAGAAGGGTTTCCAGGAACCCTAGTACCACCAAAAAAATAAAAAATTATAATAAATAAAAATAAAATAGCACTGGGACATAGCTTAAAGGTAGAATAATCCTGAGTTCTATTCCCAGTCTCTCTCTCTCTCTCTCTCTCTCTCTCTCTCTCTCTCTCTCTCTCTCTCTCACACACACACACACACACACACACACACACACACACACACACGTAGAAACCTTCCCTGTGATCAACCCTCAGTTCTGCCATAATAATAACAGCAATAACATCTACCACATGGAGGGGGGGTGTTCTACAGCATAGCATTCTGCCACATGCTAGATCTGCATTCTGTGGGTCCTGTAGCTTTCCAGAGAGGTGTGTCAGGAAAGATTGCTTCTTCTGTCCTGCACGGTGTCTTTTCTCATCAATACCATTCAATATCACTTTCTTCACGAAGGTCCTGATTCACTTTCATCACAGAGGTGAAGCGCTCCATTTACTCTGGCCCTGGGGACAGAGACTGCAGAAGGAGACGATCTACAAAAAAGAAAGAGTGCTGGGGGTGCACGTAGGTTTACTGTGTGCAGACTGAAGCTTATCCAGGTGCAAGTCCGTTTTGAGGTCTGCCATAAATAGGACGGATTTGTTTCATTCATCACAAAGGAAGATGCCCAGGCTTACAGCAGAGTTCTTCAGCGTGTGCCCTCAACTTTTCTCCCCTCTTTCAAGGGAGAAAGCAGAACTAGAGCTTAGGGGATGATTGATGGAGGATTGAGTGTTGTAGCTCCTTCAGTGCCCTGGTTGGCTTTCTAAATAACTTCCTCGTCAGGAACTAATCATTCATCACGCTTGGCTCCTACGGAGTTTTACATGCTGGTAACTATTTCCTGCCTTGGCCAGTTTTAAGGCCGATATTACAGAAAAAGGGAGCTGATGTCATTTATAAAGCCATGCACTGTTAAATTTTTTAGCTAAAATGTTGGAAGCATCATAGTTTTAAAAACTCTGCTTATTCTATTTTCTGCTGCATTGAAGCAGGTTGCTGACCACCTGAGTTGTCCAAGGGCTTCATATATATATATATATGTATGTATGTATGTATGTATTTAGTATATATGGTATGTGTAGTATATATGTATATAGTATATGTGTATAGTATATACATTTTATATTTATATAGAGAGATATAGATAGAGTGTGTTTGTGTACACATGAGACAATACCTTAGCTCCATGCCACTCCAAGTGTGGTCCATAAGCTAGTTGTATAGGTCTCACCTGCTTATTAGGAATTCCAAATATCATCCCTCCCCCCACCATGCATAATTTTCATTTAACCACTCCAGGCAGTTTGGAGAAGTGCTACCTAGAGTTTGATTACAGTCATTTCAATATTGAAACTAGAGCCGTATAATGAATGAAAGTAGCTGGGTGTGGTGGCACTCACCTGTAATCTCAGTACTTGGGAGGCTGAGATAGGAGGGTTGCAGGTCTGAAGACAGCCTCAGCTACCTAGTGAAACTCTCAGCAACCTAGTGAGACCCTGTTTCCAAACAAGGGACAAAATTAGAAATAAAAGAGGCTGGATGTCTATAACTTGGAGGCAGAACACCCCTGAGTTCAAACCCCAGGACCATACACACATAAAACAAGAATGGCCAACCGTCCACATATACCTTAACCAAACAGATCGTGTGTATTCAAATCTTCTTTGGATTTTGGCTTGATGGTTTTAGAGCAAGATATGCTAACTGGTACATGATGCAACTTGTCACTCTGTCATTCTTTTGAAGCCATCAGTGGGAACCTCTTAAAGAGCCTGACATCTCTGTCTCCAATTAGCTGATGAGAAATGGCATTGGTGCCAGTGGGGCCTGGACTGCTGATGACAGCTGTGTGCTCTGACCTCACCCCTTGGAGTCCCTGGAGGAGTAAAGCCAAGGCCGTGGTTTCCAAATATTAATCAGCACTTCCCCACCCCCAGTAGTAATGCACGTTAGTTATTTTCTCCAGAGTGTAGGCAGATTGCGTAATTTCAATGCATTCAATTTTTGAAAACCAGGGCAAAAAAAGTGTACAAAATAAAAAAGTCTTTCCCCCTAAATAGAATATTTTTTAAACAAGTTATCATAGCTCATGTAGCTGGGTATGTACTTTGTAAAGTAATCTTCACAAAGAACAATAAAATCTGTATCACTCCCAGAGTAGTAAACAGCATGCTGCTCTCATTGTCTGTGTTTAAAAAGAAAAAAAAAAAAACTGGAAATTACCACCTCCGTTGACATCAAATTTACCTGAGTCAACATCATTTATATTAAGATATTCATGAAGAAATAAGAAAAAAATAACCAAAGCTGATACTGCTATCAAAAATGATAATTACCAAAGTGGGGAAAAATTCAGTCACAGTGTCATGTAGGTTCCTGATACAGGCCCAGGGGAGGGGACCCAGACAGAGTTTTATTGCATATAAGTTATAGGTCCTGGTTCTAAAGGCACAGAAGTAGAATTTGAAGTAATTTTATGGACCCTTTGCCTTTCTATATCTGTGTAGAGAGAGTAGAATATAGGAAACAGTAAAGTAGAAAAGGTGTGTGTGTGTGTGTGTGTGTGTGTGTGTGTGTGTGTGTGTGTGTGCTGGTGTGGAAGAGGAACTCTGAATGCTGTTAGGTGATTGGAGAATGATCTTCCAATACAGATTATGTTAATAAAAGAGTGCTCTTTCCTATTACTCTATATTTCATTGTGATCTATGATTACAATGTACCAATCAGTGTTTTTTTTTTTTTTTTTTTTTGTGGTACTGGGGTTCTTGGAAGCCCTTTTACCTCTGGACTACACTCCCACACATATTTTATATTTTTATTTGGAAACAGTGTCCCCTAAGCCAGCACAGTTGGCTTTAGACCTGCATGATCCTCTTGTATCCACCACCCAAGCACAGGGATTACAAGCGTGCACCACCATGTCCAGCCCAATCAATGTATTTTTAAAGGCAAAAGAGAGTCCTTTAGCTGGGTGGAGTGGTGCACACCTGTAATTTCCCCTATGTGGGAGGCTATGGCAGGATGATTGCAAGTTTGAGGTCAGCCTGGGTAACTTAGTGAGGTACTTTAGAAAAAAATAATAAAGGCTTGGAATGTATCTCAGTGCTACAGAATCCTGGGTTCAATCTCTAGTACCACGTATTTTTAAATTAAAAAAGAAAGAAAGAAAAAAGAAAGAAAACTCTTTAGCTATAGCATGCTGAAGATGGTAGATTTTGTTTTCTTTTAAAACTTCATCTATTCAGATAATCAGAAATCTTAGCACTGTGGGCAGAGGAAGATGTTACATTCCAGGATAACTAGTTTTCCATTTGTCTATTTGTGAAACATCCCTGGCAGAGGCAGATAACATATTTGATGGCAATCAGAGCTGTCTGATTTTCATTTGGCTGGAGCTTACCCCAAGAGGCCTTAGTCCAGGATGCAATTATGTCCTCCTACTTCTGCAACCTAAAAGCTAAGGGCTAAAAGAAAAGAGGTTGGTACACTCTATGGTGTCAAGCTTCAACTTGGGAATGGGGGTACCAGCAAGCCCATTTTGGCCCTTACAAAAACACCATGTATTCTAGCCTAGATGTTGTAAGAAATAAAGTTAGACCTAGATCTCCAGCTGCTGACTTTATCTTATTTCTAAGTTCAAGTAATTATTTAGGTTTAGAGTGCCCCCTCTTCCTCCTGGGAAGCAAGGTAGCCATGTTGAAGGCGGGACTTGGTTGCTAAGGAGCAGCACCCGGGACGTGGTCTAGGAGATTATAGAAAGCCCCTCCTTACCTTTCTCACTCTTTCTCTTGCTTCCAGTCTCATGGTGTGAGAGTAGAGTTCTTTCTCTCTTCCTCTCTCTGCTTCCTACGAACATGCCCTGAGCTCCGTAGACCTGGCCAAACATGGACTGAACCACTAAAATCTCCGAACACTGTGAGAAAGTAAATTTTCCTTCCTCTAAGTTGTGTGGTCAGTTTTGGACTATGACAGTGGTATTGCCTGAGGCAGTTCAGAACTTGCAGGAGAAAGAGAGGTGATATATTTGTACTTCAAAAAGTATAAGGTACAGTAAGGCAATGATTAATCAAAATGAATATTTGGGATTCATGGTTATGAACAGATATTAATATCAACTATATATCTGAAAAAGGGACTTGACCAAGGCACTATCATTAAAGAATGCGGGAAAGGACATTTCCATAAGGTTCAAAAAAACCTTCTATTAGATATGTTTTTATAAAATAAGTTATGTGTGTATGTCAAAGAATAGTATATTTAATCTAAAAATTAAATAGGCCACAATATTTTTAAATTACACAGAGGTTTTTTTTTCAAGTTTAAATATGAAAGATGCCAAAAATATGGAAGTGGTATGGGTTTCTCTTGACCTAATTGGGAACCTTGTAGGTATTATTCTGAAGGGGTACAGGTCTTGGCCAAGGCCAAACTGCATCAGATCCAAGAGGTCTAAGTTCATTTAAATATAAATAAAGAGAAAACAAACCTAATGTTGTCTAGGAAAACTAATCTGCCTAAACTCTGAAAAGGGAAAATGACACTGAAGTTTCATATCAAGACTAGACCTATGGAAATATTTGTGCAGAAACCAGAAGAATTGTACAAAAAAGCATTCATTCCCTCTAATAAAATGCAAAAAGTTATGAAATAAGAAGGTTGCTGAGCTGTTTCTTTATATCAGAAGAGATGGATAAAATTAGGAATCGTTCAAGAAAATTAAAGATGGAGAGTCATAATTATAATACACATTGGAAACACCAAGAAAGAGTTCCCTCTATAGCAAAAACTAATCCTTAATACAAAGAAGAAATATTAAAGCTTTTCTAAGAATTTGAAATAAGGAGTCACTAACATGAAAGCAATTTAGGAATCTGGAGTTATTTTAAGAGATCTGTAAGCAGAATTCCAAAAGAAGAGACCAGAACGGAATTTACACAAAGCACAAAAAGCTATTCTATCTACTTATAATGATGGCTGTCATCTCCCTGAATTTAGTAAAGTATACAAAAGAAAACTGGCAAAGTGCACTGTGTTCTCAGAAAAATTAGAGAAAAGAGAACTCTGGTTAGGTACACATGGTCATAATTTTTATATTATTTTGGGAGAGGTTAAAATGTCATTCAGGAACCCTAGGAAAAGAAAAAGTTACCTAAGAAAGCAAGATAAAGCAGGCTAGTCTCCGAGTTATTACTGCAAACACTTAGAGTTATACAATATAAGGTTGGCTGCACAGTTTGAAGGGATATGTGGTCAACCAGAGAGTTAAAGCCCTGCCAAGCTGTTGCTCACAGATGAATGGGATTTTCAGGTAATCAGGGCTCAGGAAATCCTTAGGACAGTAAATAATAATGGGTGAATATATACTTTACTTATTGCACGAGGATGTAAAATTAAGAGCTTGAGAACAGGAAGGGTATGGTGTATGAATATTAGACATAAACTTGGAGACGAACCAACCATAGCATTGAGATGATTTTATAAATCTATACACGAAGCTAGAGGCATAGATTAAAAATTAATTTTGAATGAGAAAATATAAGGTGTCAAAAAACAGATAACAATCCATTGTAAGGATAGTATGAAAGAGAATAAAATAAACATTTAATAAACTTCTTTTTGAGTATGGTGGCACGTGCTGTAACCCCAGTACTTGGGAGGGTGGTACAGGAGGATCACAGGTTCAAGAGCACCCTCAGCAATATAGCAAGACTTTTAGCAAGCTAGCAAGACCCTGCACAATAAATTTTAAACAGGATCATTTGTTCATTGGCCCATATAAAAATAAAAAACAAGCCTTTCAGCATCAATATTAACGTAAACGATCTTAGAAAGATAAAGAAAAATGAGACAGGGCTGTCAATCTCAAAACTAGGCAACAAAGAGGGAAAGAAAATATTGAAAGAACTATAACTGCAAGTGCTTGAGTGTACGTCTATGCCTTGATTAAACAAATGTTGTTTGAGATACATTCTATGTGACTTAATCATCAGGAAAATGGTGGTTGATGGGCAGATGTGGCCCCTAACATCATCAGGTTGACATTCCAAGGAAGGAAACACTGAAATGGCATAAAAATCTATATATATTCCTGATATATATTAGTCCTCTATTGGAGGAATAGTTGGAAAACACTTTCTCCCATTCTGTCGACTCTCTGTTAAGGTTCTCTTGATAGTTTCCTTTGTGTACAGAATTGCATATCTATGTTCACGCACAATTGCCAAACTATGGAACCAGCCAAGATGTCCATCAACAGACGAATTACAAAACTATGAGATATGTACACAATGGAGTTTTACTCAGAAACAAAGAAGAACAAAATTATGTCATTTTCAGGAAAATAGATGAAACTTCAGAGCATTATGCTAAGTGAGATTAGTCAGTCACAAAATAATAAGAAATTGGATGCTCTCCCTAGGGAGAGAAAGGGTCATAAGAGGAACTCTAGATGAGGAAAGAGAAACCATAGATGAGCAAATAAGGTGACCTAAGTGATGGGAGTGGGAGAGGGAGAAGAGGAAATCCCCTAATGTAACTGATGTGCATTCACAATCATAACAGTCAATCACAAGCCAACACGAGAAGGAGGGAGGCAGAGGGAATGGGGTGGGAACTGGGGAAGGGCTAAATGAGTGATGTGTGCAGGTATGCTTCTGCCATCTTGTACCCCAAGTACGTATGACTAAAATGCACCAGTAAAAAATAAAATAAAGCCAGCCGTGGTGGCACACACATGTAATCCTAGCATTTTGGAGGCTGAGACAGAAGGATTGAAGACAGCCTCAGCTCCTACTTAGTGAAGCCCTTTGAAACTCAGTGAGAATCTGTTTCAAAATAAAGAATAAAAAATAGGGCTTGGCATGTAGCTGGGAGGTAGAATGCCCCTGGGTTCCATGCCCAGTACTGCAAAAAATTTTAAATTTTAAATTTTAAATTTAAGAAAAGAAATGACATAGAGAAGTGAGAGAAGTCTTTAGTAATAAAAAAATAAAAAAAACCCTGAAGAGGAATCGTTCATTCCACATTAGGTTAGTGGAAGCAACTTTTATAAATTTTATCCTGATATGTTACATGGAGAAGAAAAGTACACAAAACATGAACACATTTTCTCTCAAGAATATGATTATTGTTTGTTTGAATAACATGGCTCCAAACTTTCTCCCACCTTCTTTCTCAATTTTTCAATCTGGTTCTCAGAAAGAGAAAAGTCATTTCAAGACAAGGTACTGAAGTGACATCAAAGCCCATTGGTATCGTTTACTGCCAACATAGCAACAACAACAACAACAACAACAGCAAAACAATGGCTGTGTTTTCCTCATGACCGCCTATTGCAAACCTGCTAGTATTTTCTTTGGTCCTTTGCTTTGGCTCTGGCATTCCATCCCCATTTACTGAACATGTTTAAGAGTTGAACCTAATGTCCTTGTGTTTAGCTAACCAGCCTCAGAAACTTAGCAAGATTTTCAGCAACCTTGTGAGATCATGCTTAAAAGAAAAGTAAAATGTCTAAGAGTGTATCTCAGAAGTAGAATGTCCCTGAGTACAATCCCCAGTACCAAACACATAAAAATAAATAAGTAAAATAAATATGAAGAAGGAAGAGGAGGAGGAGGAGGAGGAGGAGGAGAAGGAAGAAGAATAAGAAGAACAAGGACAATAAAGGAGAGAAGAAGAGGAGGGGCAGGAGAAGCAGGAGGAGGAGGAGGAGATTGCACCTGCTTCTTAGTTGTTTTGCATTCCTTCCCTGGAGATCTCATCATTTGCTAGTAAATGTCTAGCTTCATTCCAATATTTTACATTGAGGAGAATCTCTTTTCAGTGGGAGTCCCCCAAAAGTACAAAAGTGGCTATTCATCCTGCACTAACGACTCGTGGGTCATATGTATGTATTTGGTCAGGAGACATCGGATTGTATATGGCTAGCTGCCTTCTTCCAAGCTGTGAAATGTTCTACTTTCTAAGTATGGATTTTATTTTATTTTATTAAGACAAATTTTCTGAAGAATTCTCTTTGTTCAATTACGACAATTTTTGGTGCTCTCTTCACCTCTTTATTACATTTTTCTGTGCCTTCTCCCAGAGCACAATGTAACTAAAGCATTAATTACCCTTCAGAGATCCTCAGACAGGCTTCTTTCAGCCAAGATCTGACATTTGGAGACTGTCAGTCATTTGAGTATTACTGAATAAAAAATTCATATTAAACATTCCATCAAGAAGTTTATGTACACTGGAGGAGGGGGAGGGCAGGTTGGGGAGTAGGAGGGAGTCAATATAACTTATTTTATACATTAGACAACACAGGGTAAATTAATGAAGCATATAATCATAATTACAAGCCTGGTTCATCATCCTCCCTTCCAAATTGTGCCTGAAATCAGCTAATGGCATGATGCGCACAGTTCTTAGTCCCACACCTCTCTAGTTTGGCATGAATATTCACCAACTTGGCCCCCACTGTCAGTCAGAAGCTGCCCCTGTTGCAGACCATAAACCAGGCCCAGCCAATGAGACGGGAGCAGCAGACTCCAGAGCACTAGCATGTCTCTTCTTCCCTTGCCTCTTTTGCCATAATTCACAGACTTGGAAGGGAAGAGAAGATGGAGCAGAGCTGGAAGGGCAGAAGCCTGGAGCTTATTCTGAGGTCTTCCTTCTACAAGGCAGTGTTGATGTAATTCGGATGGAAACTAAAGAAAGGTAGAGTTTATTGAACAGTTTCCATGAATCAGGAGTGATGCCTGCCTTGTTTGTACAGTAGATGGAACAGGACATTTCACATCAAATCGATGCTCAATAAATATTTAAGTAAATGAATAAATGTATGTTTTTTTTTAAAAAGCATATAGGTGTATACATAACTAAATGTACCTGTGATGATATTACATAACTAACAACCTTATAATCTTAGTAGTTTACAGTCCCAGACATTTATCAGAAAAGGATAAATTCATATCTCTAGTGTATCTCTGGTAGGAAATTTCCCCTGGAGTCATACTTTATTTGTGTTATTGAGTGTTCACCCATCTGAAAGAAATTTAGCTTTTGTATTTCAATTTTTAGAGCCTTTCTCTAAGTACTTTCATGTAAATAATAAATAAATAATAATAAGTCAATTTTTTTTTCCTTTGGAAACCAGGGCAAGACACTGTGATAACTAACAAATTGCAATTAACTTTGTGTTTCTTTAAACCATCCTAAGATATCAGGGCTTGCTAATCTACCTCTTGGTCTTGTTACTACAGAGACTGGTCACTTTTCTTCTTTATTAACATAGTTTTTAAATCCTCAAAGAGTAAAAATACTAGTCTCTTTTTTTACTTTTTTATTGGTGCATTGTATTTATACATCGTAATGGGGTAAAAACTTACATAGTCATAAATGCACACATCACCCAGCCAGCCCCCTCCCAGTCCCCAACCCACTCCCTCCCCATCCCTCCCTCCCATGCTTGGCTTAGTGGTTGACTAAGATATGAATTAGTACATCGTGTGCTTTAAAGAGCTCCCTTCTCCCCCCTTCTTATCCCCACAGTTAGGTTGCCTTATTTGCTCCTCTACAGAATCTCCTTTTTCACCTGGAGTTCCTCCTATGACCCCTTTCACCCTAGCTTTCACATATTAGGGGAAGTATCTGATTCCTTACCTTTTGTGACTGACTGATCTCGCTCAGCACAATGTCCTCAAGACCCATCCATTTCCCTGCAAATGCTGCAATTGTGTTTTTTTTTTTTTTAAATGGCTGGGTAAAATTCCATTGTGTACATATCCCACGGTTTTGTAATCCATTCATCTTTGATGGACATTAAAAATATTAGTTTTTCTAACTTTGACTTTTATTAAAAAAATCATTCTCTATCATTACCTCTCAGTTGTGTGTTTAATAGCCGAGTGTGGTTGCTCATGCTTGTAACCCCAGCATTTGGGAGGCTGAGACTTGAGGATCATGGTTCACCTCAGCTACTTAGTGAGGCTCTCTGCAACTTAGTGAGACCCTGTTTGAAAATAACGAATAAAAAATAGGACAGGGGATGTAGCTCGGAGGTCAAATGCCTCTGGGTTCCATCCCCAGATCCCCCCCCCCAAAAAAAAAAATTGTGTGTTTAAAAGGAACCAAAGATAGTATTGTCTCAAGACAATACATAGAATATAGAAGTCAGCCAGGCGTGGTGGCGCACGCTTGTCATCCCCACACTTGGGAGGCAGAGACAGGAGGATCACATAGGTTTGAAGCCAGCCTTGCTGGCTAAAGAGACCCTGTTTCCAAATAAAAATATAAAAATAGGTCTGGGAGTGTAGCCCGGAGGTAGAAGTGCTTTCAGGAACCCCAGTACCACCAAAATAAATAAATAAATAAATAAATAGAATATGGAAGTCAATTTATATACTCCTAGTGAGGGAGACATCAATTTACAACTCTCTAATTATAATCCTCACCATAGAAATCGAAGGGGAAATGGAATAGTGACTCTTGGCCATGGTGTGAATTTGGTGTAGGACCTTCATGAAAAAGAGTCTTGCCTGAAGTTCAGGGGCAGAATGGTTTCAAAGGGCTTGAGCTTTATAATGAGGAATTCCTACTTTAGGTAAAACCAAGAGATAATGTGGGGATCAGTACAAGAAAGCATAAAGCCAACCAAGGTCCTAATTTCTATGAAAGTGCATATAATCCTCAAATCTCATGGGAGCCAGAATCCAGAGATGAAGGCTGAGGTTTTTCTTTTTTTTTTTTTTTTTTTTTTTTTTGGTGGTACTGGGGTTCCTAGAAACCCTTCTACCATAGGGCTACACTCCCAGACCTATTTTATATTTTTATTTGGAAACAGGGTCTCTTTTTAAAATTTTTATTGGTGTATTATATTCATACATCATATTAGGGTAAAAAAAAAAAAACTTGTGTGTACAGGCATGTACACATCACTGATTTAAGCCCTACCCAGTTCCCACCCCATTCCCTCCCCGTCCCTCCCTCCTTTGCTCAGCTTAGTGGTTGACTTCGATATGTTTCAGTACATTGTGTGTTTTAGAGATTTTCCTTCTTCCCCCTCCTTTCTCCTCCTTTAGGTTGCCTTGTTTGCTCCTCTATAGGATTTCCTTTTTCATCTAGAGTTCCTCCTATGACCCATTTCTCCCTAACTCTCACATATTAAGGAAAGCATCTGATTTCTTATTTTTTGTGACTGACTAATCTCACTTAGCATAATGTCCTCCAGTTCCATCCATTTCCCTGAAAATGATGTAATTGAGTTTTTTTGATGGCTGAGTAAAATTCCATTGTGTACATATCCCACAGTTTTGCAATCCATTCATCTGGTGATAGACATCTTGGCTGGTTCCATAGTTTGGCTATGGTAAATTGTGCAGCTATGAACATAGCTCTTAAGCCAACTGAGGCTGGCTCCGAACCTGCCAGATCCTCCTGTCTCCGCCTCCCAAGTGTGGGTATTACAAGCTTGAGCCACCACGCCCTGCCGAAGGCTCAGGTTTCACAGCCAAGAGTTGAGTACTCTGGAGACAGGAAGCTCCAGAGGTGAGCCAAGGTCAGATCTTCCAGAAATGCCCTCAAATGCCAGGGCATCTCTGAGAGCCAGGAAGGTCGGGATCATTGCCATCTTTTGAATATTACAGTATTTTAAACACCCTGATAAATGCTAACTCGAAAGTATTAAAATCATGCTGTTATCTGATATTCACTTGAAACAAATTAATGCATTCAGTAATAACTGTATGATGCTATACTGTGCGCTATCCACAAGGCAATTGTAAGGTTTCAGATTAGAAAACAGACAGAACACCCATTCCTGAAGCACTAGATGGTCTGGTGCATTCTGTGGAACCAAGTTCAACGCTGAATGTTCTGTTCTTTCAATCCTGCCACTGTTTCTTTGCAACTGAATATATAAACTAATTTTTACCCAATATCAGAAATCTAAACTTGGATTCTTTAATGAATGGGAGGTGCAGTCAGTGCTTCCTTGCCTTGAACCCCACCCCAGGACAGGTCTTAGAAGTCCCAGCTGATGAGTTATCTTTATCAGTGTGATAAGTGTGGCTGACCTGGAAGGTTGGGGTCAGTGCTCTGAATTTATAAAGCTCTCCAAAACCTGATTTAACATTTCTGGTGCATCTCTGATAGGTAAATTACCTTGGAGATATGTTTTATTTATGTTTTTATTTGTTTTTATATCTTTTGGATGCAAATTCACTTTTTTCCCATATACCTAGGCTCGTAATTTTCATGACCACAGACAAACCAAAAATAAATAAATAAATGAAACCTAAAAGCTTTGGGAGGTGCCTCTTTAACGTGATGGGTACAGTTAGATAAATGGATTAAGTTGTGTTAAAATGTGTTAATTATCCCAGTGTGGTAATATAAACCAATCAACCTCACCAGGAAATTTTCAGTAGTCTCCATTGTTTTCAAAAAATAATATACTCTTAAAAGAATTTCTTCATATAAACAATTATATTCATTATCAATAGCCCAATTTTTTGTAAGGATAATTTAAGTAACTGGACATAGAAGAAGATAAAGAATAATCATCCTCCATTACAGAACCTAGCACTTAGAAATATAATCTAGATTCTTACATTTTTAAATTATATATATTTAAGCCGGGCGTGGTGACACACGCTTGTAATCCCCGCACTTGGGAGGCAGAGACAGGAGGATCGCACAGGTTCGAAGTCAGCCGTGCACTGGCTTAGGAGACCCTGTTTCCAAATAAAAATGTAAAAATAGGTCTGGGAGTGTAGCCCGGAGGTAGAAGGGCTTCCAGGAACCCCAGTACCACCAAAAAACAATAAATAAATAAATAAATTAATTAATTATATTTAAAATGCAGCTCTAGAATGTGTTCTACAACACGCTTATTTAAGATACATTTTGGAGTCAACTTTTACATTTCTAGAATAACTACATGTAATTCAAATCAGATGGTTCCAGAACAGGTTCCCAATTGTCAGAGCTGATGTTCAGTTCCCACCACACACCTAGTTTACCTGTACTATTTGGGGAAACTTATCACTTTTACCACCCATTATTTTTATTTACTTCGCATCTTATCTACTAGAATTCAATCTTTGATTCCTGTGACTTCGAGCAAAAGCAATTAATTATGCTTACCTAAAGAATGTACTAACTTAGAAATGGAGTAGATACTACTTCAGGTAGGGCTAGGCCCAGATGCTCAGATCAGGACAATGTTTGTGTTTTCCTCTCTTGTCTGCCTACAGTAAGATACTGCCTTTTTCCTAATCCCTCTGGCAAACCTCTCCAGTAGGGCTCCCCAAGTAGGACAGCCATGGTCTCAGCATAGGTCACATGTCTCATCCAGGAACTGGTGCTCAGGGCTGTCTTAGTCAGCATCCTCCTGCTATAATCCAAGACAACTGGCCTCGCAACTTAGAAGATTTATACATTCACGGTTGTTGGTAGTTTCTGGACTCAGCCCATAGGAGGCTCAGGTCTCAGATTTCAGAGCTTGGCAGCAAAAAGCAGAAGAAGAAAGAGTGCACACAGGCACTGCTTCTCAGACCCTGAGGACCAGAAGCTGGAGGGAGCAAGAAGAGGATCAGAGACCATAAATAATCCCCAAGGCCACACCCCGGGACCCACTTTCTGCAGCCAAACCTTAGGGACGTAAGCCACCACGCAGGTAAATCCATCGCCCTGGGTCTATCCACTGCTGAAGATGATAACCAAGCGCTACTTCCAACACTGCCACCTTGTTTCTGCGAGGGATGGGGGGGGGTTCTAACTCCAGACTATTACAGTGGCTGAAGAATCTTTTATTCTAAATGACCTTGCCAGAGACACAGAAATAGAGCAGGGACAAAGGAGTCAGCCACAAGGAACAAGCATTGTTCTCCTAAAAGAAAAGGGAGGCATTGCGTGTAGATGAAAAAAGTAACTTTCCTCTTGCAGAACAAGAAGATGCCTGAGTTCCATCCTTGGCTCATACTGCATCTCGCATTCCTTCCCGATACATCTGGCCATTATAACACACATACTAAACTAGACCATGCACTGGCTAAATGAACACGGGAGAAAACTGTCACTCTAGCACAGAAAATAGTTCTGAGATCATAGGAAGCTGCTTCTGAATTTGGGGTTCACAACCCATGAGCTGAGAGACTTTGGGAAAATGACTGCCCAGCTTGAGATTCTTTTTTTTTTTTTTGCAAGCTCACAATGATAATATAATTTTTAAAAAGAAGAGAAAATATATGTAAATTACACAGTCTAGGTCTTTTGGCTAAAAAAAAAAAAAAAAAAAAAAAAAAAAAAAACTTAAGCATACTCTTCCACTAAAGTATTATCCCATCGGTCTTAGAATTATCACTTAAATTTAATTTATTTGAGGTTCACTATTTTACTATTAAAACCTCATTTATTAATATGCTTAAATACAGCTTAATATCTGCTGCTTTGGGTTCAAGCACATAAGTAAATTTGAATGCAACATCTGAGTGTGGTTTCTTAATTAAATAACATTGAAAAACACTATGTAAGGAAATTATATACTTGAGACCCATGTTCGTATAGAAATATGTGCCCCATTAATATTGGTAATTTTGTCACGTGGAATAAGTATAAAAGAGAGAGAGAAAGAATGATCCGGTATGCCCTGAGGCAAATAATATTTTATTCCTTCCATTTCTATTTGCCTCAGACTCAGGAGGACTTAGAGATAATATTTGGTAGCATTATCCTCTGTATATATAATATAGAGAAAGAATAAATATTAAATCAGCTTCCCCAGCATGCCCCCCCACTTCTCTGGTGGTGTCAACCCTGATATATTTTGCTGTAACAACAGACTCCATAAGAGGGAGACCAGTTAGCTGACTTATAGATGCTACCTGTCAATTCTCTTTTCATTGTTATTTAAGGAGCTAGAATAGAACTAAAAACACATAGAATGCTTCAAGAGTAGGCTGAACATTAAAGTTCACCAGACATAGCATTTGTTTTGCTATGCTGATATAAAAATAAGTAAATAAATAAGACCCCAGAATGTCTCACAGATTATGGAATGCTGAACAAAGTAAGTTCTGTAGTGAGACTTTTTGTATCCCCTATCTAAATTAATAACACAGACACACGCTTGTAATCACAGTATTTGGGAGGCTGAGGCAGGAGAATCACACATTTGAAGCCAGCCTCAGCCAATTAATAAGGCCCTCCACAACTTAGTGAAACCCTGTTTCAATATAAAAAATAAAATAGGGCTGGAGGTATAGCTCAGAAGTTAAATATCCCTTGGATTCAAGCCCCAGTACCACCAAAAAATGAAAAAATAAAAAACAGGGAATAAAAAATGATAGTTCATATCAGTGCTAAAGAAACAAAGACTATTGCAGACAGAAGTCTGAAGATACCAAATCCTATCCCTGTGTAGGATTTGAAAAAGCCAAGAATGAGATGGGAGAGAAACAGAAAACTTCCAAAGTATTTAGAAAATAAAAATATATGCTTTTTAGAAGAAGCAATACTTGCTAAGCCAGATATTCAAAATAGAGGTGATTCGGCACATCCTTTTTGCAGCCCTTGGATTTTTACTATTCAATGAAATGGCCCAGGATAAGGTCCGCCAAAAGGACCACTAGACCAATCTTCAGTGACATCTTTTCAACTTTGTCTATTTCAGTACCTTTAAAACATCTCCATTAAGCCAGGCTTGGTGACACACACTTGTAACCCCAGTACTTGGGAGACCGAGACAGGAGGATTGCAGATTTGAGGACAGCCTCAGCCACTTAGTGAGACATCCAGCAACCAAGTGACACCCTGTTTCCAAATAAAAATAAACATTTCCATTAATAAACAGCCAATGATGGAGAATAACAAACTCATACCACCCCAGTCCTGTGAGTAATTTTTTTCATGGTTTGTTCTGTCTTGTAAAACAATTTATACACAACCCTTGCTCTAATGAAGGGTTAGTTATGCCATGTGTCACATGTCAGTCCTTTGGCCTCTGTTGGCATACTGATTCACCTGTCTGTAGGTCAGAAGTTACTCTATAGACTAACATATTTCTTAACATGGAATAAAAAAGAGTCTGTCAAAAAATCAATTTACAGCTTGGCTTCTATACAATAAAATATGTGTTCTTAAAAAATACGCGTTCTTGCTTTAATGTAAAATAGGATGTAAAATATTCATATGAGTTTATTAGAATTTCTTTTTTTTCTTTTTTCTTCTTGGTACTAGAGATTGAACCCTGAGTCATTCTACCTCCAAGTTGCACCCCCAACCCTTTTAATTTAATGTAATTTAGTATTTAATTTTTTGTTTTGAAATTGGGTCTCTGAAACTGAGCTGCTGAAAGTCTCAATACTTTCTAAGGCTGGTCTCCAGCCTGCAGTCCTCCAGTTTCAGCCTCCCAAGTACTGGAATTACAGGTGTGTGCCACTGTGCCTGGCTTAACTGGCTTCCTGTCAGATCTTTAAGTAAAAATTCAGGCTAAGGTTAGATTTCTATGAGGAGGGCTTTAACTTTCTGAACACTCTTTTATGAGCACCGGGAGAACTGAAAATGCGAGTCATTTGTTCCCTACTGCCTCCCCAGGGCCTCGTCAGTACCTGGCACAGGGTAAACACTTGATAAATGTTTGCTGAATGAAAGAAAGAATTAAGTAATTAATATGCCATGTTTACCCGCCGGCTTCCCATTTTCTCCGCACACAACCCCCAGAGGATGCGTACTTCCACCTAAAAAGCCCTGCTCCATACGATGCCAATTAAAGCCAAGTTGCAGAATTCATGGAGACAAATTAGTGGAACCCTTTTTCTCTTCACGTCTGTGATTTTATTAGCCGACTTACGGGTGCGGCTTATTTCATGGATCAAACGCCGAGGCTTCCAGTGCTCAGCACTTATCCAGGTAAGATGATTAACGTAGGCAGTAAAAGTGAGCGGCCTGATGGTCATGGGGGTCTCCTGCTTCTGAGTCTTGGAAACCTCATCAAATCTGTAGAAGAAATGCTTGTTGGAAGGAATTAAGCTCTGGAGGGCAACTTGCTCCTCCCCAATCCCTCCATAGGTCTTCTGCCCACTTGTTCCCCTGTCTCCGCCCTGCGCCCCTGGGTGTTTGTGTGAAGCTCCGTTTCTGGTCACTGGATGTCTGTTGTCAGTCTGAATTACCTCTAATTTTGTGAGCATCCGGAAGACAAAGTTAATTCTGCTGTTACAACATAAAGCCGAAGTTTGCTGCACAGTGCGAATAAGCTGGGCTTATCTAGAGCAGGAAAAGAAATGCTGATTGAAATTACTATTTTCCCTCGGAAACGCACGCTCACAGTCAAGCCTGGTGGTGCGCACCTGTGATCCCCATATCTGGGAGGCTGAGACTGGAGGATCGCAGTTTGGAAGACAGCCTCAGCAATTAGTGAGACTCATCAACCTAGTGAGACCCTGTTTCAAAATAAAAAAAATAAGATAGTGCTGGGGGAATACCTCAGAGGTAAAATAAAATGTTCCTGGGTTTAATCTACAGTGTCACAAAAAAAGAAAGGAAAAAAAAAAAGCACACTTGCTTTTTTAAGTGAAAAAAAAATCAGCTTAAATAAATGTATTACCCAAAAGAAATCAGCTAAAGGAGTTTGGGCTATTATGTTGGATTTATTATTAAGAACATCTTAGATGCTAAGAACCTGAAAATGTGAACCTATTCTCCTGTCACCTCCGCCTGAGAAAGGGCCTTGCTGTCCTCCGCAGTGGACGCAGGTCAGGGAGGCTTGGCTGTCACAGCAACCTGAGACAAGTAAATCCTTGACAGAACTGCGGTCCCTCTGCAGATCTGCCTGGATGTACATTCTGCATTCTTAGCAGCTCTCTTATCTTCTTCTTGGATCGATAACATGTCAAAGAAGGCTAGACAGAGGAGCAGGTGTATTTGTAGCCACTGGGCATCATCAGCGTGAGACCCGACACCTGACAGAGGGAGCAGGCAGCTGCGAGTGGACGTGGCCAAGAGAATGGCAGAAATCCTTAAAGACCCATAGTCTGGAAGGATCATAGTAACGTACTGTCACCTTTGCTCCTTGGTTGAGACTTAATATCTCCTCATGGCCCAGCGAGTCTCTCGTTGCACTAGACTAGCGTGTGGTTTAAATAACGTAAGTTGAAGCTTCGGTGAGAAGCCTCCATTCTAAAGACTCCCCTCGGCCTACTGGTTTGTCAACTTGGCAAAATTTCACCAATGACTTGAGACGCTGATTCATTAAAAAACAACAACAACAACAAAACCTTTTTCCACTGCAAAAGTTTCCCATGACAGGCAACACATAATTCTTTAATTGTCCTGAATCTCACTTTAAACCAATTATTTGGCATATTGGCTAGGAACCAAGGGTTCTCATTTATTTATACAATAGCTTCAAGTGGGGTATTTTAATCATCCCTATTTGCAGAAAGATAAAGGCATTTCCCTAAGGCTAGACACAGTAGATGCGGTAGAGCTTGGATATCAACTCATGTCCTCAGCCTTTTCTATTACGAATTGTTATGCTGTAAGAGGAAATTTAGCAGTGAGCACCTTAATACAGCCTTCAGAAAATGAGCTGGTAATTAAAACCAGGAATATTCTACCTCTGAGCTATACCCCTGCCCTCTCTCGGTTGCTCCCTACTTTTCTAAGGCTGGCCTTCCACCTGCAATCCTCCCGTCTCAACTTCCCAAGTACCAGGATTGCCAGCATGTGCCGCCACACCCAGGTAAAGTAGTACATTTTGATGAGACTTGTTTATAAAGAGCAGGAACAATAAAAAAAAAATGTAGCAAGACTCTATTTTAAAATAAAAAGAGCTAGGAAGCCATGGAGACTATACCTCAGAGGTAGAATGCCATCGCCAGTACCAATATATTTATTAATTAATTTAATTAAAATATATTTCAAGCTATATGTATCTCAGCAACTTTCTGCTTTGGGTATGAAAATGCCATTACTTTTATATGGCAGTTTGTTTGTTTGACAATCCCATGCGTGTGCTTGACACAGCCCTCTGTACAGCTGAGCACAGTGATGCTTTTCCCAAACGCGGTGAGCTGTGCTTCCCAAGCAGGTGGATGGGGCTCTGCTTTGCCTCTCTTTCTCTTTCCCCATTGCTACCTTCTTCAATTTTTTTTTTTGTTTGGGTACAGGGGATTGAATTCTAGGGCATCCTACTTCTGCAATCCCACCCCTCATTTTATTTTGAAACAGGGTCTCTCGTTTATGGCTGAGGCTCTCACTTAAGTTTCTGAGGCTGTCCTAGAAACCATGATCCTCCTGTCTCAGCCTCCCAAGTACTGAGATTATAGACATGCACCACCGTGCCCAGACTTCTGGTTTTTACTAAGACAGACCTGGACATTTTTTTTCCTCTCTCTTTGTCTTCTCCAAAGACCTGTTTAATTTCTCAGCAGCTACTCTGTTTTGAGCAGGTGAAATACCCTTGCAAACTTGACCTCCTGGCTGCACGCTGACCTTTAGCACTGTAGTCATGATATGGTGATAATGGTCCAGGTTGGCGCTGAAGGGTGACCAGCTGGATATCAGCCTCCTAGCCACACTTGAAGAGGAGAAAGAAGGCTGATGCTTTGGCCCAGTGGCTGTGGGTTAGCATGTCACTACTCCCAGAAAGCCTCCGGGATCTTTTTCTTGTCTTTTCACACAATCAATTTCCACTCTTTAATTCTTTCTGTCCTACGTTCCTGTGAGGTTCAACTGCAGACAGAGGCTGAGACATAAACAGAAGCAATAAGAAAAGAGATGGACAATTGTTCTTCATTCTCTTCTTCTTCTTAATGGGTTCCCTCCTTCTCTTCATTCTGCCTCTAAAATTTGCCCTGAAGTTGAACCTCGTGAATGGTAAAGAGTTTGTGCTTTATGATTCTCTAGCAAAAGATCATTTCCCGCTCTGATGTGACTCTTCAGAAGTTCCTTTTGAATGTCCACGGGCACCCTGCAGATCGATTGAGACAGGGGGAGCTTTGCAAAAGCCTGGTTAGACAATTCCCTGTGATCAAAGGAATTCAAAGGCAAATCGGGGGTTTCTAGGACCAAAGTCTAGTGGAGGAGGAGACTTTGAGGATTAGGGAAGAGGAGGACTCTAAGAAACAAAAGTGTCAACTCATGGTAGAGCTAGAAAAAGTAAAGCCTGGAAAAGAGGTTATTAGACAGCATCTTAGAGACTGTGGAGTGGAACTTGGACTTGAAAGCAAGTATCTAGGGGTCCCCTCCCATCTCTCATGAAAGGCTTCTAAAGGCACATTAACATGTAGAGAAAGACTGGGTACTGTGGCACATGCCTGCAACCCCAGTACTTGGGAGGCTGAGGCTGGAGGATCACAATTAGAGGCCAGTCTCAGTAACTTACTGGGACCCTATGTAACTTAGGAAGACCCTGTTTCAAAATAAAATAAAACAAAAAGAGCTCAGGATAGATGCCCCTGGGTTCAATCCCCAATATATATTTTTTAAAAATTATGTTGGGAAAGGGTTGGGAGTGGGTAAAAAGAGGCTGGGTCTAATCAGTGCAGTTATTTTCACGTACTGAGCTATCACACCGAACACTATTATATGTATAATTAAGCTGTTTTAATAAAAAATTAAATTATTTTAAAACGTGGGAAAAAACAAGCTGAACACTTTAGTGAGAGCCTCCAGCAGGTGAGAAGTTTTGAGTTTTCCCAGGAAAGCGATAGAAAGAACTAGACTGGAAGAAGGGAGTCACAGCAGGCAAATTCAGTATACCACTCCACCGGCCCTAAGAAACGTCTATAGGATGAGAGCCTAGAGGACCATGTCAAGCCCCCACTGAAACTCTGAACTGGAGGAAGATGGATCACGGCTACAACCAGGCCATGTTCTGGGAACTCCTTTAAAATTACAAGCGAAGAACTACAACAAGCACCAGCTTTGGGATTGAACGCCGAGCCACAGCCATCACCAGGAGGAAGTCGGGTGAGAAAGATGTCACTCGGGGCTCCAGATGATCCTTCCCGTCTCTCTGTGCCCACACCGTCTACCCTAGAGCCTGAGGCTTCCATCCCTGCCTGCCTCCTAAAGCACTCTCTCTAACCCCAGTAGACTGTGACCATGGTCATGGCCCCGAGAACGCAGTGGTGCTGCTTGTGTGCCAGAGTGAGATGAACAGGGCTACGGATGATTCCTTGAAAACATTGGCCCCTCTGCCTTCACCTGGGGCAGAACACACCCAGGACAAGCTGCTGGTGCCGGCAGATCCGCTGCCCCACAGTCACAAACAAGAGATGATGGGAATCCCAGCAAGGGGGTTGCCAGTACCAGAGAGTCCAGGATGCTAAATGGGTAAGGGAATTCAGAATGGATTTCCCCTCAGTTACTCAAAAAGGGCACAGGATTGACCTGGTAATGTAATTGATGTCAGCGGTATGTGTACATTTCTTTTTTCTGAACTTGTTTATTTGAAATAAATTCAATTTGTATGTTTTTTTTCCCTCTCTCTCTTTGGTACTTTTTGTTTTACCTAGCCCTAAACCCTAGACCCTCACCTTAACCCTCAATCAATGTGTTTTAAAGTACCTCCTATGCGTTAATCAGCAGTATGAGCTTTGGAAAAAATGCTGAGCATTCAGAAGACATGGTCTTGGCTTTCACCACGATGGGCACCGTCAACCCAGAAAGCAGGCACTTTATTTCTGCATGCTGTCAGTCACATAAAGCAGAAGAAGGGGAATGAGTTGTAAGTAGTTTTAGAGAACAAATCATACCACGCAAGAGTGCCTAGAAACAGAACAGAGGGCACGTTGGTGAAGACAACAGTTCTCAGTTAAGCCAAGATCAGGTAATAATTCAGGTGTGGTGGCGCACAACTGTAATCCCGGTACTCGGTCGGCTGAGAAAGGAGCATCGAAGATTTGAGGACGGCCTCAGCAACTTTATGAGGATAAAAAATAAAATAGAACTGGGGGAAAAGGGATGTAGCTTAGAGGTAGAATGTCCCTGGGTTCAACACTCAGAGCCACACACAAAAAAAGAAAAAATCAGGTTACAGCATTCATATCATCTTTTCTACAAAATAAAAGTTAAATAAGTATACTAGCCAACTCTGGAACAATTGAAGATAACATTAAAAGCATTTAAGCACAGGGAACTACCTAAATAATTCAATGAATAAAAATATATATTTTTAAACAGGGTCTAAGTTGTGGAGGGCCCCACTACGTAGCTGAGGCTATCCGCAAACCGTGATCCTCACATCTCAGCCTCCCAAATGCTGGGATTGCAAGTATGTGCCACCATGCCTGGCTTGATATGTGAATTTTTAAATGAAATTTGACTTCACTTTCTAAAATAATAATTAATAATGATAAAAATAATCAATAGAAAAGCATATTCAAAATGATTGTTTTAAATGCAAAATTTAATATAAACAAACTTTGCCAGGTGTTGGAAAACAATGGCACTAACCCTGTCACTGCCTAATTTCCAAATTATTTTATTGGGACAATGCTATGTCCATCTATGTCATATTTATTTTTTAGAGCCTCATCAATCTTACCATATGACCTGTGAGCTGAATATTTCTGATAGAGACCGTATGGCCTGCAAAGTCAAACATATCTCTACTGCAATAAGAGAATGTCTGCTGACCCTTATTTTATATTAATGAGCTAGAAAAATCTTAGTTCAATGGATAAAATTCTCAGAAAATAAAATGTCCAAAATTTATTCAAGAAAAAAAATGTAGCAACTGTAGTAAAACAGTTATAAAATAGACACATCTCTGGAGGGCTTGGTGACTAATTTTCTCCAGCTCCCAGTGCTGTCTATTCTGCTCTGGAGCAGTGCAAAGAATAAAATATTTCCAGTTAATTTCATGAAGCATGACTTTGACATCAAAACTTAACAAAGCCTTATATGAGAAGATATCAATCTCATGTGCTAATATTGGCATAAAAATAAAGTATTAACGAATTCAGCCCGACACTATCTAAGGACTATTTTATTATACTGTGAATTAAGACTTATCTCAAGAATGTTAAAAAGAACCCATGTTCTAATACCTCTAATACTATTGTTGATTGATTGATTGAGTTAACTGCCTTAAAAGATACATTAAAATGTGGTGAAAGTACTTTTATAGCTGATCACAAGAATGCCATCTTTGGGTAAAATGTGAAGAGTTTTGCCAGAAATATAATAGAAAGATCCAGAATGAAAGATATGTCCATGAACCTAGAACAACCTAAAGTTGCCACCCTGACCAGCACAAGACAAGAAGAGAAAGAATTAGAGAGAAGGCATAATTAAATATATAGATTTTAAAAAGGCACAGTTGACACAGCAGTCCATGTAATACCAAAGACTCAGGAGGCCAAGGTAGGAGGATTGCAAGTTCAAGGCCAGTCTCAACAACTAAGAAGAAAGAGAAGAAGAAAGAAAGAAGGAAAGAAAGAAAGAAAGAAAGAAAGAAGAAAAGAAAGAAAAGGACTGAAAATGTAGCTTAATGGTTGAATGTCTCTGGCTTCTATACACCATAGCACAAAAGGGGTGGAGGTGGGAGGGTATTAGGTATTATTTAATACCACTATCACTTTTTAAGAAAATAGCAAATAATGAGCTGGGTGGTGCATGCCAGTACTTGGGAGGCTGAAATAGGAGGATCACAGGTTCAAGACCAGCTTCAGAAATATTGCAAGACTGTCAAGCAACCTAGTGAGACCTTATTATAAAAAAAAAAACACAAAAAGGGATGTAGGTATAGCTCCGAGGTTAAATGTCCCTGAATTCAATCCCCAGTACTCCTCCTACCCACACACACACACCCACACACATAGAAATAGGTAGAAATTTCCTTAACAAAATAAACAATATCAGACTCAGTGCTGATAATGTTGCTAAATGTCCACTAGTGTTTAAAATTATAAGCAAACCAATGGACTACATAGTATGGTTCTGGAAAGTTTCCATCAGGCAAAAAAATAGACCAAAAAAGTGAAGTACCTGGGTACACTGGCTACTGCTGGCCCTCTGGGCAAAAGCCTGACCTTCCTCTCTGACCCAAGAGTGTCATGGTTTCTGATAGTATCTGGGAAATTCTGGCAGGAACCTATCAGTTTGCAGTTGGGCGAAATCTCTCCATGTTTGGGAAACTGTGCTAATTTTCTTCAGGAATACATTCTCCATTTTGTAAAATAAAGGAAAGCAAACACATCACTCATATAATTCTAAAGCCTTATGTGAGGAAAAGTGAGTGGCATTTTTAAGCACACCAAATATCCATTCCATCTTTTCATTTTAATCTTTTTTGTTTAATAAATTGAACTGGAGTAGGCATTGGCCAGCTTTGTATGACTGTAACAAAATATCCGAGGTTATTTATGTGAAAGAGGAAAGGTGTATGTGGGCTCACAGTTTTAGCCCATGGTCAGTTTGCACCATTGTTGTGGGGCTTGTAGTCAGGTACCACATCCTGGTGGTGGTGTGTAGCAGAGGAAAGTACTCACTGCATGGTGGCCATGAAGCAAAGACAAAAGGAAGAAAAGACTGGGGTTCCATAAACCCCTCAGGGTCACACCTCTATGACTAGAATCTCTTACTAGTTCCCACCTCTAAAAGTTTCCACTACCAATCAGTAGCACCAAGCTGGGGACCAAGCCTTAACACATGGGCCTTTGGGGGTCATACCAGATCCAAACTATGGCAGACTCAGTAGATTCTATTTGTTCATCCTTGGAGGATGGCACTTTTTTATTCTATCTCTCTTTTCTCATTAAACTCTTCAGATATATATATGATATATATGATAGATAGATAGATAGATAGATAGATACCGATTAATAGTACTGTGAATTAAAACTAGAGGCATTCTACCCCCAGGGCTATAGTTTTTATTTTGGAATAGGGTCTCCCTAGGTTCCTGAGTATCTCACTAAGTTAATAAGCCTGTCCTAGAACCTGCAATTCTCCTGTCTCAACTCACAAGTACTGGAATTACAGGCACGGCATCATGCCTAACCCAGATTCTTTTCTTTCTTATAGCATCACCTTCAGATAATCTGACCTCAGTCTCTGAGCCTAACAAGTTGACTAGTTCTTTTTTTGCTAAACTTTACCAAGTAGCCAAGGTCATTAGACAGCTATCATTAGCCATAAGATTTACTGGATTCATGGAAGTAAACCTAATAATAATTGGTAGATATGCTCTAGGATAAAGTATTAACTAATTTTGAATAAAATTTAGCAAGATTAAATGGAAAATAAATAATGTACATCCATATAAATACCCTCTCTCTCTTTCCAAGCATTAAAGATTCACAAGTATACCCATTGTTTATCATTTTTCCCTTTTCTCTTTCTAGATGACGTTATTTTTTGTACACAACAATCCCATGCATTGTTTTTTAACTATTAATACATATATACATATCTATAAAGATTTTCTGATTTTCTCTTGTGTGTTTGAGAATCTGCATTGCAGCATCTTTGTTAAGCATCCTCTTAAAGAATCCCTTCTGCTGCATATTGTACTTCTGAGATTTATCAGGGTTCATACACACATCCTGGGTTATTTACTTTATCTACAGAAAAGTAACCCACGAGCAGACTACCATCTTTGTCTCCATCTTCCAATCAAAGGACAGTTAGATTCTTTCCATAAATAACAGTGTTTTCAAAATGGAGACAATTGATTGGCATGGGAATTAAATGGTAAGAAAATCTCTACTTTGCTTTTTTGGGATAAGAATGATCCACTCATTTCGACTGACTACAGTGGTTAAGTATGTCTTTTGAGGCTTTTCCCACAACAAACTAAATTTACCTCCTAGTTATTATCTCCCTTGGAAGTTAATAGAAGGTCAATTACACTATAACAGAGTAGTTGATGGAGGTTGGCAGTGTTCAAACTTTTTTTTTTTTGGCTGCTAAATTGAGTTGTTTCCTTTGTGAGATTTAAACTCCCAATGAAAGCCTGTCTACAATCCCTTCTCTGTCCTCCTAGTTGCAGAAAAAGAGGCAATTTCTTTCGGACCCTTGTGTTTAGATCTGGAAGAAAATGTTGAGCATTTTCTGAGCAATTCATTCATCATGAATGTTACTGGTTGATTGATACCAGTGGTTCTCAACTGGGGGAGATTTGAACCCTACCCCAAGAGAACTTTTTTTTGAGGGTCTGGGGATGGAATCCAGGGGCATTTGACCTCCGAGCTACACCCCCTGCCCTGTTTTTATTTTTTATTTTGAAACAGGGTCTCACTAAGTTGTGGCGGGCCTCACTAAGTAGCTGTCTGCGAACTGCAATCCTCTGGTCTCAGCCTCCCAAATGCTGAAATTACAAGTGTACACCACCATGCCTGGCTCTCAGGAGAACTTTTGACATTTAAAGACATATTTTCTTGTTTTGGTGGGGATGCAGGGTGTTATCAAAGTGGAGGGTGTTATGGGCATGCCATGGGCAAAGACCAGAGATGCTGCTAGTTCACCCACAGTGCACAAGATGTACCACCCTGCACCATACATATCCCCAACACAGCATCACTACTTCCAAATGTCAGTGATGCTGAGGTTGAGAAACCCTTGCTTAAAGAAGCAAAATGATATCCCTTCACTGCTGTCGCTAGACCAGGAGAAGCCCTGGATTGCATCCTTGTTTAATATTGAACTTGGAAGGGAAATATGCAAAATTCAAAGCAAAAAGAATGTTCTCAGGCCCAGGTTCCCCCGAAAAATGCCTTAATTCTTCTCTTATGTCTCTGTTATATAATTTCTCAACTTCCTTTGAAGGCTCTTCCAGCCCCATACCTATACATCCTTTGAGGCTGGAACACAGCTAGCCTTGTTCAGCTGGGAAACTGAACACACGCCATCCTTCAGAGTTTAGTTTTTCCATAACGTGGTTCTTCCCAGCCACTGAGGTCATGTCCCAGAAGCAGCAGCACTGAGCTGGCTCCCAGGAGGTGAGCAGGAAGGACCGTGGCTGGACCCACCAGGCCTGCCAACCAGCCTGCTCAAGTCTACTCGGGTTTCATCAAAACCAACTCTCTACGAAGGTGGCACTAATTCTAATCCAGACACCCATCCAGAAACTCCCAGCGAGTGAATTGAGGGCAGGGTAGAGTTAAGAGGGAAGCAAGATTACTGGCTTGTGCTGGATTCTTCTGCTATGGAGACATGTGACCTCAAACAAGTCCCTTGCCGTGTTGGATGCATCACAAAGCCACATGCTCTTAAGATGCTGGCTTCCAAAGGCATCCCCAAAACAAGGGGAACAGATGCTCACCAGTGATGAACTTTCTAAACATTCTAGGAACAGGATGCTCAATTTCACTGTTCATTCAAGTGTGTGTGTGTGTGTGTGTGTGTGTGTGTGTGTGTGTGTGTGTTTACTGGGGCATTCTACCTTTGAACTAGAGCCTCAGCCCTTTTTATTATTTTTGTTTGTTTGTTTGTTTTAAAAGGCTCTTAGCCAGGTATGATGGTGCACGCTTGTGATCCCAGCATTCAGGAGGCTGAGACTGGAGGATCTCGGTTTGTGGACATTCCCAGCTACTTAGTAAGGCCTTCTGCAACTTAGTGAGACCTTGTCCCAAAATAAAGAATACAAAATAGGACAGGGGGTGTAGCTCAAAGGTCAAATGCCCCTGAGACCCATCCTCAGACCCACAAAAATAAAATAATAGAGGGTCTTGATAAACTGCTGACCTGCAATCATCCTGTCTCAGTCTCCCAGGTAAGGGGATTACAGGTGTGTGCCACCACACCCAACTTGATTTCAATTTTTAAATTGCACAGTCTCTTTCATGTTAAGGATGTTTAAATGTCTTAACTGATTGTTGGTTAAGAGAAATGTCAGGTTTTCAGACTCCAAAATTTCCTTGCTGCTGGGAACAAGGATCTCCAGTATCTTTAGCCACTCCTCCTCTTTCTTCAAGTACAAGTTACTGTCTTCAATTTTCAGCCAATTAGATCTAGTGAGGCAAAAATATCCAGAACCATGCATTGAACTAGGAAGCCTAAAATGACCAGAGTTAAGTACTACAGTCCTCCAGATACGGTGATTACTCAATGACTAGACCATGACCCAAGTTGCCTATTGGGAGAACATTTCACGATCTTCAGAGGTGTTACTAACAAGACTATTTTTTTCTTCCTTTAATTGAACCTGGAATGGTGGAAGTCTGGCCCTACCATAAGACGCTCTGGGGAACATCCATGCATGGGCTAAGGAAAGGACCAGCATAGCAGCTAGAGAGCCAGTGCTTAAGTGGAAAACTAAGCTTGGGTGAGTATAGTTGAATCCAGAAAAGTTTAAATAGTGTTCCAAATAACACTAACCAGTGATGCATATAACACCATAGGCAGCAGGCAGAAAATACACAGGACTACCTTGTAAAGGGGGTCAGGGGCAGATAAAACATGCATGCTTAGATGGAGTTAACAGTGCCCTTCCTCATTTTAGGGAAGATTATTCCAGGCAGAAATAAGGGGAAGGAGATATCAACAAATCCCCAAATATTAAGAGAAGCAGAAAGAAAGAAAAATGGTGAGGGAGGGGTGAATTGAATGAGAGGAAACCATTAGATATATTTTGATGATTAAGCAAGAGCCTGGTTATATATATCCTATCAGATCAACTTTGATTTCTCTCTTCTTCTTCTTCTTCTTCTTCTTCTTCTTCTTCTTCTTCTTCTTCTTCCTCTTCCTCCTCCTCCTCCTCCTCCTCCTCTTCCTCCTCCTCCTCCTCCTCCTCCTCCTCCTCCTCCTCCTCCTCCTCCTCCTCCTCCTCCTCCTTCTTCTTCTTCTTCTTCTTCTTCTTCTTCTTCTTCTTCTTCTTTCTCTCTCTCTCTCTCTCTCTCTCTCTCTCTCTCTCTCTCTCTTTTCTCTCTCTGTCTCTCTCTCTCTCCTCACTCAGGGCTGTCCAAGGTAAGGCTGGTTGCAGGAGGGCAGCGGTCACCACTGGGGACACAAATGATAACCAAGAAGAAGGGACCCGGAGCAAGGCAGGCAAAGACACCAGCTGCAGGTTGAAAGCAGAGGTCAGAGCACACACAGCTGGGAGAGGGGTGTGCTGAGGAACAGAGACGAGTGAAGGATAATTCTAAGTTATCTTACTGGGAACAACTAAGCCAGTATTAACTAAGAAGTAGGAATGCTAAAGAAAAAAAAAACAGATTTGGCTCAGTCTTGGGCATGCTAAGCCTAAGAAAAGATGCTCAGTAAGTGTCCTTGTGGATAAACCATGAAGGTATTGACTGTCAAACTCTGAAGCTCCCAAGAGAGTCCTAAACTCAAGACAGAACTTTGGGACTTGCCAGAAAACTTAGAAAACTTTAGAGGCCAAAAATAGAATTTCTAAAACACGAACAAATTAGGAAGTGCTTTGAAACATTTTGACTGGTGAGGCTCTGTGAGCAGCAACAGCCATCATCAGACCATGAGGCTGTCTGTTGTCAATGAGAAAGGAAGCTCTTCTTTTACCTTCCCTTGGTTCTCTCGAGGAAGAACCCGGATCCTGAATCGCAGACTATGTTGTGACAGGTGAGCCTGAGAACACAGAGCTCCATCGACGCCTGGGCTTCCAGTAAGACTCCATGTGTTTAACATTAGTTGTGAATGGAGCCCTAAAATTTTACCACCTCCCATAAACATTTATTGTTTTTCTGGGTTTCCGACGCGGAGCAGAAAGTACCCATACTCTATCATATATTCCCTTGAAGCACAGCAGTGTCAAGACAGAGAACGCAGTAAGTACATGGGCCTCAGAATGTAGGTCCCAAGAGAAAAGAGCCTTAGTAGAAAGAAGTATGAGCCATCGCTCCTGTGACTATTTTTACCTTTGGACCCATAGTTTTCACCGTTTCTACTGGATTTTTCTATTCAGCCCCAACGAGCTTTGCAGGCAGTGTGGTTAATACAAATTCTAGCAACATATTTCACTGCTTTTGTCACACGACTCAAACCTTATTACTTGTTCATTGTATTGCTGTTGGGATTCAGATTTTTATAACTATTTTCTCAAATGCTGGGCACTTTATAAATGTATGACTTTTATTGCAAATCAATAAATTTTATCCACCTATTTCTCAGCAAGGGACATACTTTCCTGAATAAACTATGCTATTACTTTTAACTTTTTAATCCAGGGGAAAATTTTTAAATTAACAACTACAAGAGCCAAAAAAAAAAAAACCACCTCTTAGCACAAAGCAGGGATGAGGAGACAGAAAAAGGATGTAGAATTTATGGAGAAGGAAGAAAGTCATGAGTACAAAGTGTTGATTTTCTTCAGAAACGCGTCGGATTACATGAAGCTGCAGAGGGTTTTATTTTTTCCCTAATGCCTTTTTTGTTGTTGTTGCTTGTTTCTTTTTTGAAAAGCTATTAAAATAGTTGGTTTAGTAGTAACTAGGTGTGTTAGTGAGCTTTCCCATTGCAGTGACCAAATGCCAAATATTGTTGATAAGCACAATTTAGAAGAAGAAAGGTTTAGGGCTTATGATTTCAGAGTCCAGTCCATGGTCAGCTGGCTCCTGGCAGCGGGGCTTTAGTCATGGAAGAGGAAGTAAAAAACCTCACTCAGCTCCTGGTGGTGGGAAACAGGGAGAACGGAGGGAACAGGAACAGACACAAACGCCAAGGTGATATCCCCAGTGAACCATTTCCTACATCCATGTCCTGCTTCCAACTTGGCTGAACTATCTAACATATAAGGTTTAGGAGAAGATTTCTATAACATTCCTCCCCTGAGCCCCCCAAAAGCTCACATCCATCTCACAATGCCAAATGCATTCAGGCCATCTCCAAGGCCCCCCATTGTCTTAACAGTTCCAAACTTACTCAGAAATTCTGTCTAAAGTCTTTTCTGAGACTTAACACCGATTTTTATTGGTGGGCCCCTATGAAAATAAAAGAAAATATAAGTTGCCTGCTTCCAACATACAGTGGCACAGAATAAACATTTGCATTTCAAAAAAAAAAAGAAGTAGGGGCACAAAAAGAGGGTGCGGTACCAAAATAAGTCTAAACCCCAGTAGGGAAAACATTTAAGTTCTGTCTTTCCGTATCTGGCATCCAGGGAATATGGTGGTGAGATATGATCTCCAAAGGGCCTCAGCAGCCCCGTCCCTACGGTCTCGCTGGTTGCAGCCTGTGTGACTGCTCTCTTAGCCTGGCTCCATCTCCTGTAGACTGCAGTTTTCTTTAGCAGATATTACCCCTTCTTGCAATATCTTAATTCTGGAGACGCCATTGCAACTTTGACTTCACATTTACAGCTCCACAAATTGCCCCTTGTGGCCAGCCTACAGAGATTGTAACCCTGCCACACACAGAGTGCCTGGCCTTCCCAGGCCTTCCTTTGATATCTGGGTGGAAGCCTCCATCACCTCTTAACTTCAGCATCCTGCATTTTTTGCAAAATCAGCACCACACAGAGGGTACCAAAATCTGCTTCCAGCTCTACTAGTAACCAGGCCTTTTGTGACCAAGGCTGCCTCCTCCTATGCATGCCTGGGCAGCTGAGCATGAGGAAACGATGTCTTAGTCTCTCCCATGAGACCAGAGAACCCTCATGGCTTTTTCTCAAAACACACTTTTTCAAACAAATTTCCATGGTTATGATTATGCCCTAGAGAACTGATTGAAAAAGATCTTGCCAATTTCTGAACTGCTATCACTGCCTTGTTTTGTCTTAGTGCAAAGTACTTTTTTTCAACAACCAGACCCTTTTTGGCCTCAACTTCACATTTTATTTTTCTGGCAAAATTGAAACTTCTAAACATCTTTCTTCTCTGCTTTCTGCTCCCAGTTTTCACATGGCTGTATGCTAAGAGCAATAATAATGCCATTTTCTGAATGCTCTGCTGCTTTGAAATGCCAGGTTATTCCATTTATTGCCTTTAAATGTAGCCCCATGCAAAGTCTCTGGACAAGGACAAAATGTAGACAAGTTCCTTGGCAGAATGTAATAATTGTGAGCTTTACCCCATTTCTTTCTGGGGTCCTCTTTACCCTCTGAAAGCTCACAAGCACAGTCCTTACTGTCTGCATTCCTATCAGCATCCTGGCCTTCCAAAATCTCCCATTAAACTCTGCTTGCAACATCCCAAGTCTTCTCCAGCCTGCATCTCCAAATTTTTCAAAATTCCTCCCACAACATAGTTCTAAAATTTTCTTAATCATGTGGTTAGGTTTAGTTTCAATAAGTTAATAATACAATCTACCCCTTGGAGAATATAAGCACCACGCAATATTGATTTACCAAAATGATTGGCTAAAGTTGAGTTCCCCAGATATTGGTTCTCAAATAATTAGGAAATTCTAAGCATTTAAAATAGCCTCATAAACCATACTCTGGGGCAAAACTGTTGATGAAGAATTTATTTAGTTTTGATCATTTTATAAACAAATGTTCAGCTGATTGGCCAACAATAATTTTATGAAATTAACCAATAGAATAGAAACTGCTTAATTTATTTTACTGTTTTAAAATTGTAAATCCCCCAATTTTATTCAACCGGACCAAGTACCTGTAAATTTTTTTAAAGATAATTTGTTCTGAAGTTTTTTTTTATATTGTTTTGTATTGTACTGATTTTTACAAATGCATAGTTATGCTACTGATTTTAGAAAGTATATAGTTGACTTAGAGAAGAGATTAAAAGATCAAACTTCAAATTTCCTTAAATATAAAATAGGGAGATGAGAGGTTACTATAGGAACAATCATACAAGTTAATATTACCCACTGTGTGGGCTGAGAAGTCCCGAGATCTTTACTATAGTCTTTATGAATCTTTTCTATTAGTACACCCTGACCAACTATTTGATATTCATAAGAAATTGATAACTGCTAACATTTATTGCACAAGAGTGACATCCTAAGAGCTTCAAACGCATCACATTGTTAAGCTTCCTGGTGACCTTCAGAGACCAAAGCTGTTGTACTTCCATCTGGAAGACAGGGACACGGCACTGGCTCAGCCGGGCTGGTAACTCACTTTGGGTCACACAGCTGCTATGGTGCGGAACCGGGCCTACCTCAACCCTGAGCCCCTCTCCAATTTGTAGTATATAAATGGCTTTGTGATTTCTAAATCCACAAGTCTGAAATGCATTGCTGAGCGCAGAGTACTCTTTCTGTCACTATGACCTTTCTCAAGGTACTGAAAAATATGGCTCCACACACAGTTTGAACTTTATGAAGACCGAGCACTATGCTGATAAATCTTCTCGTGTTTCTCGTATGTGTGTTGATCAATTATTCATGCAGCGTTAGAGATGGTTGCTGATGGTCGATTCAGACTAGCCCATTTGGTAACTGAATGGACAATCTTAAGACAACCCAGGGACTCTTCTGCCTTTGTCTCTAGCTTTAGATTTCTCCTTCAATGAATGTGAGTTGCAGATATATTACTGTAGCTATTTGAAAAATAGGTGATTGTGTTTTGCAGAGCTGTGCAATTTAATTGAACCAGGAGGATACGTGTCTCCCTCAAAGACTAATTAGGTCTCCCACCATTCTTCTGTGTGATGAGAATATTAGTACTTCCAAGTAGCAAAAAATTCATCAGCATGGGGCTGAGAGGAAACCCAAAGCCCTTCGGGGGGGTCTCAGGTGCCGAAGCTTCCCAATGGAAGGAATGTTATGGGTGTATTTTGCAAGCTGGAGTTCCCCTTGGTATTCCTGTCATGAAATCACTTATGATTATATTTTTACCTATTTGCATTTTGTGGAATATATGATAGAAACTGTCTGATAAACAATATTTTCATCTAGCAGCATTTCAAAATTAAATGTATTTTGTGGTTGATTGAACCCAGGACTTTGCAAATGTTAGACAAATGCTCTAACCACTGAGATACTGTTTTTATTTTATTATTTGTTTATTTATTTTTACCCCAACTCATTTTATTTCTTTTTGAGACCGATCTTGCTAAGTTTCCCAGACTGGCCACATACTTGAATTCTTCTTGCCCTGGTCTTCCGAGTGGGTGGATTACAGGCATGTAATCCCCAGCTCCAGAATTAGTTTTCCATGAGCTTAAAATTATTTTGTAACATCAATACTAGTGGTTATCTTTATATACTAGTTATCTTTATATACTAGTTATCTTTATATACTAGTTTCACTTAACAAATCCTCCATTGTTAAACATTTAATTTTTTTTTGATGTTTGCTACTAAAGACAGTCCACAGCCAACATCTTACAAGGAAAAAAAAATAAGCTTGCTCAATTTCTTAAAGTCCTAGAAAATAAATTTCTGGATCAAAGAGTATAAAAATTTTATTTTAAAACAGACTAACAGGCCACTCTGTACAAATATTATAATATCAAATTTCTGCCTTCAAGAGTTGAAGATAAGCCAGGCACAGGTGGTACTAGGGAGGCTGAGATAGGAGGACCACAACCAGAGGTTCAAATCCAGCCTCAGAAAATTTAGCAAAGTTCCTCAGAAATTTAGTGAGGCATTATTTAAAAATAAGAAAGACAATAGGACTGGGGGTGTAGCTCAGAGGTAGAATGATTCTGGATTTGACCTCAAGTATCATTTTTTTAATATAAAAGAGTTTGAAGATGTCTAGGTCCGTGTTATGCCATGGACAGGCAATATTCTCTCTAGAGAAGATGGCTCATTATATAATTATTCACAATAATGCACGTGAGACAAACCCTAAGCTTTGACAAGAGAAAACTGCTTACCTTAAGTGTGGAATATCTGAGTACTGTAATTTTCTCCTGATACATTCAAGATAGATATACCATGGAGTGTTTCTCTACTTCACAGACATGTCTAATAAAGTCTAAGTAAGGGATTTTGCACAGGGCCCAGTAGATACACCACTGGTGGCCCTGAGATGAGGTTAGATGAGGCACAGATATAGCATTATATAATGTTAAATCATTCGTGAAAATTTTGAAAAGTTTTCCCCCTTTCTAAATTATTATTTAATTTCACTGAGGTGTTAATTATTTAATTCCTTTTTAGTCCTGGGGATAGAACCCAGGGACATTCTACTTCCAAGTTACACCCCCAAGTCTTTATACTGTGGAACAGGTTCTCACTAGGTTTCTGAAGCTGGCCTCAAGCTTGTGATCCTCCTGTCTTATCCCTCCAGGTACTGCGCTCACATCCTCCCATGTACTGGGATCATATTGGGAATACACCACTGTTCTTGGCTTCATTTTAACTCTCTTTGAATGCCTACTAATTTCCCTTTGGAAAAAAAGGAGTCTTACTAATAATTATTTAATTTTAATAGTAACACATTAGTTATATTTTATGTTGACCTTTAAGTCAGCCATTGTGTCCAGCACTTTCCATCTATTAGCACATTTCATTTTTACCACATCAAAGAAATTCCATAAATGTAATACTACTATTGTATTTCATTGCAAAAGTTTATGCTATTGCACTGTGTACACAGTAACTGATATTTCAGCTTAGTTTTTAAAACATGTATACATTTATTAAAAATGAGTTGGTTGAAGCTGGGTGTGGTGGCGCACACTTGTAATCCCAGCATTGGGGAGGCTGAGACAGGAGGATCGCAGTTTGCGGCCAGCCTCAGCTACATATTGAGGCCCTTTGCAACTGTGAGACCCTGTTTTAAAATAGAGAATAAAAAATAGGGCTGGGGGTGTAGCTCAAGGTGGAATGCTCCAGGGTTCCATTCCAGTACAGAAAAAAAAAAAAAAAAAAAAAAAAACAGAAGGAAAGAAACGAGTTGGTTAAAATGGAAAAGACATCAATTAAACAACAGCACTTGATTATTTACAAGATTGTGAGAGTGATTAGCAAAATATTTAAATTTGAGGATGATTGGTCTAGGTTATGGTACTTCTCAATATTAAATATGCACTTGATTCACCTGAAGAGTTGCTAAAATAGAAATTCTAGTCCAGTTGGTCGGGGTGGGCTGAGATTCTGCACTCCTCACTGGCTCCCAGGTGATGCTATTCTGATGGTCTCTGGACCAAAGCATTGGAAGAGCATGTCTGCTACTAGCCCGGAACCATTCAACAGGGGAGAACTTTAGGGATTGTGGAGTTGAGTCCTAGTTACCTGCCTCATTCTGTAACAACCGTTGCATATGACGCCATCTAATTTCATAGTGGCAATGATGCGACATACGCCTCAGTAATATGTTGAAAGAAACTCCTGGGATTCTGATGTTTTTCCACTGAGGCTGCATCAAGGAAGACTTAAAACCACTTTTTAGAAAGTAATCCCAAAGCTGGGTATTGTGGCACACATCTGTAATCCCAATGCTTGGGAGTCTGAGACTGGAGGATTGCATCTAAAAAAAAATAAGCCAGGCGTGTTGGCGCACACTTGTAATCCCAGCATTCGGGAGGCCGAGACAGGAGGATGTGAGTTCGCAGACAGCCTCAGCTACTTAGTGAGGCCCTTTGCAACTCAGTGAGACCTTGTTTCAAAACAAAGAATAAAGCCGGGCATGGTGGTGCATGCTTGTAATCCCCGCACTTGGGAGACTAAGACAGGAGGATCGCGCAGGTTCGAAGCCAGCCTTGCTGGCTTCAGAGACCTTGTTTCCAAATAAAATATAAAATAGGTCTGGGAGTGTAGCTCAGAGGTAAAAGGGTTCCATCCCCAGTACCATCAAAAAGAAAAAAAAAGAAGAAGAAAGAAAAGAAAAGAATAAAAGTCAGGGCTGAGGGGCTGTAGCTCGGAGGCAGAATGCCCCTTGGTTCCACTCCCAGTACCACTAAATAAATAAATAAATAAATAAATAAATAAATAAATAAATAAAAATAAAATAGGACTGGGGGTGTAGTTTGAAGGTAGAATGGCCCTGGATTCACTCCCTAGTGCTATACATAAAGAAAAAAAAAAGACACAATTTCTGCAAACAATATAATTTATATCCGTTCCAAGGCAATGACTTCCCTTCTGTTGAATAAGAGAGATTTCCTCTAGCTGGATCACGTAACTCCAACAAAGGCAATCGAATCTGACACACTCCACACTTTAAGAAATTAGTTAGGACAGCCTTTCCTTAATTATTTTTTAATCTCATCCTTCAATTCCTCGCTTACCTTCGTGGATCCAATAAATGCCTTCAGATTGGAATCAGAAACCTCCCCTCTCTGCTAGACCGTCGGACCCCATTCACCTCATCAGCTCCAAGCCTGAGAAGTCAAAGATGGTGGCAGAGTCTGACATTACAGGGCTCGCTGCAGGGAAAGTCAAGAGCTCTTCATGTTCCGCAGCAGCCTTATATTCCATTATGAAATACTTGCGTTATATCATTCTGTATTTGGCTGCTAAAAATGAAACAGCCGAGGAACCTTCTAGTCTTCGGAATACCATCATGGCAGCACAGGCAACGTGTCAAGGCGTCACCAATGAATCTGCAGCACTTTGAGGGGGGAGGAGGGCGCCTGCACCTGTCAGTAGTTCTAAGAATGATTAAGAAAGCGTTGCTGAGCGGAACCGCCCGACACCCTCGGCTCTCATTCGCCCACTGTTGTGAGCAGAGGATCATACACACGGCAAAGGAACACGTACTCTCCTGTAGTCAATACACGTGCAACGCGCCGTCTCCAGCCTTTGAAGTGCACAGTTCAGTACCAGATGCGTTCACGTGGCTCTGAAGCTCTCACCACCACAGAGCTCCCAGTGTCCTTTTACCTTGGAAAGCCGAAACACTATCACCTCCAACAAGCCTGGCATGGCAGTACCTGCCTGGAATATCATGTTGGGAGGCTCAGACAGGAGGATAGCAGGTTCAAAGCTAGCCTCGGCAACTTGGTGAGCCCATTAGCCACTGAGAGAAATCTTGTTTCCAACCCAGATCACCATCAACAGATGAATGGATAGCAAAACGGTGGGAAATACACACAATGGAATTCTATTCAGCCGTAAAGAAGAACAAAATTATATCATTTGCAAGAAGATGGAAAGCCCTGGAGAACATTATGTTAAGTGAGATCAGCCAAGCACAGAAGGAGAAGGTACATAAGTTTACTCTAATATGCCCAAACTAGGAAACACAGGGGATAGCAGTGGGACTCCAAATAATGGAGGGGAAATACCAGCAAAGTTTGAATGGAAAGACAGGAGAGGAGGAAGGCAGATCTTGATTAATGAGGGTCTACATCTGAACATGTGTAAAATTATGAATAAGACATGGTTAATCTGGACAACCATTGGTGGGAGGGGGGAAAGGAAAATGGGGGCGAGGGGAGAGGGCACCAAATATAGTTTAAATGTATACTATTTATGTTCATTAAAAAAATTGTTAAAATAAATAAATAAATCACTTTCTGGGGGGAAAAAAGGAAAAAATGAAAAATAAAATAGAGCTGGGGCTATGGCTCTGAAGTAGAACATTCTGGCTTCAATCCCCAGTAGAAAAAAAAGTCAAGAATCATAAAGCTACTCATTCCTTGATCCTCCTATCACCTGGCAGACACCATTCCTCTGTCTATTTAAGTATAACCCTCTAGATACTCCATATGAATGGACTCACACTTTAGCCGACCATTTCTGCATGACTGACTTCACCAGGCACAGAATCCTTAAGGTTCTTCTAAGTTTTTGCATGTGTTGGAATCCACTCCTTTGAAATTAACCAATATGGCATCACATGTAAGGGCCACATTCCGTTTAGCCCTTCGTCTGTTGATGGACATTGGATGCACGCCTAGGCTATTGTAAATGATGCGGGTGTGAACACAGATGCACAGTTATCTCTTCAAGGTCTCATCTCCAGTTATTTGGCTACATATGTAGAATAAAGATTAAGTGCTATGAGAGTTCTAAATACAATTTTTCCAGGAACCACCATAAAGTTTTCCATAGTGCCTGTGGCATTTTGCAATCTCACCAGCAGGTGGAGTCTATTTCTGTATATCTTCACCAATATATATGTATATGTGTGTGTGTGTGTGTGTGTGTGTGTGTGTGTGTATGTGTATGTATATGTATATGTATATGTATATGTATATATATAGTATAATCACCATTCTAATGTGTCTGAGGGGGTGAGGGGGTAGAGGGTATCTCAGGTTGGGGAAAGGAATATTGTTGAAAATACGTAAAACATAATGGAATTAGTGTGAGGAGCTGAGTTCCAAGTGCCAAAGACCTTGTTGGGGACCTTAGGCAGAGACACAGTGTTACCCTGGGGGACATGGAGGCCCAGTACAGAGGCTTTGTAAGAAAAAGAGAAGCCTACAGGTGTGGTGGTGCACATCTGTAATACGAGCACTTGTGAGGCTGACACAGAGAATCGCAGATTTGAGGCCAACATCAGCAATTTAGTGAGGCCCTCAGCAACTTAATGAGATCCTGTCTCAAAATAAAAAGGAGGTATAGCGCCGGGTGTGGTGGCGCACGCTTGTAATCCCCGCGCTTGGGAAGTGGAGACAGGAGGATCGCACTGGTTCAGAGCCAGCCTCGCTGGCTTTAGAGACCCTGTTTCCAAATAAAAATATATAAAATAGGTCTGGGAGTGTAGCCCGGAGGTTGAAGGTTTTCCAGGAACCCCAGTACCACCACCAAAAAAGAAAAAAAGCAGGTATAGACGATATAGACAGCATCTTCTGGGTTTACTCCCCAGCACCAAAAAGAGAGGTGGGGAGAGAGGGGGGGGGAAGGGAGGAGAAGAGAGGGAAAGGAGGAGAAGTAGAAGAAGGAGGAGGAGGAGGAGGTTGGAGGAGGAGAAGGAGGATGGAGGAAGAGGAGGAGAAGAAGAGAAGGAAGAGAAGAAAAGGAGAAGAGAAGAAAGGAAAGAAGAAAAGAAAAACAATATGACATTGTATCAGGCTGGTAACTTTCGTATAATCACAGCCATCCATTTGGGCCTGCCCTTGACCCCCGCGGGTAGCCAAGAACTCCCAGAGAAGTTAGATTTAATTCTAATACATTCCCATAGCAAGGAAAGCAATTCAAGTCACCCTAGCAGCCAGAGAAGGGCTACATCATGATTTCACGAGCATGGTGTCTATCATTACTGCCCTTGAGAACTGGACATGTGTTTTTATCACTTCAACAAAAGAAAATCTTCTCCGATCTTCCTTTGAGCTCCACAGAGTGTAAATATAATTCTTTCTTGGCCCCAACTGGAAACACGAATAAAGATAATTATGAATTATAGCTGTATCAGTCAGTTATTGATCAAATAATGCCACACCCACGCATGCACACACACACACACACACACACACACACACACACACACACCACAGCCAACTTCACTGGCTAGAGAAAAAGTCCTTTGTTGTTATGCCTGAGACAAGTCAACTGGGCAGAGCTGGCTCCTCCTGGCTGGGCTGGGCTGGGCAGCTCTCCTTGATGTGTCGTGTTTGGAGGGGCCCCAGCTGCACTCAGGTCTCAGGGACCCTTCTTCGCAGCTCTCATCTTCCTGGATCCAGTGGTCTGGCTAAGGCATTTGCATCTTGAGTGGGGTCACTGCAGGGCAAGCAGAAGCTATGAGCACTCACAACACCCTGGTGACACTTCTCAAGGGTCAGTGGCCAAAGCACACGCCCAGCTCACGGCGAAGGCCGAGGAGGAAACTATGGCACAAAGGAGGGGGTGTGCGGGAGAATGAAGGGCACGGGCCATTCATCAGTCACGGTGGACTTTGTGTATTTATTGGCCTTTCTGTGTGTAACTCCACCATGGAAAGGAAACTTTGAACCGCAGTTTCCATGAATCCTATGCTATGAGCAGTTTGGGTGTCCAGAGTCCTCAGTGGTACCTTTGTAGACATTGCCTCTCTATTCAGAGCATCCTTCTTCTATCATCATGAAGCTGAAATTGCTTTAATTCGAATTAAAATAATTACTAACTTCAACCAGGTTGGTGGTGCACACCTGGAATCTCAGTACTTGGGAAGCTGAGATAGGAAAATTTCAGGTTCAAGGCCAGCCTGGACAACTTAGAGAGACTCCATTTCAAAATTAAAACAGTAATCCAGGCATGGTGGTACACGCCTATAATGCCAATACTTTAAAGGTTGAGAGTGGAGAGTTGCTGGTTCGCGGCCAGCCGTGGCAACTTAGCAAGGCTTTCGGCAACTTAACAAGATCCTGTTTCCCAACAAAAAATAGGATGGGTTGTCAAGCTCAGAGATAGAATGCCCCTGGGCTCAATCTCTAGCAATGCAATCAAATCAAATCAAATAAATAAAATATAGAAATAAGCTGGGGTGTACCTTAATGGTAGAGTGCTATGGGTTTCATCTCCTGTACCATAAAATATTATATATTTTGGGTAGAAAAGGGGATATAAAATGCAGCCAGCAATCATTAATTTTGGAAAATATGAAGCAGTGTTTCATCCCTTATACCATAAAAGATCATATACATATATGACCTCCCTCTCTATATATAAATATAAATATAAATTTATATACAAAAATATATAAACATATATATAAATACAAAAATATCTATAAATATGAAATAGGGTTTATTTCCCCTATACCACAAAAGATTATATACATATATGTATCATCCCCTATACCACAAAATATTATATACATATATATATAGATAGATAGATAGATAGATAGAGAGAGAGAGAGAGAGAGAGAGAGATACTTCAATAGAATTAGAAGATCGTAATCTAATTTCCTTCTTTCTCTAGGAACTTTTCCTGGGAAGCAGCTGCTGCAGTGTTCTCACTTGGGTCCAGGACTCGACCTCAGTAGCTCTGAGAATCGTGAATAGGTGCCTCCAGTGATCTGCATCTGACTTCGAAATGGCCGGCTCGTCAGCTAAGACGTATGGCAAAGTCCACATGCAGCTCATTTTCCATACAGAATGTACGTTCTTAGAAGAATACAAATAAATTCTCCCAATTGCCCCAAGCCTTGGGATGTGTGGATAGAATGTGCTGGTTTTGCAGAAGAATTTAAATTAATAGGCGTGACCTTCCCGTGACTTGCCCTGCATTCTCATAAATTTGCTCTGTTTGCTAACAATGCTCCGGTGAGAGACACTCAAAGTTTCTAACAGGAACACCCACAAATTTGGCACAATTCTTATAATTCTCGGGGCCTATTAAAAATAAAACAAAGCCAGGATTATAACTTACCAAGGCACCCCTGGTGGTATTTTGGTGGTGTTTGAAAAATGATGCATAAAATACATTTTGGAATTAAGGTCCCCTGTGATTCCAAGACCAGATTCTTTAGTGGTGTTATTAAACACCAAACAGTGCCCTGACAAATCATTGATGAACACTTCTTGCAGACCCAGCTACATAAACAACACTGCTGGCTGGGAGATAGAGGAGGGGAGTGAGGATGTCGCTGGTCACTTTTGGAGCCCAAGCTGCAAAACTAATATTTCTGCATCCATTTTCTTCTTTTTTTTTCCCACAGTCGTTCATGATATCAGAGGTGCAGCAGGAGGAACTTGACAGGAAGGGAATATTTAAAACCCAGGCAAGCCGGGCGTGGTGGCGCACGCTTGTAATCCCCACGCTTGGGAGGCGGAGACAGGAGGATCGCGCCGGTTCGAAGCCAGCCGCGCTGGCTTACGAGACCCTGTTTCAAAATATATAAAAAAAAAATAGGTCTGGGAGTGTAGCCCGGAGGTAGATGGGCTTCCAGGAACCCCAGTACCACCCAAAAAATAAATAAATAAATAAATAAATAAATAAATAAAAAATAAAACCCAGGCAAAATGGTTCTGTCCTCTCTGAGATGTCAGTTTATTTGCAAGAATCTGTCAGCCACTGGCATCGGTGCATACCTCTTTGGGTTCACAGTTGTGTCTGCACTTCCTAAAATAAAGCGAATACCCTCAGTAGGTAGCAGATTAAATTTTGGCTGAACAGTAATATCTAGTAAAGCTCCCAGTGCAAGCTGCCTGTCCTCAGAGATACTGCCCACTCTCTTTATTCTCATATCCAATACTTGGTATATAGAGGAACTCAATAAATAAGTAAATAAATGATTGCTGGCTGCACATCCTCTTCCCGCTTCGCTTCTGAAGCGACCTCGCAGTCTCTTCACTCCTCAGCCACAGGCTAAGATGCTCTCTCTGAAAAGCATTTGCCGTTTAGCTGGCATTCAAGGCTTTCCACACTGGAGCTGCCCCAGGTCAAGAGCAACCAGGTGCCAGGTGCTCCTCTGTGACTATAAACCAGAACTGGCAGGGTCCTTGGGAAAGACTTTCAGCATGTACCACTCAGAGACAGAGATTTATCTAGAAAAGTAAGAAATACACATTCCAAAGAAAATAAAGAAAACGTGGGCCACTCCAAAGTAAGAAAGACCTTTTGGAGGAGCAGGGCTCTGCTTTTATGAGGGACTTTGTGTAGGGTGTGTGTGTGTGTGTGTGTGTGTGTGTGTGTGTGTGTGTGTGTGTTACTAGGGATCGATACCTTTGAGCCACACCCCTATCCCTTTTTATTTTTCTCTTTATTTTTTTTTTGAAAAAGGGTCTTGCTAAGTTCCTGAGAGCCTCACTAAGTTCATGGGACTGGCCGAGAACCTGCAACTCTCCTGTCTCAGCCTCCTAAGTGCTGGGATTATAAGCATGCACAACAACGTCCAGGTTACAAAAGACCTTCGTGAGGGATGAAGAGGTGTGTGAGCATGACCTCACGCCACTGGTCAAAAGATGATTTAGGGTTGCCTTCCAGGTCCTGGATATCACTGTCTTATCAGTAGGTAACTACGTATTTTCTAAACCAGTTAAGGACAGCCAACAGTGCCCAAGGAGACGGATTTTTTTGTGTGCCCACCACTCTCAGGTCAACAGAGAGGCTAGTCAACAGTGCTCAGGTTACTGACTAAGGATGTGTAACTTCTCAGAAGCTTTTGGGTCTAGCTATAGGCTTCCATATTCAAGTTACAGTCTCATTTTTCTCCTCTATGTCTCCTTCCTATTTATTTCTTCAGTCCTACCTCAGTTTGATTCATGTGAGCAATGTGTTACAATAAAAAAAGACGCATTGAATATTTTCTGTGTCATCCTCCAAACCAGGATTAGGGTCAGTTTGGCCCACTAACACGCATCCCCAGAACCACAAATAGACACTAAAAAAATACGACGTGATTAAATTAATTTATAATAAGTATTTTTGATCCCTGGATGGCTACATCTGCTGGGTTGAGAGTTCTGAAGCTCACTAATACCTCTATTTGTATTTTTAAGAACTTGAACCAAACTGAGCATACAATAAAACCATATTTACCAGTAACTCAGTCAGCAATTTTACTGCTCTAATCCCAAAGACCTGATCACACCACTGAGAGGAAGATTTATTTGCTCACAGTTTCTTGGAGATTCTGGATTCAGCCCGTGTGAGGCTGGGGTCTGATGCTCAAGGCATGGCAGTGGGAAGTGAATAGAGGGAGAGCCAGGCTCTGCTCTCACATCACAGAGGCCAGAAGCAGAGAGAGAGCCAGCACGCAAGGGGATTCAGAGGCACAAGCACAGTCCCCACAACCACACCCCCAAGGACCCACCTTCTCCAGTCTCACCCCACCCGCCTCAGTGACCACCCAGTAAGTTCATTACCATGGATTTATCCACTGACAAGATGACAGCCCTCATCACTGAACTACTCCAGCTCTAAACATTCATAAGTGAGACATTCTATCTCTGACCATAACACCAAGCCTTATAAGTTAGAATGCTGTAATGCAACGAAGGGTTATGGTCAACAGATTATGATTAAAACCATAGGTATGAGTTCCAGAATTAAACTACACATGTCTCCTTTGCATAAGCTTCTCTTTTTGCGTCTCATGCCACAGGTCCATGGAAGTCACATGTTGAAGATGATGGTTGTTCCAGTTGGGAGAAGCCTGGGTTTCTGAGTAATTAACTGCATGTAGCAGAACCCCACCTGCCCTTTCCTGTCATCCAAGAAATTATGCCCTTTCCTGTCATCCAAGAGGGAAATAGAGTGTTTAGATTCCAGATGAGGAGCACAGAAAAGATCTTTGCCTTATCATATGCTTGATAGTGAGTACCTTCCGTTTATGGCAAGTTTCTTTGAAGAAGGTATATGAGGTTTCTTCCTCAAATTAAATGCATTCAACTGAAATCAATTGACTTGAAAGTGTTAAGTAGATAATATTAATATAGGTGAAGATGTGACAGAATAAAAGCCAGGGACAGAATTCCAAAAAACAGTGCATTAGAGGAACATACCTTTAGGCATTGATAGTGAAATTGGACTGGCTTCTGAGACCTCTGTCCCTATGAGACTGCAGAGAATGGTTCCTTCATAGAGGAAGAAAAGTCTACCAGGATTCTGTGAGAAAAGTAGTAACCATACAAGTTTAATAAAGGGAATTAGTTTAAAGAGTGTAGGAAAAATTGAAAATCTACAAAAGGATAGTGGGCTAACAGCGATAATAACGACACCCTTAAAAACTAGGAGATGCAACCACCCCTCCTAGGGCTGGGGAAAGAAATGGGGGTATAAGGATGTAGAATCTTGGAGGACTGACCCACAGAGCTGGAACTCAGCCCAGGGGAGGACTGCCTGGATCTGGTGCCTTAAATAGTGACATTCTACTGTGGGAGCCACTACAATTTCCACCAGTGGGGAAATCTCCCCAGATCCACATGTGTTTGTTTTTATTTTCTCTTGAACCCACACATCTTGAACCAAAAATAATGATGATCATATTAAATATTAAATAATAACAATCACCATATGGGGAATATATTTAATGTTACTTTTCCAAATTCATTCTCTACGTTTTCTCTTCTAATTCCAAGAACATGTCTATGGGGTAAAAATAACTAGCCCAGAGTCTATTTTTTTTTTTTTTTTGGCAGAGGAAAGAAATACTCAAAGGGAGTAAGAACTATAGCAAACTGCCAAAATGATAGTAGTGGACCGGAAATGTGAGGACCTGTTTCTCTGAGTCCAAAGCTTCTTCTCTTGTTTACTATGCTCCAATGTTCAAGTCTTCAATTACAGGTATTTTTTAAAGTAAATTAGAGCAAATCCACACAAAGGAAGAGTGTAAGCAATCATAAAACATGGTGTTGTAGAAGTATGGTTATTTACATGAAAAGGGAGAGAAGGTATAATCTTGGGGGGAAAAACAGGCTAGAAAAGAAAATGTATGCTCTTAACACACTTTTCTTAAAAATGCAGGTGTATGAATTCAGAGGAGTAATAACATTATCTATAAAACTCAAGTAAAGATAACCTCTCAATGAGAGGTTGGGGCATTTATTATCTTCTGGAAATCTATGTTTACTTTTATAAAATGACATGTGTTACATACAAAACCCATTTATACCTTTTTTCTGTATATCACTTAAATTTTGTAATGAAAATGTATGCAGCCATTCAGAACCATAATTTAATTTATAAAATGGAAAGAAAGTCATAGTAAAATGTAAATATTTTAGGCATATTCTTTGCTCTGAAATTTGTTAATTATTTTACAAGTAAAAGCTCTGAAATATCATTAAAAACATACCCATTTTTGCTAATTTTTGAGTATAGAATTTCAAGTAATTTTAAAAATTTTCTTCCATATACTTTCTTTAGAGTTTTATAATTATATAAAGTTAATCATAGGAAAAATAACAAGTACTAGTATTATGTATCTGTGTATTTCATTCTGGACAATAACCAAAATGCTTTTCTATTTATGTCTCTGTGTGTATAGTACTAAGGATTGAATCCTGGGGCATTCTACCTCCAAACTATACCCATAATCCTTGTTTGTTTGTTTATTTTGAAACAGGATCTTGCTAAGTTGCTGATGTTGGTCTCAAGTGTACAGTCCTGCTGTCTCAGCTTCCCAAGTACCGGAATCTGTCACCATGCCTGGCTTCCTTATTTGTTTTTGAAAAATTATTTTCAATGTCACAAGAATAGACTTTCCAGTGTGCAAGCAGAGATAGGAGGTTTTTACTCCAGATGTCCAGGTAAGTGATAAGGGAGGTGTATGCTGGCATGCTTAATTGAGGTGTGTGATGGTGCCTGGTAAGCAAAGTGGTTGTCCTCATTGTATATAATATGGTATTTTCCTTATAAACTAATCCTAGTTCCAGAGCACATAAAATACTAAAGGTGCATTTTGGAAGGTAAGGGGTAGAGGTAAGCCCAAGGCAAAATTCTCGTGGAAGAAGGATGATGCTAGAGGTGGCCCTTCTCTCTTCAGAATTAGCATTCCTACAAATGTACTTTGGTGGGCTGAGACATAGAAATTTACTTTGCAGTGTACCAGTGAACCAGTATTCACACATGTTGACTATTGGTCCACATTTTATGAAATCTATCATATAGATACATATATATATATATATATATATATATATATATATATATACATGTAGACATAAATATATGTACACATATGTGTAAATAAAATATGTCACATTTTATAAAGTCTATCTTATATGTATAAATGTATACATATGTACATGTGTGTATGTGTACATATATGAGTGTATATTAAAATTTTATAAGAACTCTAACCAGCATCACCTACAATATTTCTCTAGTCAGTAAGTTGGATAGCTGTCCATCAAGGCAATGCACTCTTTTCTCTCCCTGAAGGAGAACAATTTAATGAGTGGCAGATGATTGTTTTTCACCTGAAAAATATTTAAGTCAATTTGCTATCCCTCAGGTTCAGCAGTTCAGCACAGATTGTATGTTATTTTTGTGTTATTTCCAAACCACACAGGTGTCACTTCTGAAAATGCAGGGGAATATAATTAATGACTCATCAATGACTAAGAAAACTTTTCTTAGTTTTTTTTCTTGATTTTTCTACATCAAGGCTGACATGCATTGTAGTAGAGCTCAAAATTGAGGCTTGGCTTTCAAATTTTCTAATTGCATTTGCAAATAAATCTTATGCTTCCTGTAATTGAAAAACAGAAAGAATAAATGCTAGTTTAACATGGAATATTATCATAAGCATATTATCATCTTTAGTTTACTCATCATTTGCCTTGAAGATCAATCTAGTGGTATAAATGGTGTGCTGAACTCTCCCAATATATTTGTATTTGGTTCTACTTGAGATCTGATGTCCTGACGGATTTGTTTTATAAATGTGAGTACACCCACATTTGGGGCATAAATGTTTACTATCATTATATCTTCTTGGTGAATTGTTCCTTTTAATAAAAGGAAGTGCCCTGCTTTATCTCTTCTGATGTGTTTTAGCTTAAAGTCTGTTTTGTTGGATTTCAGTGTTGCTACCCCTGCTCATTTTTGGTCTCCGTTGGCATGATATATATATATTTTTCCATCCTTTCACTTTCAGCCTAAGAATGTCTCTGGCTGTAAGGTAAGTTTCTTGCAAGCAGCATATTTTTGGATTATGTTTTTTAATCCACATTGCCAGTCTATGTCTTTTAATTGGTGAGTTAAGTCCTTTGATCTTCAGTTATTATTCAAATAGGATTTTTGTTTCCTGCCATTTTGTATTCTATCTTCTTTTTGACATAATGTTATTTATTCTTTTCTTACTTGCCCCACTGATCAAATTCATCTATTCACTGGTTCTGAAACTTGCTTCTTTTTTCTTCTTTATGGTTTCTTTAAGTATTTTCTCTAGTGTTGGCTTTATGTTTATAAAAATTTTGAGATTTTGCTTATCTTGAACTACTTTTGTTTCTCCATCAATTTTGAATAATAATTTTGCTGGATATAGCAGTTTTGGTTAGAAGTTGTTTTCTTCCAGAGTCTGGACCACATACCATACCAGTCTCTCCTGACATTCATGACTTGGGTTGTAAAGTCTGAGTGATTTTTATTGTTTTTCCCCTGTATCTCACCCATTATTTTGTTCTCATTGCTTTTTAAGATTCTTTTCTTGGCCTCTCTGTTGGTCATTTTGATTATTACATGTGTGGAGAGGTCCTTCTTTGATCTTGTCTTAACAGTGCTCCATATGTCTCCTAAACATGTAAGTCCAAGTCTCTTTTCATGTTTGGAAAATTCTCTAAATTCCTCTGAAGAGATTATGAATGCCCTTGGTCTGTGACTCTATCCCTTCTTTAGTGCCTTTTATCCATAAATTAGAATGTTTCATGTTGTCCCATGGTTGTTGAATGTTTAGGTTCTGCTGTTGTAGTGTCTTCTGCATGCTGTTGACTGTGCTATTGGTTTAAAATGAACTTTTTTCTAACAGAATATTCTGTTTTCCATTTTATCTAATCTTCCAGAATTTCATTATATTGCTGTCTTCATTTCATTTACTGACTCTTTAATTTCATTCGAGGCCTCTTTCTGATTCCTTGTTAACATCTCCATTGCCCCTTTCATTTCCTGTACACTTACTGTGTCAGGATTCAGAATTCTCCTTCTTATATTTCTTGTAGGTCAGTATTTGTGCTTTCCCTTATTTCCTCACTGTTCCTAATTCTCATATTTTCAGAGATCTCAGGTTTGTTTTGCTGTTGTTATGGCATCTTCTTACTTTTTGTATGTGACTCTGTGGATAATCTGTCTAATCTTAGCAGTAGATATTTAGAGGTGTCAGCAGATTTCTACATGGGCAAGCAGTACTTTTTTCAATGATGAGGGTTGAGTAAAGGGGAAGAGCTAGAGTGATGGGTACAGGAGTCAGATAAAGTAGAGGTTATGATTAGGTTGAGTAAGAATTTAAGTATAATAAAGTAGTATCTGGTTGAGAATGAGAGAAGGTAAGATAGTGGTATTCTTGTAGTTAGTATAGAGTATATAGATATGGAGATATTAAATAGCTTGAATAAATCAGGGAGATTCAGTAAGAGAAAAACTTTTTTTTTTTCGGTGGTACTGGGGATGAAACCCAGAGGCTTTCTACCTCTGGGCTACACTCCCAGACCTATTTTATATTTTATTTGGAAAAAGGGCCTCACTAAGTTGCTGAGAGCCTCACTAAGTAGCTGAGGCTGGTTTTGAACCTACGTGATCCTCCTGTCTCAGTCTCCCAATCATGGGGATTACAAGCGTGTGCCACCACGCCTGGCCAGGAAAAAAGTTTTGAGAGAACAGAGTAGATAGGCTAGAGGGAGGGAGCTTATAAAGGAATGGGGGATGGAGCAAACAAACATACATAAAGTAACAAAACAAGTAATAGACATTAACGATTATAAATCAAAGACATAAAAACAACCAAAAGGAAAAGAAAGAAAAAGAACAAAAAGAACTAGAAACAGTATGAAAGAAAAAAAAAAACAGTAGTCCTGATAATTTACATATATAGGGCCTGGGCCCATAAAATGTCTGTATGCATATTCAATGTGGTAGATTCTGGAGTATATTGCAATGTCTCTCATTTGCTCTGTAACCTATTGTCAGCTTTTGGACCCAGTTTATGAAAGTTTGTGCCTCTTTCTTGCCTGTGACAGCTTTGTGCTCAGGTGTTAGGGCATCAGGTGTCACTGTAAATGAGTTCTGTGTAAGCTCAAGCTTCTGTGTTTTCCCACCCTAGGCTCTGCATTTTCTGGCTCTGGGCTCTGTACTCTCTGGCCCTAGGCTCTGTTCTCTCTGGTCCTGTGCTCTGTGCCTTCGGGTCCTGGCTTAGTGCCCTCTGTCCCTATCTCTGTGCTCTTTGGTTCTGCCTCTGTGCTCTCTGCTCTGGGCTCTGTGATCTCACAGCCCTGTGATATGAGGGCTTTCAGGCCCTCAGCTCTGTGTTTTCCAAGTATGAGCTCTGAGCTTTCTGAGCCTATGTTCTGCACCTTCCAGCCCTGGGTTCTGTGCCTTCTTGACCTGGGCCTGCGTCTCCCTACCCGTATTGGCAGAGAGCATCCAGTGTAGCCTCAGAGTGACCACCTGTGATCCTGTGCAAGTACCACGCCCTGAGCACTATGGGCCTTTCCTGTGTCTCTGGAGTTTCTAACTGGGCTACTTCTGGGATGGGCTGCCAGATCTCAGCCAGCTGGGGTACCCACAGCTGCTATGGGCAGTCATCCACCTAGTGACACAACACAGTTACCTTGCTGTCCTGCGGGCTGGATCTCTAGAGAACACAGTGTGCTGCTGTGGGTGCTGGTGTCTAGTGAGCACATGAGCTTTTGGATCTTTTCTCTATTCCTGAAGTGTGGTGCTGGTCACTTAAGATGTTGGTGCTCTGCTGCCGTTTTCTGTACTTCAAGTTCTTGGATTACTTTTCCGAATTTGGGGGGCTATGGAGTTGGAACTGGCAGTTGCAGTTTGGGTCAGCATCCTGAGATGGTACCAGCCACCACACCAGGTCAGATCAGTACACAATTCTTTAAAAAGTATCTCAGTTTTACTGGCCTGTGTTGTCGAGTGCTGGTCTGGATCTCTGGAGGCCATGGTGAGCTTGGCTTCCACTGCTGAAAGTTGTAGCCAGTGTTTGCGCAGGAGGAACTGATGACTTACAATTCTGATGATCTGCAACTGATTTTTTCAGGTCCTTGTTTGTTTTCATCCCCTCTGTCAAAGGCTGGGATTGAGAAACATGATGAGTATTTTATAATCCTTATGGGCCTAGGTTGGGGTTATGGCTGTTTGTGTCTGTACAGTTCTTTGCTGTTACAGAAGTATTTTCCTGAAATAATTTGCTCCTTGAACCACTTGTTGTATCATGGGGATGGGTTTTACTTCTGTGCTTTATAGAAATGAAAATAGGTAAGTTGAGAGATGAAGAGACTGGCCCGAGGTCAAGTGGCTGATAAACAATGAGTCAGAGAGCCAAGCACAGCCAAACAGATTGAAAGTTGCCTCTTCCACTTGAGATGGGGCAAACGCAATAATGAATCAGACCCTTCCAATCAAAAGTAACAGGAAAACCCAACCAACCTTGCTTGAGTCAAGGATGTGAGTCTATTACTTATATGATTTTAGAGTCTGCAGCTAAGTCAGCTGAAAGACTGGATTGGACCAAGAGATGGACATGCCACCATTGCAAATCTATTTCTCTCTGCTTTAATCATAAGTGTCGGGTCAAGTGGAGGCATCTAGCTGGTCCGGGGCAAAAGACAGAAAAACGCTTCTCAGTAGAAGTGATATTAAATCCGGTATTCACTGGGACTAAATGATCGGGGTCATGTGCTCATTTCTAATCCAATAGCATTACTCAGGGGTTGAAATTACTTTAATTATCCAGGCCCAGATCTCTATCCAAACAATGTGGACTGAGTATAGACATACTCCACATAGGAGACATATCATGCAGTGGTTGTCTTTCTGTGACTGGCTGATGTCACTTAGCATAATGTCCTCTGATTTCATCTACCTCATAGCAAATGATAGTACTTCTTCCTTTTTATGGTCAAAACATTGCATTGTATCTTATAAATGTGTACAATTATTATGTGTTAATCAAAATAAAATAAAACAAAAGAAATAAATGGGGAAAGAGTAGCTCCCCTAAGAAGTTCCGGGTGCTGTTATAAAGAGAAGGATTATGAGTAGCAGATTCCCAAACCCAGATATGTACTGCTTAGTTAGAAGACAGTGAAAAAAATACTGCCTCACCTGCCCCTGACCTTTTCCATTAGGACTTTTCTTTGCCTCTTTTTCCTTTTTAAAAAACACAACACAATGTTAAGCAACTGCTCCTAAACTTGCAATGTGGAAAATTATAGTTGATCTATTAATAAAGTCAGCTACTCTTTCTGTGAAAGGCCTTTGAATTATAATGGTTTACCCCATCCTTCTCTCTATCAGTGACTGGACTAGGACATAGTGCTCATGCACAGTGGCTCAGCAGCACACTGAGGCTTCAATCCACAGCTCTGACAATTTCTCTGACTTGGATAATAAGTTAATTTCTTTGAGCCCCACACTTATTTATTTGTAAAGTGGAGATTTTCAAGAATGCCCAATTCATGGGGTTGTTGTAAGAACGAGACATAATGCTTGAAAGTTGTTTGGCCTGTATAAATTCTGGGTAAATATTCAAGGTACTTGCCACCCATGTACTGTTATTATTATTATTGTCAGTATCCCTAGCTTATTGGGACAGGTCTTTGTACATAGCAAGTTAGCAACAAATGTCCTTTTCTTTGTTTCTTCCCCTCCATGTAGGTGTTTGAAATATTCTCCAGAACCCTAAGATAGAATAGATTCAAATCCTCTCTTCTATATTGCATTCAAGTCAATAAAGAGTAGATGAAATCCCCACACCTGGCTATTGACTATAGTGCTAATCACTCGCTATAATACTTTTTAAAAAACAATTACTTTCTTGCAAAGAAACTTTGCACTTGGCAAAAAGAGAAATCAATCCTGTATTCTGAGTGGCTAAGGGCTCCCCAAGATAGAGAACAATACTCAGAATGGAAACAAACATAAACAAAAGCTACAGAAGCAAGAACCCAGGCCCAGAGCGCGTTGATTCAGCACCTCTGGGGAAATTAGAGACAGCCGCTTTTTAATTTGATCTCTTTTTGGCTCTCAAGATCAACTTTGTCTTCTCTTTTCCTCAAGAAAAACATAATTTACCATCAGAATTAAGTTTCCAGACACCCGCCTGAGTGTGACCTTTGTCTCTGCCCATACTTGGAACTGTAAATTTGGTCATAACTACTTGCAAACAAATATTACACAGATGCCCCATGGGAAAAGAAGAGGCAAGAGAAGTTGACTCCAACTGTCTAAGTAAGTCATATTGATGACCGACTTGGGATCAAGTCATTGACCTTTGAAAATCCCCATTCTCTGCACCACCAGGCACCTCCAATTAAGCCAGGTTTTGTCTGGCTGCAGTTGAATGTCAAGTGGATAAACAGGCTTAGAGCAGGGATGGATACTGGATGTTCCCATATTAATAGGACACAATTATTTTGGTGTCATTCCTAATACTTCATATGTACAGAGAATTTTCTGAAGCACTTAAATTCTATTTTATCATTCACTCTCCCACCCACTTAAATTGGTTTATAACTAACTGTTTAATTTTTTTGAGATAGAAGTTGTATTTTAGCTAGTTTTTTTTAAAAAAAAATGATTGGTACATTATGATTAGACATAATAGTGGGATTCATTATGCTACATTCATATATGCACTAACATAATTTGGTCAATTTCATCCCCAGTACATCCTCTTTCTCATCCTTCTTCCCTCTGTTTGGGTCTACTTTCTATTTGTCTTACTTTTACTTTTGTGAAAATCTTTCCTCCTCCCCTTTTTTTTTTCTCTCTGGCTTCTCCACATGAAAGAGAACAAATAACCCTCGACTTTCTGAGTCTGGCTTATTTCACTTGACATGATATTCTCCGGTTCCATCTTTTTCCTGCAGAAGTCATAATTTAGTTCTTTATGGCAGAGTGAAACCCCATTGTTTTTGTATCAGATTTTCTTTATCCGTTCATCTTTTGACAGACACTCAGTCTGGCTCCATATCTTGGCCACTCTGAATTGTGCTGCTCTAAACATTTGGTATATGTGCATTTCTATAGTATGTCGACTTTAGTGCTTCTGGAGAAATAACCAAGGAGTGGTATTTATTGCTGGGTCATATGGTGTTTCAATCCCAGTGTTTTGAGGAATATCCAAACTGATCTCCAGAGCAGTTGCATTGTAATTCACACTCCTACTAGCAGTGTGTAAGAGTTTCTTTTTCCCTGCATCCTCGCCAGCATTTATAACTTTTTGTACTCTAGACATTTGGCATTCTAACTGGATTGAGATGCAATCTCTGGATAGTTATGATCTTTTTCATTTCCTTTACTGCACTGAGGTTGGAATTATGCCAATTTGCATGAGTGTACACAGTCAGAAAGCCAGGTAGAAGCAAACATTGAATCAATCAGTTTAGCATCATGATCATCAAACTGGGTTTGGGAAACAAACTCCACCCACTTGCGCTAAAAAATATTATTTAACATACATACAAAGACTGGGGTGCTGCCTCCACAAATCATTATAATGAGGCTGCTAGGAATTAGGTGAGTTAGTATGGGTGGAGTACCATCCTCGGTACTTGGCTCACTGAGGTGACATTTGCAACAGCACCTTAATAAAGACAGCTTTTACTATTAGTTATTATTTTCCTTCCCACATCAGAATGTTTTAGGCAGTGCATTTTCTTTCTTGTAACCAACAATACATGTGTGCAGTCCCAGGCATGAACATTTTCTATAGAGAAACCAAAAAGAACTTTTTTTCTACTTTCTCCGGCAATGTGCACTCTCTTGAATTAGTTCATGAGAGACACTGTCTCCAGGACCCATTACAGTTATTGCATTTGAATCCAGGCTTTCTGGGATGCTGTGTGTAGGTATTTACTTAATACCCTTTGAAAATTATTTCTTGTCAGGATGTGTTCAAAACAGCCAACAAAATATGTATACCATCTCCTATATTATTGACTTTAAAAAGTTTGTTTTAAATGTCAAATATCTTCCTAAAAGCTTTCCGACAGAATGACAAGTTACATTTTTTTTTTTTTCACAAAACAGTTTGGCCTCTGAAACAATCAGTTGGTAAATGCCAAGAGCAACCAGGAGGGATGATTCATGATTTCTACACCTGTTCGGAGGTAGAAGGAGCCAGCAGTGGGTGGCAATTAGACAAAGAGAGCCATGTGGACGCTCCCTCCTTCTCGGCCAATTAGTGCTAAAAAGAGCCTTTGAGTTGGTGAGAGAAAAAAAAATGACTCGGGCCTCTCTTAAAAATTCACAGGTTGGCATACATGAGTGCAGATTGAAATGTTCAGCTCATTAGAAAAGAAAGAAAGAGAAAGAGAAATAAAGGAATAAAAGAAGAAAAGAAGGAATGTCATAAATAAGTTGATTTTAATAAAACTGTCATTTAAGAAAAATGGGCTCACCACTTAACAGGGTTTCTCATGGCATGGCATATAGTATAGCTCACCTTTAGGAAAGCTACTTCGGGTACTTAACATAAATTCAGATTTCTATGCACTGCCTCGGAAATAATAAATTGGGATCTCAGAGCATAAAGCCCTAAAGTCTTCATTTCCAAAAAGCTACCCAGTAGCCAGGCATGGGGTCACACTCCTGTAATCTCAGTACTTGGGAGACTGAGACAGGAGGATCTCATCTTAGAAGCTAAGCTGAGCCAGTTAGCAAGGCTCTCAGGAACTTAGAGTCTGTTTCAAAATAAAAATACATTTTTAAAAAATAGGTCTAGGGTCGTAACTTAAAGTTACAGTGTCCCTGAGTTCAATCTTTGGCATCGCCAAAAAAATAACAAAATGAAAGTAAAAAGCAACCCAGTTAACACTGACATGCAAAAATCACACTCACTGTCTTTGAAGGAGAAAATAGAGTGCCCATGGAGACTAGGATGGTCCAAGAAGATTGTGTGTACACATGTGCAAATTTCTTCTGATAACCCAGTCTAGAGCAAATGAAATCCTCTTTTACACACCCCCCCCCTCAAACTTGTGGTCTCAGGCTTCATCCTTAAAATAGCCTTTGGGAGAAGAAACACTAAGGACCAGGGCTGTGTCTGCAGTGGGGCGAGTTGAAGCCCACGTCAGTCTCTCTGACCTGCTGCACAGCTTGTGAATGGCGGAGTCTTGTCTCTCGTGGGTAGTAGATTTCTTCTTTCAATACCTTTGGATGTAGGAACTTGGTTCTGCTATTGTGAAAACGAGTATGAACAAAATTTCCCAGGCCTCTTAAAGATTTTTAAGAAACATGTAGACACACACACACACACACACACACACACACACACACGCTTTGAGATTTTCAATCAGAAAATTTATATTTAAATATCCATACATATGATAAATATGTATGTAAATACACTCAATTTTTCTCCATGTTATATTTTAAAATCCCTTCCTACCAGGCTTGGTGGTGCCTGCCTGTAATTTCAGTACTTGAAAGGCTGAGACAGGAGGATTCAAGACCAGCCTCAGCAATTTATCAAGACTGTTAGCAACCTAGCGAGACCCTGTTTCAAAACAAAACAAAAAAAATGAATAAATATAGCTGGGTGTGGTGGCGCACGCTTGTAATCCCTGCACTTGGGAGGCGGAGACAAGAGGATCGCGCAGGTTCATAGTCAGCCTCTCTGGCTTAAGAGACCCTGTTTCCAAATAAATAAAAATAGGTCTGGGAGTGTATCCCGGAGGGAGAAGGGCTTCCAGGAACCCCAGTACCACCAAAAGAAAAAAAAAAAGAATAAATAAAAAAGGGCTGGAGGTTGTATCTTGGAGGTAGAATGGCTCTGGGTTAAATCCTCAGTTACCACAAAAATAAATAAATAAATCCCTGTTTTATTTGGGGGGTTTATTCTGCAGGAGACCCCAAAAGCTGAAACAGAAGTAACTCTTCTAATGACATTAATGGGTTGAATGCTTTTCCCCCATTCTTGCCTGTGGCAAATAATAATTTTTGTACCTCCAAACACAGAATATAAAATGCCCTTTGTTCTTGGTTAATTAAAAAAAAAAACTCAGCTTTTTTTCAAATCACTAAATTAACACAGGTAGAGATATTAAATTAAACCCATGCTGTGTAATTAAAACTGAAAAAAAAAAGCCTTTACATCATTTGTCCAGAGTTAATGAAAGGTTAAAGGTGTGGAGAGGGTGTTCCTCCCATCAATAAAGAGGCCCGCAGGGCCCGCAGTGAGCCACAGAGACATCTCCAAGATCTGAGAACAATCATATCTTGACACTCTTCCTCAAGACACTCAGAGAACCCAGCAACCCTCTTCTAGTTCAAGACACAAGGGATGCCTCCTACAGGAATTGAGACTCACTGAATCAGGTGCTTCTGCCTGTTATGTAACGGACATTTAATCTTGATCTCTGCCCTGGCAGGTGGGTGATATGAAAACCAAAATTGCAAAGCAAGGAACATTCCACCTAGGTTGTCCTGACCAGGAAGTTGGCCTGACCACTCAACACTACAGGCTTGAAGGCAAAACCCTATGGGTCCTGGCACTGCTCTTCCCTTCCTCGGTGTCCCTCAGCTGAATCTCACTGCCTCTTAGATCTCACATGATTCTTTTGGGACTGGAAAACTACAGTTAAATCCAGCCTACTGCTTGTTCTGTAAGGTTTTATTGAAACACATCTACCTTTGTTCATTTAAATATTGCCCTCAGCCAGGCATGGTGGGGCAGGCCTGTAAGCTCGGTACTTGGGGAAGACTGAAAAAAGAGGATTGCAGGTTCAAAATGAGCCTCAGCAACTTAGCAAGGCCCTCCACAACTTAGTGAGATCCTATTTTGAAATAAAAAATAAAATAGTGCTAGGGGTGTAGCTCAGAGGTAGAATATTTCTAGGTTAAATCCCTAGTACTATAATATTAATGAATAAATAAATAAATATATTAATTAATTAATGGATGACAGATAATAGATGATAGATAGATATTGCCCATGATTGCTTTTGTGCTCAACTATAGACTTGAACAGTGGCAATAGAGATCTCTTAGCTCATAAGTACTAGAATATTGATGATCTGGCTTTTTACCCCAAAACCACCCCCTTCTCCAGTCACACTGCCCCCTCTCTGCCCCATGGTTAGAGGATTGGAGCACTTCCCTTGTTGCCCCCCATGCCCTGCCCCCACGCTATCTCCTCCCTGACCTGACTGCTGTATCTTCCCATGGGGACTCTTGCTTGTCCTGTTTCAAATTGTCATTCCCTGCTGATGCTCTGTGCAGATCACCCCAGTGTCCACCCATCTTAGGTCCCCTGTGGCCCCAGGCGTTTGTGCACTCTCCTGTTACCAGTGCAGCCTGCAGTGCCTTGTGATCAGGGGTCCCCCAGGCTTCTTCATTCATGCCCACTCATGGGCTAGGTGCTCACATAATGAAAAGAAAGCTCTAAAAATGAAGTGCAGTAAAAGAAGATACACCATAGCAGATATTTTCCCTAGCTTCTTCCACAAAAAATTCTCTGTTTACAATGAGAAATACTCTTTTAAAACTATCATTACAGATGGATACAGAACTAGATAGAGTAAAAAATAGAGTTATCCCTGTTGAAACAGGCAGGTGAATGGGCCACTGTTCAAAGAGATTCAGCTTCCTGCCCAGTACTTTGAGGACAGGAAGCACCCAGGATTAGATGGAGGATCACCGGGGAGCACTCAGAGTTAGAGGCAGGAGCACCAGAGAGTTACCAGGGATTATGGAGGAGCAGTAGGGAGTACCCATGGTTGATGGAGGAGCACCAGGGAGTGCTGAGGACTAGAGGGAGGATCACCAAGGAGCACACAGGGTTAGAGAGAGGACACCAGGGATCATTCAGTTAGAGGGATGATTACCAGGGAGCACTCAGGTTAGAAAAAGGAATATCAAGGAGTGCCCAGGGTTAGACGAGCACCAGGGAAAGCCCAGGATTAGAGGAAGAAACACTAGTGAATGCCCAGGATTGATGGAGGAGCACCAAGAAGCATTCGGGGTTAGAGAGAGATCACCAGAGATCTCTCGGGGTTAGAGAGAGAGGAGCGTCAGGGAGCACTCAGGTTAGATGAAGCTTTATTTCAGAGACTGGCTATGGGGACTTCAGACTATTTTTTTTTCATGGCTTTAGTGCTATTACTGGTGGCTAAATTCCAAAGTGTGTTTAATTAGGAAAAGAAATGATTGTGGTAGTTATGGGGAAAAGCAGATTTTCAGGGAAGAAGATAATTTTCTAACATTTTCTTTCCTGGGTGAAAAGTAAACAGCATAAACAATCAAAGAAGCAGGTCAGAAGCAAATCTTATCTTGGTTACCCTCTCTCACCTGACCCTGCACACCTTCTCTACTGGCCTAATCAGTCCTTTCCAGACCCCTTGAATGTACCACTGCATGGAGCAGATAGGAACTCAGGAATTTTGCGATTTAATTAAGTAAAGCAGCACATTTCTAATTGCCCCCAAGAAGGGAATAGAAGAAGTCCAGTGACAGATATAAAACACCACACTGCAGAGACTTGAAGCATGGGGTTAGATTTCCATATGCATAAGAACATGTACATGTGTACAGGTATGTCTCAGGGTACATGTGCACATGTGTTTGAGAACTATGCATTTGGTTAATCTTTCAGCAGCACATACATTACATATTGTATGTGTAATTCTTCCATTCAGCCATATGTGCTATGTTGTAAACTTTGCAATCGTCCTTAATTTTTAACTGTTATATAATATTCCATGATACCTTGCAAGTCCAGGGGTTCTCTAAATTCTTCTTGATTTCATTAGAATAACCTTCTTCCCCTAGGATATCGGAATTGAGCTGGCCAAGGATGGGTAAAATAATTCTGAGAGCCTATTTGCAATCACAACAGTTTCAAGTCAGAAGCTGCATACACTTGGAAAATGCAGAATTTAGAATGTGACTAATAGACAAAATGCAAAAACATAGCTGGGAACAGAGGATCATTACTAAACATAGCTGCATCAAGAGGTAGTGAAGAGTTTATATCACTTTCATGTTCAGACTCCAATAAGTCTGAAATACTTAGCAAAAAATAAAGCTTGATAAATAAATACTTTAAAAAAATCACATGAAGTCAAACATCAATTTTGATGTTTGCAATATATCATTAGATTCTCTTTCTCCTCACCACATGTTCTAACTCCCAAATAGTACCATCAGTATGCGTATAATACATATTGGAAATTCTTATATTACTGCATTGCTGTGATGGGTAGAGATAAAATGTCCCCTCAAGATCTCATGGATTAATGTTCAGAGTTGGTGTAATTAAGTTATGAGGTTATAATCTTATCACTGGATGAATCCATTGTGATGGATTAACTGCGTGCTCACCTAAGCAGGTGGGGTGTGGCTAAAGAAGGTGGATCCCTGGGGGCGTGGCTTGGGGGACTCTGATTTTGTCTTTAAATCCCCTTGCTTCTTTTGTGCTCTTGCTTCCAGCCTTTGTGATGTGAGAACAGAGTCCTTGTTCTCTCCTTTCAGTTTCTCATTGTGCTCTGAGCTCTGCAGACCCAGCCTAACATGGACTGAACTCGGGAATCTCCAAAAACTGTGAGCAAATAAATCTTCCATCCTCTAAGTTGAGTGGTCAGTTGTTTTGGATGACAGAGGTGATCATGTTGGCCGAGATGATTACAATACCTTTATCTGCCACAAGTCTGCTTCCCTCAATGGGCCCTAAGATGATTCCAATTGTGGGCACCAGGCCTCATGCCTTTATACATCAATAGTATTTTGCATGATACCTGACACTGAGCAACTCCCCCAAAGCTTGTTGGAGTTAATTAATTAATGACTTCTTTAAAACTGTTTGGGTCAGAGAGACATCACTTGCATTGAGATCAAGCAAACCTAGTCTTAAAGTTGCTCTGCCACTTACCAGCTTTGTGACTTTGAGGACAACAAGCCTTTTCAGCCACAATGCCCCACCTGTACAATGAGGGTAATAGTAGCTTTATAGGGACAGCACAAGGACTAAATGAAATGGTGCATGTGCACTGATTAGCTTTGGGTGAACAATGACCGACCCAAAGCTTGGCCCCTGAAAACAATAAATGTCAACAATTTCTCATGATTCTGAATTCAGTTTGTCTACAATGGCCTCACTCACATATCTGACACATGCAGGCTATTAGCTGTGGTACCCTGGATCTTCCCCATCTGATTTCTCTAGCAGACCACCTTAGGTTCATTTTCATGGTGGTTTTGGGTTCAACAGAATCAGGAAAGAGAGCCCAGATGGGCAAGGCAGGGCCCTCTGCTGGCCTCACCTTTACTTTCACCTCATTTGCCAAAGTCAGTCACATGACCATTCCCAGAATCACTATAGGAAAGGATACCCATTATAGATCTCTATGATACCCACAGTGTCTGCCACATAACAATATTTAAATTATTTTTGCAATAATACCCATAACACAACTATGATTCTTGTTTCTTTAGAGAAAAAAATATTTTATAAAGAAAATTATAGCCTGTAATCTCAGTCCTTAGGAGGGTGAGACAAGGAAGGTTGTTGGAAGACAACCTTAGCAACTTAGTAAGACCCTCAACATTTTAATAAATCCCTGTTCAATATGAAAAATAAAATAGGGTTAGGGATATAACTCAGAGATAAAATGCCCCTGGGTTCAATTCTCACTACCACAAAAATATTAAAAGAAAATCATCATCAGTAAATAAATATAATTCCTATGATTCCATCCTGGAATTCTCCTTAGTTTCTAACTGCTTTATCACATCGCTTTCTCCTTGGCCAGGAATCCAGAATGTTTTTTTCTTCCATCTAATTATCACTCACTCCCTGTAGCTGAGGATTATACTTATATCTTGAAACAGAATATGAGTTTGGTTTCCAAATTGAAATCTAAGGAAGGACATAGTGGTGGATGGTTTGTTTGGAAGGCAACGCTAGAAAACAGGAGCAAGAAAGGGAATAAATGAGACGGAATAAAAGATCAACATAAGGATGAGTTTCCTACAAAGTTATCATGGGAAAAGGAGATGGACTCTACTTTGGGACCTTTGAAAAGCATAAAGGCTGCTTCCCACCAAGTCTAACCACAAACACAGCTTGGAGCACATACCCTCTGCCTCCTGCCTCCCCCTGGCTGAGAGTTCCCCTTGGTCTCTAGGCCCTTGCGTCCCCTGTGCCCAATCCCAGGATCAGCAAGCATGGCTGGCTGCACTGGCTCAGAGATCCAGGGAACTCTCGGGTCAGCCCTAGAGCTTGATTTATAAATACCAGAGGCACAGTTCTGGTGGGGACACTCTCTGCAGGAGATGAGTGGGAAATGCCTGCCATATTTACCACTGAAACCAAAGATAAATGACAAAGACAACAGCAGCATCGTCGTATGTGTATGGTTAAAAAATATAATTAAATGAAAGCTTGAGGGATTTTCAGACAGATTTGTGTCATTGGGCCACTGCACAACTGAGTCAAGCTTTAACTACCAATACGTTTCCGCCAACACAGGAGACATCCAAGATGATGACAGTGGTGTGTGGCCCTTCAAGGAAGAAGCACAGTCTGCTCCAGAAAGACAGTGGTCTATTTCAGTGTTGTCCAAGTGATAGTGTGTTGCAAAGCCTCATTTTACATTTCTGAGACTCTTTGTATTTTTAATTTTACAAATATTAATAGCTAGATTCTGTTGTACTTTCCTTTTTGAAGCAGGTCTCTTTAAGAAACACAAGTGCTGTGTGAAGGTATGTTTCTAGCACACTGAATCATATTATGATGTGTAAGTATATTGCACCAATAGAAAGAAGGAAGAAAGGAAGGAAGGAAGAAGGGAAGGAAGGAAGAAAGAAAAGAGGAAGGAAGGAAGGAAGGAAGGAAGAGAAAGAAGAAAAATGGATGGATGGATGGATGGATGGATGAAAGTAAGGAAGAAAAAGAAAAGAGAGAGAAGGCAAGAAGACAGGTAGGTAGAGATTGCTTCTCTTATGAAGAACCAGCCATCAATCCAGTCACAGAGAGACTTGGAGAAGACATGAAAGAGACAGGCCCTGGTTCTATTTACTCTAATAATTGTGTGTGTGTGTGTGTGTGTGTGTGTGTGTGTGTGTGTGTGTTACTAGGAATTTTACCTCTGAAACTACATCCCGAGCCCTATTTTGTTTTTAATTTATTTATTTTTATTGGTGCACTGTAATCATACATCTTAATGGAGTACAAGATGGTAGAGGCATACGTGCACACGTCACTCATTTAGCCCTTCTCCATTCTCACCCTGTTCCCTCCCCCTCCCTCCTCATGTTTGGCTTAGTGACTGACTTTGATAAGTTTGTGAATGTACATCATATACCTTAGGGAACAGAGTCTCACTAGGTTGCTGAGTTGCTAAGGCTGGCCTCAAACTTGTGATCTTCCTGTCTGAGCCTCTCAAGCACTGGGATTACAGATGTGTGCCACCATTTCTCATTTAGTTTAATAAATCGATGCTTACAGATTCAGTGCAATGTTTTTCCCACCTTTCAGCAACAGCAGCAACAGAAAACAATGATCTCATCATGAAATCCACTTAAAATGGTTTGTATTTACATTTTCTTATATTTGGCTCAGACAATTTTCAATATGGGCATCCATCATTGACAGAAAAATGATCTCGTGTCCAACTCTCTTACAGAAAAAAGGAAACTCACAGTTTGAAAGACTCCATTCAGACTACTCGTTTTGTTGTTTTGTTTTGTTTTGTTTTAAGTCAGAAAGGAAAAGAAAAGCAAGTTAGCTAAATTGACAAAATCTAGCATTGTCTTAACATCTGAACACAGAGCCAAAGGGAGGGACGAAGGCCATCTCAGGTCCTTACAGCTTCTTCTTGACTTGCGTGGGGGTGGAGCAGGTTTTCTTTCATAATTAATCACAGCTTATTCGTGTAGCACTTAAGTGTCTACAACTTGCTTGGAGACCAGGAGGAACCAAGCTGGGTGGGAAGGCTGTAGGATTAAGCCTTTCATGATTGTTCTTGGGAATTAGCTAATAAATAATGAATGCAACACCCCGCCGAGTCAAGGAACACTGAGTTTGATCTTTGAAATTCACTTACAGAGTTTTTGTAAACAAGTCTCGAAATGATACCTGAGCTATTGGTGCTTCTCCATGAATTTGATTTTATAAATATGTACCCACAAAAGGTCTCATTCAGGCATCTATGTGTTGCTATTATTTTTTTACATTTGACAAAACTGTGGGTTTTTTGTTGTTGTTGTTGTTGCAAAGTAGCTTTAACCAAAGATAAATGAAAAATATGCTTTCTAGTTGCTCTGGTGATGTGATCTGAAATACAAGGAATGCCATCACCTTGTTATATATAAATATGGTTTTAACCAAGTAAAATAGGCTCAGATTCAAAAAGCTGCAGTATTGCGATTTCAAGTTACATTAGACACGTGGAATCTCTTGCGATAGGGACGAAAGGGAGAAAAGCACTGAAGAAAGAAGGTTAGGGAGAGCTGAATATGAAGTTTTGAAGTTAAGCGTGACTAGGACTCGATAGGCCAGGGTGTGGAGGGGGAAGAGTTAGCTCTGATTAACATGTCAGCCCGATGACATTTGGGTATTCCCTGGGCTGCAACTGACAGGCCATTTATTAGGATTACATCAAAGTTGTTTAAATGAGGAGTCAGAGTCAGCTGAGGCATCTCAACACATTTCATGACAGAAGCCTTTTCTAGAAAGCATAAAGGAACACAGAACAGAGAGCTGTGCACACAGGGGCAGTATAAGAATTGAGTGCATTTTATTTTTTTTTAATGTGTGTATTTTTGTGGTGTTCTGTCTCTGAGCTACATACCCCAGCCTTTTTTGTTTGTTTGTTTGTCTTTATTTGAAGCAGGGTGTCACTAGATTGCTGAGAGTCTCACTAAATTACTGAAGCTGTCCTCGAATCTATATGTTCCTCCTGTCTCAGCCTCCCTCCCAAATATTAAGATTACAGGTGTGTGCCACCATGCCTGGCAATAAATTCATTTTAAACCATAGCTATCTATCACTATCAAAAGATACAAAATCAATTCTTAGTGCTAAACAGAGAAGGTCACCATTGACAAGAAATAATCAGTAAACCTCTCTAGAATCTAGCGCCATTTTGGATCTCAGGAAGAAAGAGATCAAAGGGGTTTGTGAAAGACTTGGGCTGATGGGAGCAAGACTAAAGAAATTGACACAAGACAGTGCAGTATTCTCCTGGAGAAAGCAGCAGCTGCAGGCAGTCACCACGCCTGGCTGTAGGAGCAGAGAAACCTCAGCAGGAAATAGAGTCCCATCAGGAGGACCTGCTGAGTCGGGTGCTTACCTTCATTAGGAAAGGGCTGCAAAGGGATGTAGCCTTCCACAGCTACACAGCAAAGACAGAACAAGAAAAGAAAGAGCTTCGCCTCACATTTACAGTCACTTGCTCTTACCTTTGGTGTCAAGCCACAAAAAAACCGGAGGACAGTGTGGTGGTTCAGAGGAGACTAGTTGGTGTTACGAAGTAGAAAGCAGAGTAAAGAAAGAGGAGAGTATGATTAAGAGCAAACAGAAGGGTCATAAGATAGTGCTATAGTTTGTCTAACATTCTTACTGAATTTTGTTCATCTCTAATATGGAATTAACATCATAGCAAAGTAGTAAAAATATACTGATAAGTTGGGTCCTTCCCCCACGTGATCTCGCAGCGGAACCCCAGAAGCCAGAAGCGGAGATATTGTGAGACTCTAGGTGCCTCGAGACTATAGATGTCCTGAGTATCAGCATGCCTAGAAAACGTCAGTGCCTCCGATCCACCACGTGACTCAGCCGGCCGATCAGGACTATTCACAGCTCTCCAGACATGTGGCCCATCGGTCCCTTCCCCCTGGCCGGCTGACTCTCCAGAGGGGGCTGGGTCTGAATAAAACAGCGGTCTCTGATGACCCGGTGGGTTTTTTACCTCCCTCCTATACCCCTAACTCTATTTTCAACCTAACATATACAAACATCACAAAGTTAAGATGTTCTGTTGTTGATATTGTTGTTGTACTGAGGATTAAACCCAGTGGCTTTCAACCCTTCTATCCCTGAGCTACATTTCCTGCTGCTCTATTTTAATTTTTTATTTTGAAACATGGTTTCACTAAAGTGAAGAGAGCCTCACTAAGTTGCTGAGGGTGGCCTCTAACCTGAAATCCTCCCATTCTTAGCCTCACAAGTACTGGGATTACAGGCATCTGCCATGACACCTGGCATGTTCTTTTGTCTTAATGAATATGTGAACACAATGTAAAGAACTTTCTTCTATGTTGACCAAACTTATTCACTCCGTGCCCATATACCATGGCCAGCCATAGGAGTCCTATACTTTGATACTTTGGAATATGGAACAAAACTGCCCAGATGTGACAAAACCACAGGAAAAAATCATATAAACATGGTAGTTGTAAATAATGTCATCATGTCAGACTGGTGTGGTGACATAAATCTGAAATCCTAGCATTTGGGAGGCTGAGACGGGAGGATTTCAGTTCACAGACAACCTCAGCTACTAAGTGAGGCCCTTTGCAACTCAGTGAGACTCTGTGTGTGTGTGTGTGTATATATATATATATATATATATATATATATATAGTATATTATATATATAATATATATTATCATCCCAAATGAATCACAGATAGAAAAATTAACTAGAGACAAATTTGAGTAATATAGTCCATAAGTGTAGAAATATATAACATAAATGTGTGTGTTCTATCTTTCTACGGATAACAATAGAATGCAGTGTCTTCCTGCTTGTACCTGGGTTATTTCCAAATGCTGACCACATGTAAGTCTCCAATTCAAAATTCCAAAGAATAGAAATAAGACACAGACAGACGACTGTGGTTCCTGACAACAAGTCAGTACACCTAGAAACTATCAGATGAAAATCAAATCTTCCACCACTGAAATTGAAAAGAAAACATCTTCTACTGAGTAACTCTTGAACCATAGAGAAAATCAGAAAGATAGCTGCTGAATCATTAAGGCACACTGATACCGAAAGCTCAGTAGAAAAATCGTGCTGTTGTGTCAAAGAATTTGTTCAAAGAACAACCAGAGATATAAATATTTTCCTTACCTCAAACAAAAAGAATGAAAGTGGTAAGAATAATGTTTTGGGGATCAAAATATAAAAAGAAATATTTTTATATTCAATTGATTTATTGAGAGATTAAAAGTACAAAAACAATACAGAAATCTTAAATGTTTGGTTCAAGAATTTTGGTAAATGTGTTTATGTTTTTAGTTATGATTTGAATCTTTTTAACACACTTTTATTGGTGCATTGTAACCACATTTCATATTGAAGTTTAGTGTGATAGAACCATACATGTACGTCGCACTGGTTGCTTTTCCCTTCATATCTCACCTGGCTCCTTCCTCTTTCCCATTCATAAGGTTGAGATCAGTATTGAGGGCTTCACAGATGTACACAGGAATGTCTGAATTTTTTATTTTGGTGGTACTGTATATGGAGCCATTCTACCTCCAGGCTACACTCTCAGGCCTATTTTTTATATTTTATTTGGAAACAGAGTCTCTTAAGCCAGAGAGGCTAGCTTCTAATCTGCACGATCCTCTTGTCTCTGCCTCCCAAGTATGGGGATTACAAGCAAGTGCATCATGCCCAGCTTGAAATGTTTTTACTTTTTTTAAATCAGGTCTTCCCTTTCTCCTAAGGAAAGCAGATTAGAATTAATAAGCATAAAAGCATACATCATTTTATTGGAAAAGTGAAACTGAAATTCATAAAGACCTGTGGCAATCAAAGGGAATAAAAATGGAGTCACTATATATAAAGATATACATGAATGTCTTGGAAAATAGAATGGATTCATACAAAAATTGGTTCTTTGAATAAACTAGATAAATCCCTTTATTACAAAAATGAATTCATTAATAAACAAACTTGAATATGTGAAAAGTACTGGGATTACCAGCATGCGCCACCATGTCTGGTTTACTAAACCTTTCAAAATATCAAAGTATGCTATACATAGTATATTCTGCTATGCTAGGCTAATATCTTCCATGGAAAGACATCAAAACTATTGAATAAAATATACTTTTAAATTTAAAAAAAAGAATAGTTCTAAAAGGAATGTTTGCCCAAATTCATCCTAATACCTTTAAGAATAGACCATTTTCATAAATATAAAAGTGCTATACTGACAATTGACTCAACAAAAGATAGAATTCTTAAGTATACCCAAAATCAAGGAAGAAATTGAGAAAGTAGTCAAAGATCTACTTCTCAAAAAAGTTCCAGACAATTACATGCATGAATTCATTCAAACCTTCAAGAAACAGATAATTTGTGAGCTTTTTAAATTGTCCTAAGGCATAAAATTAGAAGTAATGCTTCTTGATTCTTTTTTTTTTTTACAAAACCACAGTAGCACAAATACCTAAGCTTGACAAGGAAATCACAGAAAACAGACCTATACATCAAACCTGTGAATATCGGTTATAAAACTACACAATATCATCAAATAGAACCCATATTGCACTTGAAAATAATATATTGAATCAAGTGGATTTCAGTTCAGATATTTAAGAACAATCCAATATTTGAAATATATTATTCTAATTCAGCATATCAATGAGCAGAAAGTAATACAATGCTGTAATTTTATCAATAAGGCCCAAAGCTTAAGTGATAGAATTCAGCATCTAATTCTGTATTTGTTAACCTATAACTGCATACAAGATATGTCACTTATTATACAGTAGTGAAAGCTGCTAAAATTTTAATATAACTATAAATATAATTCTCGATTACAAAATGAATGAATCATAATAATTTGCTTGTAGGTCAAGAGCCTACAATCTTGGCAGAAGGGAATCACTTTCCCCTGGACAGAGAATTGTAGGCTAAACAACAACAACAACAAAAAAATGAGGGTTTCTGAACTTCGTAAACACAGGTGCAGGGAGTGTTTAAAAAGGCATCACTCAAGTAATCATGACCAGATATATAATCTGCACAAGGTCCAGGGATTTGCAAAGCTTCACACGGGCAACAAGACACTCCTTGCCAGGCCGTTAGAGCAACTATGAGCAGCTAATACAACTAACATTTGGTACACAGTAAGTGCTCAATATTCAGTACTCTAGTTGCTACCTGTGGTGTAATAATTTGCACAATTTGCATTTGAGTCTGAACTTACAAAAGAAGCAGTTCCTTTAAAAGACCTCTTCCTTCTCCACTGTATCTGCTTAGAGAGAAAACAACAGATTATAAATGTTTCCATTATCAAGTAAGTCTTGCTTATTTGGGAAAATGAAGAGAAAATTAAAATAGCTATGTAGAATTTAAGTTTCTCATAATTCTCCCTCAGAGGCATCATCACATTTTTAAAATGAATTAATTAATTATATTGGTTTTTGTGGTACTGAGAATTGAACCCAAGAACATTCTGCCTCTGAGCCATGCACCCACCCCAATCCCTATTTATTTTTTTTTGTTTTGAAATAGGTTCTCACTACATTGCTGAGGCTGTACTCGAACCTGTGATCCTCTTGTTTCAGGCTCCATGTACTGTATTATAGGTATATTTCACCACTCCCATTCCATCACTGAATTTTAACTCATAATCTTCCATGTCTAGGCTCACACTTGGATTTGTATCCTTTAAACCCTTTTCTTTTTGTAGTACTAGGGATTGAACCCAGGGACATTCTACCTCCAAGCTACACCCTTAGCCCTTTTATTCTCTGTTTTGCAACAAGAGCTCATTAAATTGGAAAGGGCCTCACTAAATACAGAGGCTGGCCCATGATCCTCCTATCTCAGCCCCCCAAGTACTGGAATTATAAGCATGTGCTACCATGCCTGGCTAAACACATTTTTTAATCAAAGATTTATGGTCTTTAATAGAAAAATAAACTGAAAACTTGGTTTCACACATAATTATATAGTCACCAGTTTTGCAACACTCAGAATGGTCATATCTTTGATATGCTCCAAAGATATATGGCCAAACTGCAACCTGTCCATATTTATAAACTCAAGTCACCGATCACTTGGTGCACACTAGTAATCTCAATACTTGAGAGGCTGAGACAGGAGGATTACAGGTTCTCAGCAATGTAGCAAGACCCTCCACTAATTAATGAGAACTTGTTTCAAAATAAAGAATAAATTAGGGATAGGGTATAGCTCAGAAGTAGAATGTCCCTGGGTTCAATGACAGTACCACCAAATATAGATAGATTAGAAAGATAGATAGATAGATAGATAGATAGATAGATGATGGGTATGTAGGTAGGTAGATAGATGATAAATAGGTGGTAGGTAGGTAGATGATAGATAGATAGATAGATGATAGGTAGATAGATGATAGACAATAGATTAGATAGATGATAAATAGATAGATAGATAGATAGATAGATAGATAGATAGATAGATGATGGGTATGTAGGTAGAGAGATGATAAATAGGTAGTAGGTAAGTAGATGATAGATAGATGATAGATTATAGAGATAGATAAATAGATGATAGATAGATGATAGATAGATGATAGATAGATAGATAGATGATAGATAGATGATAAATTGATAGGTAGGTAGATGATAGATACTAGAGATAGATAGATGATAGAGATAAATAGATAGATGTTAGAGAGCTAGCTAGCTAGATAGATGATAGAGATAGATATATATATAGATAGATAGATAGATGTTAGATAGATAGATGATAGATAGATAGATAGATAGATAGATAGATAGATAGATGATAGATAGATAGATAGATGATAGATACCAGCCACATGAACCAATTATTTGGAAGCAGATGTTTCTTGGTGGGAGCTCAGTCCTAACTACCTTCCAATAAGGTCCACAGGTGTCAGTAGGCAAAACAAAATCCTGCTCAATGCCCTAGAGAGGAGTGAGTTCCATAACTGGTCTATGTAGCAAAAAGTGAGCTGATAGTTTGGGTCATTTTCTCATTAATTTGATCAGCATAGACAACTCAGTTTCACATTTGCAGTTCCTCAATGGAAAATCACAAAAACAAATCAGTGCCTCACCTTGCACTGTGAATTATCTAGTTGACCTGACAGCATTGATGAGATTATGCACGCAGCGCTGGTATTCTAGTTTCCGTGGGGGTGAGGAAAGCCTGAATACCCTCATAGCACCTCAAAGCTTTTGCCAGTTCAAGCTTTTAATGTTGCCTATGGTTAAAACTGGCTGCAATTAAACATAAGATTATTGTCTAAAAAGCCCATTATTGCCCTTGTTTAGTTGCCTAATTTCCTTCCATTAATATGTTCTTAAAGCTGTTGCAAATGCCTTTTGCTGAGCTAATTTAGGAAACACATTTTACAAAGAACAGGTAATTTTAAAAGCATCATTCTAATGTTGGTCTTTCATTATTTCTGTAATAAACAACATAATTGGTAGGGGCTGAGGCCACCTACAGATCAATCTTTAGGCAAACCTTGTATATTCAAGGTACAAAACTTCTCCCTCATTATCTCGTGAGGGAAATGCTGAGAAAGATAAAAGTTGTGAGATTTTTTTTGGTCCTTCTCTCTCTTCCTTCCCAACCTCCTCATCCCTCCATTAAAAAAAAAAAAATTACCTATGAGACCATGTTCTGGAGAATCAGACATAATTGCAGAAACTTTAACAAATAGATAGAGGAACCTGTCACCTTCCATTTTTGTTAACTTTGTTTTGAAAGCTTTCTGTGGGTAGCTTCTTTTATGAAATGACTTTATGCATAGGTACCCTTCAAGAGGAGAGTAAGGCTCGTGTATGCTGTCCACCACATTGAAGGATGTCATTTGGAGACTCAACCTCAATTAAGTCTAATTACATTCCCTTTCAACAAGAGAACCATGAAAAGGGCCCATAAGCTGTATTTTAATTGGAAGTCAATTACATTGTCAAAGCGCAGGAAAAATATTAAAGCGAGTTTGTCAGAAGCATCCTACATGTACTGTGGTTCTCACGAGAGGAGCATTACGAGGGGCGAACTGTTTGTTCTACATAGGAAGTAAGTGTTATCCAAAACACTGGCTCCCATATTGAAGCTAATACTCCTGTTTCCAATGGGCAGAGTCTAATGGTGAAAGATATCACTTTCTTTGGGAAAGAAGGTAGAAATCTATGCATTCCAGGTGTCCTGGGGGCAGACAGAGGTTCTCCAAAATTCACACTGTCAGACCGCTCTGTAATTCTGACAAATTACAATGATAGCAAAGTTGTAATTTATATGTGTGTGTATCCTTCTTTTTTTCATATGTCTATGAAAATATAACTCTTATAATATTCCCACAGGAACGTGATATGTGATTGGCCAGGCTCTAATCAGTCCCACCCAAAGTAGTACACCAAGGGTCAATGAAAAAGACCCCAAAGAAATATATGGTACATGGCACACTGTTCACAAGAGAAAAGTGAATGGACACTGCTTAGCAGTAGCAACGGACTTCCACGATCACAGATATCCTGAAATTCTTCCTTTGACTCAGATCTATTGGTCAAGATCTCAGTGTCTGAGCTGTCTTACCAGGTCTCTTCCAAAGGCATGTTAGTGCTTCTGGTCTATTTTATGAGATTAGATGAAATGGTCTTCCAGAAACACCCCTCATGTTTGTTGTGAAGGAATTATCCAGGACATTTTTTTTAATGTTCCACATTTTCTTTTTTCTTTTCTCTTTTCTTCTTTCTTTTATTTTCTTGTATAATCTGTATGAGACAATTTTATCTGCTATTACTATAAAATAATTATGTCTTCTATGAAATAGTTTTAGTTTTAATTTTTAGATCCTGGAACTTGTATAACTAATTATGGTTCCTTGATTTTTTTTAACCCTAAAAGGATCCCTGCACCCTTGAAAAGTAAATATATAGAAAGTAGCAGAGTGTGGTGATGCATGCCTGTAATCCCGGTACTTGAGAAGCTGGGACTGGCAGGTTGCAGGTTTACAGCCAGCTTCAGCAACTTGGTGAGGCCCTCAGCAACTTAGTGAGACCATGATTCAAAAAATAGAAATAAATCCTGGAATGGTGATGCACTCTGGTAATCCCAGTACTTGAAAGACTGAGACAGGAGGATCACAGGTTTGAGGATAACTTTAGCAAGTAGTAAGACTCTCATCAACCTACAGAGACCCTGTTTCAAAAAATATATATAGGGCTGAGGATGTAGCTCAGAGGTAATAGGTCCCTGGATTCAATCTCTATTACCACAAAAACAATCAAGAAAGAAAAGTAAAAGAAAAAAGATACAGGAAATAGGAAATTGGTGTATGCCTTTTTAAAATTATTATCATTACACAAGTTTATTTATTTACTTTTGACTCTGGACTTGTTAATTTTACACTTTATCAGGTACAAAAATGTTCTCTAGAACATAAGTACCCAGAGTAACTCCCTGAGTAGCTTACAGGAGCCAGGCAAATAATGGAACGGGTCAGAATCTATGGGGGAAGTTAGTGTGAGCTTTTTCCAAAAGGGACAGCAATGCCTCAGGTCCAGCTACTTGGTAATAGTGGTCAGACCCATGTGGTCAGGTTTTCTAATAGAAGTCAGAACACTGTTCTAACTCTACCCTGCCCTCACAGATAGACATGTAACAACGGTGGTTAATAAAGACACATACAATCTTCTTTAAGTGAAAGCTGTTCTTCATCTTTACTAAAAGCATAACAAATTAAAAATGTTTTACTTGTTAAGGAAGAGGAGGAATTGATGGAAAGGCTATGAGTCAGAGCTTGGAGTCAGTGGGGGGATTGCAGAGCCCAAAGGGGAAGGCAACAAAAGCCCAGATGTAGTTAGAGCAAACTTTATATAAAAAGGAAAGCCTGGCTAAGCATGGTGGTGACACCAACAGCTGCTGGACTCTGCCCCTGTGGAGTGTTGGAGACTGTCTCTAGCCTAGAAATAAATAACAAAGGTACCTTATCCTGCCTTGTCCTGAGATATTAAGGAGGCCAAGCTCAACGGAATGCCACAGGCAAAACTTAAAGGAACTGATTGGTACAACGTACCTCTGAACATCCTCATCTGTTGTTCTACGAGGGTTTTCTAAAACGGGACAGTGATCCGCATGCTTAGTAGACACGTGCAAAAGGGAAAATAGCCACTATTTGTTCTGAGAGCAATATCCAATTAACGGTTTCTTGGCCAAAAGAAAAAAAAAACTTTATGTTAAGCAATAATTTTTTCTTCGAAAACATCCAATTTACTATTCCTTTAATAAAGAGGAAATAGAATCAGTGTTATCTTTGGCATTACTATTTATCATGTTAAGGTTCTATCCTTGAAAATTACATGGGGTTATAAAATAATCATAACACTTCCCTTGTTTAGGTGTTTAAACATAAATGTAATGATGTCTCTGTGGGAGATGAGTATAAAAATACCTAGATGATTAAGCAAAAGCTTTACAGCCACCCTTACAGGGAAGAAACCTTAAGCTCTTAGTGGCAGTCTTTAGATAGTATCAAAACTAGCTCAAGACTAGGCATGGTGGCGCATGCCCGTAATCCCAGTACTTGGGAGGCTGAGACAGGAGGATCACAGGTCTGAGGTCAGTCTCAGCAACATGGGGAGATCTTCAGCAACTTAGAGTCTATTACAAAATAAAATAGGGCTGGGGGTGTAGCTCAGAGGTAGAATAACCCTGGGTTCAATGCTCAAGCAGGGTCCAATGGGGCATGCCTGTCATCCCACTTACTCAGGAGGCTAAGGCAGGAGGCTCCTAAGTTTGAGGCCAACCTGGAAAACTTAGTGAGACCTTTGTATAAATAAAACTGAATGAGGGTTCCAAATAAAAGGGCTCAGCGATGGCCCTTAGTTCAGTCCCCCCATGACAAAATAAATAAGGCAGATCAACCTTATGAAGTCAGAAAATTTATCCTTTTTCTTTTTTTTTTTTTTTTTTTTTTTCAAGTCTGGGGATGGAACCCAGAGGCATTTGACCTCTGAGCTACAAGCCCTGCCCATTTTTTTTATTCTTTATTTTGAAACAGGGTCTCACTGAGTTGCAGAGGCTTCACTAAGTAGCTGAGGCTATCTGCGAACCGTGATCCTCCTGTCTCAGCCTCCTAAATTCTGGGATTACAAGTGTACGCCACCATGCCCGGCTGAAGTCAGAAAATTTAAGAGAATCATAAGGCTCTGCTGCACACCAGCCATTAGAGTCTGATTTAATCTACCAGAGGAGACCCAGCCTCCATATTCATTATTTTCCAGAAACTATGACTTAAGAACCACTGCTATGATCCCCAAAAGAACTGGCCCCATAAAGGAAAAAAAAGAGGATGTTATCTCCTTGGTGAAGGCCACAGTAATTTCATTTTCAAAAATATTTATCCCACTGGCATGACTTAAGGGCCATTTATTTATTTATTTAGCAGTACTGGGGATAGAACTCAGGGGCATTGTACCTCTGAGGTACAACCCCAGCCCTATTTTTATTTTTTCTTTTGTTCTTTCTTTCTTTCTTTCTCTCTTTCTTTCTTTCTTTTTTCTTCCTTTCTTATTTATTTATGCATATGTTTTGGTATTGGGGAGGAACCCAGGGGCTTTTTCTATCTCTGGGCAATATTCCCAGACCAATTTTTTTTTTTTTTTTTTTTTTTTTTTGTGTGTGTGTGTGTGTGTGTGTGTGGTACTGGAATTCCTGGAAGCCCTTCTACCTCCGGGCTACACTCCCAGACCTATTTTTTATACTTTATTTATTTATTTGGAAACAGTGTCTCTTAAGCTGGCTTCGAACCTGCACGATCCTCCTGTCTCTGCCTCCCAAGCGCGGGGATTACGAACGTGCACCACCACGCCGAGCCTCCCAGACCTATTTTATATTTGATTTGGAAACAGGGTCTCACTAAGTTGCTGAGAGCCTCACTAAGTAGCTGAGGCTGGCTTCGAACCTGTGCAATCCTGCTATCTCAGCCTCCCAAGTGCTGAGATTACAAGCGTGCGCCACCATGCCTGGCTCTATTCTTTACTTTTTTTGTTGTTGTTTGTTTGTTTGTTTTGTTGTTTGTTTGTTTTTGTTTTTGTTTTTGTTTTGGTGGTACTGGGGTTCCTGGAAGCCCTTCTACCTCTGGGCTACACTCCCAGACCTATTTTATATTTTTGAAACAGGGTCTCTTAAGCCAGTGCGACCGGCTTCGAACCTGCGTGATCCTCCTGTCTCCGCCTCCCAAGCGCGGGGATGACAAGCGTGCACCACCACGCCCGGCACTATTCTTTACTTTTTTAAACAGAGTCTAACTGAGTTGTGAAGGGCCTCCCTAAGTAGCCGAGGCTGTCCATAAACCGTGATCCTCTGGTCTCCACCTCCCTAATGCTGGGATTACAAGCATGCATCACCATGCCCAGCAAGGGCCATTTATTTAAGTGAAAGATAAGACAGAAAAAGGTATCTGTCCATTCCAGAGGGTGGTGGTGCTGTTGAGGGCTGATATGAAAAAGCATCATTGTCTTCATCAACATCATCAACATCATCAGCATCATCGTCGTCACCATGGTAATACTCCTGAGCCCTGCGAGAGAGAGCTCAATGGCTGGTTTTCAGAGCCTGCAGGGCAAGAGCAGTTTAAAGCAGAGATGCTCAGTATTTGCCATTCCTAGAATAAACCATTTTATGCACACAGATCTAGGAGGGCAGGTTCTCTGGTTAACACCATCCATCCAGCTGACCCCTTCTGACACAGCGGAGAATCTAACTCTGTAAGAACAAGGCGTGGTGGTGGCACATGCTTATAATCCCAGTACTTGGTGGTGGCACATGCTTATAATCCCAGTACATGCTTATAATCCCAGTACTTGGGAGGATCACAGGTTGGAGACCAGCCTCAACAAGATAGTGAGACTATCAACAACTAACCAAGACCCTGTTTCCAAACGAAGAATAAAAAAAAAAAGGGCTGTGGCCGGGCGTGGTGGCGCACACTTGTAATCCCTGCGCTTGGGAGGCGGAGACAGGAGAATTGCGCTGGTTAAGAGACCCTGTTTCCACATAAAAAGGTAAAAAAATAGGTCTGGGAATGTAGCCCGTGAGAGTGTATCCCGGAGGTAGAAGGGCTTCCAGGAACCCCAGTACCACCAAAAAAAAAAAAAAAAAAAAGGCTGTGGTATATATTGGAGATATAATGGCCTTGGGTACAGTCTCCAGTAATAAACACACACACACACACACACACACACACACACACACACACACACCACAAAGGGACAAAAAAAAAGGTGCATTTTTGGAAGAGAATCCAATCAGAAAAAACTAACACAACCACATGTATCAGTATGGATCCTGCCAACATACACACAAGGAAAGAGGGAGGACGAGGGAGGGATGCAGGAGGAAACACACCAAGTGGCATGTGTATGTGTACTGATATCGAGTCTCGCTAGGATGCCTAATCACAGTGCACCAGTAAAAGTGCATTCATATATGAACTAAAGCAGCAGTTCTCAAAGGGTGGCGTAGAGATGACTAGAGAAGCCATCGTTTTTAGGATGTCCCTGAAGACAGATCTATGTTGACAGTGATGTTCAAGTGTTCTTTCTCTTTGTTTTCTCCACAGCATCCCTACCTGCGGGGATGGACCAGAAGCAATAGGTAAGTGACGAGGCACCGGGCGGTGGCCGGGGTCCACGCTGGACTAGAAGCTACCGTATTCCTCACCCCAAGCATTTTCAGTTCATTAAACAGACATGTATATCGATGATGTTCTGAAATATATATTATATCCTCTTCAACATTTCTGGACACACAGCTGCTACAGTCCTTGCAATCCCTCAAATTCTGTGAGGATCTTTTGTACGCTCATGCAAAGACTGGTGGTGGGCAGCCCCCATATAGCTTCACAACAGGGTCTGGCCACAAGAGGGTCCAGGCAGTAAGAGAGGGTTGAGATGTTCAGCCCCACCCCCAGCCTCTGTTGAGGTGATCACCAGGGGCATCTTATTTGTTCATGTATTTTAAAAGCCAGTGTTATGGGCCGAGCATGGTGGCGCACGCTTGTAATCCCAGCACTTGGGAGGCTGAGACAGGAGGATCGCACAGGTTCGAATCCAGCCTCAGCTACTTAGTGAGGCCCTGTTTCAAAATAAAATCTAAAATAGGTCTGGAAGTGTAGCCCAGAGGTAGAAAGTCCCTGGGGTCCACCCCCAGTACCACACACACACACAAAGCTAGTGTTATCTCCCCAATGCAAATGGAAAACCAACAACATTTGCCGTAAGTGGAATTTATGACATAAACCAACACAATGAAGGTCAATATATAGTTTAAGCAGGGCGTGGTAGCACATGCTTGTAATTTCACCACTTGGGAGGCTGAGGCAAAAAGATTAAAGGCCTGAGTTCAGCCTCAGCAGCTTAGCGAGGTCCTCAGCAACTTTGTGAGATTCTGTTTTAAAATAAAATAGGGCTGGGGATGTAGCTCAGAGGTAAAATGTCCCTGGGTTCTATCCCTAGTTCCATACACACACTGGAAATATAAATATATAGTTGGTATCTACCAATATAATACCTGTGATCATTGCCAGCCTATCAAAATCAAGATACTTTCAGAAGTATCTTCCTTAGCTTAATTTTAATTTTTTCTATGTAGTTAAAAAAAGGGTGGAAATAGTCAATACAAAATTTCTCTCTATACTAAGACATTTTCATTGCAATCTTTGGTGCATATGTTTGATCTTGGAACCAGATTAAGTTAAAAAATAAGTAGCCCCAAGTTATCTCTCCCTGCCAGTCTTCTGCACACACTACAATCTGTTCTTCACTCCAGCCACACAGATCTCTCTAGAAATTATAAGAGCTCAGACTAATGCTCTGCTCATAGTCTCTTCCTTAAACTCATCATTAAGTTCATTTCCACCTTGAGACTCTTGCGTGTGCCGCCTCCCCTGTCTGGAAAGCTCCTAGCAATGATCTTGTATGGCTGGTCCCTTTCAGTCACTGAAAGGCTGTCTTCACAGACCGGCAGTCTGCAGGATCCCTTCTCCCAGAATGCAGTAACTCTGAGACATCACTCTCTCCTCAGAGCACTAAGCAGTATCTGAAATCATCTGATTTATTTTCTCTGCTCCAGTGTTTGCTTTCAGCTATCACTTATGGAAGGCTGGTTGCAAAATTGGATGAGCGATTTCCCTTTTTGTACCCATAGCCATTGCAATGTGCTGTTGAATCTCCTCCCCCAAAGACGTAGAGACATATCCCTCACCCCTTAAATCTAGAGTGGCCTGTAACTTCATTTAGCTATTAGAATACAGAAATGAGGGTGGGTCAGTTCTGAGCATAGGGTCTAGAACTTTCTAGTTCCTTTCTTTAAGATTCTAGCCTTGGGTAAGAGCCTGCCGAGGGGTTAGGCCGGTGCTGGGGCCAGCGAGGCCGGCATTGGAGCCTGCCTTGAGGCATGACCAGTGCTGGGGCCTCCGAGGCCGGGATCAGAGCATGCCGAGGGGTTAGGCCGGTGCTGGGGTCAGCGAGGCCGGCATCGGAGCCTGCCGTGAGGCAAGGCCGGTACTGGGGCCTCCGAGGCCAGGACAAGAGCCTGCTGAAAGGTTAGGTCGGTGCTGGGGCCAGCGAGGCCGGCATCGGAGCCTGCCGTGAGGCAAGGCCGGTACTGGGGCCTCCGAGGCCAGGATAAGAGCCTGCTGAGGGGTTAGGCCGGTGCTGGGGCCAGCGAGGCCGGCATTGGAGCCTGCCTTGATGCATGACCAGTGCTGGGGCCTCCAAATCCGGGATCGGAGCCTGCCAAGGGGTTAGGCCGGTGCTGGGGCCAGCGAAGCCGGCATCGGAGCCTGCCTTGAGGCAAGGCCGGTACTGGCGCCTCCGAGGCCAGGATAAGAGCCTGCCGAGGGGTTAGGCCGGTGCTGGGGCCAGCGAGGCCGGCATCGGAGCCTGCCTTGAGGCAAGGCCGGTACTGGGGCCTCGAGGCCAGGATAAGAGCCTGCCGAGGGGTTAGGCCAGTGCTGGGGCCAGCGAGGCCGGCATCGGAGCCTGCCGTGAGGCAAGGCTGGTACTGGGGCCTCGAGGCCAGGATAAGAGCCTGCCGAGGGGTTAGGCCGGTGCTGGGGCCAACGAGGCCGGCAGCGGAGCCTGCCGTGAGGCATGACCAGTGCTGGGGCCTCCGAGGCCAGGATCGGAGCATGCCGAGGGGTTAGGCCGGTGCTGGGGCCAGCGAGGCCGGCATTGGAGCCTGCCGTGAGGCAAGGCCGGTACTGGGGCCTCCGAGGCCAGGATAAGAGCCTGCCGAGGGGTTAGGCCGGTGCTGGGGCCAGCGAGGCCGGCATCGGAGCCTGCCTTGAGGCATGACCAGTGCTGGGGCCTCCGAGGCCGGGATCGGAGCCTGCCGGGGGGTTAGGCCGGTGCTGGGGCCAGTGAGGCCGGCATCGGAGCCTGCCTTGAGGCAAGGCCAGTACTGGGGCCTCTGAGGCCAGGATAAGAGCCTGTCGAGGGGTTAGGCCGGTGCTGCGGCCAGTGAGGCCGGCATCGGAGCCTGCCGTGAGGCATTAACAGTGTTGGGGCCTCCGAGGCCGGGATCGGAGCCTGCCGAGCGGTTAGGCTGGTGCTGGGGCCAGTGAGGCCGGCATCGGAGCCTGCCTTGAGGCAAGGCCGGTACTGGGGCCTCCAAATCCGTGATCGGAGCCTGCCAAGGGGTTAGGCCGGTGCTGGGGCCAGCGAGGCCAGCATCGGAGCCTGCCTTGAGGCAAGGCCGGTACTGGGGCCTCTGAGGCCAGGATAAGAGCCTGCCGAGGGGTTAGGCCGGTGCTGGGGCCAGCGAGGCCGGCATCGGAGCCTGCCTTGAGGCATGACCAGTGCTGGGGCCTCTGAGGCCGGGATCGGAGCCTGCCGAGGGGTTAGGCTGGTGCTGGGGCCAACGAGGCCGGCATTGGAGCCTGCCATGAGGCTAGGCCGGTGCTGGGGCCTCCGAGGCCGGGATTGGAATCCTGCCACGGGGTTAGACCGGTGCAGGGGCCAATGGCCAGCATCGGAGCCTGGCGTGAGGCAAGTTCACTCCTGCGGCCTACAAGGTCGGGACCAAAGCCAGCTTAGGGGTTAGACTGGTTCAGGGGCCAGCGAGACCAGAACTGGGGCCTCCCATGAGGCAAGGCCGCTGCTTGAGCCAGCGAGGTCTGGATCAGTCCACTGAGTAGCCAGGCCACTACTGGGACCATCAAGAGTGGGATTGGTACTTGCAACGCAGCATGCACAGAGAAATATTGCAGAAAATATAAATCAGACGCTTCTCTTAATCAGCAATAACTAGGAGGAAAAGGGCAACAGGAAGAGGTTGAGCTATAGAAAGGGCCCTATAGTGAAGCAACTAATGTAACCAATCAGAGGGTATGTAATACTGGAGGACGGAGCCTCTTTAAAACGCAGGAGGTACATAAACAAATGTATCAAAGTAAATCACCTAAGAAGTGTGGGATGGAGGGAGGGGGAGGGGAGGGGATGGGGGCTGGAGGAGGGCTAATTGGATGATGTGTGCTTGTATATCCTCTCAAGTCTTGTACTCCAATGTGATTGATATATGACTACAATGCACCAATTTTAAAAAAAATAAATTAATAAAAAAAAAAAAGATTCTAGCCTTACCAGGATCAAAAGCTCTGGCTAGCCAAGTGTGGTGACACACACCTGTTATCCCCAGTACTTGGGTGGTTGAGACAGGAGGATCACAGGTTCAAGACCAGCCAAAGAATTTAGCAAAACTCTCTGCAACCTAGTAACATCCTTTTTCAAAACAAAAAAAAATTTTAAAAAGGGCTTGGGGTATATCTCAGAGGTAGAAAGTCTCTGGGTTCAATCCCCAGTACAACGAATGAATCAATGAGAGGTTGAAAGACCACACAGAAGAAAGTCCAGCTATTGGAGATAAGGCCATCTTAGACCAATGGACAGACAAGCAATTCCCCAACACAGAGCCAAGCCACAACTAGGTAAGTTGCTACCCACCCCACAGCTGACTGAGCCCAGTAAACCCAGCAGGCAATCCAGGTTCCCACGAGCTCATCATGAGCCAAAATAATGACTCCTGTTTTAAATAGCTTTGGGTTATTGTTGATGATAAATCATAAAATTCATATATCAGCAGATATCATGTTCAACACTCTACCCCAAGACCCTAAAGCAGTGGTTGGCATACAGGAAAAAAAAAAAAGAAAACATTCTGGTAAAAGTATAGTTGGCAGCTCTGCAGAAGAATGAGAAAAGGAATGAAGAAATAACCCCTTTACACATTAGTCCAATTACATTTTCCCTACTTGGTCTAGAACTAACTTAAACAATATAATAAGTTTGCTCATGCAATTAATTCAGTTCTTCTGGGCATCCGCACCAATTACTGGAAAAGACAAAAACCAACATTAGAATAGACATTACTACTAAATAAAAGGTATTCAAATATTTATATCTCCTCTCTTCCTCTCTGCAGAGTCGATAAATACACCAGCCCAGACAGGCTTTATTGGAGTTAGCTGAAGCAGATTGCAGCTACGAGATATCTTGTTTCTCCGTCTCCTTTGAGCTCCGGTTGGCTCACACAGAATGAAGATTTCCCTGTTTTGTTTCTGCCTAATAACTTATCGTCATGCCGAAGGGAAGGAAATAAATCGTGGAAACTTTGACCAAATCACTTTAGTTTTTTTTTTTTTTTCCATTATCCCAGCAGGAGAGCCATGAATGGGGAGTTTCCATTTTTAAGTCTAATCTTTTTTAAAGTGCACACAGTAACTAGCTAAGCCTAATAATGTTGAGGACATTTTAAATTTTTTTAAGGATTCCGGCCTGCACTGATATGTGCTTTTATATCACTGAGTCCATCGCCAGCCCTCATTTTCACTCAACAGATGCAAAAGAACGGAATATTCTGCAGATCCTGGATGCGTATTTTAGCTGATTCAGAGAAATGCCTGGCTTTGAGGTTTCAGGAGTGGAGTTACTGTTTAAAGAGGCCTTGTAAACGAATATTATACATGAACTCTACCAGAAGGCAAGTCTCGCTGCACTATAGAACATCTTATTACTGCAAAAACAGTATCCTTTTAAAAAAATTTTTTGCTATCAGTAAACAATTGATAGTATTACCATATATACCAAAAGATTACAAATATAAAATAAAATTTCACTTCTCTTTTTTGTGGATATTTTTGCAGTACTGGGGATGGGACTCAGGGACATTCTACCGCCAAGCTACACCCTCAGCCCTATTTTTTTTTCTTTATTTTGAAACAGGATCTCACTGAGTTGCAAAGGGCCTCACTAAGTAGCTGAGGCTGTCCGCGAACTCGGATCCTCCTGTCTCAGCCTCCCAAATGCAGGGATTACAAGATTATGCTACCATGCCTGGCTTCATTTACTTTAATATATAAGTGTGCAGACAATTTAAAAATATCATCAATAACAAAGACTGCTCTATGGATAGTAGTGTTTAATACCTTTTATTTTTATTTTGTATAGTGATTTTAAGCCTTTTTATTTTTAATCCAGCATTCTTTAGCCTAACTCCTAGCGTTATTTTGTCCTTTGTCCCACTACTTTCTTTCTGCATTCTTTTTCTGATCTATGCTAAAAATGTGCAATGCCAATATGGCAGCTTGAAATTAAAACTTGTTATTCAAATAAACATTTAATTTAAAAAATAGCTGCTTGTAATCCCAGCATTTGGGAGGCTGAGACAGGAGGATTGCAGTTTGCAAGCAGCCTCAGCTACTACTTAGTAAGGCCCTTTGCAACTTGTTTCAAAATAAAGAATTAAAAATAGGGCTGGGGTGTCCTTCAGAGTCAAAATGCTCCTGAGTTCAATTCCCAGTACCACGAAATAAAATAAAATTAAAATGCCTTGTTGTGTTCTCACACAAATAAAGAACTTAGGCACGATAATTATCTGCTTTGAGTGCAATTATTATTTTAGCTAATTTAAGTTCATGGTTAAAATATTACATTTCTAAATATAATTGGATATTTATACCAAAGGGAGTTTGGTATTTTTGTGCCTTCAGTCTTCACATATTTATCTTGGTGCCATAGATTATTTATTCCCTTTCTCCTTCCTTCCTTACACTCTCCTGCCATCAACCCTCTCTCACTTCCTTCCTATGGTCCCCTCTGTGCTTGCCTCTCCTCCTCCTTCTCCTCCTTCTCTTTCTCTATTTCCCTCCTCATCCTCTTCCTCCTCCTTTTCTTCCTCTCTCCTCCTTTCTTTCTCCTCCTCCTCTCTCCTTCTACTCCATCTTCTTCTTCTCTCTTCTTTTCCTCCTTCTACTTTTCTTCCTTTCTTCTCTTCTTCTTCCTCCTCTCCTCCTTCTCTTTCTTCCTCCCTTTTTCCTCCTCCCTTCTTCCTTCTCTGATCTCCTCCTCTCTTCTCCTCCCCTCTTCTCCTCCCTCCTCCTTTTTTCCTCCTTCCTCCTTTTTCTTTATTTCCTTCTCTCTCCTTCTCTTCCTCCTCCTCTCCCTTCTCCTCCTTCTCCTCCTCTCCTTTTCTTCTCATTATTCTTCTCTCTCTCCCTTTCTTGCTCTACTCTTTCTTTCCTCTTCTTTCTGTCTTCTGTCCCCTTCCTTCTCTTTTGCTTTTTCTTCCTCTTGCTTTCCTCTTTCTTTTTCTCCTTCCCCTTCTCTCCCCTCCCTCATTTGTGTACATCTATGCTTTCCCTCCCTCTCTCCGGCAGGATCCAGGGTCCTTCTACCTCCAAGCTATACCCCCAGCCCTATATTTTATTCTTTATTTGGAAACAGGGTCCCACTAAGTTGCAAGCCTCACTCAGTAGTTGAGGTTGGCTGTGAACCCGAATCCTACTGTCTCAGCCTCCCAAGCTCCTCTCAACCACCATGCCCAGCTTCCCTTTCTTTTTTACCCCACTCTGTTCCCAGTTCCTCTGCAGTTCCTCGGGAAAAACATGTAAAAAAGGATTATCTCTTTTTCAGTACATTCACTTAGATAATTCAAAGCATAAAGCCCAGCATGTTTAATTCATTCTTTTTCTTAAACTTAATATTATAGATGACATAGAGAATCCCTTTCATTTCTTAGAAGTCAAGAGAAAAGTTTATCTTTCCAGTTATTTTTTCAATAAATCTACTTTCACATTTTAGCTATTTGATAGTTTCAGACCAATTAAAATAGGACTGTGTGTGTTTTTTAGATTATAATTCTAAAACTTGTATGAAATTCCATGATAAATATTGACATTTGACTACTTGTGATAAATGAATTGACATTGCTAAAAACAAGTATCTTAACTAAATTTGCATACGAGTTCAATTTGAGTTCAGTTTCAATTTTGTCAGTTGATGAATTCTCTCATTTAATTACTATTACATGTTTTTCAGTACTGGGAATGAAACTCGGGGGTCTTCTACCTCCAAGCTACACCCTCAGCCCTATTTTTTATTCTTTATTTTGAAACAGGGTCTCACTGATTTGTGGAGGGCCTCACTAAGTAGCTGAGGCTGTCTGCAAACACACAAACCACAGTGCTTCTGTCTCAGCCTCTCAGGTACTGGAATTACAAGCATGAACCACCCCACTGGACTACTATCACATTTTTCTATATAACTAGCCTCTGAATTTCTGTACAACCTCTAAAGCTGATAAATCCAGCTTTATCATTGGCAATTTAAAATTAACTGACTTTGCTAATAAAAGAATGAGAAAAAAACAAAACTCAAATACTTTGTTTGAGTAGATTTTAAATCAAAATGATAGGATTTGAAGAACGTATAACCTAACTCACTGGGTATAAAAATCATTGTGAGTCACTGAATCATGATGACCCAGTGTTGTCACGAATGCTATGAAGTATTTACACTTCTTCATGATGATTTACAAAGTTCATTTTTTGGTCTTTTGAAGGGTAATTTGACAGTATGTTTTATAAGAGTTGTAGAAACAGTCAAAAACATGACCATTTATGATAAGGAACTCAATTATCTGATTCCAAAACCATTAGAAAAATATCTTGGGAGGCCTCCGTTCATGGGATGTTTACGTCATCATAAAACAAATTCATTGTTTTTCATAAAACAATGAAATGAACATAAATGTCCAGCAGTAGCAGAAGGGCCAAGTAAATCACTGTAACATGAAATTGATGAAATTTTGTATACACATTAAAAATAAAAATTATGATGATTATGTAAGAACATCAAACATTCCGATAATAAAGTGCTTTGTTATCAGCACAATCAGTAAATTAGTAGGAAAATCATAAAACTATCATTTTTCCAGTATGGGCTCACTGGGAATGGGTTGGTCCCTAAGCTTTGATCACCGATAGGTGGCACTAAAGAGGCTCTGGCCCATCCTTCACACCGCTCACCTGGAAGGGCTTGTCTTACCTGCATGAAGAATCTGAGCACACCTTCCCAGGTCACTTCATTCTTCTCAGGCTATTTCTTTCTCACGTAAAAATGTGGATAAACTAAATACCGCACACAGGTCTCTTTGAATCCTTAATGAGTATTTTATACACCCTGTTTACACTCCTTGGAATATACATTTTTCAGGCACTCACAGCAAAGTGCCACACACTGAACCCATAAGCAATAGAAATGCCTTGCCTCCAAATTCTGGAGGCTGCAAGTCCACTGTCAGGAGCCAGCAGTGTTGGCTCCTCTGGAGGCGTGCAAGGGGTCTGTCCTGTGCTGGTATTTTTCTGGTGACGGTTGAAATCCTGTAGCCATTGAAGCATGCATCGGTCAACATGCCCATTGCTATAATTCAAGATAACCAGCCACACAGTTTAGAGAAAGGAAGATTTATTTGCTCATCTTTTATGGACTCACGTTTTAGTCCATGTGAGGCCAGGTCTGCAGAGTTCAGGGCATGGCATTAGAAAGCAATGGCCAGAAGTAAGAAAGTCATGAGCAAGAGGATTTAAAGACAAAAGCCAGCCCCTCAGGCCACACCTGAAGGAACTCACCTTCTCCAGCTGCTCCCTATCTGCCTAAACACAGCTGTAATCCCAGTACTTGGGAGACTGGGACATGAGGATCACAGATTTGAAGCCAGCCTCAATAATTTAGCAAAACCTTCAGCAAATTACTGAAACCCTATTTCAAAATAAATAATAAAATAAATCTGGAGGTATAGTTCAGAGTTTCCCAGTATATATACTTTTCCCTCAGTATATATACCTCTTTTTCCAGTATAAAAAAAAAGAAGAAAGAGAAAAAGAAAGAGGAAAAGCTGGGTATGGTGGGCATGCTTATAATCCCAGCATTTGGGAGCTGAGACTGGGGGATCAAGGTTCGTGGACAGCCTCAGCTATTTAGTGAGGCCCTCCTCAACTCAGTGAGACCCCATTTTAAATTAAAAAGAATGAAAAATAGGGCAGGGGGTTGTAGCTTGGAGGTCGATTGCCCCTGAGTTCCATTCCCAGTCCTACCAAAAAAAAAAAAAAAAAGGGAGGAAGAAAGGGAGGGAGGGAGGGAGGAAGGAAAGGGGAAAGTTCTGGAATATCTCCTCCATACAACTGATTGCTATTCAGCCATAAATATCACTTTACCCTAGTCCCCATATCAATCACATTGTCTTTCCATTCTCCAGCAGAAACATCTCGGAAAGCATCCAGGAGTCTGCTGGAAGGTGTGGGAGAAGCTTCCCTCAGCCCTTCTCTCTCTCCATAGCCTTTGATTATGGTGGGAACAGCAGCCATCCCACCGGCCTTTGTGCTCCTGGTATCAGATCCCAGCATTCCTGCTGTCTGTTTGCGGAAGGCGATCCTCCTGGCCAGTCTCCTCTCCTCTCTCCTGGCTGTGAAGTCCCGGTTCCAATAGACGTGTTGCCTCCTCTAGATGCTTTGGAGATCACAGGTCCTCAGGCTGAGCTGCAGTGTCTCGAGCTTTCTTCCAGTTCTTCTTTTCGCTCAGTCTCCTCTGTATTTATTTTCCTCCAGGTAACTTGGCGATTGGATTTCTTTCTTCCTTAGCGTGTCAAGACTCTTACACAAAAGATTCAATCTTTTGTTTTTAAAATTAATTATATTGAATGGTGTGGCTTTCAGATAAAAAAGAAAAGAATTTTAAAATATGAGTCAACTTGAAGCATTTGATGAGCCATTTAAATTTTTTATAGATTTAATATCGTAATGCCATATGTATTAACATTTAGAACTGAGTCCACAAAGGATATTTATTATTTATTTATTTGTTTGTTTATTATTTATTATTTATTTATGTGATACTGGAGATTAAATCCAGGGGCATTCTACCACTAAGCTACACCCCCAGCCCTTTTTTATTTTTTTTATTTTGAAGCAGGTTCTCATTTAGTTGCTGAAAGTACTATTACATTACTGAGGTTGGCCTCAAACCTGCAATCCTCCGGTCTCAGTCTCTCAATTATTGAAATTACATACATATACCACCACACCCAGTAGAATATTTATTCATAAGTCAGGAAAATCCAACTAAAAAAGATGGAGTTATAAAAAGAAGAGCTCAGTTCATGAAACAAGAAAGGGCTCAAAGATGAGACTTTATCCAGCGACTCAAATCACATGACAAATTATATTTTTCTTCATCCCCCTGTCCTGCTCTTTAAATGACGATCGCATCCTAAAGTGTAGACGTATTTAGAAATCACAGAACCAGTTTGGGTGGTGCATATCTGTAATACCAGTATTTGAAGGTTGAGACAGAAAGATCGCAGGTTTGGGGCCAGCTTGGGCAATTTAGAGAGAGCTTTAGCAATTTAGTGAGACCATGTTTCAAAAATAAAATAGGGCTTTAAACATTGAGTTAACAGACAATATTTTATGTCATAGGAAAATGTTTTCCCTATACCAAGTGAAAGAGCAAGTTAAATAAAATACACATTCGACATTGTGCAATGATGAATAAAAATGGTGGAAACATAGGTATCAACCTTTAACAGCAATTATTCCTAAGTAATAGCATAAGGGGTAAATTGTTATTTGCATCTTTAGCAATTTCCAACATCTATAATAAACATGTCTTGTTTGTAAACTTAGATAAATTAAATTGGGTCTGTTTTAGTACTGGGGACTTATGTAACAAAGTGTTATAGAGAACCTTCCATACGTAATCCAGTTGAAGATTCATATACTCCTTCTACTTAAACATTCAACTATTCATTTGTTCAATATATAATTATTAACATTAATCTACAGCGTTCACTGTCTTGGGCAATGGAAGTAGAATTTTAAGTAAAATACGCTCAGCCTTACCCTCAGGGTGCTTAGTGGGGAATAGGGAAAATAATCAAAGAATCAAATCGACACATATCAAATTATCATCTGTGATAAGGGCCCAGCACTATAAATGTGGAAATATTTATATTAAAATGCTGTGTATTACATAACCAAAATGTACGGTCCTGGTTTGTGTGTGTGTGTATTGTGTATTATGTGTTGTATGCTGGTACTAGGGCTGACATCACAAAATGAATGGTCTAAAACTTGAAGAATGAGAGTCTCAGAGAAAATGTCCAGAAACGCCGAAAATGTTGAAACTCTCCAAAGAAATACAGAGCAAAACCGAACTGTTGTAGATGAATCCTGGGTGACTGTCAGATCCCCTCCATGGTACACCCAGAGATCTAGAGTTTTTCACTGTGCTCCTATCATTCCTGCGTTTGGCCCTAGAATCGGAAAGATAAATCTGACAAGCACTGGGTAAACACAGGCTGAGACTCTGTGGTTTCTGGGTATGGGGAGGGGACATGACTTACTCTCTGTCACTGTCTGGTCTTCTGGTAAGCAGCCTGTGTGGGGCATCTGGATAGATCAACCTGTCAGGCTGGAGGCTTGGTGATAACTCAGACCAGGATGGAATTGAAGCCGCTGCTCAGACGGCACACTCAAGTCATCCTTAGATGCCTCACAAACTATAGGGAAAGTGAGAAGAGGAACCAGAGTCAGCGCTCTGGCATGACGAATCAGACCACACAATGGTAGACTTTAGCCAATTATATTTTTTCTCTCTAGATGGCAGACATTGGCCAGTGATGCTCCTTTTGAATGTGCTAGAAATTAGATTGTTGAGAAAGGTTCACAACTTATTAGCAGTTCCACCATGCCAGAGCCTCTTACCCAGAGACACCATGAGATCATTCATCTGTGTGGTTTTAAGCTGAGAAGTATGTGGGAATTTGTCATGCTAAAGAAGAAAACTAATATCTCATCCATGCATCTTTCTATTTTTTTAATTTAATATATTTTTATTGGTGCATTGTAGTCAAACATCTCAATGGAATAGAAGACTTGTGAGGGTATACAAGCACACATCATCCAATTAGCATTTATCCAATCCCCATCCCATTCCCTTCACCTTCCTCAAACCCATGCTTGATTTAGTGATTAACTTTGATATATTTGTTTACATACATCATGTGCTTTAAAGAGATTCCATCTTTCCCCCATCCCATCCCTTCTGATTAGTAGCCTTAATTGTTCCTCCACAGGGCCCATTCTTCAACTGGATTTTCTCCTATTACCCATTTCTTCCTAGTGTTTGCATATTAAGGAAAGCATCTGATTTTTTATTTTCTGTGATATTTCTCTGTGTATGCCACATTGTAAGTCCCAATCCCACTCTTGAAAGCCCCGGCACTGGCATGGCCACCCACCAGGTTCTGATCCCAGCCTCGCTGGCCATGGCACCAGCCTCACTCCTCGGCAGGCTCTGATCCTGGGCTCGGAAGCCCCAGCACCAGCCTTGCATCATGGAAGGCTCACGGTCTCACTGGCCCCAGCCCTGGCCTCACCCCTCCACAGGCTCCAATCCTGACTTCACTACCTCTGGCACTAGCCGTGCCTCATGGTAGGCTCCGATCCCAGCCTCGCTGGCCCTGGCACCGGCCTCACCACTTGGAAGGCTCTGATATCGGCCTCAGAGGCCCCAGCACTGGCCTGGCCTCACAGCAGGCTCTGATCCCAGCCTCGCTGCCCCCGGCACTGGCCTCACCCCTTTGCAGACTCCGATCCTGGATTCGAAGGCCCCAGCACTAGCCTCACCCCTGAGCAGGCTCTGATCCCAGCCTCACTGGCCCCGGCATTGGCCTCACCCCTCAGCAGGCTCCGACCCCAGCCTCACCCCTTGGCAGGCACAGATCCTGGCCTTGGAAGCCCAGACACTGGCCTTGGCTCATGGCAGGCTCCGATTCCGGCCTCGCTGGTCCCGGCCCCAGCCTCACCCCTCCACAGGCTACAAACCCAGCCTCACTAGCTCTGGCACCAGCCTTGCCTCATGGCAGGCTCCAATCCCACCCTTGCTTGCCCTGCCACAGGCCTCACCCCTAAGAAGGCCCCGATATTGGCCTCAGAGACCCAGCACTGGCCTGGCCTCACAGTAGGCTCCAATCCTGGCCTCCCTAGCTCCAGTACCAGCCTTGCCTCACAGTAGGCTCTGATCCCAACCTCACTGGCCCCAGAACTGGCCTCACCCTGGCATGTTACTGGCATGTTACTGTCCTAGCCTCAGAGGCCCCAGCACCGGCCTTGCCTCAAGGCAGGCTCTGATCCCAGCCTCACTGGCCCAGTCACTGGTCTCACCCCTCAGCAGCCTCTGATCCTGTCCTCAGAGGCTCCAGCACCGGCCTAGCCTCACAGAAGTCTCCAATCTGGGCCTCAGAGGCCCCAGCACTTGCCTCACCCCTGGGCAGACTCCTATCCCGGCCTCACTGGCCCGATATCAGCCTCACCCCTCAGCAGACTCTGATCCCTGCCTCGAAGGCCCCAGCACCAGCCTGGCCTCACAACAGGCTCCAATCCTGGCCTCACTGGAACCCAGCACCGGCCTCACCCTTCAGCAAGCTCGATCCTGGCTTACGAGGACCCAGCTCTGGCCTTGCCTCATGGCAGGCCCCGATCCCAGCCTTGCTGGCCCTGGCATTGGCCTCACCCCTCAGCAGGCTTTGTTCCTGGCCTTGGAGTCCCCAGCAGCAGTCTGGCCTCATGGAAGGCTCTTATCTTGGCCTTGCTGGCCCTGGCATTGGCCTCACCCCTCGGCAGTCTCTGATCCCAGCCTCAGAGGACCCAGCACTGGCCTCACCCCTGGGCAGGCTCCGATCCTGGCCTCACTAGCCCCAGCATTGGCATCACCCCTCAGCAGGCTCCAGTCCTGGCCTCACAGGCCCTGGCACTGGCCTCACCCCTTGGCAGGTTCAACCCTGGCCTCGGAGGTCCCAACACTGTCGTTGCCTCATGGCAGGCTCTGATCCTAGCCTCGCTGTCCCCGGCACTGGCCTCACCCCTGGGCAGGCTCCGATCCTGGCCTCACTAGCCCCAGCATTGGCATCACCCCTCAGCAGGCTCCAGTCCTGGCCTCACAGGCCCTGGCACTGGCCTCACCCCTTGGCAGGTTCAACCCTGGCCTCGGAGGTCCCAACACTGTCGTTGCCTCATGGCAGGCTCTGATCCTAGCCTCGCTGTCCCCGGCACTGGCCTCACCCCTTGGCAGGCTTTGATCCCAGCCTCACTGGCCCCAGCATTGGCCTCACAACTCAGCAGGCTCCAATCCTGGCCTCAGAGGCCCCAGAAGCGGCCTGGCTTCAGAGCAGGCTCTGATCCTGGCTTCGCTGGTCCCGGCACTGTCCTCACCCCTCGGCAGTTTCTGATCCCACCCTCGGGAGACCCAGCACTGACCTCACCCCTGGGCAGGCTCCAATCCTGGACTCGCTGGCCCTGCCACTGGCATCACCCCTCAGCAGGCTCCAGTCCTGGCCTCACAGGCCCCAGCACAGACCTCACTGCATGGCAGGCTCCTATCCTGGGCTCAGAGGCCCCAGAACCGGCCTTGCTGTGCTTTGGGTTCTGGTCTCTGTCACTATGAGCAGGTCAGCTACAGATGTTCCCTTTTTTCTTCCTTTTTTTTTTTTTTTGGTGGTACTGGGGTTCCTTGAAATCCATCTACCTTCTGGCTACACTCCCAAACTTATTTTTTGGGGGTCTGGGGATGGAACCCAGGGGCATTCTACCTCCAAGATACACCCCCTGACCTATTTTTATTCTTTATTTTGAAACTGGGTCTCACTGAGTTTCAGAGGACCTCACTAAGTAGCTGAGGCTGTCTGCGAACTGTGATCCTCCAGGTCTCAGCCTCCCGATTGCTGGGATTACAAGCGTGTGCCACCATGCCCAGCTTCACAGACCTATTTTTTTATACTTTTATTTGGATACTAAGTCTCTTAAGCCAGCAAGGCTGGCTTCAAACCTTCACTATCCTCCTGTCTCTGCCTCCCAAGCACGGGGATTACAAGCATCTGCCACCATTCCCGGTGTTCTTCCATTTTTTTTTTTATTATGAGAAAGCAGTACATGTCTTTTGCAAAATCTGGAACCCCAAATACCTAGTGGCAATGAATTTTGTCTTCCCTCCAAAGGCAGAGGTCCACAGCTTCATTCTGGAGAGCAGGCTCTGACACTCCATGTGCACCCTGGTCTCCCACTCTGCACAGAGGAGCACGGTGACCATGAGTGCTCATGTCTCCCATAACACGCAGCATTGAGACCCACCTCGGTTATGCGGGATTCCCTCTGATATCCCCCAAACCCTTTTACCATTTAGCATGTTGTCCAGAATTCCTGAGCTTGTGTGGCAGGAGCAGTCTACTTTGGGGGAGATTTCTTCACAAGTTCAAGGTGGATTGGACTGGATCTGTCTGCCCTTCCAAATTTTGGTCACCAACACCACCACTGCTGCCACTGCCATCTTGGATCTCTCCTAAACACCTTTTCCCTACAGTATGATTTCCAGAACTCCCAAGCATGTGTGGAAGTAAGCCTACCTTTGAGGACATTTCTTTAAAATTTTAAGGTGGGCGGTGCAAGATGGCAGCGGCCGCGGTCACAGTGGCAATCATGGCCACTGAAAAGAACATGCATTCCTTGAAGAAGCCCTAGACATCAGATTTTGGTTTAATATCTGAATGGGATAACTTAAGGAGACATTTACAGCCATGACTTCCTATCTAGAATACAGGAGAGAGTGGATAATGGCAGAACTAGAAGCAAGATGACAAGGAGGTGCACGCCACACAAGAAAAGTGATTTTTGGAAGAACTTCCCAAAAGAGATTAGAGAAAAGACTACTTCAGCCATGCATGCTGGGAACTCTTAACAACATAACTTGTGAGAAAAACCACCCAGATGTGATGGACAGAGCTGAGCAGCACCTGGCGGGAAGCCAAGCTGCGCATCCCGGGAAGCCCATCGCCCAGCAAGGAAGCTGAGCCACACTTCCCGGGAACCCCAGAGCCATGTGGGAAGCCAAGCCACGCTTCCCTGGAAGCCCAGCGTTGGACAGGATGCCGAGCCTTGCGTCCCGAGGAACTCAGCCATGCTGTGCTGCACTGGGGGCCGTGGTGTGCTCGGAACAGCAGATCCTGTTCTGTGCAATGAGGCTGTGGGCCTCCGCTCCTGGAAGGGAGATAAAATTCATTGCTGCTGAGTTCTTGATCCCACAACCTCTTCAAAACACACATACTGTCTTCTCTTATTAAAAAAATAAAGAAAGAAAAGAAAAAATATTGGAGAGGGGTCAAGATGGCCAGGGCGGCAGTCAGGATTCGGGAAATGCAGACAAATCATATCCAATTCACCTGGAACTTTTGGAAAAATCCCTGTGTAGGGGGACTACTCCTTCCTCACATGCCTAAGAATCCTGAACATCATCGGTAAGGAAGGAGCTCAGCAGAAAACTAGGAGGAAGGCAGTGTGGCGGCAGTGGCGTCGGCAGTGGCAATGGTGGCAGTGGAGGTTAGTATTTGGGAGAGGCAGAGATCTGATCCAACCCACCCTGATCTTCTGAAGAAATCTGCCCAAAGGTAAAATGCTACCATCATGCATGCTCAAGAATTCTGGACAACATGCAATGTGGGAAAAGTGTTTGGGAGATAATTGAGATGGTGGAGGCAGCTGTGATGGCAGCGGCCAGTATTCAGGAGAGACAGAGATCTGATTCAACCCACCTTGATCTTTTTTGTGTGTGTGTGGTACTGGGGTTCCTGGAAGCCCTTCTACCTCCAGACTACACTCCCAGACATATTTTATTTTGGAAACAGGGTCTCTTAAGCCAGCGCAGCTGGCTTCAAACATGCGCAATCCTCCTGTCTCTGCCTCCCAAGTGCGGGGATTACAAGCATGCGCCACCACACCCAGCCACCTTGATCTTTTGAAGAAACTGCCCCAGAGGTAGAATGCTACCACTGTGCATGCTTGGGAATTTGGGACAACATGCTGTGTGAATAGGGTGCTCAGAAGAGAACCGAGATGGCTGTGGCAGTGGCAACAGTGGTCAGTATTTGGTAGAGGCAGAGATTCATTCCAATCCACCTCATAATTTTAAAGAAATATCCTCAAAGGTATACTGCTACTGCTTCACATTCTTGGGAACTCTGGAAAACAAACTGTGTAGGATGGGTGTACAGGAGACAACCAAGATGGCAGTGGCAGAAGCAGTGGTGGTGGTGACCAGAGTTTGGAGGGGCAGACAGATCCAGTCCAGTCCACCTTGAACTTTTGAGTAAATCTCCCCCAAAGTAGACTACTCCTTCCACACAAGCTTAGGAATTCTGAACAACATGCTAAATGGTAAGAGGGTTTGGGGGATATCAGAGGGAACCCCGCATAGCTGAGATGGGCCGCCACACTGCGGGTTCTGAGAGTCATAAGCCCTCATGGCCAACGTGCTCCTCTGTGCAGAGTGGGAGGCCAGGGTACATGTGGAGCAGCAGAACCTGCTCTCCAGAGTGAAGCTGTGGACCTCTGCCTTTGGAGGGAAGACAAAATTCATTGCCACTAGGTATTTGGGGTCCCAGTTTTCACAAAACACATGTATTGCTCTCTCATATTAAAAAAAAAATAATAGAATGCCGGGAGTGGTGGCGCACGCTTGTAATGCTGGTGCTTGGGAGGCGGAGACACGAGTATCAGTCCTGGGAATAGAGCCTGGAGGTGGAAGGGCTTCCAGGAACCCCAGTACCACAAAAAAAGGAAGTAAAAAGGGAACATCTGTAGAAGACCAGCTCATAGTGGAAGAGAACAGAGTCTGATGCACAGCAAGATAGCAAGGCCGGTGCTGGGGCCTCTGAGGCCAGGATAGGAGCCTGCCGGGTGGCTAGGCCAGTGCTGGTATTGGAACCTGCCGTGAGGCAGAACCGTTGCTGGAGCCTCGGGGGCTGGGATTGGAACCTACCGAGGGGTGAGGCCAGTGCCAGGGCCAGTGAGGCTGGGATCAGAGTCTTCCGTGAGGTAAGGCCAGTTCCAGGGCCTTGGAGGCCAAGATCAGAACCTGCCGATGGGGGAAGCTGGTGCTGGGGCCAAGGAGGCTAGGATCAGAGCCTGCTGAGTGGCGCACCTGATGCTGGGGTCAGCAAGGCTGGGATAGGTGCCTGTCATTTGGTGAGGACATAGCTGGAGTCAGCAAGGCTGGGATAGAAGCTTGCCTAAAGGCAACACCAGTGCTGGGACCTCTGAGGCCAGGATTTGAGCCTGCCAAGGGGCAGTGTCGGGGCCAGCGAGGCCAGCATTGAACCATGTTGTGAGGCAAGGCCCATGCTGGGTCCAGCAATGCCAGGATTGGGCCTGCCATGAGGCAAGGCCAGTGCTGGGGCCTCCGAGGCTGGGATTGGAGCCTGCTGAGGGGTGAGGCCGGTTCTGGGGCCAGTGAGGCTGGGATTGGAGCCGCCCATGGGGCCAGGCCACTTCTGGGGTCTCTGAGGCCAGAATCGGAGCCTGCCAAGGGGTGAGGCCGATGCTGGAGCCAGTGAGGCTGTGATCAGTGCCTGCCATGAGGCAGAATCATTGTTGGGGCCTCTGGGACTTGGATAGGGGCCTGCTGAGGGGTGAGGCTGGTGCTGGGGCCAGTGAGGCCAGGATCAGAGTCTGCCGTGAGGTAAGGTCGGTGCTGGTGCCTTAGAGGCTGGGATCAGAACCTGACAATGGGAGAAGCTGGTGTCGGGGCCAAGGAGGCTGGGATCAGAGCCTGCCACACGGTGAGGCCGATGCTGAGGTAAATAAGGCCATGCTTGGTGCCTGCCATTTGGTGAGGCCGTATCTGGAGCCAGAAATGCTGGCATAGGAGCTTTCCTAAAGGCAAGGGTAGTCCTGGGACCTCAGAGGCCAGGATCAGAGCCTGCTGAGGACTGAGGCTGGTGTTGGGGCCAACAAGGCTAGGATCAAAGCCTGTTGTGAAGCAAGACCAGGGCCAGCGCCATCAAGGCCAGAATTGGGGTCTGCCATGAGGCAAGGCTGGTGCTGGGGCCTCTGACGCCAGGATCAGAGCCTGCCAATGGGTGAGGCAGGTTCTGGGGCAAGTGAGGCCAGAATCAGAGCCTGCCATGAGGCCAGGCTGGTGCTGGGGGCTCTGAGGCCAGGAATGGAGTCTGCCACAGAATTAGGCCGGTGCTGGGGTCTTGGAGGCTGGGATTGGAGCCTGCCAGGGGTGGGGCTGGTGCTGAGGTCAGCAAGGCTGGGATCGGTGCCTGACATTTGGTGAGGCCATATCTGGAGCCACCGAGGCTAGGATAGGTGCTTGCTTAAAGGAAAGGCCAGTGCTGGGACCTGTGAGGCTGGGGTTGTAGACTGCCAAGGGGTGAGGCCGGTTTCAGGGCCAGGGAGGCTGGGATCAAAGCCTGCCATGAGGCAAGGCTTGTGCTGGGGTCAGCAAGGCTGGGTTTGGAGCCTGCCAATGGTTGAGGCCAGTGCCAGGGCCAGCGAGGCTGGGATTGGAGCCTGTCGTGAGGCAAGGCCTGTGCTCGGACATCCAAGGCCAGGATTGGAGCCTGCCAAGGGGTGAGGCTGGTGTCAGGGCCAGTGAGGCTGTGATAGAACCCTTCCATGAGGCAAGGGTGGTGCTGGGGCCAACAAGGCCAGGATTGGGGCCTGCCATGAGGCAAAGCCAGTGCTGGGGCCTCCAAGGCAGGGATCAGAGCCTGCCAAGGGGTCAGGCCGGTTCTGGGGCCAGTGAGGCCAGGATCATAGCCTGCTATGAGGACAAGCCGGTGCTGGGGCCTCCGAGGCTGGGATCGGAGCCTGCCAAGAGGTGAGGCTGGTTGTGGGGCCAGTGAGGACAGGATCAGAGCCTTCCATGAGGTGTGAGGCCGGTTCCAGGGCCAGTGAGGCCGGGATCAGAGCCTGCCATGAGGCTAGGCTGGTGCTGGGGCCTCCGAGGCCGGGATCAGAGCCTGCCAAGGGGTGAAGCTGGTGCTGGGGCCAGCGAGGCCAGGATCAGTCCCTGCCATGAGGCAGAACCATTGCTGGAGTCTCAGAGGTTTTGATCAGTGCCTGCTGAGGGGTGAGGCCGGTGTTGAGGCCAGTAAGGCTGGGATTGGAGTCTGCTGTGGGGCAAGGCTGGTTCTGGGGCCTCAGAGGCCAGGATTGGAACCTGCCGAGGGGGAAGGCTGGTGCCGGGGCCAAGGAAGCTGGGATCGGAGTCTGCCAAGTGGCGAGGCCGGTGCTGGGATCAGCAAGGCCGATATTGGTGCCTGCCATTTGGTGAGGCCGTATCTGGAGCCAGCAAGGCTGGGATAGGAGCTTGCCTAAAGGCAAGGCCAGTGCTGAGACCTCCAAGGCCAGGATCGGAGCCTGCTGAGGGATGAGGCCAGTGTCAGGGCCAGCAAGGCCAGGATTGAAGCCTGCCATGAGGCAAGACTGGTCCTGGGGCCAGCAAGGCCAGGATTGGGGCCTGCCATGAGGCAAAGCCAGTGCTGGGGCCTCTGAAGCCGGGATCAGAGCCTGCCAAGGGGTGAGGCCAGTTCTGGTGCCAGTGAGGCTGAGATTGGAGCCTGCCGTGAGGCCAGGCTGGAGCTGGGGCCTCTGAGGCCAGTATCAGAGCCTGCCAAAGGGAGAGGCAGGTGCTGGGGCCAGCGAGGCCAGGATTGGTGCCTGCTGAGGGGTGAGGCTGGTGCCGGGGCCAGTGAGGTCGGGATCAGAGTCTGCCATGAGGCAAGGCCAGTGCTGGGGCCTCGGAGGCTGGGATTGGAACCTGCCAAGGAGGGAGGCCAATTCCGGGTCCAAGAAGGCTGGGATCAGAGCCTGCCAAGCAGCAAGGATGGTGCTGGGGTCAGCAAGGCCGGGATCGGTGCCTGCCATTTGGTGAGGCTGTAGCTGGAGCCAGCAAGGCTGGGATAGGAGCTTGCCTAAAGGCAAGGCCAGTGCTGGAGCCTCCGAGGCTGGGATTGGAGCCTGCCACGAGGCAAGGCCAGTGCTGGAGCCAGCAAGCCCGGTATCAGAGTCTACCATGTGGCCAGCCCAGTGCCGGGGCCTTCAAGAGTGGGATTGGAACTTGCAGTGCAGCATACACAGAGAAATATCACAGAAAATAAAAAAAATCAGATGCTCTCTCTAATATAAAAAAACTAGAAAGAAATGGGTAATAGGAGGGAATCTAGTGGAAGAAAGGGCCCAATGAAGGAGCAATTAAGGTGACATATTAGGAGGAATGGAATGGGGGAAGATGGAATCTCTTTAAAGCATATGATGTACATAAACAAATACATCAATGTTAAACACTAAATCAAGCATGGGATTGAGGGGGAGGGAGTGGGATGGGGACTGGATAAAGGCTAATTGGATGATGTGTACTTGGATATCCTAACAAGTCTTGTATTCCATTGTGATGTTTGACTACAATGCACCAATAAAAATATTTTAAAATTATTTTTTAAGGTGGGTTGGATTGGATCTCTGCCTCTACAAAATACTGACCACTGCTACTGCTGCCACAGACATCTCAGTTCTCCTACGAGCACCTTATTCACAAAGCATGCTGTCTCAAATTTGCGAGCACGAGCGGCAATAGCATTCTACCTTTGGGACAATTTCTTCAAAATATCAAGGTGGGTTGAATTAGATCTCTGCCTTTCCCAAATACTGGCCAGCACCATTGCCGCTGCCTCCACCATCTCAATTTTCTCCCAAACATTTTTCCTACACAGCATGTTGTCCAGAATTGCTGAGCATGTGCAGTGGTAGCAATCTACCTTTGGGGCGATTTCTTCAAAATATCAAGGTGGATTCGGTCAAATCTCTGCCTCTCCCAAATACTAGCTGCCGCCACCTCTGCCACCTCTGCCACCACCGTCACTGCTGCCAATTGGATTGGATCTCTGCCTCTCCCAAATACTGGCTTCCACAGACCCTGCCGCCACTGCCTTCCTCCTGGTTCTCCGCTGAGCTCCTTCCTTACATGGTATGAAGTCCAGAATCCTTAAGCATGTGTGGCAGGAGCAGTCCCCCTTCCCAGAGATTTTTATTTCCAAAAGTTCAAGGTGGATTGGTTAGGATTTGTCTGCATCTCCTGAATCTTGGCTGCCACTGCTGCCATCTTGGCCCCTCTCCAGTACTTTTAATAAGAGAAGACAGTATGTGTGTTTTGAAGAGTTTGTGAGATTGAGCACTCAGCAGCAATGAATTTTATCTCCCCTCCACAAGTGGAGGCCACAGCCTCACCGCGTAGAGCAGGATCTGCTGTTCGGAGCACATCCCCACCCCCAGTGCATCATAGAGGAGCGGGGTGACCAGGTGTGCTGTGCTCCCGGGGATATGCAGCTGGGCTTCCTGCCCAGCTCTGCTGGGCTCCCTCTACCACACCTTTAACAGATGTTGACAATTCTTTAATTTTTTTTTTTAATCCAAGTGGAGGATCCACATTTCTGGTTTCCTGAAATGATTCTGCTTATGTTATCACTTTGCAACATGTTTACTTAGTTACTGTTAAGAAAAAGAAAGAAAAGAAGAGAGAGAGAGAGAGAGAGAGAGAGAGAGAAGAGAAGAGAAGAGAAGAGAAGGAGAAGGAGAAGGAGAAGGAGAAGGAGAAGGAGAAGGAGAAAGAGAAAGAGAAAGAGAAAGAGAAAGAGAAAGAGAAAGAGAAAGAGAAAGAGAAAGAGAAAGAGAAGATGCAGAACTCCCACAGCTGTTGTGGAAATGTACAACTGGAGTGTCATATGACCCCTGCTGGCTGGCTGTTTTGTTTTCCTGGGCTTCAGCGATTCAGCTGTTCAGATTAGTCACTGTGTGTGTGTGTGTGTGTGTGTGTGTGTGTGTGTGTGTGTGTTTGTAAATAGAAATTGAACCCAGGGCATTCTGTCCCTGAGCTATACCCCCAGCCCTTTTATTTATTTATTTTTATTTTGAAACAGAGTCTCACTAAATTACAGAGGGCTTTTCTAAGTTGCTGAGGCTGCTTTCCCATCTGCAATTTTCCTTTCTCAGCCTCCCAAGTACTGGGATGACAAGTGTGCCCCGCCCATCAGGCTCTCAGACACACTACCTTGACTCCCCATTTTCCCAACAGAGTAGCATCAGGCACTGTATCGCTTTCCAATATCAGTATAGCAGGTCTTATTTTTCCATGTTGATGAGGGTTTGATAGATCCGTTGACCTTTGGTTGGGATGTCCTTTGCAAATATGATTAAATTATTCTCCATGGCTGAACTGATACTTACAGCTGATCTATCTACCTCCAGAGCCAGCAGAAAAATGTACTTCTGCCTCACCTTCCTGTGCACTGCACATCTTCAGTGGGCAGATTACACAGTTTCAGCTTCAGCTTCGAGAAGGTGACCCTGCTATGATGACTTTTTTTTTGTTCAAATCTGTTTTGTCTGAGACCATTTTTCTCCAAATTGATTCACTGTATCTATATGACTAGACCCCCAAAAGCTATTTATTTACTCTGTTAAGGGGAAATGAAAAAATGAAATAAAATGAATACCAGTCAAACTTTTTGACTACATATTTTGGAGAAAGTATCTGTGTTTGTGACTACATATTTTAGAGAAAGTATCTGTGTTTGTGTGTGTGTGTGTGTGTGTGTGTGTGTGTGTGTGTGTGTTCATACACTTTATTTTATTATATATATGTTTTATAAGAAATTACATGAAGGCTTAACAATGAATTAAAACTTCAAATTTCAAGTGGACATGGTGGTGCACATTTGCAATCCATGTACTTGGGAGGCTGAAGCAGGAATGTTGCAGAAATTCTCTGGAATAATTGACCCAATGCCAATCAGGGTGTAAAAGAGAAAGTTTATTACACTGGTGGGTATGGAGTTAGGATAGCTCCTGAAAATCTCCATCCCAGAGATCCACACGATCTCTCATTTTATAAAGAAAAGGTGCGGGGGGCAGAAGTAGGTAGGTGGGCTTACAGAAGTTGAAATGTGACAGTCACTGGAGGAAATTCCCAAACAAATTACAATGTATGTGACTTACAAACTATATTATGGCCTACATGACTTACAACATATTCTTCAGGCAGTTGCCTAAAAAAATGGCCCTCCACTTTAGCAACTTTTCGACCACTGAAAGATTATAGGTTCATGGCTAGTCTGAGAAACTTAATGAGGCCCACTGCAATTTAATAAGACCCTGTTTCAAGATACAAAACTGAGGCACAGATTAAGTTGGATGCCCAAGAGGCCACAGTTGGTGTCTGGAACTTAGTATGTGTTCAATAAACATTAAATGAATCAAGTAGACTCAGAGTTGATTCAGGTCTATCTCTGTCCACCCTCTATGCTTTACTTTTTATCTTGTGATTAAAAAAAAGATGACCATAAAAATCCATAATAAAAGTATTTAAAGGGAAGATAATGATTTAGAGTTTCTTCTGTGTGCTGCTAACTTCTGACTGAACATCTTATTTTAATTTGTCACCACACACAGCGGCAAGTGTATTCCTATATGTGTCATGATAGACAAAAAGTCAGACTATGGGTGCAGGACAAATTCGGATCATTGCTTGTTCTTTAAGAAAACTTGAGGATTAGGGTTATAGCTCAGTGGGAGAGAGCTCGCCTAGTACGCCTGAGGCCCCAGGTTCAAACCCCAGTCCATCCAAATAATTCATAATTAAAAATAATAATGCTTTACGGAAACATGTAAGTTCAATTGCTTACAAATTGTCTGTAGCAGAATTTGTACTATTTTGAATAACTGTGACAGAAATTGTATGATAAATAAAATCTTTATATATTGGATGGCTGGCCCCTTACTAAAATATCCCATTACCTCTGCAGAAATTCCTTGAAATGATCCTCATGATCCTAATGATGCTATTATCATCCCTGGTTTTGTAGGTCAAAAATCTTGCAGGAAGCTATGAAAGAGTTCATGTTGGAGGCAACATGTACTTAAATATAACATAGTTTTGCTAATCATTATACTGACACCTCCCCAAAAGGAATGCCTCCAGGGAGATGGGAGTGACTAAGAATTTGGTGGACCGGATAGGATACACACTGATCACTGAGCATAGCTTGAGTTACGATCCTGAGCAGCTCCTCTGTTTATTCCTTCTCCTGTGTATGGGTTTAAAACTCTGCCCTGAGAATCATAAACTTCATCCAACTCTTCTTAACTATAACTTTTATTGGTGCATTTCACTCTTACATCAAAATGGAGTTCAGAGTGTCAGGCTGTACATACACACAGCCTTGGTGAGCTTCCCCCTTGCTCCCTCCTCGTTTGCTTCCCTTCCCAATAGGTGCTAATGATTCTGGCATTGATTATTTCACATTTGTGCATAGCATCAGTGGAAGTGTGTTCTTTTTTTTTATTGGTGCATTGTAATCATACATCACACTGGAATACAGGACTTGAGAGGATATACAAGCACACATCATCCAATTAGCCCTTATCCAATCCCCATCCTATTCCCTCCCTCTCCCTCCATCCCATGCTTGATTGGTGATTATCTTTGATACATTTGTTTACATACCTCCTGAGTTTAAAGAGGTTCCATCCTCCTCCATCCCATACCCTCTAATTGGTCACCTTAGTTGCTTTCCTATAGGGCCCTTTCTATAACTCGACCTCCTCTTGTTACCCCTTTCCTCCTAGTTATTACTAATTAGGGGAAGCATCTGATTTTCATTTTCTGTGATATTTCTCTGTGCATGCCGCATTGCAAGTTCCGATCCCACTCTTGACGGCCCCAGTAGCGGCCTGGCCACCCGGAGGACTCTGATCCCAATCTTGCTGGCTCCAGCACTGGCCTTGCTGCATGGGAGGCCCCGATTCTGGCCTCACTGGCCCCATACTGACCTAACCCCTCAGCTGGCTCCTATTATGGTCTCGGAGGCCCCAACACCAGCCTTGCCTCAAGGCAGGCACCGATCCCAGACTCACTGACCCTGGCACTGGCCTACCCCTCAGCAGGCTCCTATCCTGGCCTCGAAGGCCCCAGCTCCAGCCTTGCCTCAAGGCAGGCTCCGGTCCCAGCCTCACTGGCCTTGGCACCAGCCTTACCCCTTGGTGGGCTCCAATCCAGGACTCAGAGGCCCCAGAACTGGCCTTGCCTCATGGCAGGCTCTGATCCCGGCCTTGCTGGACCTGGCACCAGGCTAACCCATCGGCAGGCTCCAATACTGGCCTAGGGGCCCCAGCGCTGGCCTTGCCTCATGACAGGCTCCGATCTTGGCCTTGCTGATCCTGGCACCAGCCTAACCCCTCAACAGGCTCCCAGCCTCTGAGGCCCCAGCTCTGGCCTTGCTTCACGGTAGGCTGTGATCCCAGCCTCACTGGCCCTGGCATCGGCCTAACCCCTCGGAAGGCTCCAATCCCAGCCTCACTGGCCCCAGGACCGGCCCTGCCTCATGGCAGGCTCCAATCCCAGCTTTGCTATTCCCGTCACCGGCCTCACCCCTCGGCGGGTCTCAATCCTGGCCTCAGAGGCCTCAGTGCCAGCCTTGCCTCACAGCAGGCTCTGATTCCAGCCTCGCTGGCCCCAACACCACCTAACCCCTCATCAGGCTCCTATCACGGCCTCGGAGGCCTCAGTAGCGGCCTTGCCCCACAGCAGGATCCAATGCCAGCCACTGGCCCTGGCTCCAGCGTGACCACTCGGCAGGCTCCGATCCCAGCTTCGGAGGCCCCAGCACCGGCCTTGCCTCATGGCAGACTCTGATCCTGGCCTTGCTGGCCACAGCACTGGCCCAACCCCTCGGCTGGCTCCCATCCTGGCCTTGGAGGCCTCAGTAGCGGCCTTGCCACATGGTAGGCTCTGATCCTGGCCTCACTGGCCCTGGCATGACCTAACCCCTTGGCAGGCTCTGATCCCAGCACTGGAGGCCCCAGCACCAGCCTTACCTCATGGCAGGCTCCTATCCCAGCTTTGCTGTTCCCGTCACCAGCCTCACCCCTCGGCAGGCCCCGATACCGGCCTTGGAGGCCTCAGTAGTGGCCTTGTCTCACAGCAGGCTCCAATCCCAGTCTCGCTGGCCCCAGTACCACTTAACCCCTCGGCAGACTTCGATCCCGGCCTCAGAGGCCTCAGTAGCAGCCTTGCCTCACAGCAGGCTCCAATTCCAGCCTTGCTGGCACCGGCACCAGCCTAACCCCTTGGCAGGCTCCAATCCCAGCCTCAAAGGCCCCAGCACCAGCCTTGCCTCATGGCAGGATCCGATCCCAGCCTTTCTGGCCTCGGCACCAGCCTAACCCCTTGGCAGGCTCCAAGCCCAGCCTCGGAGGCCTCAGTAGCAGCCTTGCCACACGGCAGGCTCCGATCCCAGCCTCGCTATCCCCAGCACCAGCCCTGTTCCCGTCACTGGCCTCATTCCTCAGCAGGCTCTGATCCGAGCACCCTCTTCACCTAGCAGGTTGTCCCACATTCCCGAGGGTGTGTGGTGGTAGTATTCTGCCTTTGGGGTTATTTCTTCAAAAGTTCCAGGTGTAATGCTTTAGATATCTGCCTTCTCTGAGTACTGGCCGCTACCATTGCCACTGCCTCCACCATTTCAAATCTTTCCCAAGCTCTTTTTCCACTCTGCATGTTGTCCAGTGTTCCTAAGCATGCACAACAGTAGCTTTCGACATATGGGATAATTGCTTCAGAAGATAAGGTTCGTAGAATCAGATTTCTACCTCTCCCAAATACAAGTCTCCACCACCATCGCGGCGACCGCTTCCAACACCACCTTCCTCCTAGGTCTCCGCTAAACTCTCTCCTTACAAGTGATGTCCAGGATTCACAAACAGATGAACAGATCACAAAATTGTGGTATTTGATAGCATATGATGGAATTTTACTCAGTCACAAAGAAGAAAAAAATTAAGTCATTTGCGGGAAAATGGATGGAACTGGATAATATTATGCTAAGTGAGATTAGCCGAGCTCAGAAAGCAAATAGTGTTTTCTCTCATATGTGGAAGCTAGATAGAAATTGGGAAAGAAGAGAGACCTCAGATACAGGAATAGAGACTTTAATAGAGAAATGAAGGAAGTTTAGCAGGGGGGAAGAGAGGGACAGAGACATAAAGAAGGTAACAGCTTAAATGTATGTATATGAAATTGCCAAGGCCGATCTCAACAACATGTAGAAGAAAGGGGAGGCTGGGATCCGAGGTAACACATCAAGCCCGTGTCCATGCGTATAGATACCACTCTTTACTCGCTGTGATGTATAATTACAAAGCATTACTAAAACTATTTATAGAAGAAAAAAGATCAAATAAAATGACATGTTTATAACATTTAACCTACCAATGTTAAAATATGACACTTCTCTTTCTAAGAAAGATGTAATCCAAGAAGTTTGACTGGCATTCATTTGATTTGTGGGTGGTTTTGTGTGTGTGTTCGTGTGTGTGTGTGTGTGTGTGTATGCGCACAATATCTACTTTTTTGTTGTAAACTTCCATTTGGTAGGGTAGTATTTATTTTCTTCTCATGAATCCTTACATGCAGTGTGGAAAAAGCCCACAGAGCCTATAGAGAAGGGCTTCATGTTTGCTCTGAATTGCACTAACCACCTTAGAGTGGTCTAGAATTACATGAACTGAGCCACTTCAGAAAACCCTACCCTAAAGTTTGTAAAGATTCATGTTCCTCACCCTTGTGTCTTGCTTGTGATCAGTGTGTGCACACGTGCACGCACACACACACGTGCACACACGCGCACACACGCGCGCACACGTACACACACGTGCGCGCGCGCATGTGCACACACATGTGTGCACACACACATGCGCACACACGCACACACGCGCACACACACTTCTGGTAAATTTCCAGTACTTCACGTAGCTTAAGCCTTTTTTTCAAATTGAAGCAAATATATCTTTGTAAATTAAAAACTAGACATTTTGTATAACAATGCAGATATGAAATAAGTGTATGGATTACCTATTCACTAAGTCAAAGACTCATGCCATTCATAGTTTCCATCAAGAACTCATTTCCATTTTGCGCATGAATATATCTTTTGCTCATGGAATACACTCGGGGGTCTGAGTACCTATAATAATGCCATAGAGTCTACAAATACTAATTTGGAACTGTTAGATTTCCCTTTGGACAGGCATGCTGCACACATTTTTTGGCTTTCCTGAGCCTCCTCCTCTTTGAGTAGCCTTAACTTCCGCTCCTTCCTCTGTACATGTCGTAGTCTGAGGTCCTTATAGCCTTCTCCAATTAGCACATTCTAGCCCTCTGCCTCTGCTAATGACAGTGGCCCTCTGAAAACTCTGCTCATCTTATTCTTCAACTAGATTTCCAATAATATTCCTCCAAACATAATACAACCTTTTTTTGCAGAAAGACTATCATTTTTCTCTAATCCTGTCTATGCTAAGAACATCACTGTCTCATAAAAGGTGTTTTAATTATTCATCTATAATTGTTGTCCCTGCTCTGCATTCTCCCAGCTCTGGGTAGACTAACAGGCTCCATAATTTCTTAAGTGATGATTTGAGATCCCAGCCTCAGCACCATCCTATATTCCCAGTGGTCTTTTTTGACCATATGGCTTATTTTGTGTTGAGACTTTTTTCATGAGTTGGACATTGCTTTGGGTCAACCAGTTAGATGTTTTCTACAAACAAGAATCTTCCTTTAAGCAAATAATGAGATGCCAGACTAAATGAGGCAGGTCTTACAAACACACCATCTCCTTCACTGCAGTCTATCTGGGTTCACTTGCTCAGCACCTACTTGGTAGCAGCCTCCATATTTATCCCACTTGTTCATCTTAGGACTTTCTGAGAACAATTTTCTCTTGTTTCCCATCTCTCCTAGTGTTTTTAAAACCTTCTGCCTCATACTTAAATCTCTACATCATAAAATCTATTACTTTCTCTGCCTTTATCCCCTTCAATTATGAAGCCCATAGTTACCTCATTAAAATATAACATTAAGGCTTTGGAAAATATGAATTTCCTCTTCTTCAGCATAAGGAAATTCAGATCTTCCACCTAGTCTCCACTCCCTATAAAGGAAGGAATGACTTGAACTTCAAGGATAGTCACCTTCATCCTTACTCCTCCTCAACTGAACATCTCCTCTGTAGAAATAATTCAGTCCATGGCCCATATGCTGATATACTTATAGGTTATTAACAAATACAAACATTACTTTTATTAATAAAATTTATTACAAGGCTTCTCTGCCTGGCACATTGTTCTGTACAATACTAATGATTCTACAGGTGACAGCTCTTCCCATTTTACTAGACTCTCTGTAAAGATAACAACCATATCATGAGAAACTTACAAGAATCAGGACAGGCAGCTGCCCAATGTTTGGATCCAAGGTCATAGTACTTGAGAGGCTATAACAGGAGGATCAACGAAAGGACAGCCTCAGCAAGTAGTGAGGCTTTCGTCAACCTAGTGAGACCCCGTTTCAAAATTAAGAAGTAAAAATAGGGATGGGGGTATAGCTCAGTGGTAGACTGTCCCTGGGTTCAATCTCCAATATTACATACACACAAGAATATGGAAAGATTTATTATTAAGCTAATCAAGGCTTCTGAGAGGACAAATCAGGCCTCTCACACAGGTCATGAAAGGTCTGATAGAACAAGAGGAGGCGACAGGCCAGCACGCCACCAGGGTGAGCATGTCTGCCAGCAGGGTTGGCCTGGTTGTGCTGTCTCTCTGGTGCAAAGGAGGATACACTCAGACTTTCTTAGAAGTTAATGCAGGCATAGGTTCTAAGGAAGCAGAGGAGTGAAGCGTAACATCCGCCAGCAGTCAGACATCAAAAAACAGAGTCAGAATCCTATGGACCACTTTTTGACAATCCTTTGTAGCTACCATTTTACTTATTACCATGATAAATTCCTGTGGTTCACTCTGGAAAACTTTTATATTGACTGAATCACAAATCTTATTTTCTGTCTCACATCAGGAGAAAAATCTGAGAGAATAATATCTTTGTCAGAGCGTCAAACTCAATGACCCCATCAGAAGCGAGTCTCTTGGAAAGCAAAGCTGACCCTACAGAGTCCGTCCGGCTTACTCGCTTATTCTGCTAGAGTTGCAAGCATTCCCTCAGTTGCCAGAAATACAACTCCTCCCATAATCAGCCTTACATCTCTGTTCCAAAGGGAGGTTCAGTTCTATCTAGTCATCAAATAGAGTATTTGGTAACAAATAGAGTTAAGCCAATGGTTTACTAGCTATTATATTATCTGACCTCATCTCCCAGGCTCCACATGAACCAAGAGCTTACTGTCCCTCTCTCTTCATTAACCCATCACCACCCTCAGGATGATGCTTGCTATCCTACAGGTTATAAAGAAAAAGGAGGAAAATCTAACAAATCTGTTCCCTCCCAATAGAAAAATACACATTTTATACATCCTCAATCTTGCCTTGATGTATTACAGGCAGTATTAACTATCCGCTAGGTCCTTAGAAATTTGACCAATTTAATAATATACATTAACATTTTTATGGCCATTCATAGAGAGTAGAGGGCTTTTAGAATACTGTGTAAGTATTTATTGCTCTTGTATTTTCATATAAACATGTAGCTTCATAAAAAATAGATCATTTATTTATGTGTACCTATGTGTGCATGTACACACTTGTTATGTGCTGAATTTGTGCAATATATCTAAAGCAATGTGGGGTAGAGTCATGGCCCTAATTCTTAAATGTGAACTTTATTCAAGCAAATACATCTGTTGATTTTTTAAATCTCTCAACCCTGAAAACTGAAGTCAATTGTATTTGGCCACGAGCAAAATACCACAAATGAGAACCTAAAATTGCCGACCAAATAAACACCAGGATAATCGCATTATTACCTCTAATATGCCAGTCACAACCTCTTTGAGAGGGTTAGACAAACTTTTAAATAGCTGGGACCTTACCATTGAAGGAAGTGTACTTTATATATTCCCCAAGGTGCACCTGAGGTTTAGGGTATTTCAGCCAATTGATTTTGAGAGGAAAAAATTAACAGTACCAAAGCAATATTCTGGTTCTTTTGCCACAGCAAAAGGTATTAGAAAACAATTAACTTTAGGGGGAGCTAAGCACTCTCTTTGGCTAAAGTCCTCTAATTATAATTGAATCCAAGAATAAATTCTTTACAATTTTAATAGCTGGAATCAGAAACTATCTTTGATTTTTTTATGAGTTTGCTAGTGGAATCTTATTTTTATCAAAGCATATCCTTTCAAATACAAAAGTTGATCTCACCCTTGTGGCTTTTCTTACCCTTCTCAGCAAGCAATTTGTCTCTGAATTTCTGAAACTCATGTATGTATGAAAAAAGCAAATACACCCATTGTTCCTAATTGAAATAGTCAGCTTTTAATCAAACCAATGATTGATATATTTCATCTTCTCAATTCAAGAAAAGAGTTTCCTAATGTCTAATGATTCGTACTAAAACGGTACCTATGGCATTAGCTCCTTTGTTTATTCAAAGGTGACTACAGCATTGACCAAGGACTTAACTTTGCCCATTTCTAAGTACACCTCCCTATCAATCTCTGTTTATAGTTTTAGGAATAGTTTTTAGTGGTTATCTGAGGAATAGGGTTAAGAGAAACTAATTCTACATTTTTATCTTTTCTGGGGAACTCATAATTATGTTTATCAGGTGTAATCTTAGTCTAAAAACTCAAGAGTGCAAGAGATTTTCCTCAGAGTATGTGCTGCATCTGCAGGTAGGCACACCTCATACTGGAGCAGGAGTCAGAGAATGAGGCACTGATCTACTCTTTGGAATTTCCCTTTCTTGGCCTTGATGCCTACAGACAGCTTTGCTCCCATGTGGACTTCACGTTCTTGTCCATAGAGCCCAGCTGCATCTTACTGTCCCTGTCCATAAGGCTTTCCTTGCATCTGGGTCCTTAAACCAGAAGTACATGGGGGGAACATCTTCCAGGTCTTGCTCTGCTATGGATAGCAGGAAACTCTATGCGGTGAAATTTATCAGACATGCCATGATGACTCACAACCAACAAGATAAGGGTATGTGGCGAGAACTTCTGGGATGTGTACTAAAACTAGTTATCCTTACAGAGAGTGATTAGGTTGTGGTTGCCACTTCACAGGGGACAACCAAGGATGGCTTCTTGGGACAACTAGTGTCCAGGTAGTAGATGCTAATCAGTCATCACAGCTGGGCATGAGCTCTTGGGAGAAATTAATCCCATTACTTGTTTTCATTTTTTTTTTTTGGTGGTGGTACTGGGGTTCCTGGAAGCCCTTCTACCTCCGGGCTACACTCCCAGACCTATTTTATACTTTTTTAGTTTTGGAAACAGGGTCTCTTAAGCCAGCGAGGCTGGCTTTGAACCTGCGTGATCCTCCTGTCTCCGCCTCCCAAGCGCGGGGATTACAAGCATGCGCCACCACGCCCGGCCCCATTATTTATTTTGATCATCTTTGTTAAGGTCTATTCAAGACCCTACGACCATAGAAAAGAATCGATAGTCATAAATGAAGAGTCTAAGAGCCTCGTTGTAGGCCATAACCTCCCTCGCTACGTGGCTAGGAAAGATAAAAATGTCTTTGTGGCACACGTCACCAGTAATTCTCCAAAAAGAAATTGAACACTAAGTTACTCCATAAAAAATGGGGAGTGAGGGACGGAAATGGGCGCTGAGCACCAGGAACCACAAATATCTTAAACATTCTTAGAGCACATGCTCTACATCTAACGATAGCCTATGATTTTACTTGATAAACAATATTTGCAATTTGTTAACATCTCATAGTATTTGCAGCTAAGACTTCACTAGACTTCCTCTTAGTACAGTCCATTTTGAGGAGGAAATCTGTGTTTTTATATATTAAGATATAATGTTATAAATAGCAAGGTATATATATTGAGGTTTCTTCCCTGAGGGTAGACTGATATCAAATTATTTACTTCCCTCTCCCCAATATTGCTGAAGTAGAAATTAAATGAGTAGAAGGAAATAAAACCAATGAAGTAGAAATGAAATGAAAATAAAAGAGAATTAAAAGATATGTTTACCCATCCTGAAGGATTTTTTCTGTGGTGCTACCTGGATTCCCTTTACTACCATCTCAGGAGATTTTTAGTGAGCAGAGTGCACAGAGTTGGGAAGATCTAAGTGGGACTTGAATCTTTACAAGTTATTAACTAAATGGCTTGGACTTGTACTGAGGATTGAACCCAGGGACATTCTACCTTTAAGCTCCATCCCAGTCTTTACTATCTTGAAATGGCATCTTGGTAAGTTGTTGAAGCTCACCTCAACACCTGAGGTGAGCCAGTTTCATACACTCATGCCCTGGAATTACAGGCATATACCACCATGCCCAGCTAGTATACTCATTAATAACACGAAAGCCCCTTTTCTCTTCTTTTAAGTAGCTAAACAATACTCCAGTATTGATTTATAAAAGAAAAAGTAATGTAAGTTTTACAAGAAGAACACATTTAGTTAACAGGACATCCCTTATGTTTAATTGCTAACACCATGTCCCCAACCTAAACCTTTTCACCAACTTAGCACACCTGCAAGAGAAAACTGAGTGTGGTGGGGTTTAAACCTATAAAGATGATCAAGACTCCAACCTCCCTCCATCTCAATTGCCTTTCATAACAGTGTATATTGTTTGTGCCCATCTATAAGGGAACTATTAATTATAAGTGATTGTATCATTATAAAACTGAATTTTCCAAGTTATATGATGCTTAGGTGTATTTAATTAATTAATTAATTAATTATTTTTGGTGGTACTGGGGTTCCTGGAAGCCCTTCTACCTCTGGGCTACACTCCCAGACCTATTTTAATATTTTTTTTATTTGGAAACAGGGTCTCCTAAATCAGCAAGGCTGGCTTTGAACCTGCACGAACCTCCTGTCTCCGCCTCCCAAGAGCGGGTATCACAAGCATGCGCCACCACGCCTGGCCTGATACTTAGATTTAATTTTACTTCTGGTGATGAAAAGAGGACAGAACCTTAAGCAAGTTAATATGGCATTGAGACCTTTCCAAGCAACCTTTGGTATCACGTAATCTACCAGGGCCATGGATGACCCTTACAGTCTCTGAATAGCATGTGTCGACGTCATGGGGAGACTTGGACCTTCTAAACATTTCCACTGTGCATTTCCAACCACTATCTTCACTTAGAACATTCTGCTGTCCCAAAAGTTGTCATTTGGTTTATTTCCCAGAATAAACACATCGTTAAAAAATTATCCAACTCTTTGGAATTGGCAGTAAGTCTCATCATTGGAAAAGCTTTGTGGATAATGATCTTGTTGGTGTGAAATCAAGGTTCCTCTCCTGGCATCAGTGTGGGGCTGTGTCAAGGATTGGCCTGGCATCCAGGGCAGTGTGGTTAGGGAGGAATTGAAGCCAGACACAACTTACGCACATCATCAGTTCTGGCTTTGTGATTTACATCCACATTAAATGTTCTCTTCATGCTACATACCCCAAGGCTCTCTACTCGATCTGGGGGTGAAAATCTGCATTTTTATGCAGTTTTGAGTCTAGATATAGTGACAATTATTTTTTTTCCTAAGAACAGTCGGAAATCAAATCTTGTTTAAAGAGTTTGTTTAAAGAGGGTTTGTTTGGCTGTATTGCTGGATCAAAATCTACAGAGAAAATAACAAAGGGTAATAAAAATGTGGGGCAGGGGCTGATGTTGGCAAGTTCTTCTTGCTCTAGGGAATAAAATAAGCTATCAACTTAGATTGACAGCAAGGTCAGTCCCATGACAGGTACATCGAATAGCCATCTAGGCAGGAGAAAGCGTGAGAGGAAGTTACTCTGATGTTCCACCGCCAGAGGAGCACCAACATCCCCAGCGGCTCCCAAATTTCTTCTTTTTTTTTTTTTTTTTGGTGGTACTGGGGTTCTTGGAAGCCCTTCTACCTCCGGGCTACACTCCCAGACCTATTTTTACATTTTTATTTGGAAACAGGGTCTCCTAAGCCAGCGCGCGCGGCTGGCTTCGAACCTGCGCGATCCTCCTGTCTCTGCCTCCCAAGCGCGGGGATTACAAGCGTGCGCCACCACGCCCAGCCCAAATTTCTTCTTGAAGCCACCTCCTCACCAGGCAGGAGGGCCAGGCATGGTGATGTACGCTGGTAATACCAGTACTTGGGAGGCTGAGACAGGAGCATCGCAGATTCATATTCAGCCTTAGAAACTTAGCGAGACCCTATTCTAAAATAAAGAAAACAAAATAGGGCTGGAGGTGTAACTCAGAAGTAGAATGTACCTGGGTTTAATCCCCAGTTCAATGAGAGAGAGAGAGAGAGAGAGAGAGAGAGAGAGAGAGAAGAAAGAATTCTGTTTTCTCCTTTTCTCCTCAAACTTGGAGTCTGGGATTCAAGGAAATTATAATTAGAGTTTTGAAATAAAGTATCCCTAAGATTTATAGATAAAGAGAAGCAAAATGGCATGATAGAGAAACACAAAACCCTCCTTGGGGTAGGAATCAGCAGATTCGTTTGACCCCCTGGGCCTCGACACACCCTGCAAAGCTGGAAGCGGCCTGACACTCGCTATGCTGCTGAAGCAAACTCCGCTGAAGTCTTTCCTCCTTCCTTCAGAGGTGTTCTGAGGCAACGGTCAGGGAGCGTAGGACAACCTGACGCAGTTAAGCAGTGACAGAGCTAATATTTATTGCTTCAAAGTCACATCGGTGTCACTTTGATTGAGCTATTCGTCTTTAAGGCCACTGTCATTTAGAATGGGATTGGCCACTGAATCACCCCTTTCTTATTGACTCGGGTGCTGTTATGGAGCTGATAAAAATGTCTGGGTTGCTTACAAGTTCCAAGGCGCTTCCAGCAGCCCTCCAGCATGATTCTATGTGCTCTTTGGAATCATTCATTCTCCGGGTGTCAGGAGGCGAAAGACTTCTCCGTATAAAATTGAAAATCGTTGGCGCCTAAGGACCCGGGCTATTTTTCTATTCCACACTGCTGTTTAAACATTTAATGATTTTTAACATTATATTTTATAAGAAAAGATGCATTCGTCACTTCAGAAAAAGCAATTGAAAGAAACATTTTGACATATCTTGAAAGCATTGCAAATCAGGGTGGGGTCCTGACCCAGGGCTCTCCAGTTTTTATTTGCTTATTTTCTGCACAGAGGTAAAAGAGGCTGGTCCAATTCTGAAGCTGACATCATCCTTGTCTTTCTTTATGCATTTCAGCTAATAAAACTTAACAAATACCAATCTAGAGTCCCTTCATTAAACACTGCCTGTCTGGAGAGCTTAAACCAACATCGTTTTAATATACATTTTTTATTTTTTATTGGTGCATTGCAATCATACATCTTGACGAAGTTCAGGGTGATAGAGACATATATGAACACAGTACTCAGTTAATGCTCTTCTGGTTCCTACACTACTCCCTCTCCCTTCCCACCTCTCTGTGTTCAGCACTGTGATGAGCTTTGATAAGTTTGTGTATGGGCATCATGTTCATTCCTGGGTATCTACCCAAAAGAATTGAAACCAGACTACCAAAGTAATACACGCATATCTATGTTTATAGCTACACAAATCATAATTGAAAAACTATGGAACCAGAGCCAGGCATGGTGACACACGCTTGTAATCCCCGCACTTGGGAGGCAGAGACAGGATCACACAGGTTAGAAGCCAGCCGTGCTGGCTTAAGAGACCCTGTTTCCAAATAAAAGTATAAAAATAGGTCTGGGAGTATAGCCTGGAGGTAGAAGGGCTCCCAGGAACCCCAGTACGAGAAAAAAAAACAAAAAAACTATGGAACCAGCCAAGATGTCCATCAACAGATGAATGGAATAAGCCCAGACTGAAGTTAATCTCTACCCGTCTTACCAGAGCTTCTTCATTTAATGTTGTTCTGAACCAGGTCTGTTGCTAGACAGAGAAGGTGCTAAATGAATTAACGTGTGATATTCTGGACTTGATGTTCTCTGGAAAGTGCCCTAGAGAAGATACAAGGCAATTGGAAGAGGGTTTTATATTATTTTCTCATTACCTCATTCAAAGTGTGAAAACAGTCTCCTGAATAGTTCCTGGTGTAGGCTTTGCATTTCTCCAATAGACATAGAAAAGGATGCGATAACCCTGACAGCCCTACTCATTTACAGTTGTAGATGTCTTTTTATTAAGAGCTAGGAAGAGCTGGGCAGGATGACACATGCCAGTAATCTTAGTACTTGGGAGGCCTAGACAGGAGAATCATCACAGGTTCAAGGACAGCCTCGGGAATGTAGCAGGACTCTCGGCAACCTAGCAAAACCCTGTTTCAAAACAAAATACTTTAAAAAGGCTGGATGTGTACCTCAGATGCAGATGCCCTGGGTTCAATCATCAGGACCATAAAAATGGGGTTAGAATGCTCTCATGTAGAATCTCCTGTGTTAGCTTTCTGTCATTACAGCACAACTCCTGAGGTGGTTAAGTCATGAAGAGGAAAGGTTGATTTGGGCCCACAGCTCAGAAAAGTGGAGTCCAGGATTGGTGGATCCCCTTGCTTTGAGCCTGTGGTGAGCCAGAGCACGGGATAGGAGCACGTGTGAGAATGAATGAGCTGTTCTCCTCATTGTCAGGTAGTAAAAGAGAGGAAGAGGCTGGGATTCCAGGATCCACTTCCAGGTGATACATCAAATAACCTCATGCCAACCCATGGGGTCCCGCATCCTAATGGTTCTGCCATCACCCAAGAGACCAAGCCTTTAACTTACAAATTTTTGGGAACACTTACCCAAACTGTAGCAAGCTAGTTAAGCTGTTCAGCCTTGGGCATCTCCTCTAGATTCACACTGAGTTGTCATTTAAGTTCTCACCCTCACAGCTGGAAGGATATTGGAGAACCCCACAGGCTGGAGTTCCTCCTGATCCCATGGGCACAGAGGAAAGCAGGTGGAGAAAAGTCACCGGAGCACAGAAGCAGTGAGGACTCAGTTCTTTCTCTGACTTCCTACCCCACAGAAATGCTTGCAGGGAAAACAGCTCAGGCGCATCTTAAGGACCTCGTGCTAATGGACTAGACATTCAAAGGGGGGAATGCCTGAGTGTGTACAAGAGACATCGTGCATGTAAGTATTCGGTGTGGGTTTCTTCTCCTTTATGAAAGAGAAAAACTCAAGCTACTTCTGAGATTCAGAGAAGGAGTGTAATGTCAGGTACTTGAATCACTACATAAAGAACAGGGTGAATTCCCCTCTGAATAGGTGGCTCCATTAAGCCAGACCTCGCTACCAGAAGATGCTAAGAAGCTTCCAGCCTTGGTTAGGAACAATGGAGTTAAGGTCCTAACAACAGAGGACAGCAACTAAGACCTCCCCTGTCTCTGCCACTTAGTAGCTCCAGCTTATCCACAGGTGCATGAGAATGACAGATGCCACTCACGCATTTATTGGAGAATAAATGAATTAACTTTTGTTTCAAGGAAACTACTTGGAAATGTATCTGGCATGTAGACAGCTCAGACTAGGTATTATCTTTTTTTAGGTTTAGGACTGTTAACTATAATCCCTGTCTAAAAAAGTTTTCATATTTATTTTAGATACAGCTTTTAGTTATTCATTTAACAAACTGCCTAAATATGGAAGATGAAAAGATCAATATCATGGTCTCTGCCCTTAAGAGCTCAAATTTTTATCAGAACAGAAAAGTAGAATATAAATGATCATACATACAAACGGCAAACAAATCGCTGCAGCGTTCAAATTTACATGGAATCGGATGAGTGTTAAAATGCAATTTAACTTATTCACAATGGATTAGTGTGTGATGATCCTGCTTTTTAATATAAACAACAAATTTAGTTAAAACAAATTAACTAAAATAGGGGAGATGAATACTTTAAAGAAGATCTGGGAGCAGATAGTAGACAGGAAAGATGCATCTAAGCTCACACTGTAAATGAAACGTCAAAACTAAGAATGAAATGTGACATTGATAAATGAATTTTTAAATGAGTAAGAAAAATCAATAGGTTGAACTAAATTATATTTGAGAAAAGATGTCATTACTGTTTTATGGTTGTATTTACTTCAGAGCTCATGTAGAAATTAAAGGATAAAAGACTGTAGAGCTGTAAGATCAGAACATAAAAAGAAGAAATAATTAACATCAAAAGTGGATGTGGGATTCAAGTAGAAGCCACCAGGTTCACCCTGACGCTGAACCTCATGGACATCCTGACAACCAGGTAACTGTCCACTAAAGCAGGCCCAGGTTCCACGAGCAAGTCTCAAAAATACCCGAGCAGTAACATCTGGGGACTGTCTTTGCAAACCTTTTGATCTGTTGCTGAGTCAAGGCCTATTCTTGTCAGGGAGATGATAGAGAAATGAGAGGGAGAAGAGGAGAGAGGAGAGGAGGAGGAGGAGACCCAGAGAGGAGAGGAGAGGAGAGGAGAGGAGAGGAGAGGAGAGGAGAGGAGAGGAGAGGAGGAGGAAGAGGAGGTAAAGGAGGAGAGAAAAGAGGAGAGGAGAGGAGAGGAAGAAGAGGAGAAAAAAGGAGAAGGTGGAGGAAGTAAAGGAGGAGAGAAAAGAGGAGAGAAAAGGAGGCAAGAAAAGAAGAGAGGAGGAAGAGAGGAGAGGGGAGAAGAGAAGGAGGAGGAGGGAGGAGAGGAGGGAGAGGAGGAAAGGAGGAAAAGGAGGAGGAGAGGAGAGGAAAAGAGGAGGAGGAGGAGGAGGAGGGAGAGGAGAGAAAGGGAAAGAAGGGAAGAAAGAGAAGAGAAAGAAGAGGGGAGGAGAGGAGGGGAGGGGAGGAGTACAAGAGGGAGTTAGTGACACTCCAGTATGTGTTCTGAGTCCTTTCCTTTGATTTCGGTTAGCTATTTCTAAAGAAATGACCATAACTACCTAAACTCTTCTTACATACTAAAGTGGTGAACTGTTACCAAACTGCTGTCCACTCCCAAACTGTTGCAGGCAGATGATCTACGATTCGGGTTATGGACAAGGATGAAGAGAATTCATCTCAGTTTCCAGGCAGAATACAGGTTCCAAGAAGCAACGTTGCTTGGCTCTCTGATTTCTAAAGTAATTCACACTCGGGGGAAGGGGAGCTCATTGTCTTTGGTCCTTTGGTCTATATATTGAGGAAATTAAAAATTCTTATCCAGAGAAACTGGAGTACTCATTTAGGCCTAATATATAATGTCTTACACATGAGAGTCAGAAGCCACTATTTCAAGGAAAATAATATTTGTTCCCCAGGGCAGGCCTTCTTTGGTTTCATTTCTTTTTAAAGTCTTCCTCGGGTAAATACAGCATTCATTAGTATAGAAGAGTAATGTCTTTTTCTGTGTGTGTGGTACTGGGGTTCCTGGAAGCCCTTCTACCTCTGGGCTACACTCCCAGACCTATTTTTTTTTTTACATTTTTATTTGGAAACAGGGTCTCCTAAGCCAGCGCACGCAGCTGGCTTCGAACCTGCACGATCCTCCTGTCTCCACCTCCCAAGCACGGGGATTAGAAGCGTGTGCCACCATGCCCAGCCGGGTAATGTCATTCACTATAGTCTAGGCACAAATGATCACTTTAAAAATAAGACACTTTAAAAATAATATTTGTTCCCATCTTGACTTAAAATTTGCCATTTTTATAAAATGATCTATGGAGCCATTCTCCCAGAATATATATAAAAGTAAAATATTTAGAGTGCAATAAAAATGCAATGTTTTTTTTTGCCTTCTTTATCCTAATTTGTACATTTATTTTTATATCAAAGAAAATATGTTTCTCAACATGAAATCCTTCACAGGGCCCAGGGCAAGTCCATAGAGCTTACAGATGGTTTGGGGATGTTTCTGCCATTTTGCATCTTTTCTCCTGAAATTAAAGGGCAGCACCCATGTCTTTTGTTGGAATCCAAGATCACTAGCAACAACAGAGATTCTCAATTATTTTCTGAACCCACGTTCCTCTTTCATAAACTGAAAAAAAAATGGAAGCTTTTTTTTAAAGATTTTTTACTTTCTTAGAATAATTGGTGGTGATTAAATATGAATCAGATTAAAGGGACAAAGCACTGTTTATTTGCAAATTTTTTCTCAAGAAAAGAATGATCTCTCCAAAAAGCACAGGACTGGACCCGCCTTCTACACCCCCCCCCCCTTTACCCCCACAAATCACTGCTCAAGATTCAGGCTCAGGCATGGTCCTTTGCCAGCTCTTTATGTTGCAAAGTCCTCAGCCATTTTGGAAAATATGAAAACAAGTAAAACTTATTAAGGTCTGACAGCTGCAAAAGGTCACCAAATTAAATTCATAAGGGCTATCTCCAGTGCATCATAATATACAGAGAGAGACATTAACTGACCATCACACACGGTCGGGAGGGACCTCGTCATCTTTTCAACCATCTGCTTTCATAAAGGACCCTCAGTCTTTTGACTACTTTAGACTCCACACGAATCAGGACATAAATTAACTAGTTGTAAAACATGAATTTTTCCCAAAGCCTTTTATTATCAGAGTGAAACCCAAAGAGGAGAGAGACAACTAAAAATGAGGAAAAATACAGATACTTAAAAATCTGGTTTCTCGAGGGGAGGTTGAAAGCTGCATTCCTGCTCCTAAACCTTTTTAGGGATTGAATTCCCCGGTACCCTGAAGAGCAGGAGCTTAGATTTGGGTTTAATTTGATTTAGACAAATATACTAAGTATTTTTTCTTGTCCTTGAGGATTTTTAAAGAGTATATAGCATTACATAAGCTGGTGTGTGTGTGTGTGTGTGTACATGGTACTGGGGATTAAACCCAGAGGCATTCTACCTCTGAGCTATACCTCCAGCCCCGTTTTATTTTCTGCTTTAGAACAGGTCTTGCTAGGCTGAAGAGTCTCACTACGTGCTGTCTGAAACCTGAGCTCTTTCTGTCTCATCCTCCCAAGTACTGAAGTTACAGGTATGTGCCATCACTTCTGGTTTTATTATATAAGCTTCTTAAAGGTGTTAAAAGTGTAAGCATCTGGAGGAAACACACAAGAAGACATTTAGAAATCAGGCAAGGAAGAAAGGGCAAAGGCTCATGACCTTGAGGGAGAGGCAGTTCTGGAGAGGGGCCCCAGATTCCTAGAGCAAAATCCAGAAAGGAGATACAGAGATTGAAGCAAAGGTCAGAGACTATGCTTCAAAGATGGAAAGAGGCAAGAGATGAGGAACGCGGTAACATCTAGAGTCTAAGAAATGCAGGAAAATAATATCCCTGAGGCTCCGGAAGAAATGTAGCTCTGCCAATATCTTGGGTTTTTTGCTTGTAAAACCTGTATTGGACTTCTGACCTCTGCAATTGCAAGAATAATACATTTAAGCTACTAAATTTATGGTCATTTCTTGCAACAGCAATAAAAAAGTGGTGTATGTGTGTTCATGTGTGTGTGTGTGTGTGTGTACGTACTCTGTATTGATATTTTTATTGAATAAACTTGCTTTTAATGCACATTTATTTTATTTACTTTTTCTCCCCTTCTCTTTTATTTTGTAGTGCTAGGGATTGAACCCAGAGATGTTCTACCTCTGAGATACAAAGTTGGCATTGTTTCATTTTATTTATTTATTTATTTATTTATTTACTTATTTATTTATTTTGGTGGTACTGGGGTTCCTGGAAACCCTTCTGCCTCCAGGCTACACTCCCGGACCTATTTTATATTTTTTAATTTGGTAACAGGGTCTCTTAAGCTAGCGCGGCATGCTTCGAACCTGTGCAATCCTCCTGTCTCCACCTCCCAAGCGCGGGGATTACAAGCGTGCGCCCCCACGCCCGGCTCATTTTTTTTTTTTTTTGAAACAGGGTCTTGCTAAGTGGCTGAGAGCTTTGTTAAGTTGCTGAGGCTGGCCTCAACCCTGCCATCCTCCTGTCTTAGGCTGGGGTTGAAGGCATGTGCCACCATGCCCAGCTTCACCTTTATTTTAAAGAGGATTCAGTTTGGAGCGCTAGTTGTATTCCAGCCCCATTGCAAACAAGTACCTAGTAAAATTCAAGGACTCACATGTGTATCACTTAACATCACCTGGCTCCCTGAGGGGTACCAGATCTATGCCTTGGAAGAGGAGTGCAGCAGGGGTAGCAACTTATCCACCTCTTAACTATGGCCAATATAAGGCTTTGCTTGCCAATTTCTCCTGGTGGCGGGTGCAGCAGAGAGGGAAGCAATACTACCAGCTACAAATCCTCCAGCTAAATAGCCTCGCTTTCTTTGACTTTTCAGAGTTGGAAAGATTACACCAGGTCCCAATCTGCTAACTGTGTGAAGATCTTCCTCTTGAAGAGCACAAATATTTGTCCAGCATCACAAAATTGGCCCATGCTGGGAAGTTCTCTGCTTTGTGTGGGCTCATTTGAAGAGCCAGTAGGGATAGATTTAAAAGCTATGATCAGTAAATTAAGGCCCACAGTCCTGGTAGCTTCCAGGCAACCCAGTGGCTCTTGACCTGAGGTGACTCTGTCCCCTGAGAAATGCTTGGCAGTGCCTGGAGATACCTGTGCTGTCCTGACTCGGGACGGATAACTGGCGTCTAATAGGTGGGCCCCAGGGATGCTACAAAATATCCTAGTGTCCTCAGGCTCTCTTGCACACCCACACAAAATAATTATTCAGCCCCAAATAGCATTAGTGCTGAGGTCGAGAAACCCTATGCTAGATAATGAACTTGCTAAGTCTATTAAATTATTAAAACCTTACAGAAGGGCAGGATCAGACGAACTGGTCCTCTGATGTTCTTGCAAACTTTCCTTCACAGCACAGAGGATTAAATACAAAGAGCCCAGGCTACGGCTTCAAGAGCAATACAGTAAAGAAGAAAGAGAAGAGGATCAAGAGAATTGAGGTGGATGAATCGAGAGCTTGTCTCCAGTGCTGGGACCTAATTCATGTCTCTCCAACCTGGCAAGCTTTCTTCAGCAAGGGAGAAGATTCAAGGTGGCCGACATCTTTACAGTCCCTCCCTGCCATTGCTGTCACTCAAAGTCAGAGAAACAGAAAAAAAAAGTGAATCTCTAACCCTGGAAAGACTGGCATTTAAAAGTAACTGTGGTGTGATTGTGGGCAAGAAAACCCAGAGTTCCAGAGCCACAGCAATAACCCAAGCAGGGATAGAATAACAGGGAGCATCTTGGATGTTTCCAAGAATTAGAAAAGAACGTAAAATCAGAAGTATAGGAAGTGAAAAACTTCCCACAAATGAGAGGAAAAGCAATTCCCATACTCAAACCTACCTCTTGCATTCCTAGTAATGGAATAGTGCTATTTAGTAAAGAATGTATTTGTGGCAGGGATTGGCTCAGCATTATCCAATCACCCTTCTTCTTTCTGTACACACAGAAGAAAAAAAAACCTAAATTATCCAGTGTCCTGTGCAGTTGGGCTAGAGTCATGTGATTAGATTCTAGCCAATGAGCTGTTAGAGGAAGTGATGGCTGCCATTACAAGCTTGTCTTAAATGTTTCCATGTGACTGGGCACACACTCTCGCTTCTCTTTTGTGTTAACTATGACTTCCATGTGCTGTTGGAGGTGGCCTTGCCCTTTAAGGAGAGCTAGCCAAGACAGTCTACTGACCTACTCTTGGCCATGATGTGAGCGATATAATGTATTATGTTCAGATTTAGAGATTACCACTCAAATTTGGCTTGCCCTGTTACAAAGCCATTGGCTTTCAAGGCCTTGAGATATCAGCTTCGAATATTTGAGCGTGCACTAGCAAACTGCTGCTAATTAAGCCTCTTAAAGCCATACTTTCTTCTTCTTCTTCTTCTTCTTCTTCTTCTTCTTCTTCTTCTTCTTCTTCTTCTTCTTCTTCTTCTCCTCCTCCTCCTCCTCCTCCTCCTCCTCCTCCTCCTCCTCCTCCTCCTCCTCCTCCTTCTTCTTCTTCTTCTTTGCAGGTTTAGGGATGGAACCCAGAGGCATTTGACCTCCGAGCTACACCCCCTGTCCAATTTTTTATTCTTTATTTTGAAACAGGGTCTCACTGAGTTGCAGAGGGCCTCACTAAGTAGCTGAGGCTGTCCGTGAACCGCGATCCTCCAGTCTCAGCCTCCCAGATGCTGGGATGACAAGCGTGCCCACCACGCCTGGCTTACTTCTTATTATTCACAGCTCCACAAGTCAGAAGTCTAGAGGCACAAGGCTTAGCTGGTCCTTTTCTTAGTTTATATCAAGATGCAGTGTTGGCCAGACTTGACTTCCAGGATCATTCAGCTCTAAAGTGAGTTCCTTTGCTTCTATGTCTGAGTCCCTGTCCCTGGCTGGCTGAGCTGGAGCTGGTATCACGCCTGGGCAGTCACATTTCCCCCTGGGCTTTGCATGTGGGCCTCTCAGGCAAGGGCAGGTGAGTTCCTACCACTCACCTGACTTCTCTTTCTGCTACATCGCTTTCCACTTGAAATTGGAGAAAGTTCTTTGCTTCTAAGGACTCACATTATCAGACTGAGCCCACTGGATGATCTAGCACAGATATCTCTCTTTTAAGACTCAGAACCTTAAAACCTGTAAAATATTTTTTGCTGTGTAACATAGTGCCTTCACAGGTTTACAAGGCTTAGGGTATAGACATCTCGGACATCGTTCTGTCTACTGCAGAAAGGGAATGGAAGTTTCACGACATCTCTCATAAGCTGGGTGTTTTGAGAGTCCCACGTGTACATCACTGTCACTTATACTGCAAGCCACTTGGCTGGGAAGGTCCCATCTTACCTTGCAGTACTCTCATGCCCAAGCCATTCAACACACTCTATGTCTATGCTGTCGAAGTAACTTTCATGTACTTCTCCAGTGAGATTTTTCACACTCAGAGTTTTACAGGACTTTGGGATTTAGCCATTGTTAATGTCAAGAATCAGTTTTGTTATTTCTCATTTGATCTATAGGGATCATATTTATTGTCACTTGTCTTATAAATTATATTTAGTTCTCCTTCAAAAGAGAGGGGCTCGCCGGGCGTGGTGGCCCACGCTTATAATCCCTGCGCTTGGGAGGCGGAGACAGGAGGATCACGCAGGTTCAAAGCCACCTGCGCTGGCTTAAGAGACCCTGTTTCCAAATAAAATGTATAAAATTAGGTCGAAGAGTGTAGCCCGGAGGTAGAAGGGTTTCCAGGAACCCCAGTACCACCAAAAAAAGGGGGGGGGGGCTCAGGAATTCTCCACCGATCCTTGTAATTTTCTTCATAAAGTTACAAGCAGAAGAATCCCTTTAAGTGTGAGTACAAAGAACCCGTGGCAGTATACGACACTCAGCTAAATCCCACTTTTCTAACATTTCCCTTCCCCAGCCAGACATTGCTAATCAATCAACAGCATACTTTCTCAGTGGTTGCATAATCAGTCCCAGGATCTCACTTAAGTCAGAGTTTCAGAAGGCTTTTATCAATCCGGAGAGTTAACAGACTTCCGTATGAAACCCAGTAAGCTGCCCAGGCAAGCAGAACTGTACACTTTTGCTTGCTTTTTTCTATTTGTATTTTTATTTTTACTTTTTAAAAATTTTTGTTGTTGTTGTTGTTTTTGGTACTGGGGATTGAACCCAAGGGCATTCCACCTGTGAGCCACATCCCCATCTCTTATTTTATTTCTAAACAGGATCATGCTAAGTTGCTGAAGGTCTTGCTAGAGTTCTAAGGCTATTCTTGAGCCTGTTATTAACCTTGTCTCAGCCTCCCAAGTACCGAAATTACAGGCTTGTGCCGCTGTGTCCAGCTTCAACTTATAGTTTTAAAAATATTACTATTCAGAGTCAGGAATGATGGAAAATGCCTGTAATTCCAGTACTTTAGGAGGTAAGAGAGAAGGATCACAGGATCAAGGGCATCCTCAACAACTTATTGAAAACTTTTTCAAAATTAAAAAAAAAATAAAAAAGGCTGGAGGTATAGCTAGGAGGTAGAATGCCCTTGGGTTAAATCCCCAATAACAATAAAATTCCCTTTATATATTTCTGGCATCCTTATACAGTTCACAAAGGCCTTGTCTCAGCCATTGATCCTGAACCTGGTTCACTTCTGAGTTCTGCAGAAAAGAAGCATTCTCTTCGTTGTGGGTGGGATAGCTTTTCAAGGTTTTTCAGGAACATTCTAAAAGCCTCTAAGCATTAGAGACTAAAGATCTTTTGTGAAATGTCTGCTCTGTTATGGGGCTGATGCTTCTGCCTATTAAATCACATTCTCCTTACTCCATTGTAGTGAAATATCGTGGTTACAGCTCTCTAGCGTCATGGAGAACTGCAAGCATAGCTGCTCCATTTCCCGCACCTCCCAGACTCATCACTATACCTCTCTTGGGACATTGTGTCCACATCAAAGTATGTAGTTTTTGCCATCTTAAGATCAAGAGTGTTTGTGCAGAGGGATGGCAGGGCTCTTTCACGATGCCTAAACCACATCATTTAACCATTAACAGATTATCTACCCTCGTTCAGAGGACTCATCAGAAAAGCATGCGTTCCTCTAAATTTACAGCAGATTATGGCTGCAAGAGATGGGGATCATAAATTACCAGGACCCATTCAGCTTCATGCTATCGAAAATAACCTGGCAAAACCATGGCCACTCTAAGTTCCACTAATCGAGACATTCTTCAGCTGAGGGATATGTTAAGAATCAGCTGTTCTACTCTGCCTTCTCTCCTGTCACCGTTTGTTTTATAAGGTAACACCATAGTCTGCTGTCAACGGGTCATTAAGTCATACTCTTGTAAGCCAGTGTGAGTTTGAGGACCATTGAGCATGGTAAATTTGCCCTTCTGCACCGGAATTATATAAACACCAATGCTCAATAGCACCGCAGCGATCTTCCAAGATCTCTGTGGAGCAGTTAATAGCCCTTGGAATGTCTCATTTCCTACTTGACATGGTGTGTTCCGATCGGCTACCCACGTGGAGTGCTGCGTGAAACAAAACACAAGCTACCTTCATGCTTGATATAAGTTTCTGGTCTTTCTTTCTTTCTTTCTTTCTTTCTTTCTTTCTTCAGATGATCACTGTCAATGTTTTTCATAATTGCTAGTTTATACAAAAGGAGTAACAGATCTGCTAAAAATATAATTGGGTCATAAATGTTCCACACAGCGAGGCATGGTGGTACATATATGTCTGTAATCTCTGTACTTGAAAGGTTAAGACAAAAAGATCACAGGTTTGAGGCCAACCTCTGCAACTTAGCTAGGTTCTCAGTACAACTTAGCAAGACTCTGTTTCCAAATAAAAAAATAAAATAGGGCTGGGGGTATAAGTCAGAGGTAGAATTTCCCTGGCTTTAATCCCTAGCACCATAAAAATAAGTGAATAAATTAATGAATAAATTAATGCCCCACCCATCAAATCAAAGTTTAAACAATGGCAACTACATATATATGCACACACATATATAAAATCTTATGATTATATATAACCTAGTGTATAATATATAATTTTAAACAAGGTGTAGTGGCACACACTTGTAATATCAGTACTTGAGAGGCTGAGACAGGAGGATCGCAGGTTCAAGACCAGCCTCAACAAGTAGTAATGCTCTCATCGCAGGTTTAAGACCAGTCTCAACAAGTAGTGAGACTCTGTTTCCAAATTAGAAACAAAATCAGTCTGGAGGTATATCTCAAAGGTAGACTGCCTTTGGGTCCAATTCCTAGTACTACAAAAAAATAACAATAATTATATATAATTGTATGTATATATACCTTGATATAGCATTTATAATTGTATATGTTTATATATATTGTTTCACATATATATGTGGGAGTTTGTGTATATATATTATTGTTTTGCACATACACACACACACACACACACACACACATATATGAAAGTTTGGCACACCAATTATTTACAATTTTACAATTTTGTAATTTGACTATCAAATTGAAATACATAGAGGTTTTACATAAAAAACACCGATTCTTTTGAAGAGTCAGAAGACGCACAACAGCAGATTTGAGTTTTAAATTGAAGATGCAGAGGAGGCATCACCCTCTTCAGTTCCTTACAGTTTGTACCGGCAGTGCATATCCCATTCGGTTGATGAGTCTTATGTGCTTGTTACCTATACCCAGGTAACAAGTGCTTGCTGCTTGCTGGTGGACGGATAACACCACCTGGGAGAGCTTGTTAAACATGTAGAATCTCTTGCTAAATAAGACTCTCCAGTTTTTTATTTGTTTTTTATGGTACTGAGAATGGGACCCAGGCGCATTCTACCTTTGAGCTACACCCTCGGCCCTATTTCTTATTCTTTATTTTGAAACAAGGTCTCAGTCAGTTGCAAAGGGCCTCACTAAGTAGCTGAGGCTCTTCTCAAACCACAACCCTCCTGTCTCAGCCTCCCCAATACTGGAATTACAAGTGTACGCCACCACACCCAGCTAAGACTCCTCATTTTGGAAAGATCTCCAGGCGATCCAGGTACCTCCATTAGAGAAGGGCCCTGGAGACTCTGGATGACTCGTGTGATGAGAACCTCGTCCTCAGTGTCTTTGGAGTCAACCTGGCCTCCACGGCCTCTGGCTATATTTAGTCTCCCTAATTTCTGGCTTCCTCATTTACTTACGTTGTTCCTTGAAGTTAACACTGCTGTTAATACATCCTCATCCTCTCCCATCTTTCCTGTAGACCTTCACAGGACATTGGCCTCTATGTACACGCACAGAACATTGATATCCCAGGGGTCGACAGCATCCTCCTTCTATATTAATATATATTAAAACTGATGATTTTTCTTTTCGGAATTGCAGGCTCTCTGGCTTGAATGTGACACTGGGAAGGTCATGTTGCCATATGGTTCCTAAACTGGACTGATTGGCGCCCTCCCCAAAGATATGTCTACATCCTAACCCGGAGCCTGTCAGTGTGACCTTGGTGGAGAAAGGGTCTTTCCTGATTTAATTAAGTAAAGGCTCCAGAGATGAGATCAGTCTGGAAGATCTGAGTTGGCTCAAAATCCAGTGGCAAAGTCCTTAAAAGAGACATGTGTCCGGGCTTGGTGGCCCATGCCTGTAATCCCAGTACTTGAGAGGCTGGGATGGGAAAATTGCCAGTTTGAGGCCAGACCTCCAGAAATTTAGTGAGACCCTGTTTCAAAAATTAAAAAATAAAATAGTGCGTTGGATTGTATCCCGGAGGTAGAATGTCCCTGGGTTCAATCCCCAGTACTAAAAAAATAAAAAATTAAAAGAGAGAGACAAGCAGAGGAGTATTGAAAGGTGGAGAGGGGCGTGTGAAGGCAGATGGGGAGAGAGACTGGTGTGATGGACAGATGCGAGCAGCCAGCAGAGCTGGAAAGGCAAGAGACACACCCCCTGAGAGCCTGAGGAAAGGACACAGCCCGCTGCTATTTCAGCTTCCAACTTCTACTTTCTAAAGCTGCTAAGCAATAAATGTCTGCTCATATAAACCAGCCCATTGGTGGTGACTTGATGTGGAAGCCACAGGAAACAAATAGAGTTCTCCAAACTGGGAGCCTGTCAGCCTCTCCCCAATAGAACGATTAACAGAGAAAATGGCAGTAGGAGGAGAGGAACTGAAGGAGCTGGTTCCAGGGGTGCACATCTATAACCCCGGTACTTGGGGGGCTGAGACAGGAGGATTGCTTCGGCAACTTAGCGTGACCCTCATCAACTCAGTGAGACCCTGTTTCAAAATAAAAATTGCTGGTGGTATAGCTCAGAAGTAGAATGTCCCTGGGTTTCATCCCAAATATCACAAAAAAATATAAATAAAATAAAATAAAGAAACAAGAAAAAGGAAATTAGTTGAGCAAGGAAAATCTGAGCCCTCGACTCACTAGATGAAGAAACAACACCGGAACAAGCTTTCTGAGTGGTCCGCCCACACATTCTACTCGGAGAAGCTCTTCAAGTTCAATTAGCAAATTTAGCAAAGTGCCTTTTTGATCCTGTGTTTGCGTCTACCCAAATGTACAAAATGTACTTTTCCTCTGTCTTGTCCAAGTCCAGGAGATAATGTTAGAAGAGGCACACATTCCAGGAAAACTCACAACAAAAAGTCAAATTCCAACTTAGGGGCCAGGGGTCCTTCAAAACAAAGCTTGGTGATGTACCCCATGGGATGCTTGAGACCTGAGAATAGAGATGGGTGCTGCACCCACATTCCTTTCCCCTTACATCACCACTCAGTCAAAAGATGTTTCAGCATTAAAATATTTACCATAAACCAGGCATGGTGGCACACGCCTGTAATCCTAGTACTCAAGAGGCTGAGACAGAAGGATTGTAAGTTTGAGGACAGCCTCAACAAGTAGCAAGACTCTCACCCACCTGGTGAGACCTTGTTTGAAAATAAAATAGGGCTAGGTGTAGCTAAGAGGTAGAATACCCCTGGGCTCAATCCCCTAATACCACATAAATGAGAAAAAAAAATGTTGACCATAAAAGGCATTTCATTTGACAGTTGAAAGCAACCAAGACACCCACAATTGCTACAGGGAATCTGAATACAAGAAATCAAGAAATTTTCACCCGTGTTAGAAATGGATTCTAGGAATGCCACAAACAAAATCTCATGAAATTAAAAGTAGCTTGGCAAGACAGTTTACGTCCATGCAGACAGGATGCACTAGACAAATAGTCTGGTCAGCAAGCACACCCAGTGGGTAGTGCTCAGGTTTGGGTTTTTATCCCCGGTGTGGTCCTGCCCCTTGCCCTGATTGGTGAGGGCTTGGGTTCACAACCTAACATGATTGTCTACTTTCTAAGACAGACAGGAATCCTGAAACAAAGTTTGGCAAAGGAAGCACAACTCTGCTGTGATTGGCTTACTTCTATGACAGGGAACAAGTATGAGACAAAGTTTTACACTCTGGAAGATTCCTGGTCAACTAAAGGTCACATGAGACAAGATGGCTGACGTTCTGGAAGATTTGGGCACACAGACGCATGTACAGCTACAAAACAAATACCTAAGCTACGATCACCAAATGGAAAGAAGTGCACTTCTATATAATTTGCGTCTCTGATAGAAAAGATTTGTCTTTAATCCTCTCACCTAGGACACCAAGAAAGCAGCTTATTAAAATTATACTGGGAGAGTGGAGACAAACACAAAGTAAAGACTTAAGAGAAGTCCAGTCCCAGTAGAGGGAGAGAGGAGATGGCAGGGGATAATGAATACATCTGCCGATCCTAAATTCAGAAATGCCAGTCCCAGAAAGCAATGGCTGGAATGAAAGGCTTTATTGTTTCCGGCTCTTCACCAAGCTGGTGCTGCCCAGTTTCCACAGAAAACAGCACATCTGATCCATCAGGACCCAGGCGGGAGGGGGTTGCCTGCCATCTGCGGATTCTCATGCAATGCAGAAAAGAGGTTACTATCAGGAAAATTGAGGAATGCGAATTGTTCCCTCTAACAAAATATATTTGAGGGCATTTTTTTTTTCTGGTGGTACTGGGGACTGAACTCAGGGGCTCTTTCTACCTCTGAGCTATTATTTTATTTTTTATTTTGAAATAGGATCTTACTAAGTTGCAGAGGGCCTTGCTAATTTGCCAAGGCTGGGCTGCAAACCTGTGATCCTCCTGTCTCAGCCTCTGGTGCACTGGGATTACAGGTGTGCCACACCACACCTAGCTTGGGGGCAATTATAAAACAAGAATAGTCATGGTATATGGGAGTAGAAGACTTCTGAAATTATTTTATCAAGATGCAAAAAGGGTAAAACTTTGAGCAAATATTGGAAGGGATTCAGTAATGCATGTAAGAAAATTAAAAAGGAGACCCAGCCAGTAAGGTAATCCTTGGCATGATAGAGACGCAGAGAAACAAAGACTGATAAAAATGTAGGTAGAAATGCAAAAAATAGTAGGGGGGATATAATATATTTGTGTCTGCTACATGATGAGCATATTTCATATTACCTCATTAATCCTACAAACCCAGGCAAAGTTTATGAAAATTATCTCTGTCTTATAGACCAGGGAATTGAGGCTCAGAGAGGTGTGGACCAAGCCCCGTGAGTAATAAACCGTGGAGGAAAATCTAAAGGAATGGGTCGTGTTTCAAGAGTGCAGTGGGAGACAGAGTGGATCAGAGTCAATGTTAACTTATCCTTGAGTTATCGAGGTAATATTGATAACACAACCCAAGAGCATCGGTGCCTTCCGATTCTCTTTCACAATGAGCTGTATATTTTGAGTTGGGAGCATTGTTTGTTCAAATGAATGATAGGGGTATTACAGAAGGCTTTTAAGTCCTAAGGCCCTTGGGAACTAGCAAGAGTCTAAAAATGTGGGAATGAAGGGCTAAAATTGGCAATGGAAAATGATCTGTTCCACATAATTGAATCTCATTCATTTATTCAGCAACCTGCATTGAGCGGCTATTTTTGGCAAGTTCTTTCAGGCAGTGAAGCTGTGAAGGTAAATTTGACAAGGCCTTCATTCTCAAGGGGTGAATTCCTGTTAGTTGGAGAGGTGGGGGGGAATTTGAACAATAGAATGCAATGTGAAAGTGTTATCATTGAGATACGGAGGCCAAAGCACAGGTGCATGGAGAAGAAAAAGAAACCCAATCCCAGCAGCGTGTTCAAGGGCTTTGGGGATTCAGGCACGCAGAGCAATAGAAGTCTATTCCATCTGCTATTAAAGCCAAAAACCAAAGAGTATAAATGAGAGAACAAGCCAGGGAAGAGGACCAAGATTCCATATGGACCTAATCTTGCCGTGTCTTCTACCTCTCGACTTCCAGGTTGAATACCACTGTTCTTGTCATTATTTGATTAGCCAGTTGCTTTGTGCATATCATAATCTTGCCTGTTCTATGTCAGCAGCTTTCTAATTGGTCTCCCTACATCCATTCTGGCCCAACTCCAACCCATCCTTCACAGTGCAGCCCAGGGCTCTTTTTAAAATGCAAATCAGATCATCGCCCATCCCCTTGTTGTGGTTCCGAAGACTCTCTTCCGGTGGCTCGCAAAATCGCATGGACCCTAGTAAAGCCTGGTCTGATCTTTAGCCCTGTCTTTACCGCCCTCATTCTGTCCTCTAGCTAGGCTGTCCCTGGTCCAAGGCGGGATCTAAGGCTGCCTCTTCAGTGCCAGCCTTTGCTTGCCAAGGTCTCCACGTGACCCATCTACTTGCTCACCTATCTTGCTGTGTACCGCAACTGAAGATCATGTGTCACTTGCCCTTACGAAAATCCGTGCCTGTATACTAACAAGGAAGGAGAGTACTCACAGCTCTGTTCCTAGGTCTGGATTCAAATCTCACTTAGCTCTGCCACTTAGGAGCTCTGTGACTTTGATACCAATCTTCCTAGGTAAACACTGGTAGTGAAATTACTTACTGCTTCAAGGATAATGACTAGTTCGGTTTAAATAAAAAATATACATATATATTTATAAATAAATATATAATTTAAATATGTATGTACATGTTCCATATTATATATATACATGTATAAAATAAATATATAATATGTTCCATATTATACACACACATAAATATATATGTACTTATATATAACATTTTTCATGCTACTTCCATTTTAGAATATATTATCCATGACTTAATACTTTTTCATTAACTCTTCTTAAGTTTTTCCTGCTTCTTCGTGTTCTATAGTTTTTTCTAGGATGTATCTGAGGTAAATCTAGTTGTACTGTATCTGCTTTTATACTCACAGTGAAATATTGGTTTAAGGACTTGTGTTTTGCTCTGATCCTAGAAAAGAAAAAAAAAAGTTGATTTTTGTTACAGTTTGGATGTTAAGTGTTCTCTGAAGTTCAAGTGGTAAGCAACACAGCCAGGTTCAGAGGTAGGTGGGAGGGAGGAGGTAGATTATTGGGTTTGTGGTCTTGGGGACTATATCTATCCCTAGCTTCTCTCAATAGATAGATAGATAGATAGATAGATAGATAGATAGATAGATAGATAGATAGATAGATAGAGATACCCTCCCTCCCTCTCCTCTCTCTTCTTCTTCCTCCTCCTCCTCCTTTTTCTTTTTCTTTCTCTTCCTCTTTTCTCTCTCTTTCTCTCTGGCCCACTCCTCTCCTTTCTTCTCCTCCTCCTCTTCCTCCTCCTCCTTTTTCTTCCTCCTCCTCCTCCATTCTTCTTTTTCTTCTTCTTTCTCTCTCTTTTCTCCTTTTCTCTCCCTTCCTCTCTCCTCTCTCCTCTCTCCTCTCTCCTTTCTGTCTCTCTGTCTCTCCCCTCCCTTCTGGCCTCCCGGAGATGAGCATGGTATTTTTTCTTTTCCACCATGCTGGGAGGTCCTGACGCCAAGGCTCCTGCCAGGAAGGCAGCTGATGATGGACTGCCTTCTGAAACTGCAATCCCCCAATAAACCTTTCTTTCTCTAAGTTGTGCTTGTCAGATATTTTGGTCCCAGTGATGAAAACATAAACTGAAACAAATTTCTCTTTAAATATTTCTTCTTTACCATCATCTTCAGCCTCTTCCTTATGCACATAGGGAAGCAATGTGTCTCAGTGGGAAAATGTTTAGAGCAGAACCAGCAATCTTACTCCGTAAAGGGCCGCTTAGGAAGGGTTTTAGGTGTTATGGGTAACATGGTCTCTGTTGAAAAAACTCATCTCTACCATGACCCTGGGAAAAGAGTCGTGGACATTATGAACTAGAAAGTTTTGGCTCTGTTCTATATACTAAAGCAGGCAGAACCTGGCATCTGGCCAAATTCCATGCTTTGCTGACCTCTGGATTTGAGCATGCTCTTCTGGGCTGTAACTTAGCCTTTTGTTGCCCTTGAGCTGATTTACATCTCTACAGGTCTTAAATATTGACTGCAATGCTAAATAATGCTTGTCTGCAAGCATAAGTCCATGGATGTTTAGTTTACTTGCCCCAACCCTGCATGAAAATGCCTGTTTTATATGTCCCGTTTGTATATTAATTTCAGTATTTCTTCACTCAGTTTAAATTTGTTTGTTATTTTTATTTCTCCAAATCACTTAGAACATTTTACCATTGCCTTCATTAATAATGAGTTCAATCAAATCTTAATATTTGTTCATTTTCTGTCTACAGGAGAATAATAATATTATTATTGTCCTTTAACATATATATGTTGGGGATTCTATGCCTTCCTCATATCTCTTTTGATTTTCAGAGTTTTCAACCTCTTTTATCTCTATCATGCAGAATTCTCAGTATTTTGGGGCGGGTACTGGGGATGGAACACAGGGGTATTCTACCAATGAGCTATCCCCAGCTCTATTTCTTATTCTTTATTTTAAAAGAGGGTATCACTAAGATGCAGAGGGCCTCACAAAGTTGCTGGGGCTGGCCATGAACCTGTGGTCGTCCTGTTGCAGCCTTCCAAGTACTGGAATTACAGGCGTGCACCACCACGCCCAGTTTTAATTCTCAGTATTCTATTGGCAATTCTAGTTCTCTTTTTGACAACGTTCATTCCAGAATTCAGTCATTTGCTGTCACATTTAAATGATTTCCTTTCTCATTTGCAAGATTTCTGCTAAATTTCTGAATGTCTTATATAGTTTTGGGGTTTTTTTGGGGTTTTTTTTGGTTTTTTTTTTTTTTTTGATGGTACTGGGGTTTCTGGAAGCCCTTCTACCTCCGGGCTACACTCCCAGACCTATTTTTACATTTCTATTTGGAAACAGGGTCTCCTAAACCAGCGCGCGTGGCTGGCTTCGAACCTGCGTGATCCTCCTGTCTCTGCCTCCCAAGTGCGGGGATTACAAGCGTGCGCCACCACGCCCGGCTCATTTTATAGTTTCTTAATCTCCCTTATGGATGTGGTTTTTCTACTTATCTCTTTGGATTTCTTAAATATTCCCTAGGAAATTGAGCTCCACAGCAGTGTCTGGGACAGCGTGTGAGCATGCTACGCACCAGAAGGAAAGTCGCACCCTTGCACTATTCTTTTTCAGGTCTGTCTAATCATTCTCATTCTCTATTTTGCAACCTCATTTGCATTAGATAATTACTTGTGTAGATCTCAAACCATTCTGAGTTAGAATGTCTGCTTACTGGACATCATACAAAAACTTTCAGCACAGTGGATGTTGCGGTTAGCCATCAAATGTTCCCTGAGGAACTCACGAGTTAATGTTCAAAATTGAGGCAATTAGGTCATGAGTGTTCTAATCTCATCAGTGGATAAACCCTTTGCAATGGTTTTACTGGGTGGTAATCTAAGCAGATGGGATTCTGCTGGAGAAGGTGGGCCCCTGGGGGTGCGGCCTTGGGGATTGTTCTTCTGTCCTTGCATCTCTTTGATTAGTGTCTGTCTCTGGCTTCCAGACTCAGTAATGTGGGAGTGGAACACTGGCTCTTTCCCCCTCTCTGCCCCCCAATGTGATGCCCTGAGATTCACATTCCCAATCTGACATGGACCAAACCTACAGTCTCCAAAAACTGAACAAATGCCTTCCTTCCTCTCAGTCATATGGTCAGTTGTTTGGATTACAGCAGTGAGAATGTTAGCCAAGACAGTAGATGATGCTAATTTTCTATTTTCCACTTTCACACACACACACACACACACACACACACACACACACACACACACTTTTGTTTATGCCTCTGCCTCCACCAATCCTCTGAGTCCTCATTTCATATCAATCTTTAAATGGCAATTTGAGAGTTTTGAGGAGGTTTCCGGCCTCCTGAGCAAATCTATGGGGCCACAAAGGTTTCTCATATCCAGCCTCTGAGTCAAGGATGATTTTCTTCAATTCTGGGTTTCAAGGCCTAAACTACAGTCTCCTATGTCCCCAGTCTCTCAGGTTTCTGCGTCATAATCTCTGGCAGCAACCCCCGCACTTTCTTAGAGTTCCTTTCCAGAAAATCCATCCCTCCTCTCACTCAGCACGGAGCATGGCTCTGGTTTCTGGCCTCCTGAGCAGGCACCTGCACACCACCCCCTGCCAGACAAGAACCCTACCCGAGAAGATGTTTATCCTCTTCTCACACCTAGCCATGTCTTGTTTGGTATTTCCCATTTGGTACGTCATCTAGCATTTCTATAATATCTGAAACTAAAATGAAGCTTTGCAGTGATATCTGTTGAATTTGACAGAAAAGTCAATTAGACAAATAAGGATGACTCAAATATTTTAGAAATGTTGATCGTTAACTTAAAAATAACCTTTAGAAAATCTAATGAATAGGACAAGGAGAGCCACAAACTGAGAGGGACCCTACAGCCACTTACAAAGTGCACTGCTAAAACACTAAACATTTCAAAATCGCTCCAAGAATAGCTTTAACCCTTGTATTTTTCTTCCAGAATATTTCACTTTTAAAGACAATCCACTAACCGGGGGTACACACCTGAGTTACTCCATCCACCACTTATTAAGAAGATAATATCTTAATTTAAAGTAGGTTCATACAAAGAGACAGAAAATTGAGGACTTAATGAGTTTGTAATGATCCCTTCCAAATAAACTCAGCACATCTGCATTTCTTGGTATACCTATGGAGAGCCAAGCGTGGGCTTGTTCCTTGAAGCTGATGTACCAATGAGACAAGCAGACACCTTCCCCTTGTGATGTCCAGAGATACCTGTGTTTTCCTTGTTTTCTCCTCCTGGAATCTGGGATTCCAAATAATGCAAATTTAAAGATGAGTAATATCGATTGACTTTGCAGGAAGAGAGAATTTTTGACTGCCAGGAAAGAGTTGGCAATATCTGGAGCTATTTCTGGCTATCAGAGCAGAGGAGGAATGTGCTACAGACATCTAGGAGAAAGGGGCCAGGGCTGTTGCAAATATGCTCAGTGATACACAAAACATTGTGCCCAAGACAGACAGCCCCATGACAAAGATGGATCTGGCCCCAAATGTCAATAGGGCAAAGTTTGAGGAACCCTGGGGTAGACTTGACAGCATCTATTTGAGAAGTATTCAGTAAATTCCCTAAGTGATTTTATATATGTTTTATTTTATATATTATAAATATATGTATCTACATACAACAGTGTGTCTATAATTATATTTATAGTAAATCGCTGTATGCATATATGTGTAAAAATAACAAACACATATGCATACACACATTATTCAACTGTTGGAAGGTTTTACTCTGTAATAAAACATGATTGTTTGCATCTACAACATTTCTTTGTTTTTCTCAGATATGCTGCCTATGTTTAACAAATTGCCCTAAGCACTTTCTAAAGAACTTGAACTTTTACAACAGTCCTAGGTGGGTCCTATGATGACCTCCACTTAGATATCAGAGCACTAAGACTCGGAAGGCTTGGCAACCGCTCTGAACCCGCGGCCCTAGTAAGTAGAAAAGTCAGGTCCTCACCCAATTCAGTTCATCTTAAGCTCTTTGTAACATCAGCTGGTTGCTGAACCAGTGAGGTCCTTGAGTATCTTTCATGAGAAACCATCACTTTCCATCTTCCGTTCTGCAAGCAGTAAGCTCTGAACTGGTTTGCCTTTAAGAGGCTGAAGTTGGAACCATTAAGAAAAAGTTCAGCTGGTAAAAGAAGGGCATATCAAACCAGAGACATGAATGCTAATGAAAAGAATAAACATATACACCCACATCTTTGCTCCAAAAACGAATTCCAAGTCCCTACCAGGTGCTGTTGCAGATAAATCGGGGTCTCAGGAATGCCTCTCTGAGGTAGATGAGCTGGAGCTGCACGGAGCCAGTCTTAGCCTACAGTGTTTCTTGTAGCTAAGCCAGCCATTGTGTTTGATGCCTATTGGCTGGGTTTCAGTGCAGGATCCTGGAATGCCCAGAAAACGTGCATACAAAGGCAGACCCAGTGATCTGAGAATCGTATTATCCAAGTTGCAACATGCAAATGTCTTCTTTGCGTTCGACTTTCTGCAAACACGGAGTAAAAGAAAATAAAATAAGTAGAAGAAAATGAGGGGGAAAAAAGCAGTACGATTCATGCTTCACAAAGTCCTGTAGGTTATTACCATGTTTTAAATTGTGAGTTGCAAACACAAGCTGTTCTTAAACAAGAACAAAAAGAAAAAGCAGATGGTTTCTCTTTGCATCCTGTGAAACTTTTCCCTGAATACAAGCGTATGCTCTCTTCTCCCCAGCTGGCAGTCCCCATGCAAATAATCTGTTTTGGTGTTTTATTTTGCTTTTTTTTCCCCTATCATTTTGAGAAAATTCTTGATGGCTGTCCCCTCATTCCACTCTAAAAGCCATCATACCTAGAAATGAGAACTGAGAAGGGAACTACTTATTATTTGACCCACATCTTTGAAACATATTACCAGCAGAACTGAGGCTAAGGCAGGTATCACAATGATCCTCTTATTACTATTATTTTATTTTTACATTATGCATATTTTCAACAAAAAATTTCTTGAAAATCAATTTTTTGCTATAATTAACATAGAAGAAAGAATCTGGGATTTGCATTTATAAAAACTTGGATTCAAATTCTAGCTCAGCCACTTACTAAATAAATAACTGTGCCCTTAAGAAATTATATAAAATTTATCTTAAAATACTTATTATTTGAGATCCTCAGGGTTTTTTATTTAAAATAAATACAATAATATTTGTCTTTTGCAGGAAATTCTGAAGAAAATTGTAGAAGAGGAATTGGGACAAGATTGACAATAAGTGGTTACTACCATCCTGAAATCTCACCAGTTGTTTAACCCCTACTCAATTCCCAGATCTGGTCTATGGGCCACCAATATCAGCATCATTGGGGAGCGTATCAGAAATGCAGAATTTTAGATCTACTAAATTTGGTTTAAACCAGACCCCCAAGATAATTCTTAATCACATTTCAATTTGAGACACTGCCCTAAATCACATTTGCCTCACTCACGTAAAAAATGAGAACAATGGCACTTACTTCATAGAATTATTTGAAGATGAAATAAGACAGTGTAATATTTGCACAGCATTTTATGAAGTGCCTATGATGTACTTAGTTAAAAGTAAATTAACTTATTATTGAAGCCTTGTTTTCTTATCAGTATTGTTACCTCAGAAATGTATATGAAAGCTTTTTGAAAATGTATTCAATTTCCCTCAGTTATCTACATTATGTTAAAGCAATTTCCCACAGATGTGAATTATCATTATGACTTAGGTAAACAGCAATCATATTTGTTTTATTATAGATCTTAGTGGGAATAAACACTCTCTCTCTCTCTCTCTCTCTCTCTCTCTCTCTCTCTCTCTTCTCTCTCTTCTCTCTCTCTCTCTCTCCTCTCCTCTCCTCTCCTCTCCTCTCCTCTTCTCTCTCTCTCTCTCTCTCTCTCTCTCTCTCTCTCTCTCTCTCTCCCCCCCCTCCCTCTCCTTCTCCCTCTCCCTCTCCCTCTCCCTCCCTCCCTTCCTCTCTCAGATTCTTTTTGTGCCTTAAGAGAAAAATCCAATGTTTCTGGTCAGTTTTATTTTATAGGCAGATATATCAGTTAAGATCAAAAGTTGCACAATACTTGGTCTAATATTAGTTACCTATTGATAAGCAACCCCCCCCCCAAATTTAGTGGTTTAAAACTAAAAACATTTCCATTATAACGTCATTCCTGGGGTTAGTATCCAGGCGCAGCTTAGCCTCATGGGATCCCTCCGGAGTTTGCAGTCAAGTTGTTGGATGAGGCTATAGTCTTCTGAAGGCTTGATTGAGGATAGAGGATCAACATGCCAGATGGTTCCCTCAAAAATCTGTGGGCTTGAACAAACAATCACAGAGAGACAACGGGAAGAGAGGAGAGAAAAGCCACAGTGCTGTAACGTAAACTCATAAAAAACATTTCCTCGTTACTACTGGATTCTACTGGTAATGAACACCAACCATGGTACAGTGCGGGAAGGGACTACACAAGAGTGTGAATACCAAGAAGTGGGGATCTTCGAGGGCCCTCTTGAAGGTCATCTACTGCAGACCATGATCTAATAATTTATATTAAGGTAGATGAACATAACAAATGAGGATGTAGAACAATATAAACCCCTCCTTGAATTCGCATTAATTTAATACCCAGCCCAACATCTTGCTTTTCCAAGAAGCTTCCCTGAAAAGATATATTTGTACTTCTCCTTTCTCTGTGAATGTGGATATAATTTGCCTTGACCTCACTGCCTCAGCAAATGCTAGTCTGGTTTCCTTGTGGTCAAGGGTGATGGCATATTCTTTTTTGGATTCTTTAAAATTCTTAATGCATGCTAAGTACATAGTAAATATGTATGACAATTGCATTTTAAATTATTAAAAACGTGAGTTATCTAAAAATAAAATTTTGTTGAATTAAATAATTGGTTTATGCAGAGTTGATAGACTGTGAGGACAAAACACGGGAATATTAACAATTGATTTTCATTTTATGGATCCCACCAATATTTCTGTGGAATCATGTTTAGGGAAGCAGGTCTCGAAAGGCAAATTCTAAATATTTAACATAGTGAAACCTCAATTTACAAAAATAACCAAGTTATAATTATCAGTTAAAAACCGTACCAGACTTGGACACGGTGCCACACGCTTGTAATACCAGGACTTTGGAGGCTGAGATAGGAGGATAGCAGGTTCATGACCAGCCTCAGCTGCTTAGTGAGGCCCTCCACAACTTAATGAGACCCTGTCTCAAAATAAAGAATAAAAAAATAGTGCTGGGGTCATAGCTCAAAGGTAGAATTCCCCTGGGTTCAATCCCCCACTACCGCAACAAAAGTACCAGAATCTGACAATAATAAAGAGTTATAAAGTTATCACAAACTATTGTGTTTAAAGAAAAAAAATCAGAAAGTATTATTTATTTCAAAATTGGACTACCAGAATATGTACTGAAACCAGAGTAAATTAATTCAACCCTAACTCTTTGATCTTTCAAATGCACACCCCAAACATTCATTTTTATATATATAAATTGGCTGCGGTTCTCTAGATCCTCTGGCCATTAAATTACAATTTCATCTTGTCCGTCACATGGAAGATAATAAAATAGGCTCAGGCAAACAGTGCCCTCACTCACCTTCACGTGGAGGTCTTGGCTTTACCTCTTCCTTTGCTAGAATGGCCCCTATGTGTGCATCTTTTTGCATAAGCAATTTATAAGCTACGGTGCAAAGCCAATATGTCATAAATAAAAAATCGAATGTAAAGCATTTTATTTTGAACTTGTTATTCAAGTTCCTGAAAGCTACAAAACAGAAGTCAATGAACTTTATTAGTTCATTCAGTTAAAATCCCTTTCAACTCAGTCGAGTCACTGGTGTGACTCAAGTTTCATGACTAAAATAAATATCACAAAGAATCAATGCACAAACATATTCCTTTCATTATCAAAGTACATTAATTGAGCCAAAGCTCTCAGTGATGAGAGGGCTTTAAAGGGTCTCTTCTTATTAATTTTATCCTTTTATATTTAACTTCAAAAAAATTGAAGTATGGAGAAGATTTGTTTTCTAGGTCAGGACAAATGCTCAGAATGTCATTCTTCTTTTTGTTCTGAAAATGACAATTTCTTGAGTGGTTAAAGCCAATATATTTTGAAAAGAAATGATATTATAACAATCACATAACTTACTAATAAAATATTAATGTTTTATAAATGTTTATTATGCTGTTAAATCAAATGAATTCCTTGCATAGGCAAAGTAAACTACATACATTCTGCCATGGAAAATATGGTAAATCAAGTAATTGGCTATTTAATAAGAATTTTAACAAAAATTTTATTTTCAATACTTTCAGTCTCTTTCTTCCTAAGTCAGTCTCTAAAAGAATGTTTGAAGTACAGAGGAAAAATTAAAGAGAATGCTTTGATGACAGAGAGACTTGTATTGTAATTGTGTAATTATCAGAGGCCAAGATTCACAAATTACATCGTGTACTGGTGTTTCGCTTGCCTTACTAAAATTTCATTCATGTAAAAGCTTAATTAATTATCCCTGAGTGACAGTCTTCCCCTGGAAGGCCATGATTAACCATTCGCATTAAAATTCTAAACTTCTTCCACCGAACACAAGCAACATACATGCAATTAAGGCAACTACATTAAAAGCCCTATGATCCCAAGAGTTGACATATTGTCCTAATAGTTTATAGCAAATTGGTGTGGTACTAATTTGACTGTCACTTCTTGGATGGCCCTTTCCTTTGCCTGTCACTAAGTAGAGAAGAGTGAGGCGGGATTCTGTGGTCCACAACTATTTTTTTTAAAAAAGACAAGAAGGATTGAGTAGCTGAAAATCCCAAAGAACCTGTTACTATATAGTAAGGCCTTGTTAAAAGTTTGATGGCTGGGTGTGGTGGTGCACCCTTGTAATCCCTGCACTTGGGAGGCTGAGACAGGAGGATCATTCAGGTTCGAAGCCAGCCTCAGCAACTTAAGTGAAACCCTGTTTCCAAATAAAATATAAAAATAGGGCTGGGAGTGTACCCCGTGGGAGTGTAGCCAGAGGGAGAAGGGCTTCCAGGAACCCTAGTACCACAAAAAAAAAGTAAGTTCAATGCATACTTTTTAGAGCCTATCAATTCCATTTCGTAGTCTTAGGATCTTGTACTATTGAACTGATGCTGTGAATTCATTACAATATTGTTGTTAATATAAATGACAAATCTATAATAGATGAGATTAACTTTGACAGGATGATATTCAATGTATGATATAGAAAGTAGTAGGTGACATTGTAAGAAAAATAGTATTGAAGATTGAGAAGAGGATAGGCAGACTCTAGGATGGTCAAAACAACCCCCACCTGGTGTTCACATCCTCTCTGGTCACTTTTCCTTCAGTATGTAGAGCCCATGACTTGTTTCTAAAAGTGATAGAAAATCACTTCTACAATTAGGTTACAAATATAGCAAATTTTCCCTTGCTCAAGGATACCATATTGGAAAGGGCCATGTGGCAAGGGACAGAGGTTGCCTCCAGCCAACAGCTACAAAGAACATGAGGACCTCCACCCAGCAACCTATGAGAGACTGAATCCTGCCCACACCATTGCATGAGCTTGGAAACGGACCCTTCCCAAGCTGAATCTTTGGTTGAGACCCCAGCACTAGCTGACATCCTGATTGAATCACAGCATTTATCCATCCCTGCCTGAACCACAGAAACTGTGAAAAAGAAGAAATGGTTATTATTTTAAGCTGCTAAATTTTGAGATAATTTGTTGTCGCAATAGAAAACTAACCCAGAGAGTGATCTCTGAAGGGACCCCTTGAAAAATATATTCTTGTTTACTAAAACAAACAAAAAAATAGGACATGAGGAAAAGACCACTTCGTGGGGTAAGGGACAATGCCTTGCTAACTCATCCCACTGCAAAGGGGAGAGGGCACTCAGCATAAGTCAGGAACAACATAAAATGCAAAAGTGTTTTAAGGGATGGTATTTCTGGTAAGAAGAACAAAACAACTACAAATAAGAAGGGACACAGTCGGTTACTTTTTGCTTTTGTCACATGACTTTTAAGCTTTCTTTCATTTCTCAACAGATGTCACAATATAGAACCTGCTGTTTTCAAATGCAATTCTCCCCAAAGCTCACAAGTACTTAATGTTCAATGTTCTTGACTTGAGCCTAAAACCATAAAACCATGTCACCATTTTAGTAAGATTGTGTGGATTTCATCTAATGGTTCCTGGGTTTTAAAACACTCTTAGACCAATTTAATTTGGGATTGATGTACATTACTGATGTGCTCTGTCCCTCAAATAAGGACATGAAAGCAATTCACCTAAACAATAAAAACCCACCACAGACTGTTATCATAATTTTATGGAAAGAAAACATTTTGTAAAAGTATACAGGAAAGGATGTCTCAGAATGATTGACCATTATTTAAAACGGAATACATTTAGTTTGGGAAGAAATTTATCATATAGTACTTTTTTCTTTCATTCTGCTGTAAAGAAATGTAAATATTTGCAACATATATAAACTAATTTTACGAACTTACTTGATCTGTACAGAAATAAGAAACTTCTGTTTCTTCTATCAGGCAACCTTAACACCAGATAAGAATAAAATCCACTATACTTGGAGCCAGGAATGTGCTCAGTTTTATTTGATGTTCAGATAAACGGTGAATGATTTTTCAATATAATCTGTCCCCTTCTAGCATGAACAAACAAACATGTATGCTCAGATCAAAAAATAGTACTCACCGTTAATGTTTATGCTGTCTATGTTTTCATTTGCTAAATCAAATGAGGGATCTTGGACTACTTCCTAAGGTACAAACCCCCAGGTCCTTCTACTTGCATTTGTAACAAAGCTACTTTGGCTCTGCACTCAGACTTGGCAGCCACTGCACAAGCATTATTGAGCCCTTTACCCATTCTTCTACTATGTTCTGAGTTCTTGGTGTGAGGTGACCTATGCTTGGCACTGTGATACATTTCAGGGCACGGATATATTTCAAAAATTTCTTCTAGGCACTATAAAATTTTTTCTGAGTTTATATTTTAAATGCATCACCTGCTGATAGGATTACTATGAATTTTTTAATCTTTGGGTACAAACTGGTGTGTGTGAGTGTGTGTGTGTGTGTGTGTGTGTGTGTGTGTGTGTACCAAATAAGTACACAATAAGTGTTATCACCCTTTTGGAACAAAGCAGTAATTTCAAACCAGAGCAGGAATTTATTATAGAGGATATTTCTAGACCCAAGGCCTCAGAGATACCCAGAAGGAAGGACCCAAATGTGGTGGCAATTCTCCCTCCACTTAGGTTTTTCTGTGAGTGTCAGCTCTGGTCCTCCACTTCCTCCCTTCCACAAAGTGGGGCAGCTCCTGAAACTTCCCACTCATTTTACTACCCTCCCCCACGTGCTCATTCTCCTCTCTACCTCGCAAACACACGGAACTCTTCCCTGCCGCAGTCCCTTGGCATTTGCTAGGCCCTGCGCCTGGCATGTGACTTACACGAAAGCTACTTTCTCCATCATTATAACTGAGTTCAAATAGTGGCTCCTAAGGGAAGTCTTCCCTGGCTCATTCTTGCAGGGTATGTAGTATGTACAATGAACCCTATTCAAGAATGCTTGAGTATTTAACCATCAGCTCTTTGACCCATAGCCTACCCCATTGCTTGGTTATTTTATAATAATAATATTTATTTATTTATTTTTGGTGGTACTGAGGTTTCTGGAAGCCCTTCTTCCTCGGGGCTACACTCCCAGACCTATTTTATATTTTTATTTGGAAACAGGGTCTCCTAAGCCAGCGCAGCCGGCTTTCGAACCTGCGCGATCCTCCTGTCTCCGCCTCCCAAGCGCGGGGATTACAAGCGTGCGCCACCACGCCTGCCCTATTTTATAATAATTTTTAAATATGAAGGTACCTTATAACTTCTGCTTTCTCACCCTAGAATTTGAGCTCCATGCAGGTGTGGCATGATGCTTGTTCTCAGAGGCTCAGGGAAAGAGTGTGCCACCATATACATAGAAAATTTTTGAGCATGACACACCTGAAGATTGAAGATGGTCTTTGCAGGCATACTTACACCATGGAAATTAGTCAATGATACATGCCAGGACTATTATTATTATCATTATCATTATCATTATTATTGTTTCAATACTGTGGATTCAACCCAGGAACATTCTATCTCTAAGCTACACCCCCCCAGCCCTTTTTTTAAAAAAATATTTATTTATATATTTATATATTTATTTATTTATTGGTTTTGTTTTTTTGGTTTTGGTTTGGTTTGTTTGTTTTTTGTGGTGCCAGGGATTCTATCTCCAAATTTTACCCCCAGCCCTTCTTTTATTCTTTATTTTGAAACAGGGTCTTGCTAAGTTGTAGAGGACCTCACTAAGTAGCTGAGGCTGGCTCTGAACCCAGGATCCTTCTGTCTTAGCCTCCCAAGTACTGAGATTACGAACGTGTGCCACCGTACCTGGGTATCCTTTGGTTATGAAATAAGGTCTCGCTAGGTTGTTGAGAATCTCACTATGTTGCCGAGGCTGTCCTTGAATCTGTGATCCTCCTGTCTCGGCCTCCTAAGTACTGAGATTACAGATGTGCACCCCCATGCTCAGTTATTCAGGATTTTTTTTACAAAGATTTTTCTGCCAGCACACTATTGACTCAGTGAAACACAGATCACCTTCCCTTCTGCCTTCCCATGTTATTGGATGGGCACATGAGTAACTTTCATTAGACAGTTTCTTCTTTCTGTTCCAGATTGAAAATCATTGGAAAAGAAGCCAGCGGACCCACTAGAATAAAGTCTGAACACTTTATTCTTTGAAAGCACTGGAGGTCACATGACCAGGGCTGGGGCCCTGGCTGCCTGGCTTTTTCTATGGGGAAGGGGTGCTAGTTCCAGAAAATGGACTTAATTAACAAACCAGAACAAAAAGAAAAGTTTGTCGGGTTTATCTCCCCCACTGGACAAGGGTCTTCCAGAGGGTGAGGTGTTAGCTTATCAGCACTACCATTCCTCTGCCACCAACACACTTCAGGAAAGAGAAGTATTGCTTATTCAGATTAAAATGCAATGTTTTGCTCACCATTATTGAGTTTAATACTAGCATACTAGAGACGCATAAATACATTCAGAAAAGAATTTTAATGTATTTTCATTGGTGCATTTTAATTCCACATCATAATGTGGTATAGAGCGATAGGAATATACAGGCACACAATACTTGGTGCGTTTACCTCCGAGTCCTAACCCCTCCCTTCCCTTCCCCACACGTTCTTGAGATTCGTATTGATAACTTTGTTATAATAGTATAACAGTAATAGTATGGATAATTGGTGCTGATAATTTGTATATGTACATAGTACTATTTGAGCTGATGCCTTCATGAAATATCTTCCCCACACACCCCCCAACGCAGTGCCTTTTGTTACTCGATTTTTCTTTAGCCTCCGCACAGGACGCAAAACATACAGTTGTTCACTTTCTGAGACTGGCTAATCTCCCTTAGAAAATTACTTAAAGACTTTCTCCACTGACCAGGAAGTGCTTAAGTGGTAATGACTTGAGGAGGGCGGGATAAATGAGTCAGAAAGAGATGGGGACTCCATTTGAAACTTTTCTCCTAAAACGTACTGGCTTTTATTTGAGAAAAAACAGTAGAAGAGAAAAATCGACGCATAGCCATCCGTCGCCAAAAACCATTAGGAGAAAACCCTCAGGCCAAATTCAATAAACATGCCCACTACACTCTGATTTGTGTTAACAAACCACACATTGCATACCCTGATGAAAATAATGAGCCGTTTTTGATGAATAACCCCATTTTTAATTTTGCCCTTGTCTAAATATGTAGTAATAACGGGAATGATGCAGAGCCCCTTTATAATTCTACCCCTTAGGTGAGGGATTTGGAATAGTAGTTAAAATCCAATTCTCACTTTCTTTCCAAGCGCATAATCAAAGCACTGTGTCTCTAAGTGGCTGCTCTACTGCCTGGCAGAATATATTATTTGCTTTTTATTTTATTTTTTCCTTCAGAAAGGTTCTCCAGCAAGTGCTCTCGGTAAAACGATCTTGACAAAGTGTTGGAAAGAAGAGAGATACTCCAGCACACCAGTCTGGAATTAGGCAGCCGTGCCACGGCACAGCTGCCCTGCCCATCCGTCACAGGCCTGGAGATAATCAAATCGAAGGAACTTTCCTCCTCCTGGTCCCATTGATCGCGCTCCCGGCTGGACCCGGTAAGCAGGTTTTCCTGTGAATTGTGGCCCTGCTGCAAAAATCTGTTAACATAAAGACATTTGAAAGTTTTCTCTTTCCTGGCCCCGGAGCAGATTGAAGCCCTTCTCGGCAAAGACAACAATCTTAGAAGGATAGTTTTCTGAAATTCACCCTCAATAAACCACCTGCTTAAGACAGAAAGCCAGGTGAACCTGACTTTCTAATACCTCCACCACCTCCCAGGTCTCTGAAGATGAGCCGTCTCTGCGCGAGCACCCGGGGCGGTGGGGACTGGTTATTAACTATGGCTTTTGGAACCTCTCTGGCAGTCAGAGATCATTTAGGAGAATGCTATAAATTTTAACCCAGAGAGTAGAGAATCATCCTGTTCAATGACTGGTAAAGTTCGGCAGGGAATAGCAAGTAAAGTTCTGAAGCTTGACTCTACAGATGTATAGCAAACTTGCCACGAAGGCCTTCAAAAGCAGAACCAAATCAAATGCCAAAACAATGGTGCGCTAAAGTTACCATCTTTGAGGTTTCCATCAGACAGAGGAGAAGCTCTTCAGCTCAGGAATTGGTTGATATCCAGTTTGTTGGTTTTTTCTTTCCATCCCTCGAGTTCTCTATTCCTTTATTTTCTCAATGAGGAAAAGAGCCCACGGGAAACCTCAGTCAACCATTCCTGATATTTCACAGGGGCAGGGGGAAGATCCAAGGTCATGCTAGCTGAAGCAATGTCAAGGTTGCTAGTGTTTCCTTCTGGTACCTGAGTCATCTTTGGGTTTTAATCTTAAACCACACGACTCACAGGCCACCCTAACTCAATGCCGTTTCCTTGTGAACGGGAATCAGCAAAGAAAGCATTCACGGTGCCCCTCAGACCTGACTGCGCTGTTAGAATTGCCTGAAAACTTGAACGAATCGCCCACAGTGGGCCCTGGATATCAGGGCTTCTGATTTCATTGGTCCAGAGTGGGACTGGGCAACAACTTTTAAGGTTCCTCAAAACATATAGTGTCCAGATTATTAGACAATAAAGCTACAGACTGCTGCCTGTTACAAGAGTCTGTTGCAATCTGTCAAGTTAGGTTACAGTTCACTACATATGGAGAAAACTTTAGGTCCAATTTAGAAAGGCTGAGCAAGGAGAATCACAGCTTCGAGGCCAGTCTCAGCAACTTAGCAAAACCCTGTTTCAAAAAAAAAAAAATAGGGCCAGAGAAGTAGCTCAGAAGTAGAATGCCACTGGTGTTTAATCCCCACTAACACACACACACACACACACACACACACACGGAATCAGCTTCTGGCCAAACTTAATAAAATTTAACAAAATGCCTGGACATAGTGATGCATGCCTGTAATCCCAGTACTTGGGAGACTAAGACAAGGATATCACACAAGACCAGATTCAGCAACTTAGCAAGAGACTCTTAGCAACCTAGTGAGACCCTGTTTTAAAAAAATGAGGTCTGCCGGGCGTGGTGGCACACGCTTGTAATCCCCGCGCTTGGGAGGCGGAGACAGGAGGATCACGCAGGTTCGGAGCCAGCCTCGCTGGCTTAAGAGACCCTGTTTCCAAATAAAAATATAAAAATAGGTCTGGGAGTATAGCCCGGACGTAGAAGGGCTTCCAGGAACCCCAGTACAACAACAACAACAACAAAAATGAGGTCTGGCGGTGTATCTCAGAGGTAGAACACCCCTGGCTTCAATCCCCAGTACCAAAAAAAATTTTAACAGGGTGGTCTCTGATATGAGGCATGACGGGGATAGTGAGGGACCGGTCACCACCAACATTCTTAGAATATTGTTCCAGGCAGAGGAGAAGGGCAAAGTCCCCGGGTGCAAGTGCACCTGATGTGATTGGGAAATGGCCTGGAAGTGAGGATGGCAGGGAGAGGAGATGATGCAAGTGCGACAGAGTATCCATTGGAATGGTACAGTAAGTGGGGATGAAGATGCCCCAAAAAGCACTGCGGGCTCTGCCTGGGCCTGGAGGGAGACAGGCAGGAGCACGGGGCTTGCAAACAGAGGCATCATCGCCTCACCTGATCGTTCTAAGGATGTCTCTGCTCTGGGATGCTGCGTGAGGCCATGCTGGTGGGGGCAGTGGTAAAAGCTGTGGGGTCCAGCTAATAGGAGTTGCAATCATCCCAGCAGCAGAAAGTGTCTCCAAATTCGAATCAAATTTCTGCTGGCAGAGTACTAGGAAACACAGAAGAGGAAGACAAGGAAAAGAGCAGTTGCCCGACACAAGAGCTCAATATCTTGCATTCAGCTGGGCATTTAAAGCTCATCTCTAGCCACATCCTGAAACTGATAGGTGGAAAGATCTTTACCTCCTCTAGCAGCCTCATCTCAAAGAAAGGCAATTCCTCCACTCCTGGTGTCAGTGCCCAAGGGCTGCAGAAGTCAGGAGAGTAAGAAGAGAAGCATGGCTCTTCTTCCACAAACAGCCCGGTAAATGTTTGAGTTATGGATGACAATTAAGTCCTAATTGGCAATAATGTAAACCTCTTCTGAGTGGACGTGGTAAATATTGAAACAAACGAGCAGCTATTTTTCAGAGCTGGATGGCAGTCAGTCAAAATGAAAAGCTAATTTCAGCCTTGGAGGCAAACTTGGTATTTTAATCAAGTGTGACGGAGTGGGACCAATAAATTGTCATTTAGGGTGAGGGGCTATTTACTTCCGGGCTGCAATCCTTGTGGTGATAAGTTGCCCTGCCCCCTTACAAAATGAAAGCAAGCTATAGCTTTGATCCAGAGCATAAAGAAACATCTGCAGAACCAGCCAGAGGTTGAGTTCAAAGGCGCCCGAACACTAAAAGCAAATGGCCCACTTTCCCAGATGTCCAGGGATGGGTGAATGTCTCCTGAAATTTGTCTGTCCACACCATAGCTGGTCAATGTAATTAATCAAATGTGTATACTGAGAATAAGAAACAAAAAGGGTTGTGCACGTGTGTGTGTATGTGTGTGTGTGTATGCACACACACATGCACATGAATTCTCTCTACCACACTGCAACCAGGCATGAGAATCTAATTAAGGATTTGAAATATCAGCTTAGTAACCGATACGCTCAAGACTGATTCACTTGGTGCCAATTATGTTCAAGACCCCGTGAGAGGCACCAAGGAATCATCAGAAAACAAAACCTAGGGATTCTCTTCTCTCACTCAACTTACAGTCTAGTGAAAATACCAGCTGAAACTTCAAGTTTAGCTTAAATTAAACAGAGGTCTGGACTGCTCTAAGAGTGTTAAGAGCAGGGACACATGCATTCTTCATTACAACACCATGAGTTAACTACTTCTAAGTCACAAAGAAGAATTCTGGGACACAGAGAGGTGGCTTACTGAGCCCAGGTTAACATAGCTATGCCTGTGGGGTAGGACAGTAAGCCAGGCAAAGCTGTCTTCTCCCTCTTTCGAGTCTAAAGGCAAAGCCAGAATTAGATAAAGAATTGTAAGCATTATAACTGTTAGAAAAAGCATAGAATTGGGGAAGGGGAAGATGATAAGACCCAGCCTAGCTTGATTTTTTTTTATTATAGCAATAACACTTGTATTATAGTCTCTCATAAAAATGCATCTGTTTTTCTGAATAACATGTCTGGCTGATTTGAGGACAATAGTTGGTTTTGAACTCTACTGAAACCAGCTGTCTAGAATCCTAATTTTCCTTCCCCGGACTCATTTTAACCTCCCTCCTCCAAATCCTATTAAAGGCCTGCTGAACATGGAAAAGTGAGATGAAGATTTTCTAACACATTAAACTTCTTGAACCAGATAGTGTATATAATTTATATATGCAATGTTCTGAAGATTTCATATCTTCTATGAGTCTGTCTTCATATAAATTATTTATGTGTTTTAATATTTCAATAAAGCCAGTAGGATTCATGTTGCCATGAATCACTCATCCTAATACTCAAGAAAGAATCAGCTTGTGAAATATTTATCTTATTAATCTTAACATATTGTAGGTAGTTTTTAATTGTACAGGGTTTCAAGGTATGAGAAAAAGAAAAACTCTACCAGTTTCAGTGGTTACAAAATCTGTTCAGGTGACACCAGACAGGGTTCTTGTTTAACTTCCGCTCCAGAGTGAAAGATATAAAGAACTAAAAAAAAATAATTAATTAAAAATGCTGACTTTCTAACTAGGTTGTGTTAATTACCTGACAAAGGAATTGTGAACTTTCTCGCTTTCATGGGGACAATCACAGCCCAATAAAAGCTCCAAGACACAGATCCTGTTCTCCAAAGGTGTTTGCACATGGGTCGGTTAAGCTCCAATCATAAAGCAAAAAAATCTACATCATTAAAACGTTTTGCATGTCATTCTTATTCTCTGCTTTTCATTTTCCTGTACTGTTCATGAGAATTATACCTAGATACATCTCATAAAGTTACTGTATGAGTTCAACTAATATATAAAAAATACTTAGAGCAGTACCTGGCACAAAGTCAGTTATCCTTAGCTATACGTTGGTGTTCTTGTTAGGTATTCATTATTAGGTTATGTATTATATTATTATTATCCATATTTATGTTCTATATCCCTTTGTTTTATGTTGTTGTACATTCATTCATTTCACAGGTATCTACTAGACACCTACTTTACCCTCTTCTAGTTATGAATGATACGGCAACAAGAAGACAAGTTCTTCATTCGTGCCATGTATTCTGGTAAGAAAATTAGGCAAACAATACACAAAATTTCAGTTTTGGTTAATGACTATGAAGAAAAAAAATTAAAAGGTTGATGGAAAAGGATGCCTCTTTGGGCATGAGAGGAATTGAAGAAGCCTCTTTATGTGGTTGAAAAAGACCTGGCCAGGATTAGGAAGCAGAAATCTATATATATACAGAGTATCAAAAGCAAGAAGCTTGTCCTAGATTCACTTAACCCACCAGAGGAGCAGAACAGCTCACGGATATGAGGACAGAAAACAAGGTCTCACGACAGATCAGGGGTCAGGTCCAGTCTTGAGCACCGGAGAGAAGTTGGCTTCTATGCCAAGGATGCTGGGAAGTCACTGAGCCCACAGGGCTTGGAAGTGATACTTTTTAACTTACATTTAGAAGCCCTTCCTTATTATTTCAGCCATTAACCTGTTTCACCAGAGATAAAGACATCTTTGCCAGACTTGGAGAGTATTTGAGGAATTTACCAAGAATGCAATTCTCACATGTGTCAGAGGTAGAGGAGCCCCTACCCACCCGCCCTGGAGGATGAAGGGTAGCATCCTTGTTTTATAGAAAAGCAAACAGCACATCTCCCAATCCATCAAGCTCAGACTTGAGAGAGATGTTGATTACTTTACAAGTGCAGGTGCTGAAGAAATCCAAGATGAAGCCCAAACATATAAGCTGCACCTGCGTTCCAGAAACGGGAATCTTGCTAAGTTCTTTATTACCTGCAGAAACACGCAGGCATCTTTTTCTACATTTTCCTGAGACTATTTCTCCAGCCCACATCATCGGGATGAAATGCCAAGCTCGGTCTGTATGCCAGGCTGTGTTCAAGGACACACCTGAGAACAGGTGAAGGAAAAGAAAAATACCTTAGGAGGCATGCTCTCCAAATTAGGTCTGTGCCTTGGGGACCAGCCACCAGAGAATGGGTAATTCCTGGCTGTGTTTGGGTAGTGGGCCTCAATCTTGTGTTATGTCTTCATTAGGAAGACATGGATCTTTAGGGAGGAAAAAGAAGAAAATAAGGAAAGCACACCAACACTTCATTCCTGCAGGGCACCTTAGAATCCAAGTTGGCAGATGGGAGTTAAAAAGATGTGTTCTGGTTGTCTGAGGCGTGTGTCTTAATTTGTTATGTGGTTCTATTTGTTTCTCTGTTTAATGGTTCACCTAGGCAAACTTGAGACTGTAAAAAAAAATCTTAGAAGATATCCACACTCTTTTGAAAATAATTTTTAATTAAGAGGCTTAGAAATACTTTGGGGGGTAGATTCTACTATACGTTGGGGAGTCTCCACTAGAAATGTGAAAAGTGTGGTGGGGGTCACCACCCATTTGTGTGTGTGTGTGTGTGTGTGTGTGTGTGTGTGTGTTGTGTATGTGTAAGAAATAGATATTTCGTAATGTTAAAAAGTCTAAATAATTGTGGAGGGGGAAATGTGCAGGACATCCATCTATGCTTGTAGTATTTATTGATCATTGTAAACTTTACACGAAGTAGGAGCTGAAGTTATAAAGAGCTTCTGAAGGGTGTGATCTCTAAGGATGGTTATGAGCAGTTGAGGAGATGATGCTCACAGTATCACGGTTGTTTCCCAGAGGGCACGGCTGATCATTGTTAGCACTTGTCATGTGTAGCTCATCCTCTGTTTAAGCTAAGTTCACAGTGTCACCCAGCATCTTATGTGCAGCTTTCATTTTAAGGTGTGTGTGGTGGGGTGTGCGTGCGTGTAGTACTAGAGATCGAACCCAGGAGCATTCTACCTCTGAGGCTACACCCACTCAGCCTAAATAAAAATTTATTTTTATTTAGATGCTTCTAAATGTTTCTCGCTAGGTTGATGAGATTCTCACTACTTGCTGAGACTGTCCTCTACCCTGTGATCCTCCTGTCTCAGCCTCCCAAGCACTGGAATCACAGATATGAGGCACCATGTATAAATTCGTTTAGGTTTTAAAAGGGGTTGAGGGAGGCATAATTTTATCTTATTAAGCCTGTAAGAGAACCAAGATTGAGGCACAGATACAAGAATTAAAGAATTATATGTCTTTGACACATTATTATTAATTTTAGGTGGTATTGGGGATTGAACCTAGGAATGTTTTCCCTCCAAACTACACCCCAGCGCCTGTGGTCCTCCTGTGCTAGCCTCCCAAGTACTGGGATTATGGGCATGTGTCACCATGTCTGGCTATTATTCATTTTTTTAATGCAAGATAAACTACTTTCTCCCTTTTTATATTTCTCAAAGAAAACAGGTGACAAAAAGCAGGAACTTGAGGGTATATTTACTATAAATAGGAGCAATGAGATATATTTTCAGAGCATTTTTTTCTACAAGAGAGTTTTATGTACTCACTCTCTAAAACACGTTTTTGCAACTCTGGAGCTAACCCAAGTCTTGGGGATAAAAGTTGGAGTCCTAATTAAGATTAAGCAAATCTGCGTAGTCTAAGAGTTGGATGGCTCTGAAAAGGTTTATCTTTTGTAGATTGAATATGAGAAAACACAGAGAGGTTATCTCACTTATAAAAGAAAACCAAGCATATTCAAGTTTCAGTTTAGCCAGAAACTTTGCCTCATATTTCATTCACAAGTTTTAAATATTCTGCACCCACACTTCTGTATCTTGTTGATAGAGAAAAATGGTCCACATCACAGCACCTGAATGAAAAAGAGTTTTTAGGTCTTTGGGATTGCTTCCTCTCTTTTCAAAATCCCTCATCTAACTTCTGATTCCTTTCATCGCAGCTGAGCCCAACACGATATGGAGACAGAAACTGGAGAAGATGGAAAGAGAGTCTATTTCACAGTCCTTTCCTCTGAGAAAGGAGACTTAACTTTCTGCTTTCGCAGTAGGAGGCGCAAGCATTACAAACCTCATTACACAGATAGGCTTAAGTGATTTGCCCCCAAATCTCATAGCTAGAAAATTACCATGCACAGATATGAACTCTGCCCCTTCAACTCAGAAGCTAGAGATTTTCAGCCACACTATTTCAGCAAATAGACAACACCATTTTACTTGGATGTCATCAATGGCATCGTGAAAAGGGAAGAGAGATGCCTACTTTCTTGAGCTGACAGTATCTTTATGCCGAACTTGTAAATCATAAAGTGTGTGTGGTACTGGGAAGGGAATGCAGGTGCTTATCACCTCTGAGCTAAACCTCCAGACCTATTCTATTTTATTTTTACCATTATTGTTTATTTTTTACTTTTAAAACAGGGTCTAACTAAGTTGCTGAGAGCCTTGCTAAGTTGCTGAGGCTGGTCTCAAACCTGCCACCCTCCTATCTCAGCCTCCCAAATACTTAAGGTTACAAGGATGTTACAAGGATGCTCCACCACACCTGCCATGCATTTTTATCACTGCATTTTTATCACATAAAATTCAGCCATGTCTTGTCCTTCTTTGTCTGTTCTTCTCCTTTCCTGTGAATTTTCATTCCTGAATATATCTAGATATTCATGGTTTTTCCTCATTGATTCAAAGAAATATGTGATTGCATACCAAAACCTCGGCACTCTTCTGGGACCGGGGCTAACTCACTGAAGATAGACAGTGACCCTGCTTTTTGGGGTTTAGATGCCACCAAGAAAAGAGACAGAGCACAAAGAGATGAACCTATGCCTCCTCTTTGCACAGAGGCCAAAAGGGGGAGCATAAAGACAGGCTGGTGCTTCTGCTGAGTGCACAGAGCCCGGAGGCCAGGCAGGCACCGCTCTTTGTCACCCACCGCCTTTGTCTTATCATCGTTGTCTCTACTGTTAGCACAAGTCCTAGAGCAGTAGATTTATAAAGAGAAAAGGAAAGAAGCCTCCGAAATCTTTAATCAAACAAAATTGAATCCCGAGTTTAAATAACTAAACCCTATAAAGGCAGAACGCCTTGGAGTGACAGAGGCAAAGACGATCTTGAGTCAGTTTGTCTGTTTTGTTTCTAGGAGGCACTGGGTCCTTGGCAGTGAAACAGACCACAGGTTCAGGGAACTGTGGAGGCTCCAGGGAGCCACAAGGCTATCTAGTAGGTTAAAAACTCGGCCAATGAAAACATCGATATCCAGATCAAGATTCTCACTGCTATAATCCAAATGGCTGGACCATCCAACTTAGAGGTAGGAAAAATGTATTCACTCACAGGTTTTCGGAGAGTCTGGGTTCGGTTGATGAGAGGCTAGGGTCTACGGATCTCAGAACATGGCGTTGAGAAGCAAAGAGGAGAGAGCGAGGGCTCTGTTCCCACATCATGGGGGCTGGAAGCAAGAGAGGCCAGTAAGCAAAGTAATTCAAAGACAAAGGTACAGTCCTCTAAGGCCACCGCCCAGGACGCAACATCTCCGGCCACGCCCCACCTGCCTATGTTAACAACTGGATTTGCATATTAATGAGCATGTAAATTCCCCATGGCTTAATTACATCATTTCTGAATGTTAATACATGAAATCTTTCAGGAACATTCTATATCTAACTTTAACAATCAAGACGATTGGTAAAAAGTCTTTTAAAAAAATGACCCATCTAGCAGGGCGTGGTGGCGCACTCTTGTAATCCCCACGCTTGGGAGGCGGAGACAGGAGGATCGAGGTGGTTCGAAGCTAGCCTTGCTGGCTTAAGAGACCCTGTTTCCAAATTAAAAATACATAAAGAATAGCTCTGGGAGTGTGGCCCGGAGGTAGAAGGGTTTCCAGGAACCCCAATACCACCAAAAAAAAAACACCCTTTTTCCAAATAAAAAAATATATAAAATGGATCTGGGAGTGTAGCCCAGAGGTAGAAGGGTTTCCAGGAACCCCAGTACCATAAAAAAAAATGACCCATCTAGCTAGTCATTGTGGCTTAGCCTTTTCCTCGATGGTCAGAATTTCTCTTAGGATATGGCCATGCCTTTTCTCTACAGTACCCTGTTTTATTTCTTCTTTTTCTCCAAAATGGGAGGCCAGTTGAGTAACTGGCAAAGAAAGAACTCAGTATTCTACCTAAATCAATTTGCATCTTAACGTGGTGTCATGGGTTGATGTTACATTCAAATAATTACTCATTGTAAGAAATTTTGTGTGTGTGTGGTGGTGGTACTGGGGTTCCTGGAAGCCCTTCTACCTCCGGGCTACACTCCCAGACCTATTTTTACATTTTTATTTGGAAACAGGGTCTCCTAAGCCAGCGCGCGGGGCTGGCCTCGAACCTGCGCGATCCTCCTGTCTCTATCTCCCAAGCGCGGGGATTACAAGCGTGCCCCACCATGTCCGGCTTCATTGTAAAAATTTTAACACAAACTATCAACCTTCAAATCAGATATGAATCCTATCATTGGGTAATTTTCAGCAGGCTTTTAATAGATCATACAAATACTTTTAGACTATTGCTAGTGATACAGATTCAATATAAATTTTTTTCTTTCTTTTTCTTTTTTTTTTTTTTTTTTGGTGGTACTGGGGAGGGAAACCTTCTACCTCCGGGCTACAGTCCCAGATCCATTTTATATTTTATTTGGAAACAGGGTCTCTTAAGCCAGCAAGGCTGACTTTGAACCTGCGCGATCCTCCTGTCTCCCGTCTCCGCCTCCCAAGCGCAGGAATTACAAGTGTGCGCCACCACGCCCAGCTCAATGTCATTTGTTTTAGTTAGGTTTTTCATCACTGTGAATTACCTGATTAGAACTACTTAGAGGAGGAAAGGTTTATTTGGTTCGTGGTTTTAGAGCTCTGGCTTCAAGGCAATAATGCTGTGGAGGCAGAGCATGATGGAAGAAAGATGCTCAGGGCAGCTTGGAAACAGAGAGGAAGGGAAGGATAAAACCAGGGACATATACAATCCCTAAGGCCACACCCTCAGTGACCTTCACTAGCCAAGCCTTGTCTGCCCACAGTTACCACCCAGGTAAGTTCATTCGAATTATCATGCAAACAATGACTTTATTCACTGATGAGGTTAGAGCTCTGCTTCAGTTATTTCACCTCTGAACATTTTTGCATTTTGCATTGATGATACATGAGCTTTCCTAGGGCACATTCTTTAGCATTTTCTGGGGGACATTCAAACTTTAACACTCTGCCCCTGGCTCCCCAAAAGCTCATATCCATCTTACAGCACAAAATGTATTTAGTCCATCTCTAAGAGTCTCCATAGTCTTTTTGATTTATTTTTTGTTGCAATTGGGAATTGAACTCAGAAGTATCCAACCAAGGAACTACATCTCAGCCCCGTTTTTTTCCTCCCCAAGCGCTGGTATTATAGGCATGGACCACTGTGCCTGGAGAATCCTCATAGTCTTAACAGTCCCAGCCTTACTCAAAAGTTCAAAATCCAAAGTCTTCTCTGAGACTCAAAGTAAACTCTTAGCTGTGAGACCCTGTGAATGTAAATCCCAAGTCACATGTATCCGATGTTCACTGGCAGAGTGAATATTTCCACATTCTTTTGAGCATTCTGGTCTACCAGGCTCCCTCCAAAATCACCCATTAAGCTCTACTGATACTGTTCGAAGTCTTCTCCAGACTATATCCTTAAACTTTTACAAGTTTTTTCCCATAAATGAGTTCCAAAGTTTTCTGAAAAAAAAACATGGCCAGTTTAATCACAGCACAAACCCCACTTCTCAGTGCTGACTTCAGTTTTAGGAAATATTTTCATTGCTGTGATCAAAACGCCTGACAAGCACAACTTAGATGAAGAAAGGGCTATTTGTCTCACAGTTTTAGAAGCTTAGTCTATAGTTGGCCATCTCTACAGTGGCAAGGTGTGGCAGAAAAATGCCACTCAACTCAGAGCAGAGGGAAGGAGAAAGACAGAGACAGAGACAGAGAGAGGTCAGGTCCCCAAGGCCACAGCCCCAGTACCCCATTTTCTTCAGCCATACCTCACCTTGGAAATATCACTGCATTTTCTAATACACTAGCTTTCTTTTTTCTGGGGAATGTTTTCTATCTAAACCATAGCAGCATTTTAGGGTAGACAGGAACAAAGTGGAAACAAAGAGAAAATGTGTGAAAGATAAACCAATTCAGTGTTATAAATTTGTTGAAATTTTGTTGTTGTTTCTCTGTATATTACTCCAGTTGAAATTTTGTTGTTGTTTCTCTGTATATTACTCCACCTATCCCTGTCCTCAGAGAAAGAGTTGTAGGAACTGTACCTCAAGATCTAAGGAGCCTAAATTCAAATCCCAAGATGCTACCATCTGCCAGTCCTAGGACCTAAAATCAAAATTGAACTTCTCTCTTTGCTTAGTTTTCTTAACTGTAAAATGGGATAAAAGTATCTACTCTATAGAACTGTTGTGATATTGGATTGAATGAGGAGAAGATGCCAAAAGACTGGTCCAGGGCCTGGCATACAATTGAGTACTCAGTTAGTGGGAGCTATTATGTATAGTGTGTCTATTGTATTATTTTTATTTTACTTTAACATTTCCTGGCACAGGGTATGTCTACAGCCTCTGCTCTACAGTCATTCAACTCTTCTATTAACAAAGATTAAGTTTAATATTCAGATTCAAAATAGACAAGAACGACTAAACCTCCGGACAACCAGGGATGCAGTCTATCAGACACTGTCGGCCAAACTATCTCTTTTAATTATCCATGCAACTTTATGAGAGGTGTACGGCCAAGTGATATAACAGAGTTGGGATGAGATTGTGTGGTTAACTACTGAAAAACCCCGTGAGCTCAGATTCTAACTCTGCTGCCTACTAACTGCTTGGCTTTTGAGAAAATGACTTCTCTAGTCAAGCTGAACTTTTCTTGCAGTAATAATTAAAAGATGTAGTGCCTTTAAGCACATCGTATGGTGCCTGGTATGTAGTAAGCATGTAACTATATTAGCTCTTATTAGAGTAGAAGCTCTTTTAATCAGCCTTCACTTAACAACTTGGCAAGCTCCATTCCTTCAGTACAACATAATGATTTATGTCTTCTGGTCCCTGGGTCTCTCATTTGCCTGCACACCTGTGTTTCTTCTGGATAAATCCTAGGCAAGCCAAGATCACTCGTACTCACTTATGCCATTAGTAATTGTTATGAAACAATATAACTTATACTTGACATATGCTGAATATTAGTGCATAAAAGCTTTTTCTACAATAATTAAGTTGGAATATTTGGAAGGATGGGAGAAAGACCACTTATTTTAAAAAGTAATTGGACTGCATTAGAATGAGAAAATCCTATAAAATGGGATAACCATGAAAATATCTTCAAGTTTTCTGCACATATTGCTTTATAGTATTTTTATTTTAAATTGTATTAATTCAAAATGAAATTTGAAATGAACATGCATTATGGATATAGTTTATATCAGAAAGATGCAGAACCCCTGTAAGCAGACACGCAATCAAAGAAAAAGTCCGTGTCTTATAAAAGCATTAGCAAATGAATGAAAATCTACATGTTTTAATTTAATTTCTACTCTATTAGCTACAATTTTCATTTAACAGATTAAAAAGTACAGCAGGTAGAAAGAAGTCCTCTTCTCCACAAAGATGTGCATGCCCTAGTTCTCAGAACGCATGCACATACTACAGGCTAAGCATCCCTAATCTAAAAATTCAAAAATTTTAAAACTTTCTGAGTACCAACATGATGCCACCCATGGAAGGTTCTAGATCTAATGTCGTATGACAGGTCATAGTCAAACCACAGGTGCACTAAAAATATTGCACAATATGGCTTTGTGCATAAGGTGCATTTGAACATAAATTTCGTATTTAGACTTGAGGCTAACTTCTAAGATGCTTTATTATGTATATGCGATTATTCCAGAATCTTTCCCAAAATGCATTTTTGATCAGAGATGCCCAATCTGTACCTTGTATGCCAAATGGACATTAGGCTGTAGGTGAAATTAAAGTTGCTAATCACCTGACCTTGAGATAGAGAACTCCAGATTATTCTGGTGGATTTAATGGAATTTTAAAGGACCTGAAAAGTGGGAAAGGGAGGCAGAATAACATGTCAGAGTATTGAAGTTGCATAGAGGCATTCCAGGGAAGAGGCAGGCTCTAGAAGCTGGATAAGGCTGTGCTATGGATTGTCCTCTAGAGACTTCAGAAGAAGCCGGGCATGGTGGCGCATGCTTGGAATCCCAGCGTTTGGGAGGCTGAAACTGGAGGATCGCGGTTCACAGACAGCCTCAGCTACTTAGTGAGGCCCTCCGCAACTCAGTGAGACCCAGTTTCAAAATAAAGAGTAAAAAATTGGGCAGGGGGTGTAGCTCAGAGGTAGAATGCCCCTGGGTTCCATCGCCAGACCCATAAAAAAAAAAGAAAAAAGAAACTTCAGAAGAAACAAAACCTGCCTAGATTTTAGCCTAGTGAGATCCATGTCAGGCTTTTGACCTACAGAACTATAGGACAATAAACTAATGTTGTTTGAAGACTCTAAGTTCATGCCGAGTTTTCACAGGAACAACAACAACAACAAAAAAAAAAAAAAACTAACATAGGAACATGAGGGCCCAGAAGGTATGATAACTTGAAGGTCACACAGATAAACTCAGCCTCTAATTTCAATATAGAGCTCCTGACCACTTCCCTGTTAAACATGAAAACAAAAACTAAATGGAGACCTGTTTGGAAAATGCCGATTCGTGTGATAATTGATGGTTAAGCAGACACCGTTCTATTGTTATTTTTGTTTTAACCCAAGACAAAAATCTTGTTCCCTGAATGTTTCTTATGCAACATGCTCTGTTCATGTCTTTACGTAGGGACAATTATTAAGTTTGAACTTAATAATCCCTAATGCATGAATATTGTAGACTGATAAGAAACAAAACTCAGATAGTTTCGGGAATTTGCAGCTGCTGCCCGACACCTAGGTGAGCTGGAGTTTAAGCAGAAGTCTCCTGCCTAGCACCTGTGGATGGAGCCCTGGGTAATTCGATACGCTCTGTATTCCTCTCCCTACTTCATTCCTCCTGTCAAAATCATCAGGATCATCGAAAAACTGCCTTAAGCCACGTCTCTAGTCTTTGGTTAACATCTTAGAGCATGAACAGCCCCTAGCAGAAACCTCCAAGGTCTCCCTGGAGGGAGCTGGAATTTAGATGCAGGTGAGAAGACAAAGTTAGATAAAGCATCCCACTGACAGAGAGCCCTCCCTTTGCAGGATCGGAGTGCTAAGAGCCTCATTTTGGAACACAGTGTCTCCTGCTCAATACAGACTAAATGACTTCCTTATATCCTCTTAAAGAAATGGGAAATATTGAATGAATTTGTGGAAGAGGCCGCACACTGAGTATAAGCTATTTGCCTCACGTTGTTATGACTGTGAATTTCACCTTTAATCACTGGCGTCTCCAAAGCGCCTCCTCAACTTTAAATTCCTTTTTATCCACAGTTCTGCTTATTCCTTTAGGTCTCCCAAGGCTTCTTACAAGACTGAATACATTGCTCATTTAAAATATGGTATTTAAATACCTTCTGTTTGACTTTTCCCTACTCACCTTATCTCAGCCTCCCTCCTGACGTGCCCTCTTTCATTTTCTTAAATCCAGCATAAAACTTATCAGGAGAATTTAAATGCGCATTGCTTTATTGGGAAAGAGTGTTTTTGCAAACACAAATTTTGAGTCAAAAGTTCGAAACAAAACAAATAATCACTAAGCATAATCCTTCCCCTCCCCAACGCTGAAAACAAAGACATTCCTTTCATTAAACTTCAATATTTCTTGTGCAGCAACTAAATCTAAAATTCTGTATGAAGCTCCACTATCGTACACAGTACCTCCCAGGTATTTCCAGTCAAATGATATTGTTTTCAGATTTTCTTCTATAATCAATTTATTTATTTATCATACTTGGCACAAAACCTAGCATGAGCCCTGAAATCAACTCTAAGCAGCAAACTTTTTTTTTTTTGCCTTCTGGCAAAGTACCTTTTTTACAAAAAAAGAAAACAGAAAAATTGCAAAGAAGATGAAAAAGAAACTGTGAAATTAGTTATATAGGAAAAATAATTTTTTTTTAAGTTCAGTTACTTTCAAGCCGAAATATACCGTAGTTTAAAATTCTGAGTTTGAGTCGTTTATAACTGCCTGGGCTTTCTTATCGGAACCTGTATTTCTTCATCTGCACCCACTGAAATCTTTGTTTACCACATCCTCTCCAGCAGTCCTCAGAGAGAAAACATCTATTTTCCTTACTGCTCTGCCCATTTGCATTTGCAGCATATATGCAAATATTTCTCTGCTACTTGTCAGCTGTGTTTCCCCGCACAACCCTCATTCGTGTCCCTGGTCCCTGAGCAAAGCCCCCCATGTCTAGTGACTCCTCACTCGGAGTGAGATCCAGCACCAACTTTTCCTACCTTTAAAATAATGTATTTTGTACTTGAATTTGTCGGGCATTAAGCTACAAATTTTGTGGTTCTGTTTCTTCCCTTTATGTACAATCCTTCTGCTTTCTGGAAGCCACTTCCACTCACCTAACACATATTTATGACTTTCAGTTCTGAAAAATGTCACGTGGAAGAGACAAGACTTAGTCCTTAGCCAACTCCTTCCTTGGTTTACACATTTAGCAACTGAGCTGGAAAGTTTCTATCCTGCCTTCCTTCTCCACACTGCCTCTCCTCTCCCGTCCCTCCTATTCTTGCTGGTCTTCTCCTTTGTTTTTCTTTCATTCTAGAAACATCTATGGCGTTGTCCTTTGAAACAGGCACAGTTCTGGGTGCTGGAGTTGGAGCCATGTGGAAGGCAGAGCATCCTCTGTCCTCATTGAACTTGCATGGAGGTGTACATAAAACAACAAAATTGGCCGGGTGTGGTGGTGCACGCTTGTAATCCCCGCGCTTGGGAAACGGAGACAGGAACATCGAGCAGGTTCGAAGCCAGCCGCGCTGGCTAAGAGACCCTGTTTCCAAATAATAAATATAAAATAGGTCTGGGAGTGTAGCCCGGAGGTAGAAGGGCTTTCAGGAACCCCAGTACCACAAAAAAAATTGGCATATATATATATATATATATATATATATATATACATATATATATATGCCAATATGCCAATTTACATATATATGTATATATATATATATGTATGTGTATATATATACATATATATGCCAATTTACATATATATATGTATACACACACACACACACACACACACACACACACATATATATATATATATATATATATATATATATATATATATATATTTTGGTGGTAGTGGGGTTCCTGGAAACCCTTCTACCTCCGGGCTACACTCCCAGACCTATTTTATATTTTTATTTGGAAACAGGGTCTCTTAAGCCAGCACGGCTGGCTTTGAACCAGCGCGATCCTCCTGTCTCCGCCTCCTAAGCACGGGGATTACAAGCGTGCGCCACCACGCCTGGCGGCATTTTTTTATAAAGGTGACAAATGTCACCCAGGAGATTGACAAAAGGCATAAGAGACACTATCACAAAGCAATTCTGGACCACTGTGGGACACATGTGCCTCGAAGAGTATGGTAGTCTTGACGTGGCCAAGAGTGGCAAAGCAGAGGGCATCAGGCAGAAAAGGGGTCATGTGCAAACCCTGAGGTGCCTACGTCCATGGTCGTTCCAGGAAACCTAAACAAATTCCATCAGCCAGGCAAAGGATGGCAGCCGGTGAGATCAGAGGGCCAAGCTAGGAGCCAGTGACTGAGGGCCACAGTAGCAATTGTGGACTTTAAGAATAGGACAGCCACTGAAAAAGTCCTTCTAGTTGCAGGGCAGAAAAGAAGCCACTAAAAATCAAATGAAAACATGAAGCAGAAATGTCCCTGTGAATTCAACCCTGCGCCCACAGGGATGACGGTCACAGCAAGATGGGCTGGCTCTCCATCCTTCGACCCCTGACCATGACCATGACTATTTTCTCTATCAGTTTCCTGGGCTCAACTAGAGAATCCAGTGGCTATGAATGATACACTGCTCAGCCGCGTGTGCGGCTGGATGTCACAAGGGCTAAAGCCCACTGCGGACTTCTCAGAGCACACTGTGCCATTGTAAAATAAAGGGCACCTGCTTTTCAAAAGGCCTTAGAGCTGGATGTCAAATGTGTCTGTTATTAAATTTTGTTTCTTTGTCCTAAAGACCTTGAGAGCATCTCCCCAGGGTCGATAGCATGGAGTCAGAATTGCTGTACCTGCCCCACCCACTTACAACACATCCCATCTGGGAGGCAGTTAATAGCAGATGAGTCAGATTCAAGTGAATGTCATCTATAGGGCAGGACAACAGAGGTAATAGAAATAAATGGGCAATTTTCAAAATAGCAGATCTAGTTAAAACATGCAAAATATTCAACCCTCGCTAATAGAGTGAACAATATTTCAGCCATCACATTAGAAAATACAAAAAGGTAGCTACCTACCATCTCTGGGTCACGATAGGAACGTGACCATGTGTGAGCACAGATTTTTCGCAGGAACTATTTGCTGATCTGTATGAAAACTCTCTGGGAAATGTCAATTTCTTGTCAAGGAGAAACGAAACAGAGATGTGCTCAAATATGGATTCATAAAGGTAGCTGCAATTACTTACGGTGACAAAGAAATAGAGTATCCCACGTGATTTGTAATGTTAGCTAAATAAAATATGATGTGGTCCCATGATGGAGTTTCACAGACATACATAAAGCCATGCTGTAGAATATCTACTGCAGAAATGCTAATAATATTAAGTAAGAAAAGAGACAGACTATAAGACAGGATGCATAATATGATTCCATTTTATATAAAATACAAAATGAATGGAGAGATGTGGATGAATCAGAAGGAGTCCCAAGAGCCTGTACCCGTGTCTTTCATGGGTGGGAATACAGCTAATTCAATCATTCACGATCCTTCACTTGTCCAAATTTTCCTAAGTGAGCCTGTGTTACTGATGCAATGGATCCGTTTAAGACTAATCGCTGGAAAGTCTGAGGCTGAGCATATTTAACTGCGCACCTTTGTGCAGGGGATACACATTTACTAAATGTCTGTTGACCAAGTTCAAGATATTCAAGAGCCGGGCGTGGCGGCGCACGCTCGTCATCCCAGCATTCTGGACGCTGAGACCAGAGGATCGCGGTTCGCGGACAGCCTCAGCTACTTAGTGAGGTCCTCTGCAACTCAGTGAGACCTGGTTTCAAAATAAAGAATAAAAAATATGGTAGGGGCTGTAGCTCAGAGGTTGAATGCCCCTGGGTTCCATCCCCAGACCCGGAAAAAAAAAAGATATTCAAGAGATTTAAAAGTGAACAGGTAGCCACGTGTGATGGTGCATACTTGTAGTCCCAGTACTTAGAAGGCTGAGACAGGAGAACCATACTTTTGAAGCCAGCCTCAGCAACTTAGTGAGATCCTGTTTCCGAATAAAAAATAAAATAGGGCTGAGAGTGTTGCTCAGAGGTAGAATGCCCCTGGATTCAATCCCTAGTGCCACTCACAAAAAAATTGCCAGTGTGTGTGTGTGTGGGGGGGGGGTGATTCTAAGTAAAAGCTCATGATGATCTTTTTTAGAGACAGCATCATAGAAAATAGCTTAATTCCATAAGAATTTTGTAAATGTTTTCTCTTTATTATGGATATGTACTGTCAAAGTTCTAGGGGGAAGAAAAGATGTTGTTTCTGGAAGCACATGCATTCCGGTTGAAAAAGCAGGCTTCTCCTAATCATAATGGTAATAACAGCTCGATACATGGATACCATTTACCAATGCAAATTTACTTTCAAGATTTTTTTGCATTAATTAATTTATTAAATGTAGGTACATAATAGAAGATTATAGGATTGAGATTGAAGCCAGGAACATTCTACCTCTGAGCTCCATCCTCGGCCCTTTTTATTATTATTTTTTTTTTAATTTTGAAACAGGGCCTTGCTAGGTTGCGGGGCTGACCTCACACCTGTGCTCTCTCTTCTCAGCCTGTCATTATACCACCACTTCTGGCTCCTTTACATTTCTATCTGTGAGATATAAACTCCTTGGTTTCCTGACTCTGCATTTGACCTTTATACTTTTAAATTAAGAAGTATACGTGGTTCTGTTAACCCTTGTTCAAAAACTGCACAATTTGACTCATGTGTGGAATATTAGAAAGTTGATCTCACAGAAGTAGAAAGTAGAAGGCAGTCAAAGGATGTAGGCCAAAGGATGCAAATGTTCCCTTAGTAGCAGGAGAAATTCAAGAGATCTATTGTACTTATGGTGACTTCTTTTTCTTTTCTTGTTTTTTTTTTTTTTTTTTTTTTTTTTTAATGTGGTGCTGAGGATTGAAACCGGGGGCATTCCACATTCTGAGCAACACTCCCAGCCCTGTTTTATTTTTTAGTGTAAAACAGGGTCTTACTAAATTGCCGAGAGCCTCACTAAGTTGCTGAGGCTGGTCTCAAATCTGTGAGCCTTCTGTCTCAACCTCTCAAGTACTGAAACTACAGGCATGTGCCATCATACCCCAGCAGGTGACTTCTTAACAAGAGTATTGTGGGTTGTATTCTTTTTTTATTTGTTTATTTATTTGTGGGGGTGTGGGTCTAGGGATGGAACCCAGGGACATTCGACCTCCGAGCTACACCCCCTGCCCTATTTTTTATTCTTTACTTTGAAACAGGGTCTCACTAAGTTGCAGAGGGCCTCACTAAATAGTAGCTGAGGCTGTCCGCGAACCGCACACGATCCTCTGGTCTCAGCCTTTGGAATGCTGGGATTACAAGAGTGTGCCACCACGCCTGGCTTGAAGGGTGTATTCTTGAAAGAGTCTGAGACAGTGGATGGTCAGTATTCTTTACCACAAAAATAGCTATTTCAAGTAATGCATATATATAATATAGATATATGTTAATTATCTAGAGTTAGTTTTTTCACAGCGCTCATACACTTCAAAACATCATGTTAGCCAGGCGTGGTGATGCACTCTTGTAATCCCTACCTTTGGGAGGCGGAGACAGGAGGATCGAGCAGAATGTTTCAAAATAAAAAAATGTTTCAAAATAAAAAAATGTTTCAAAATAAAAATAATGTTTCAAAATAAAAATAATGTTTCAAAATTTAAAAAAATGTTTCAAAATAAAAATATAAAATAAGTCTGGGCATGTAGCCCTGAGGTTAAAGGGTTCCAACCCCAGTACCACAAAAAAAAAAAACCATCATGTTATACATGATGAATACCTATCATTGTATCTGTTCATTTTAAAAATAATAAATGAATAAATTTTAATTTAAATACACACACACAGACACACAGACACAAACTGTCTTCAGAGATCTAAACTGCTATAGCCTTCCTAAATTCAGGAGTTCCGGTAGGTCATTAAAAGTCTGGAATCTATTCTGTATGCTTTGAAAGGAAACCTATTGATCACAGCTGTCTATTGCAATAAGGGAATTGCACCTAAGATCTGGCTTGGAGACTCTGTATAGATTGGAAGCCCAGGCCACATGGGGAACAGGAGGAAAGAGCTCCAGGTGTTTACTACCAGAGTGTGCATGCATGACTGTGTTGCCATGTGTAAGCTAAAATATTTTAATGTTATCCAAGAAAACACATTTTCTTAGATGTACATCATTTGAGTCCATCCTTAGGGCAGAAATGAAATAATTAGAGATGATCCTTTTAGGCTATATTTTTGCCTCACAAAATAAATGATAATCCTGGGCTTTTCTCTCGCAATAAAGGGCACTACATCTTTTACTCAAATTGAGCATTCATCCCATTTGGCTGTCTTTTTTTCCCTGCAACATGCATCCATGAACTCTCCGTATCTGCACCTTCTTTCTGAATACTCACAAATGAATGTTGACTAGACAGGGAAAACTCTTTCCAGAGGTTTGAAATACCAAACACCTTATACAAGGCTTAATTTCATGCATTAGCATCACAATCAAACAATTATCTCAGTACACCTCAGATGCTTCCTACAAATCTTTTCAAATGTATACTAAATAGTTTTCATTATGCTGCTTTCAATTCACAAAATGAGGTGGCACTTTGCAGTGTCACCTGTTGGCCCCGGTCCTTCTGCCTAAGTTCTAAGGAATAAACTCAAAACATATCTCTGAGTCATCGGGTTACAGGGATTATCAGGGGAAGGGGGAGAAACAGGAGCAGATGGGTGGGTGTACACTGGAGACATTCGGGTGACGTTATGGTCCAAGTGTTTTATTGTCAAATAATGCAAAAGAAAATCTTTTTAGTATTAGTTTTGTTTTGTGGTACTGGAGGTGGAATCCAGGGGCCTTCTACCTCTGGGCTACACTCCCAGACCTATTTTATATGTTTTATTTGGAAACAGGGTCTCACTAAGTTGCTGAGAGCCTCACTAAGTAGCTGAGGCTGGCTTCGAACCTGTGCGATCCTCCTGTCTCAGCCTCCCAAGCGCAGGGATTACAAACGTGCGCCACCACGCCCAGCTCTTTTAGCATTAGTTTTACTGATGCACTGTAGCCTCACATCATAATGTGGTTCAGAGTGATAGTGACAAGCATGTACCCAGCACTGGGTGGGCTCCCCCGGCTCCCCGCTAATCCCTCCCTTCCCCATACATGATTTTCAATTGCCATTGGTAGTCTCATGTATGTCCATAAAGTATCAATGGAAACACCTCTTATTTTTATTCTGCTTCCCCTGGACCACTTCCATGTCTCCACTTGGATTTCTTCTACAATATCTGGAGTCCCTCTAATATCCTGATGAGATAAAACATATGGCTCTTCACTTTCTGTGACTGGCTAATCTCACTTAACATAATGTTCTCCAGATCCATCCACCATCCTGCAAATGAAATAATTTTGTTCTTCCTTCTTGTTGAGAAGAATCTTCTTGTGTCTATATATATCCCATCATTCTGTCATTCCTTCATCTGTGATGGACACCTACGATGCTTCCATAACGCGGCTCTTAGGAGTTGCGCTGCTGCAGACATGGCTATGCATGTATGACTACAGTATTCTGATTTCAGTCACTGATCTCCATAGCGCCTGCACTAATTTTCAATCCCACCCACAGTGTAGAAGAGTTCCTATTTCAACATATTCTCACCAGCAATTTATTGTTGTTTGACTTCGTGATTGCCATTCCAATTGAGGTTAGAGACAAGCTCCTTTTTTTAGCAAGGCATGGTGGCTCATACCAGTAATTTCGGTAGTTGGGAGGGTGAGACAGGAGGTGTGCAGGTTTGAGGCCAGCCTCAGCAACTTAGCAAGGCCCTCTGCAATTTATCAAGATTCTGTTTCAAAATATAAAAGTAGCCGGGCGTGACTGCGCACGCTTGTAATCCCCGCGCTTGGAAGGTGGAGACAGGAGGATCACGCTGGTTTGGAGCCAGCCTCACTGGCTTAAGAGACCCTGTTTCCAAATAAAAAAGTATAAAAATAGGTATTGGGAGTGTAGCCTGGAGGTAGAAGGGCTTCCAGGAACCCCAGTACCATATACCATGTGTGTGTGTGTGTGTGTGTGTGTGTGTGTGTGTGTGTGTGTGTGTGTAACATATGTATATGGCTGGTAATGTCGCTCAGAGGGAGGATATCCCTGGGTTCAACTGCCATTATGAAAATAAAGAAGGAAAAGAAAGAGAGATGGAGGGAGGGAAGGAAAAAAATCTAACCTTGATGTGAAGAGACTATAAGCATAAAAAAATAATATTTTTGCTTATGTGATACAGATGTTCTTTAAAAGTATTGTATGTGGGGAAGATTTTTAGTTTTAAGAACACTAGACAAAAAAAGGAATTCTAACAAGAATGTGGGTATTTGTTAATATTTTTTGTGGATGACAATTCTCTAAAGCTTTTACTTTGCAGTAATATTAGGCTTACAAAAATGTTGCAAATTCCTGCCCACCCTTTATCCAGAATGTTCCAGTAACATATTTTATAACCATGATACATTGATCAAAACTAAAAATCCCAACATTCCCACAAATTAGCCCTGAGTTTATTCCTCACCCACCAGTTTTCCCACTGATGTCCTTCATTACCAGAATCCAAGACACCGCATTGCATCCAGTGTATATAATCGTAATTCATAGCAGATGGCTGCTCGTGGGTGGGTTATTAAGGAAGCATAACATTTGAACCTGTAAGGAGAGACTTGAATGGGATGCTTCCTTCAGACCAGGGAACGCTGGGTCTGAAGGTTCATACTCCCCCTCCCTCTTCAAGATAAACAAGATATTTAGAGCATCAGAGGGAGCCACAGAGGACCAGCGCATCAGAACAGCTTCAAAGCTTGACTTGGTGATGAGAAAGCTCAAATTAGGAAAAACAGTGGATATTGTGGACATGATGACATTTTGTTTGCATTTGGGACAGACACAAGATTCAAATTTACTTGTTCAAGTGTCCTTTACATCTATGCCCCGATCTGGCTCCATTATCAAATAAACAGGTGAGACATACCTTTATCCTCTGACATATTAAGCAGAAAACAGAGTCTGGAACAAGGTTAAGGCTTTAGCCAAGACGACTCAACTTGTGTGAGAGCTGGGAACGATTCCTACACCTTCTGATTCTACGTCTCCCATCATGGTCGTCGCCATCATCGTTATTACTTCTAATATTTACCAGTCATTATTGATCAAGCTAAGTAGTTACTGACCATTCAAACATTTTCTAATTAAACCACACAGCAAACCATGATGTGAACATTACTGTGAGCTGCATTTTACAAATGAGAAAGCCTAAGTTCTTTTATAAATTATAAGGTATGTCAGAGCCGGGCGTGGTGGCGCACGCTTGTAATCCCCGCACTTGGGAGTCGGAGACAGGAGGATCGCGCAGGTTCGAAGCCAGCCTCACTGGCTTAAGAGACCCTATTTCCAAATAAAAATATAAAAAGAATCTGGAAGCGTAGCCCCGAGGTAGAAGGGTTTCCAGAAACCCCAGTACCGTAAAAAAAAAAAAAGGTATGTCAGAAAGGTTTATAGACTTTTACTGAATTGTTTCTATTTTCCAGATACTGTAGTAAAAAGCATTCTGCCGAAATTTTCTTGCTTAAGCTTTAAAATATTCCAGTGAGGCCGGGCTTGGTGGCGCACTATTGTAATTCCTGCGCTTGGGAGGCAGAGACAGGAGGATCGCACAGGTTCGAAGCTCCAGCTGGGCTGGCTTAAGAGACCCTGTTTCCAAATAATATAAGTATAAAATGGGTCTGTGAGTGTAACCCGGAGGTAGAAGGGCTTCCAGGAACCCCAGTACCACAAAAAAAAAAGAAAAAAAATATTCCAGTGAGGTAGGCACCTGTTCACTCTGTCCTATTTGTTTTTCTTTGGGTTTGGGCACTGGAGATTGAACCCAGGGCATTCTACTTCTGAGCTGTACCTCCAGCCCCTTTTAATTTCTGAAATAGGTTCTCTAAATCACTGAGGGTCTCCCTAAGTTGCTAGGGCTGGCCTTGAGCCTGTGATCCTCCTCTCTCAGCTAACCAGGGACTGGGATTGCAGGTTTGTGCCACCACGCCCAGCTCGGCCCCCTTTTATAGGTGAGGAGCTCATATTCAGAGATGCTGACTAATGGCCTGAGGTCCCGGCCTGGTTATGGGCAAGGCTGTCTGCAAACCCATGTTCTATAGTCTTATGTGTTAAAAGAGAGTGTGATTCCGATAAATCTTAGAACCCATAACATCGAGATTAAGCATGTAATTGTGCCCCTTTAACAATTCCAGATAAATAAAGTAATTTTTAAATGTTTCATTTTTAGATGGCAAAATGAGCTCTCATTAAAGTTTTCTTCATTAAGTTTTTGTAATAATCCTAATTATATGTGCTTATGCAATTTTCACTGTCTGCTAAAGGAGAAATACCTGAAACAGTTTCTCAAAGGTAGGAAGCATAAGGGATCAGACTGCAGAAGTGCCAAGGAGCCGAGCTCAAATGTACAAAGCAGAGGTCCTCCAAGACTTGTGATCTTAACAGGATTCTGCAACAGCGGCAGAAATAATAACAATACATCCTTGGGCATTGAGACCACCCAGGGTCAGAGTGTGTGTGTGTGTGTGTGTGTGTGTGTGTGTGTGTGTGTTACTAGATACTGAATCCAGGGGCATTCTACCTGCAAGATACACTACCAGACCTCCCCCCCCTTTTTTTTTTGGAAACAGGTGCTCACTAAGTTCTTGAGGGTATTACTAAATTTCTGAGGCTAGCCTTGAACCTGTGATCTTCCTATCTGAGCGTCCCAAGTCCTGGGTTCTTATCTTTAAAGCAGACATAAAATGCCACCTGAAGAGTTTCTGAGTACATGGTTGGAGGCAGTATGTGCAGCTTCTCATTGGAGCTCAGCAAACCCTTGCTTAGTACACCTCCCAGTGGTGACAGGTGCAGGACCTTTGCTGAAGATTCCTGACACTTAACAGAATCACTGCTAGGTATACTTCAAGATCCCTCCAAATGGTTTCTATACTTTGACCAATTGGAGTTTAATGGATAGGATCTATGACCCACATACTTAGAATCCTTAACAATACAGCAAAAAAAAACATCAAAGGACAGATATGATTTACCCTGCCATCCACTTTCTTCTGAGCTATGTTCAGAAGCTTAGCATGATAACTGGAAGAAAAACCACATTTATTCACCCATTTCTCAATGGTTTGAGACATCCAAAATTTTTTGACTTCAGCCATCATTTGAGGTTCATGTTATTTTTCTACATAATTCCCTTACTGCTACACTGAATTCGTAAAGAAGAAAGTTCTGCCTTTTATTTATCTTTTTGTGTGTGTGATAGAGGGTTTGTTCTTTCTAAGCAACACTTCTTTTTGTTTTTCTTTCCAGATTAGGAAATGATAAAACTGTATCGTCCACCAATGGTCAGAGCGTGATGGTGAGATTGCCACGTGGCCTCCTCACTGGTTCAAAACTTTCCAGGGTCAGCCGGGCGTGGTGGCGCACGCTTGTAATCCCCGCGCTTGGGAGGCAGAGACGGGAGGATCGCGCAGGTTCGAAGCCAGCCGCACACGCTGGCTTAGGAGACCCTGTTTCCAAATAAAAATGTAAAAATAGGTCTGGGAGTGTAGCCCGGAGGTAGAAGGGCTTCTAGGAACCCCAGTACCACCAAAAAAATTAAAAAATAAAAAATAAATAAAAACAAAACTTTCCAGGGTCTTAGGGAACAAGGATTTCAGGACAAGATGGATCTAAGAACAAAACAACATCCCAGAAGAAGACAGATGAGAAACCCACGCTCCTCCTCCTGCTTCTGTGATATCATTTAGTGGGTCTCAACCGGCATGGTAGAGCCTCCTAGCAAACAGTTTATAATATGAAGAGACATTTCTTCCCATTGTCACAGAGACTGGAGGATGGGATAGGGTACAACTAATTTGAAAATAGATACCTCTGTTTCAAAAGGCAAAGGATGTTCCTATCTTCTTGGTGACTTTGAAATGTTTCCATGGACATTCGTGTAAGTGAGGAATTCATTCATAATCTTTTGGGCCTACAACCCAATTGCATTTTACATATAAGCATAAAGCATTTTTGAATGGTTTTAAATTCTCAAATTTTCAGGAGCACAGTGAATACATTTGAAGATGCTCTTAGTCTGAATTAGAAATTTCATTCATCATTTTGGAGAATTTCGGTATTTTCCAGGTATAACAACCAAAACAAGACACCGATATTAGTCTGACTCAGAGTTGTACAGATGTGCATAAACAGGTAATTCCACATATAAATGCAAACGTTGACTGTTACATTACATCTTCTAGCATAGTCGGGGCTAAATATTCATAAACTGAAATACACATTATTTTGTTTAAGATGCAGTTTCCCTTATTTACCCTTTGAATTATGATTACAATATTATATTTTTTAATTTTGTAATAAAATGGGCTATATTACCCCTAAATTCCACATCATGAGAGAAAAAAGATATATTATGACATTCTTGTTACAAAAATTGACATTTTTGATAGAGTTAAGAACCCTTGGTATAGTAAAAAGAAAAAGGAAAGTAGTATCAATAAAAGTATCATATCTCATATTGTTCCATGTTCTTCTCTGATAATTCCTGACACACCTGAGCTGTAGTTAAAACAGGATATTTTGTTTCTACTGACTCGGAAAATATTTTTAAGACTGTATAACATGGCTCTGGAAATAAAATATATATCAGTTTAACACATGTTCACTAAGCAATGTGCAAGGCACCTTTATGAGCATCAAATCACCTTTATATTTTGTTTGTGGTCAAAGTCTTTTAAAGATCTCATCTTTGAGAGATCTAATGAGATGTTGCCTTTCCAGTTGAGCATGAAGTCCATTCTCACTGCCAAAGTCTTGTTAAGACATTTTTATTTCACAGACACTTCTGCCCTTTTTTCTAAGAGAGCTCTGTGCAAGTACTTGGAATACAATAATAAATATTTTTTATTTGTAGTAGCCTCCAGGATGCAAAACATTACCCGATTGTAAACCCGAGTCCTATAAAAGTTTTAAGACTTTGGAGATTATTTGGTAAATTATTGACAACTCTATTGTTTGAAAGACTTACGAGTTGAAAGTGCATATTTGAAGAGGACGACTGCTGTGGTGGAATCTCCCGGGCCCTGACCTATCTGTCAGGATGCAACCTTATCTTCATAAAACACCCTTTGAAATCAACGGGAATTCTGCAGAGTCGAGATGGGAGCAAGCCTCCAATATCAATGTCCATTTGCAGGTATGCCGCCTCTCAGAGAAGAACTCTGCGCCATGCTGTAGTGTGTGTCTACAAAATCAGACATCTAGGCCAAGTTGAATAGGTTCATTCTTCTCCTTCTGACACATGACCGACAAGACACAGTCTCTTTCCAGGAAAAGAGAAAAACTGTACCAAGGCAAGCTTTAGACACATTGGTTTTATTCAAAATCACTTTACCAGAAGAAACAACCTGTATCCACAAAGGAGAGCAGCACTGATAGGATTAGCAAGCTGACATGAAGAGGGGCTCCAGTACCATCTTGCAAAAATATGTCTTTCTTTTAGAAGCTCATCTCCAGAGAGTAAATCTTAAGACACAAGAGATACCTCTGGGCTTGGACCTAAAATAGTTGCTACTTTGACTCCCCTGTGCTCCTCTGCACCCTCCCTGGTTTGCAATAATATTTATAACTCTCGATTTTTAAACTAAAGATGCGGGTTTTTCCCCCCTGTTTTCCCACTCGTGAACCCACAAAAATTTGGTCATCATCTCAATCTCTCTGCCCATACTGATTAATATAAAACAGTAAGTACTTGACAGATAAATGACCCCATGTCACCTCATCTTCCAGATGGGAGGTTTTAAGACAAAGGGCACATATAAAGTAAACCAGGTAAATGAAGAGTCTGTGGGGCTGTTGAGGTTGGAAACCTGTCTTCTGAGATTGCTTCCGTAGAGTACCCGACAGCCTGTGGTTCTAGGAACAGGAATTTGCTGACAAATTCACCCAAGACTGAGCCCCTGTCTGGATGATTTAGATACCAGGCTGCTGCACTGACATCATGACGTCTCGTTAGGAGACAGCAAGAGGACAGAGAAGTCCCTGGGATAATTTTAAAAAATCCTTTTCCCCCCAGTGGCGGTCCCCCAAAGTGGAATTTTAGGGTCTGGGTGGAGATAGTTACACATAGATGAACTGTACTTTTTTATGCATTCAGCTGAAATAAGAAAGCTACCCTTGGAATGTTTTTGATTTTTCTGAAAGTCTGTCTTAGAAATCACCTAACAAAATAGCCTTGAATGTTGGTTGGTCTAATATATGACTTTAGAAACATCTAAGTATTTTCCAGAACTTGGGGGAAAAAACTGACCAGCTGGCACTATATTGGCTCTGCTCGGTATATACTTGGAGGTAAGATAGTTTATGATTTTAATTAAGAAAATGACTCTGTTTCAGAACATAAATAAGAAACGCAGAGAGGATTACCCAGAAAGGTAACTGTCTTATTATAAGATCATGGCATTCTATTATGGTTTGTGATATAAAAATTGAAATCAGGACCTTTATCAAAGGGAAAATAATTTTCTAAAAATATGTTATTAAGAGATGTTATGTTGAAGATCAAAACTCAGTTCACGTGGCATGAAGTCGAGTACAATTGAGCATCACAATTTTGAACTAATTGAAATCCAGGTAAATTACAAAACAATTTCAATGAAATGCAATTTCAGCGTTCTCAAGTACTTTAATAAACAGATAAGATGCTCCCTGGCACAGTTCCTCCATACAGTGTAGCCAATTCTCTTTGAAGAAAAGGCAAATGTAAATGTTAGTCTAGCCAAGGTCAGAGCATTATCAACTCCAAATTAATGAATTACGACTAAGTCAGATTTTACTAGGTATTTAAATGTCCAATAGCTTTAAGTAAAGCGCAGAGGGGGAAAATCAAATCATTGTTTAGTATGCTTCTCTTTCAAACTCTTTCTACCTGAATTTCAAATTCCCAAATTATATTTTGTTGATGTGTTTAAGTTATAGTTTAGGGTTTTGTGTATTTTGTGACTAATATCAACATATTTTTTATTTTATTGTGTGTAATACTGGGGATTGAATCCAGGGGCATTCTACTCCTGAGATATGCTCCCACTAAATTATATACATATATAATTATATATACAAGTATTATATATATATATATATATATATATATATATATTACAATTTTGAAATAGGATCTCACTAAGTTACTATGCACTAGTCTTGAACCTGTGATCCTCCTGTCTCGGGTTCCCAAGTACTGCGATTACAGATGTGTCCCTCTAAAACCATCATCTATATCATATTTTACATTTCTTAATATATGTTAAACTTTCACTTTAAATATACGAAGGTAAGCCTTATATTACTTGACTATTTATTTATATAGTGATATCTGCACCAACAGGATAAACTTAATTCAGCCCCCAGATTGCAAAATCGAGCAGTCACAAGAAAGCAGTCGAATGACTATGCCAGGAATCTTTTCTTTGATGGGCCAATTAGCTGCCCAGAGAAAGATGCTCCATCAGAATCCCAGATGCATCCTCTGTGAGATGTCTCTGCGATTTGCACTCTCCGAAGGAAGCTGAACAACTCAGCTTCTCTTCCGTGCAGATTTCGCTAGAAATACGTTGCTGGAAAAAAATCTCCCGGCAAACCACTATAAATCTGACAAATGTTCGCTGGTCTGTGAAGACAGAATGATTCTCCCCAGACATCCTTTGGAAAATAATGTATCGATTTCTGATGGCAATTTATTGTTCTCTGCAATCAACGGTGTTTATACAGTGGCCTTAAATTATGGTCCTTCCTTATGCTCTCCTGGTCTTTGGTGGGTGATATGAGACAGCCAAAAAGCTCCAGTGTGGTCACTCCCCCAAATACATGGAATTTAGATGAAGTTATTTTTTTTCAGCCATAAAATTTCTATTCACTCTGGTTTTGTTCAGTAATGTCACTTTAAGAGACCCAGAATTAACTGGACATAAAGATGTAAACCACAATACCTCTTTCTGTCCTATTTAAAGCACTAGAGTTCATGGTTCCTAAGGTCTGCCCTTCTAGAACTCTGGACACCAGGATCATGTAAGGCTAGAAGACTTGCTTTTATAAGTGTCTCACAAATAGCATGTGATGAAGAAAACAAACAGCATTGACGAAGATTTCAGTCCTCGTCCAGAGCTAAAAAGTTCACCCTGTGGGTTTGCTTTATTCCTCAAAGTTGAAAGTATTTATTTCTCTCTACAAATTATGCTGGCATCCAAAAATCCAAAACCATCCTGCTCCATTATCTGAGGCCACACAAGAGGATCTCTTCTCTCAGACACAATTCTCCTTTTCCGCTGTCTGAGATTAAATTTCCTAGAAGCAGAGCCTGGGTCAAAGACTCAGGGTACAGTTAATTTATTCAGAAAAAAAAATACTGAAACAGAAGCACACAACTTCTCCACGGGACTCAAAGCTGTAATGCTGTGGCTTCAGCATTTCAGGACATCCATGTTGCCATTATTTAGAACCTGATTATGTATGTAATAGATATAGAATGGGGTAGAGACCAAAAGGGAAAGAGACCATACTTAATAATCAAATGTACTAACTCTTATGAACGCACTCAATTTTAAGTGCAAAAAAATTCAGAGTTTCCTATCAGTAATCCACAGTGAGTGGAAAGAGATAAAACTGAGTGTAAGCTTCATCAGCATCTTACATTGAATGTAAGACAATTCCCAATAATCTGGTTATAAGCCTGGTCTTCACTTTCCTAAGGATCATAATGCATGATATTATGTTATTTGAACTATGACTGTGATTTTATTTTTTTAAGTAATGAAAAAAAAAAACAACCTGGGTAATCTGTGTCAGTAATTATTGGTGATGCCTCTCAAAACTCACTCCAGCACACCAACTCACTGAAAGCTCCTTACTGAAAGACTTTATAAGATAAAGTAGAGGTCCTTCTCCAAGTTTCAAGACCAATTCTTGAAATAAATCAAATCAGAGCCATCTATCACTCTTCTCTCAAAACATTTTAGAGACTGACTCATGTGCTAGACCAGGAAAATTCAAAATTCTTCATGAAGCTATTCATACTAATAGTATTATCTTTCTACCCAGAAAAAATATTATCCTAATAAAACAGTATCATCCTCTTCAACTCTATTCTATTTGCACTGACCTTTATGACAACACACTATCTCCTGAGAGCAGAAACTGTCGTGTTCAACATAGTATAGACAATACTTAGCAAGGTGCTTGGCAGGCAAATGGCATTTGTGAAATAGGAATGAAATGAAAAAATGAATCTTATAACTGTCCCATCCTAAAAATAATATGCATATATATGTATATATCCATATTATTACATATATACATATACACATCATTACATATATACATACATATATATACATATATATACATATATATACGTATATATATATTGCCCCCATACTTGTAGACAATTTATCTACTGATTCTGCCAAATTCTACCTTGGCTAGGACAGCAAGGTGTTATGGTTCGTGTTTGGAAAATCCCACCAGAAACTCATGTGTTGAAAGCCTGGTCCCCAATGCAAGAAGGTGCAGAGGTGGAGCATGCTGGAGGAGGTAGGTCACTGGGGATACAGCCTTGAAAACTATCTGATCCTGAGTCCCTCCTCTTGCTCTCTCTGCTTCTGGCCACCATGAGCTGAGGTCAGCCTTTCTCACCATGCTGTTCCGCTATGATGCCTGCCTTGAAGTTGGCCAACTATGGACTGTACCTCTGAAACTGTGAGCCCAAATAAACATTTCCTGCTCTAAGTAGTCCATGTTAGGTATTCTGTGGACAGTGATAGGAAAGCTGTACCAATACACAACTTACTGTGTTTCCCCTACTCACTCCCATCCCCTCTGATGTGTCCATCTCCCTGGGCCTCTTTTGTGGGAGGGTGAGAGTCGGCAGAGTTGCTGAATGGGGCGCTTGGATTGATGCACCCTGCGTCTCACAAAGGAAGAGCCTTTTTTCTCAGTCTATTTCAAGGCTGCATGGTCTTTCCCAGCCATCCAACTTCAGACTTTGAGTCTCCAGCACATTTGCATTTCTCTTTCCTCCAGCCTCTGAGAGAAGGGAAAAATCACTTCTACAAGAATGGATCCACATACGTATCTCACTGTTAGAGCAGTAGAATCTTTGACTGTTAAATTTCCCTTTGTGGGTATTCAGGAGCTAAATGCACAGGCAGTAAGCAGATAAATACTTTAAGATATAACCTTACTTCATATTTTTAACAAATTTTTATGTGTAAGATTTCTGATGACTGCACAATGTTTCATATAGGAAACTGTCTGAATCTAGGCATTTTCCTATCACTAGACTGTGTGTGTGTGTGTGTGTGTGTGTGTGTGTGTGTGTGTGTGTGTGTGTGTACTGAATCCAGGGATGTTCTACCTCTGAGCTATATCCCAGCCCTTCGTATAATTTATGTTTTGAAAGATGGTCTCGCTAGGCTAGGTTGCTTAGATTCTAAGTTGCAGAGTATGGCCTCAAACTTGCAATCCTCTTGTCTTGACCTCTCAAATAAATACTGGGATTAGAGGCATATACATACCATCATGCCTAGCTAGCTACTGAGCATCATTTTGTAAAAAGGATTTTAATAAATCTTGAAGTGAGTATTCTTATACTTAAACAATTATTGGTTAATTATTTACCTAGGGTAAATTTTTTTTTAGCATAGTGGAAATACTATGCTAAACTTTCTCAAAGATAAATTCCACACTAGGGGTATATTACACAATGGAATCTCAATTTTAGTGAGCTACATAAAAGATATGAAGGTACTGCCATAAAATCAAGGACTCACTGAGATCAGTCTGCACATCCTGAGAATGTTCCTTCGGGAATCTTTATTGTTTGGAGAGCAAGAGACTGTACTATGGCCCCTTGAAGGTATGATAGGTCAAATGCGGTGGCCAGTTGCCTAGGTGTTTAGAGGAATGTAATTGACAGTGAAGTGTAATGCCTCCTTCTGTATCTTCCTCCCCTCTCCATTAAGGAGAACGTTCTGGAAGGGCACAGAGGGAAAGCAGAGTACCTTCTGCTGAGAGCACAGTTTTAATAAGGCAGGAGTCCCACGTAACAAGCAGCATATTGGCTGTGTTTGGGGGAGACACACTAGTCAGATCTGTCTCATTTCCTGCCAGTTCCATCCCCAAATAGGCAAGGAGAACACCTTTTCTTCTTGATGGACATATGAAGGCTTATGTGTACAGTAATGAGAATTCTGTGTGCCCATTTGAGCCCAAGGGCATTATATAACTCTGGACAACCCCCTTCTTCTGTTAAGATTTTCCCAACGATGACTTCCATTACCTCCTACACACGGCCACCTCCTGGACGCCCGGAGATGTTCCCAAGGACACAGAGGCTAGTGTTAATGTGCCTAGGTTTACAGCTTAGAAAATGAGGGCAATTTCATTTGACGGCTCCCTTGGGGTTTCCAAAAATACCATCTGTGTATGCATGCTTGAAATCATAGGCCATCGGTTTCAAAAACTTGCCCATCCAAGGCCAAATATAGAATTTGTGGGGCCATCTGTAAATTAAAATTGGGGAGCCATTGTTCAAAAATCATTAATAATTCCACAACAGCAATAGCAAAGAATTATACCAAACTTGGAGCTCTTTTAGGCACAAGGCTGTATGACTGCAGAAATCCTCACCTCCAAAAGACAAAGTACAGCCAGAAGTGGTGGTACAAGCCTGTTATCCCAGAGGCTGAACTAGGGGGTCACAGGTTCAAGGACAGCCTCAGCCATGTAGTGAGATTTTCAGCCACCTAGAGAAACCCTGTTTCAGAAAACAACAACAAAAAGAAATAAAAAGAGCTAGGGGTATAGCTTGGAGGCAGAGCACCCTTGGTTTCAACCTCAGTATTAAACACACACACACACACACACACACACACACACACACACACACACTCACTAAAATATATGACTGCCTTCAGAAAAAATATACCTTTTTTGTGTGTATGATACTGGGGATTGAACCCAGAAATGTTCTACCTCTGAGTTACGTGCTCAGCCCTTTTTTGTTTCTTTTTCTCTTTCATTTTGTAACAGGATCCTGCTAAGTTGCTGAGGCTGGTCTTGAACCTGCAATCCTTCTGTCTTAGCTCCCCCAAGTACTGGAATAGCCAGGCATTTTTTGCCTAGATACGGTTGCAGTAATAAAATTCTAAAAAACATAAAAATCTGGAGAGTTTAATTCTATTCTGATGAAATAATATGCACCAAGAATATTTTAAACTATAGGAATATGAAATTGCAAAAGAAAAGCATTTTTAAACTATAAATAATTTCATAGGGTACAAACTAATTTGCACTGATTGCGCTGTAAATACATTTTTCTGAGGATTAAGATCTTTATGAATCTATACACCATAGATGGAGAGGAGATGATGAGAAAGGCCACCACACAAGGGGCCCTCTTTGTTTGGTTTTTGTGCTAAAATTACTTATATTACATAAGCCGGGCGTGGTGGCGCTCGCTTGTACGCCCAGCATTTGGGAGGCTGAGACAGGAGGATCGCGGTTTGTGGACAGCCTCAGCTACTTAATGAGGCCCTGTGCAGCTCAGTGAGACTGTTTCAAAATAAAGAATAAAAAAATGGGGCTGGGAGTATAGCTCGGAGGTACAATGCCCCTGGGTTCCATCCCCAGTACCACACACACAAAAAAATTACTTATATTACTCTGCAAGAGCATATTCATGAAAGTAATTCTGCATTGCAGCAAAATTATACAAAATTAAGTTTCAAAACAAGCACAATGATGCATAAATAATATTAGTTTAATATTTTTATCTGTCCAGGTTATTTTTATATGATAGACTAAATGATAGGTCGGTAGGTAGGTAGGTAGATAGAAGATAGATGGATAGATGGATAAATAAACAGACCATAAATAACAGGTAGATAATAGATAAATTTTTATAACATTAAATCATCCTGCCAGGGCATCATTTTTCACAGACTTTCATTTTGTTAGCATTTATATACCTCTACAATTTATTTTAATTTTTTTTTTGCGATATTGGGAATGAAACCCAGGGGCATTCTACCTCCAAGCAACACCCACAGGTCCTGTTTTTAGTCTTTTCATTCTTGAAACCAGGTCTCACTGAGTTGCGAAGGGCCTCGCTAAGTAGCTGAGGCTGTCTGCGAACCGCGATCCTCTGGTCTCCACTTCTCAAATGTTGGGATTACAAGTGTGTGCCACCATACCCAACTACCTTCACAATTTTTAAAATAAGATTTTTCACGATTGGACAATATTTCATCATGAGAAATTGCCATAGTTTATTGAGGAATTTTCCTATTGTTGGACAATTTAATTTTTTAAACTATCCTAAGCAGATTTGAAATGGACGTGCTCCCATTTGAACTTCTTCCGCAGATCATGGGTCTTCATGCTAACTCCTGTATCACCAAGTTGAACTTTTAAGGGCTTAATGTTGCTTCCTAGAAAAGGCAGGCAGATGGCAGTCCAAGGTGCGAGGCCAGCAAGGACCTTGCTTAGCTGTCCTGGGACACTTCACAGCTGTAGGGAAGCTGATTATTTCTTGATGATCTCTTTTTTTTTCCTTAAAGTTTACTTTTTTTATTGGTGCTTTTTAATTAGACATCAGCTTAAGGCTCGAAGTGTTACCGACATACCTGCACACAGCACTAAGTGTGTTTCCCTCTGGATCCCACGCTGCCCTCCCCCCTCCCCACCTCCCTCTACATGTTACTGAGATTACCAAGGGAAAGCTTCCTATAAGAACCTAGCATCCTTCTTCCTTTTAAATACAGAAGTAATATGCACACATTTATTTATTTATTTATTTATTTATTTATTTATTTATTTTGTACTGGGGATTAAACCTAGGGGCAATTCTACCTCTGAGCTACACCTTCAGACCTATTTTAATTGTTTTTCAATTTTGAAACAAAGTCTTATTAAGTTTCTGAGGTTGGCCTGAAACCTGGGGTCCTCCCATCTCTGTCTCCCAATGACTGAAATTACAGGCATACACCACGTACCACCATGCCCAGCTTTTTAAAACGTATTTATTTATTTATTTATTTATTTATTTATTTATTTATTGTGCTACTGAGGATTAAGCCCAGAGGCAATCTACCTCTGAGCTACACTCTCACTATCAGCCTTTTTTTTTTTGGTGGTGGTACTGGGGATGGAACCCTTCTACCTCCGGGCTACACTCCCAGACCTATTTTATATTTTTATTTGGGAACAGGGTCTCTTAGGCCAGCGAGGGGCTTCAAACCTGTGTGATCCTCCTGTCTCTGCCTCCCAAGCGCGGGGATTACAAGTGTGTACCACCACGCCCGGCTAAAGAGCATGTCTTGAAGGAAGAAGTGGAGCCTGAGGTGATAGAAAATAAAATTTTTCAAATTCAACTTTTGCCAAGTTTTAAAGAAAAAAAATGATGTACTTAAAAGGCAAAATAATATAGTAATATTATGTCCAGTTCCTAAAAATGCTGTAGAGGTCTTAAAAATTTAACATGATTTAAGTTCAGATGCATGGATTTCTAGAATATTCTCACGGTCAGTATTTGTTTCTCTCACGCCAAGTTTAATAAATTTCTTTTTCTTGGTTAATCATCTTTATCATTTTTCCCCAACGCATTCGATATAGTCTGCAGAGAGATCATTTTCATTTCACACTCATAATTTGTTTATATTATACTTAATTAAATTGTATAATTATAATGGCAAGTAAAATAAGTACTAATATCTGTAAGCACAACAAAACTGACACTTGGTAAGAGCTTCACAGAAATGAGCCAACCTGAAAGTTATTTTACCAGTCAAGCGTATTTAGCATCGAGGTCACAGCAGTCAGTACACTTTACCCAAGAAACAGGGAGACTCTATCAACCCAGCAAGTTGGTTGACTGGAGGGCATTAACAGAGCTTCCACCGTGCCTTCAATAACGCAAGTAATTCCCCCTCCACCCTCAAACCCACAATGCTCTCCAAACACTGAGTACATTCCTCCAGAGTGAGTAGGCTATGCAGAACACAAATTTGCTGTTTCTTGCAGCAAGCGCCCTTCTCAGCTGTCTCTTGCAAAATAAACATCAGTTCCACTGAGGCTTAAAGATATGGAACTTACTTTTTTGATAACATTACTTAAGATCACAAACCAATAACTTCATCCGGTGATCCACTAGAAAGGAAGACATGGCTTCTGGCTCAAGAGAAAATGCGGTCAGCTGGAAATCCCTGGTTTAGCCCGTGCACCTTTCTTTCCAGCATGGTGCTCTCCTAAGAGATTCCCAAAGGCAATTCTCCCTGCAGATGACTTTTGCTTTATGTGCCTGACCTCAGAACATTACCTGAAATGGAATGAAAATCTACTCAATGGCTCTTGCATTGAAAACATGTTAGTGCTTTGCAATGGAGCTCTTACTGTATAAATAAAACACTAGAATAATTTCTGAACAACATTCCATGTTGGGCATATTTTAGTACTTCCTAAAATATATCAGATACCCTAGTTTCATCTAATCAATAAATTTGCCATCACATCTACCCCTCAACTCCTACTAAAAAATAACACAGTGCTTGTGTAATGCTGTTCTAGGAGGATTTATTACTAAATAATTGAACAGCATTGATCTTAAAATTGAATTAGTAGACCCAGGACATTTCCTTAATGTTAACAAAGAATGACTAATTTCTATCAAAAACCAGCCTGTTGGTATATCAAGTACTTTGGGATTCTGAGTTTACCTAAAAGTAAGAAAACTCGTGTGTGTGTGTGTGTGTGTGTGTGTGTGTATACATATATACACACATAAACATACACATATACATGTATGTATGTCTATACATGTATATACATATAGTGTATATATAAACATACTCATTAATATATATGTTCAATATATATGTATACATATGTATTCATTAAAAATTAAGATACAACCATTTAAATCTTTCTCTATTTTTATTAAAAACTAGGATACAACCATTTAAGTCTTTTTCTTAATTTTGTGTTAGTTAATAACTTACATTAGATACATGAGCAGCTTCTTACTGTCTACTGATGTCAGAGTGTCTTTTCCCTAAAGAATTCAGCGATGTTAAAACTTAACACATCAAGAGTTGCATCCAGCCGGGCGTGGTGGCGCACGCTTGTCATCCCAGCATTCGGGAGGCTGAGACAGGAGGACTGCGCAGGTTCAAGGCCAGCCTCAGCTACTTAGTGAGGCCCTTTGCAACTCAGTGAGACCCTGTTTCAAAATAAAGAATAAAAAATAGGGCTTGCGGTGTCACTCAGGGTAGAATGGCCTTGAGTTCCATCCCTAGTTTTGCAAAAAAATAAAAATAAATAAAATAAAGTTGTATTCATGTATTTTTCCCCAATATAATATAAAATTACAATAAACCAAATAATTCTTTTAAAAAAGAAGTGCATATCTAGAATAACAAAACAAAATCTATTTATTTACTTATATTTTAAGATGCCCAAGGAGGGAGTCCCTGGGTTTCCTCCTTCTCTGTGGCCATATCAAAATTGTGTCTGCCATCTTAGAAATTAAAACTATTTTTAAACACTCTGCTAAGTGGTGCTTTGACACATGTTGCTGAAAACCATCCACAGACCATATCGGACATCAGAGCAAGTAGACATTTCCACTTTGGCCCAGAGAGCAAGGGACAGCCAACTATCGTGGCCCACAGGCCAATTTCTGCTGCTGCCTGTTTTCACAAGGGCTAACAGCTAAGGGGGAGTTGTATGAATTTGTCAGAGCTTTTTAAAGGTTGAGAAATAATCAAATTTTTCCAATGAGAAAATGGCAAAAAATGCACATTTTTTAGTGCCCTACATAAAATCCTATTGCAATGCTACCAGGCCCATTTCTGTATTGTGCATTCCTCTGCACTGTGGTGATGGAACTGAGTAATATAACAAAGACTGCAGGATCTGCAGGCCTAAAATACTTCCAAACTGGCCCGTTGCTCAGAAAAAAAAAAAAAACATTACCAACCCTTAGCTTAGAGAATGCATTGACTTTTGAGATTGCAGTTTAAAAATAAATGTGCATTAAACCACAACACTCTTAATTACATATCCCAAGCAAACACCTACCAGCAGGTTCCTAACCCTGCTGTCCTTCTCTGCTTATCACCTCTCCTTTAGTGGTCCCCAGAAAGAGATAATTCTGTAGCTGCCCAGCTCCAGCTACCTTGATTTCATAATTAGCAAAGCCAAAGGCATGAAAGGTTCTGCCTCTTCCCAGGAGGCACCGAGATCAATTTTAGACAAAAATAAGCCTCTGAGTTTCCTCTCCGACTCCCTGTCATTTGCTGAGAACACACCCCATGGCTCAGGTGTACCTCACCCTCCTAGAGCACCTGTCAGATTTCTGAACAGAATGAGAAAATGAGAGGATGGATGAACCTCTCAGGACAGGGACAGACATGCAGGGTGGCAGAGGTGCGGGCTCAGACAGGAGATGTAGAAGAATAAAGGAGTCATTAACTCAGAGAAATACTGCTGGCATTTTGTTGTTGTTGTTGTTGTTGTTGTTGTTGTTGTTGTTTTGACAAGGGGGATTGAACCCAGAGACATTCTAGACATTCTATTTCCAAATTACACCCCTTGCCCTTCTTTTCTTCTCTGATGTGTATATATATATATATATATATATATATATATATATATATGTAATTTTATATTATATATAATTTTATATTATATATAATTTTATATATTATATATATAATTTTATATATTATATATATATAATTTTATATATATAAAGGGGCACCCCAAACTCAGGGCTACAGGATGAGGCATGTCCCCCAAAACCCAGGTTAAAATTATATATATATATATATATATATATAATTTTAAGCAGAGTTTCACTAGATGGCAGAAAGTCTCATTAAATTGCAGAGGCTATCCTCAAACCTGCAATCCTCCTGTCTCAGCCTCCCAAACACTGGGATTCCAGGTACACACTGCCATGTCCAGCTGTCACCCAGTGTTTTATAAGCCAGAATATCCATGAGAACAAATGGCACTATATTTTTAAAACACAGGCTGTGTGTTAATTGATTTTCTCTTTGGCGTCTCATTCTAAGCAGAACAGTGTTACTGACCCAGTCTTTCTTTGAAAATATGTTATTCTGTACAACCTGAGATTTTTGCCATTAGTTTCCATTTAAAAAATAAGACATTAAAATTTTATTTATCTGAGTGACTGAATGTATCAGTCAGCTTTTTGTCACCGTAGCAAAACGCCTGAGGTCATAAACGTATAAAGAGGAAGCATTTTGTTTGGCTCGGTTTGGGAGTATCAGTCCAGGATCGGTTGTATCGAAAGCTCTGGGCTTCGGATGGGCGTGCCAAATGAAAACCGCAGGGAGCAGCCGGGTGAGGTGGCACCCGCCTCTAATCCCAGCCCCCGGGAGGCTGAGACAGAAAGATCACAGGTCTGCGGCCAGCCTAAACTACTTAGTGGGGCCCTGTGCAACTTAGTGAGACCCTGTTTCCAAATAAAGAATAAAAAATAAGGCTGAGGGTAGAGCTCGGAGGTAGAATGCCCTTGGGTTCAATCCTTAGAGCCAAAAAAAAAAAAAAAACCATGGGGGAGAAAATCTCAGAGAACACAGGGTGCAGCAAAACCTCTCGCATGGAGATGGGGAGAAAAAGGAAGCAGAGTCCCATGATGCCCTTTGAGGGCATGCCCCCAGGGAGTGAGGGTCTCCTACTGGACCACCTCCTGAAGGTCCCCCCACCCCTAAGTAGCACCAGTATGGAGACACAGCCTTTAACCTGGGTTTTGGGGGACATGCCCCCATCCCGTAGCCCTGAGTTTGGGGTGCCCCTTTAAAATGTCTATTGCACCATCTTCTTCCCTTGTCTTCAATCTGCTGTCGCTGGGTCACATCTAGGGTTCCGGAAGAGCACATATGTTTGAACGAGGCATAAGCAAAGACAGTGGCCAGTGGTATTTGAACGATAGAATAGAACTCTATCAATTTGGGGAGAACTGAAGCCCATCGCACTTAGCATTTTCATAATGGAAAAGTGAAATCCTCCCAGGGTTAAAAATCCATATATTTGATGCGGGCGAGAAGACTCGAGCCTTCATTTGTTATATTTATAATAGGAACCCCAAGCGCATCTCTCTCAAGGTTACCAAGTAAAATTACGGTGCTATAAAACTGTCACAAGGGGGTAACTCCTGAAATGAGTCAGCAAAGCTACTCCCGAACCAAGGAGGAGACGCTGGGAAAACGCTGCCTGGTGTTTGTGGGAGGCCAGCTCTGCCAGAGTCGATGTGAGTGCAGAAATTCATTACACACCCAAATCGCTGACATGCTGAATGCAACATTTTCTCCATCAAACCCCAGCGAGAGAAAACAAAGGCAAACCTAGAAAAAAGTCCAGGAATTAAAGGACCTCATGCAGTTCAGTGAATACTGACAATACTTTCATCATGGGCTGGGAACTGGGGACTCAAATTCAGAGTCAAGCCAGGCGTGGTAGCCTACATCTGTAATCCCAGCGCTTGGGAGGCCGAGACAGGAGGATCATGGGTTTGAAGACAGCCTCGGCAATGCTGTGAGACCTACAGCAACTTTGGAAAACCTTATTTCCAAATAAAAAATAAAATAGGGATGGGGGTGTCACTTGGAAGTAGAACGTCCCTGGGTTCTAACCCCAGGACCACAAAATAGAAAACCACAAAGTCAAATCATGTTGAGCCGGGCGTGGTGGCGCATGCTTGTAATCCCCGCGCTTGGGAGGCAGAGACAGGAGGATCGCGCAGGTTCGAAGCCAGCCGTGCGCGCTGGTTTAGGAAACCCTGTTTCCAAAATGAAAATGTAAAGATAGGTCTTGGAGTGTAGCCCGGAGGTAGAAGGGCTTCCAGGAACCCCAGTACCACCAAAAAAAAAAAAAAAAAATCATGTTGAGCGGCTACCATGTGCTGGGGACTCTTCTAAGCACCCAACATGTGGACTCTCATTTACCACACATAAGAACTATATAAAGTCAAAGCTAATATTATTTCTATTTGCCACATGATGAAACTGAGGCTCTAAGATACTCAATAATCTTGTGATCCCAGCACTTGGGAGGCTGCGACTGGAGGATCCCAGTTTGCAGACAGCCTCAGCTACTTAGTGAGACCCCTTACAACTCAGTGAGACCCTGTTTCAAATCATCATCATCATCATCATCATCATCATCATCATCATCCCTAGGTCCACAGTCTCAGAGCATGGTGTGCCTGTGACTCCAACCTCTCCAAGAACTGCAAACAATAAGATAAACAAGGTAACTGTGGGGTCATTTGAATTTTCAGGGTCTTCTAATTCCCCACAGGACAGTCGGTGAGTCACTTTTTCCATTCATTAGGAGAATATTCTTGCTACTACAGACAGGATCATTCGGCTGCAATTAGTTTCAGAAACCTAACGTCTTGAATCTAGAAGAATAACAGAATGTGTCTCTATCTCCAGTACAGTCTTAAAGAAGCATTAATCTCCTACCTGCCTGAAAAAAAAAAAAAAAAAACAAGGATCCAGGAACCGAGAGGGCTTTTTCGAATTAATTAAAATATAAACAGACTGAGGAAGGAGAATTCAATCATTAAGACAGAAACTTGTTTATGACCAGGAGCTAAAACTTTGGAGGCATGATTAAGGTTTTCACTTAGGAGGAGCAGTGCCCTAGATATTTGCAGGCACTGTGCCTTTATTTCAGGTTAACATTTGCCCTCAAATTTTCCTCCAGTTTCCCTTGACAGCAAAGCAACCAAAATGTACAGCTGAATAAGTCCACTTTCAGCTTCCTTTTAGGAAGATAATACCCTGACAGTTAGGACTAAATTTCCTCACCTTGTTTGCTATTACATAGACCTTCCTGTAAATTTCTGCTTCCATACATTTTACAATAATGGGACTAAGACATTTGTAGCAAAAGGAGATTGGTTTTGCCTTTTCTCCCTTAATTTTTTTTCTTTTCTCAATGAATTCCACGTGGATAAAAATCACACTTTTAAAGTCCAAGTGGGCACTGGAACAAGTGTAGGTGATCGGGTTAATGTGTCTGCAGGTACGTGTTCATCCCTCTCGATGTGCCTCAGTTACCGAGGGCAGGAACTTAGCTGCATGACAGCCTCAGTCTTTAGAATATAGACACAGGGAGCCAAGCCAGGCATGGTTGTGCATGCCTGGAATCCCAGTACTTGAGAGGCTGAGACAGGAGGATCACAGGTTCAAGGCCAGTCACAGCAAGGAGACTCTCCTTAGCCTAGGGAGACACTGTTTCAAAATAAAGTAATGAAGATGGATCTGGGGGTGTGGCTTGGAGGAAGAATGCCCCTGGGTTCAATCCCCAATACCACACACACACAAAAAAAAAAAAAGAAAAAATGAGATACAGGAATAATAAGCAACATGCTTGGACCCAGACTAAAATTTGGTCAAGTTAGTCAAAAACTATTCTCCCCAAGTTCTTCCAGGGAAGCTGCTCTCAATAGAGGCACAATTTTTTTTTTTTTTTTTTTTTTTTTTTTGGTGGTACTGGGGTTCCTGGAAGCCCTTCTACCTCCGGGCTACACTCCCAGACCTATTTTTACATTTTTATTTGGAAACAGGGTCTCCTAAGCCAGCACACGTGGCTGGCTTCAAACCTGCGCGATCCTCCTGTTTCTGCCTCCCAAGCGCGGGGATTACAAGCGTGCGCTACCACGCCCAGCAATAGAGGCACAATTTTGACCTGAGAAAGACCGCTTCACGTTCTCTATGACTTGCGAAGGACTGTGTTTTGCATATGGGAAGAATGAATTTCTGGATGACTTTAATAGAGTCATGCATGACCTGGCAACCTTGGCCACTCTTGCAGGCAAGAGTCATGGTCTCCACAGGCATTGTGAACACTGAAATATAGGACAGCTGCATATTTGATGGTGGTCCTATAAAATTATAATTGAATTGAAAAATTCCCACCACCTAACGACACCGCAGCCTTCAGACCATCTTGGCAAAGGGCATTGCTCACAGGCGTGTGGTGGCGGGGGTGTAAACAAATCTACTGCACAGCCATTGTTCCAAAGTATAAAACACTTGAGAGGCTAAGAAAGGAGGGCTGCAGGTTCAAAGACAGCCTTGGCAACTTAGGGAGACTCTCCCCAACCGAATGAGACTCTGTTTCAAAAAAAACTAAATAAATAAAATGAAATGAGAGGACTGGGTTAGAAATGAAAGCTTGGAGGCAAAACTTCTCTGGGTCCAGTTCCTAGTAATACACACACCCACAGCACATACAACCAAGTGCAGTACATAATATCTGACAGTAAATGACTTTGTTGATGGTTTATATATTGACTCTACTGTACTTTTTATCCTTAGAGTATCTCCTTCTACTGATTAATAAAAAAGTTTGCTGCACAGCAGGATGCTGTGTTAAAGCGTCCGCAGCCTCCGAAGACTTGCGTGGACCACACGTCTTGATTTCATTCAAAGGCCAAGTTGAGTGACCGGCCCGTGACACTAAACATATATTCTACAAGGCTCATCCACCTGGAAACAGAATAAGCATGAGTGCCGGGGCAAATATTCCAGGAGCGCAGTATCAGGCAAATTAAGGGACCCCTACCCCTCCACCCTGCTCGTGTTAAGGACTCATTCATTGTGTTAAAAAATTTCCCAAAATTCTGTTGTTCATTATTTTAAAAAATATGTTAAGCTGGGCGTGGTGGTGCATGCTTGTATTCCCTGCACTTGGGAGGCAGAGACAGGAGGATCGCACAGGTTCGAAGCCAGCCTCAGCTACTGAGTGAGGCTCTCAGCAACTTAGTGAGACCCTGTTTCCAAATAAAATATAAAATAGGTCTGGGAGTAGAGCCTGGAGGTAGAAAGCCTCTGGGTTCCACCCCCAGTACCACCAAAAAAAATAAATAAATAAAAATAAAAAATATATATAATACATACATATATATTATATATTAAAATGGCAACACCATTTGGAGTGCTGGGGTGGCCTATAGAGTCCAGATGATATAATCTTCTGTCACAAATACCAGAATTTGATAGAGGTGTATACATACAAGCAGATACCTGCCCTGAAATTTCTACATTGTTATCTATTTGTCTGTCTGTCTATATTTCTATTGCTCTCTCTCTCTCCCCTCTCTCTCTCTCTCTCTCTCTCTCTATATATATATATATATATATAATGAATATATAGATATATATACATTATAATTATTTATTTACATTATTTATTTTATTATTAATTACTTGCTATATTTATTTTATTTATAAGCATGGCACACTACTTGTGCCCATTGACCTTTGTGTGGAAATAGGTTATATTATCTAAATTTTATTCTTTGGTGGTCAGGATACATTACAAAAATCTCTTTTAAATTAGAGATGTTGGTTCTAACAGAAATGTCAAGTACTTTTTCAGAAAGACACTCCAACTAGCACACAGTAGGTTTAATGTCCAGATCTAGCCAAAAATCATAAGATTGCAGATAAGAAAAGGACCTGAGAAGTAATTACGCATAATGTTCTTCTTACAGATGGAAAAGTGAGACCCAGAGAAGAAGACGCCAAGAAGAGCTTCAAGTGCTAAAAAAATTCTGGTATGATACCAGCCTCAGCAACTTAGTGAGATCACTTCAAAATAAATAAATAAATAAATAAAATATGGCTAATGGTACAGCTCAGAGGTAGAAAACCCATGGGTTCAATCCCCAGTATGACAAAATAATAATAATAATTAATAATAATAATAATAACAACAACAACAACAACAATAATAATAATAATAATAGAACTACTTTATAAAGAAGAGGGATGATAATTTTTCTGTATATTTCCTTTTTTGTGTGTTACTGGGGGTGGAACCCAGAGGCTTTCCTACCTCCGGGCTATACTCCCAGACCTATTTTATACTTTATTTGGAAACAGGGTCTCACTGAGTTGCTGAGAGCCTCACTAAGTAGCCGAGGCTGGCTTCGAACCTGCGCGATCCTCCTGTCTCAGCCTCCCAAGCGCTGGGATTACAAGCGTGCGCCACCACGCCCGGCCTTTTTCTGTATATTTCTAAGTGATAAAAAGACCACTGAATAGAGAGTTGAGAGTCCAAGTTTGGTTCATGAAACTACAGTGAGACAAAAGACATTATGACTTTATTCACGAACTAACACCAGAGTTATTCCTCAAAAGTTAACCATCATTGTAAATATAACCCAACAAACCAGTTTAGTAAGAGAATGAGATTCAGAAGAATCTCACTCGGGAAAATCCAGGCCTTATGAGTAAAATAGGTCCAGTATTCAAGTGCAGCAGAGAGAGAAGGATAGAAAGAGATGGAGCACAGGTGTAAGGGCAGGCCTGCAGGGGTTCAGAGGACTGAGTGCCTTCTTTAGAAATGTATGAACCAAAAGATAACTTACTAACAGGGAAGTCTAATCTTTAAACAATAAACTGTACCACCAGGAGGACCTCAAGTTTTCAGTAAAACATTTTTGTGTTATAAATACTCCCATGAGTTGGATTTGTTTGTTTGGTTGGTTTATTAGTTATTTGTCTGTTTTTGGTGAAACAGGAGACAGATCTGCATTTATCATCTAGGGGAAATAGTGTATGGTATATGGACCTCAGAATGAGGGCTGTCTATGAGTCTAATCACTACTGATGATCACCAGTCCTAATCGCTATTGATGATCAAATTCAAAGATAGTTAATGCTGTGGCTTGAATAGGCGCCCTTTAAAGGTTCATGTGTTAATGGCTTAGTCCCAGGTGATGCTATGGAGAAATGGTGGAGCCCTCAGAAGTCAGACCTCATGGGAGGTCCTTAAGTCATCAAGACTGTGCTGTCATAGCAGACACTAGGACCATACTCTCTTCATTTCCTCTTTGCTTTCTCGCCATTGGGGTGGGGCATTTTCTCTCCCACATGCCTCACCATGGTCATCCGTCATGCCCACCACAGCCCAAAGCTATGGATCCACTTGGACTGGATTTCTCAAAACTGAACCAAAATAAACCTTCTCTCTTTGTAGACTAATTACCTCTGGCATTTTGTTTTAATGAAGACAAGCTGACAAAAACACTAAAACAGAAACTTGAATGTCTGCTAACACTTGAAATAAGTATTTGAACTCCTCTGGTAGGTTAAATCATATAAAGAGGCAGATATCCTGTCAAACTCAACGTAAAATTTTTAGTGACTTGTTTCACTCTTAGAGAGAGCAAGGGTTCAACGGTATACTTGGTGTAGACTGAATTAAAACTCCCTAATAAACAGAGATACCTGCCACTCCCTTAGGTAAAGTTTACTGACCACAATCTTATTTTTCATGGTGTATCCAGCACATAACACAAGACCTATGACAGAGCAGGTACTTAATATTTAAGTAATTAAATAAGTCATGATGGACTTCACGAAACTGAAAGAATTCAAGAAGAAGCAAAAAAACTTCACAATGAATTGTAGAATTGACACTGGGAGTAAGATGACCAGGTAGGAAGGGAATAGAGGAAGACATAATTCGTAGGGTCACCTCCTACTTGGTAAATGTCACACCCTAATGTCTACAAGGCATGAGTTAGGAGACACCTGCAACAAACTGAGATAATATCCGAGGCCACCTCCACTTTGTGATTGCATAATGTGGAGTTAGAACTGGGACTGTCCTACAAAAGCATCCTGTTTCATAACCCAGCATTCTTTCCAATTATTTATTTTGCCTATTTTCTGCTTATTGTGCAATTAAAGATTAATTTTGTGGTTGTGGCAGCAGGGAATAATCACTACTGAATCTACGCATTAACTCATCTCTATCTATAGGACATCTTCTGAGCATAATTCATAATTACAAAGAAATCTAGGGCTGTCAGTGGTAACAAGGACAGGAATATGTATGGCCAATCAGTGTCTTCTGTGTTTATAGAAGACAGGAATAAGGTAAGCACAGAAGAGTCAGCCAAGATGGGCAGTATGGAAGGAATGAGTTGTTACATGCATAGAACCTTCCAGGAAGAATAAAGCAATGACCTTTTGAAGGAAAACTGCTCGATGCATTATAATAACTGTGGCTGGAGCAGGTGAAGGAGCAGGAAGGAAGAGAGGAAAAACTAGCCAGAGAGGGAAAACCAGGAAGCCAGCCATACAGATCTCAAGCCAGCCTCAGGATGGATCGTGGTTGCTCCTCTGAGATGCAAGGCAGTTGCCTGAGACATTCTAGACTATTCTATATGTTGCACAGTCAGGAAAGCAAAGAGATCTTTGAGTGAGAGACCAAAGGGAGGAAACAGGCAGATAATCAGGTGATGGAAAATCAGGAAAAGGTTGTTTTGACAGCGCAACTGGAGCTTTTACATTTCTCTTTGAGCTTCTTCTACCCAACTAAAATTCAGTACCAAAGTTGGTTTTTAGGCAAGTTTAACAATTTCCTTTTTATTTCTTTATTAGAATCAGTGAATTTAGGTGTTAAGAGGCTAAGTTGATTTAAAAAAATACCAGAGAAAGTATGTAGATTATTTTCATATGAAAATGTGGCTCTGTTTTTGGATTCACCTTTTTGGGGTGATCTTGATTATAGTTCTCTGATGAGATGTTAAATACTTTCAAGGGGAAAAGAAAGGTATGTATGTTTGCATAAAACTGTTTAGATAAAAGTGTTTTACTAAACTGCCATTCCTATGGCCAACATGTGAAATAGTTGAAAATCTCGACTTTCGTCATTCGATTATTTAACCTTTCAAGGAAAATATCCTGAAGAAAGGAGTAATTATATGTAACCAGTTTTAATTACGTTAAATGAAAGGAGATGCGATATTCCTGTCAACTACACTAGCAAGTTGCTTGTCTGGTCTTTTTGAGTGCGTCAGCAAGAAATCCTCTAGCAGAGAAGCTCTCCATCCAAGATAAAAGGAAGACGTAACAGTCTTTTAAGTGCAGGACAAATATAACAAAGAATTGTTCCTAAATCTCACCGAGCAAGTTTCCTTCCAGGTTAAAGAAAACCCAGGGAACTGTTATTCACAATTTCACATTCATACTCAATTGCTTATGGTATCATGGAAATTTACATGTCCAGAGACCGTGCCTAGTGCAGTAGCAGCTAGCATAAGAATTCGAATTATTCCATTTTCACATAAAAACGGATTCCACCCATTCATGGACAAGAACCAGAAGGTAGGTACATAAGAGAAGGAATGTCTTGATCCAGTCTTTTGAAGTTAGGTTACATCTGGAAAATAAATAAGTCACCTTTTGTTCCAGTCTACTATTTAGAATTCTAAGACTTAGAGCTTTTATTTACTAGTTCATTTATTAACTATTTATTAACCACTTACCTATTGACTATTTTATTTGTTAATAGCCCCTCCTAATGTACATGATGTGCATCCACAAACATATCAAAGTCAATCACTAGTTTCTATCTTTAAAAATAGACTGTAATACCAAGATCCCAGCAAATACGATGTACCTAGATAATAAACTGAAATAGCCAATAAAAAGTAGACAACTATGCAGGAAGACCACTCTGAAGGTAGTAGGTTTGGCCTGGCCAGGCTGTACCATCAGGAGATATCCCCCCACCACTGGAAATGGTAAGGCATTCTGATATTACAAGTGTGGTTTAAACAGGTGATTCCACCAGGCATGGCGGTGCACCCTTGTAATCTCAGTACTTGGGAGGCTGAGACGGGAGGATCGCACAACTCAAAGCCAGCTTCAGCTACTTAGTGAGGCTCTCAGCAACTTCGTGAGATCATGTTTCCAGATACAATATAAAAATAAGTCTGAGAGTGTAGCCTGGAGGTAGAAATTCCCTGGGTTCCATCCCCAGTTCCACAAAAAAAAATTAAAATAATAAATAAATAAGCAGGTGATGTCCAAGTCTAGCTGTTTGTTAGACTCAACAGTAGGGCTTTTGCTTGTTTTCTTTGTAAACGTCCTATTCTGGGATCTACTCCAAGAATTTCGTATCAGAATCTCCAAGCATAATAACTGAAATTTATCATCATAATAGCTCCCTGGAAAGTCCAGTATAGTTGAGCTCTGCATCCAAGACATAGTGACTGAGGCACTCAATGGACTAAGGGCTTCTTTAAACTATTGTTACAAAGTGGGGTTAGTGTGAGGCTCGGGTCAAGACCATTGGTCCTGTCTTCACGATGTTGATATTCTTTATCTCTGTTACTCCAGAGATGTCATGATTCTGTGTTCGTAATGATGAGAAACCCAATTAAAACATATTCCAATGTAAAATATAACCAAGTAATAAAACAAGAGTAATATTACTACTACTACTACTACTACTACTACTACTACTACTTACTACTACTGCTAATCACTGTTAATCATCATAAAGGGATCACCAGGCATAGAATCTCATGCTAAGCCCTAGGTATTATTTTATTTCATTCTTATACCAATCCACTTTACAGAATAGGACATGCAAAAATAGGGAGATTAAATACACGATTTATGCTCTTCCGCGCACAAGGTAACTGGGAGGAAATAAGGCAGGCAGAAGCGTAGGCTAAGAAGAAACACAATGAGAGTCTCTCTTGGTCTATCTGACCTCTGAGTTTATGACATTCACCACACAGTGACTCTGCAGACACATGTATACATCGATATACTTGGTCAAACATACATGTTAGCTGGGCGTGGTGGTGCGCGCTTGTAATCCCAGCATCCGGGAGGCTGAGACCGGAGGATGGAGGTTCATGGACAGCCTCAGCTACTTAGTGAGGCCCTCTGCAACTCAGTGAGACCCGGTTTCAAAATAAAGAATACAGCCGGGCGTGGTGGCGCAGGCTTGTAATCCCAGCATCCGGGAGGCTGAGACCGGAGGATGGAGGTTCATGGACAGCCTCAGCTACTTAGTGAGGCCCTCTGCAACTCAGTGAGACCCGGTTTCTAAACAAAGAAAAAAAAATTGGGCAGGGGTGTAGCTTGGAGGGCGAATACCCCTGGGTTCCATCTCCAGACTCGCAAAAAAAAAAAAAAAGGACAATCATACATGTTATTAGAACTGCTGCAACATAAAAAACTTTGATGAGCAGGATTGAAACGCTGTATATAAAACTTTCGTGAGCAGTCTCCATTCCTAAGTGTTCGATGATCAACACCAGGCAGGCAATTTTGTGCTGATTCTACAGACTCGTATACTGTAAGGGGCTGGATCTTCTGGATTTTCTGCTGTAGGCCAGATGTGTCTATATATTATTACTTCATTACTACAGCAACAAGGTTCCTCACGATCTCCATTTAGTAATGGGGAAGCTGAGTCCTGGGAAGCTAAGTAATGTCCAAGCTGACCAGGCCCAAGGGTAGAGGATGTGGGGGGCGCTCCATTTCTAAACATGACACACATTGCACATTTTTTGCCACACTAACCTATAAACCAGGTAATGTGTTACTTATCAGAAGAGCTGGAAGCCGGGAGTGGTGTACACACTTGTAATCCCAGCATTTGGGAGGCTGAGAAAGGAGGATCGCGGGTTCACAGTCAGCCTCAACAACTTGTGAGGCTCTCCACAACTTAGTGAGACCCTGTTTCAAAATAAAAAATAAAATGGGGCTGGGAGTGTAGCTCAGAGGAAGAATGCCCATGAGTTCCATCCCTAGTACCAAAAAGAGAAGGAGGAGGAGGAGGAAGAGGAGGAGAAGGAGGAGAGGAGAAGGAGGAGGAAGAAGAGGAGGAGGAGGAGGAACAGGAGGAGGAGGAGGAGGAGGAGGAGGAGAGGAGGAGGAGGAAGAAGAAGAAGAGAGGATGAGGAGGAGGAGGAGGAGAAGAGGAGTTGGATTTACATCTTGATTTTGCTGCCACTTACAAGTTGTGTGATTTTGGACAAGTCCTGAAAGTTCTCTTAACTTCAGTTTTACTATTTATCAAAGGGGAATAAGAATAGCTACCACTGCAAAGAATTATAAGAATTATTAAGCAGTAAATGGGGTATCAAACAAATGTGGAGACTCAACAAATGCTAATTATTATTATTAATGTTAATTTTCATCATACTCATGGACACTACCTTTTCTACTGGACTCTGGGAAAATGGATCTTGTAGAGGCAGATGACAGTGAGAGATGAGAAATTCAGGAGGACTTTGCAAAAATAATTTTCGAGAAATGAAGCCCATCAGGTGCTGTGTGCATGTAGGTCCCTGTCACTCTGAACTACATTATGATGTAAGGCTACAATGCACCCACAAAAGTATATTAAAAAACAAAAGGAATAAAAAACATAACCTAAGTAAAGAGCTCAAATTATTTTTGGAGAGATAAAGGAATATATAAACAAATTGGTACATTTTTTTGTTTCTTTCCCTTTTTTCTTACTCATTCCCCCAGGCAACATAATTTAATGTGTACTACTTGCCAGATACTGCCTTGGGTATTGGAGATACATGGATAAATAAGACAAATAAGACTTCGCCCCAGAAAGAACTTCTACGCTAGAGAAGGAGAAAGTCGATAGGAAAGTAAATAAATACATGAACAAGATAGTTTCTGTTAATATGATGGGACTGGGGAAGGGGAGAAGAAAGTATAAGAGGTAACCAGGGAATAACAAATATTTTGACAAAATCGGGGTAGGAAAAGCCTCACAGAGGAAAAGATTGATTGAACCAGATCCTGAAGGACAGGAGAGAGCTTACATGTAGCGGTCCCAGGGCAGAACCACTAGAAGGGAAGAGAAATATCAAGAGTTGTGGCCATGGGAGACAGGAGCAATACGCACTGGAGAAAAGCCAAAGAGGTCACGCTGCAGTGAGGTCAAAGTGGTGATGAGGGACCATGCCACACAGAACCACAGAGACAGGCTGACTCCTTACGCCAACTTCGCAAAGAAACAGCCTTTGAGCTGTAGATTTGTTTGCAGGATTTCTTGACTCAATTTCTATAGGACTGAGCAGAGGGAGAAGTGGAGCTGTGATGTGTTGGCACTGAGGATCCAGCATCCCTCTCCTTTAGCTGACCTGAGCTGGGCATCTCCAAAGACTTTGGTTAATGAGGCCATACATTCTGCCAATCTGCTTCCCCACAGCCCTTCACTGGCCAGCTGCCCCCACAGAGGAGACATGAACATATATGCAAAGTGGTTCTCCTCGTGCAAAGGCAAATTCCAGACAAGACATCAACCGGGAGCCATTGACCACGATCACACTCGCAGTGGATGGGGGTGTGGATGGGGAGTCCTGCTGGAGACCTACATGGTGCACACAGCATCAACTGTGATGCCCGGATAATCTATTACTCCAACTGGGTGACTATGAAAAGTGGAAGGGGTTGTCACTAATAATTAAGGCTGGAGAGACAGGCATATATCAAGAGTGTTGCAGGTAAATGCATACAAAGACAGAATTAGCTTCATTCAGTTCATAGACTGCAGTATAGAAATGGATTTGGGTGTAAGTGCTGTGGATTTTGGTGCAAGGCCAGGTTACCTAGAACAAATATATGTGCATTCCTGGGCCTCAACGTGTGTTAAAAGGCCTCCAGTTCTATAAATTCTCCCAAAATATCTACATACTGATCATTGAAAAAAAAAAAAAAAGTCCCTCAGCAGTAGGTACTGATGCAGCCACCTCCAGCTTATTTTGACCGCTTTTGCTCGGGACTCTCCAGAGCACCCTGCTTGAGAGCCTGTGATTGTCTAAAGACTCTTGTATTGAATATCAATACTGCAGTGGATGTTTCCAGCACTAAACTGATTTAAAGTTGAAATGGAAGCAGTCCTATATCAGCAGAGATGTTAAAATTACATATTCCAAGACTCTGGGCCGTGAGAAATTAAAACGAAACATGAATAAAGGCTTTGGATCCCAGGAGGAGGCTGAGAGCAGGGGGTGAAAGAGGAGGGGAGAAAGATGGCAAGGCCGCTCGGCCCAAGGAGAGCCACTGCGCCTAGACTCACGTTAAACACGGTGGGCCACAGCGTGCTCCCGGACTAGCGCGGGCTTCAGGAGAGGACCCCTCGTTCCCCCAAACACTGTTAGTGGAAAAGTAAATTCACACATGGTGGTTAGCAACCAAGAAGAATAGTGATGGCATCCCTGAAGAAAAGACGCTAACCCATGGATCCCCCAAAACCGAGAAGGTGTTCAATGTAGAATTCAGAGGCCCTAGAAAGATGGGTGCAGAACAGCTACACCCTTATATTCACTGCCCTCTCATCTGTCTGTCTGTCTGTCTTTCTGTCTACTTATTTTTTCTTTTTTTGGTACTGAGGATTGAACCCAGGGGCATTGTTCCTCTGAGCTGCAACCTCCAGTCCTTTTTATTTTAAAACAGGGTCTCACTAAGTTTGTTAAGGACCTCACTAAGTTGCCATGGCTGGCCTCGGACCTGTGATCCTCCAGTGTCAGCCTCCCAAGTAGTGGAATGGAAGGTTGTCAAGCATTTTCTCCTAAAAATAAACTTACGAGCCTGGTGTGGTGGCTCAAGCTTGTAATCCCAGCGTTTGGGAGGCTGAGACTGGAGGATCATGGTTCAAAGCTACTTAATGAGGCCCTTTGCAACTCAGTGAGACCCGGCTTTAAAATAAACAATAAAAGATAGGGCTGAGGGTGTAGCTCGGGTTCCATTCCCAGTACCATTAAATAAACAAACAAACAAACACACTTACACATGACAGCCTTACTTTAGGGTGACGCGTCTGTCCTGGCATCCTTAAGTGCGGTAGCCCATGTCCCAGTTTACCTGGGGTTGTGCCCGTTCTGCTTTTGACTGGTGTAGTGTCCCCTTTTGTCTGAAAACATAACATGTACTAGTCCAGATAATAAGTTCCATGATCACCTTGGTCATCAGTCCCAATAGCTTATGCGTGAAACACCTGCTTACCTGTCTTTCTAAGCCTTGCAGGTACAGAGACCCATTCCATAAAAAAGCCTTGGGGCTTGAAGCCTGCACAGGGCTCTGCCACCAACTTGTAAAGGGTCTTTACTTTCTTGGCTGCCTTGTAGAATTTCTTCTTGGCCTCCTCTACAGCTGGGCTGCAAGCATGACCTCTTCCAAGGGCTAATTTTTCAAACATGGAACAAAGGTAGAACAGGACAGATGGCTATTGGCTTTGAACCTGTGAAATAAACTTCCTCAGGGGCAAAGAGGCCAAAGAGTCTCTGTGAGAAAAAAATGTTTTGAGTTTGGAATGTGCAAAGGATGACTACACAGCCTTTCAGTGGGATGCTTGAAACTCTTCAAGGACTATTTTGTGCTACAGAGGTGTACAGTTTTGTCTTGACTAGGTTATTTTACAACTTTGTAGAGATGGAAGGTAACTTGTAAAGAGATATTAGTAATGCAAATATCACTTGTCCACATATAAGTAAAGCCTGTCCAAAGTGGAGAAAATTGATTTTCTTCCTCATGGTAAAATAATTATGTCAGCATTCCTGATCTACAAAAGTATTGCACCTTGAATTCTCCTCCAGATTAGTTGTAAAACCTTCACGTTTCCCTCAAGTCAAACCTTTGGTGGGTGTTTATTTTATGTTGGTATGGAAGGCATGACTTTATCATTTTTTGGAAAATTATCCTTTAACACCTAGCTACCTGCTTGAAAGAAATCAGCAGAGAAGAATAAAGGGAGGAGATGCACAAGTTAATAGCTCAAGAAAATATCTTGTCACACCTGCTTGCTCTTCTTTTTTTCAATTTTTATTGGTACATGTATTCATATATCTTAGTGGGATACAATATAGTGGAGACATACATGCACACATCACCCAGTTAGCCATTACCCAGATCCTACCCCACTCCCTCTCTGTCTCTCCTCATGTTTGGCTTACTGGTTGACATTAATATGTTTGTTAAAGTACATCACGTGCATTAGAGAATTTACCTCTTCCCCTCTCCCATCGCCTCAGTTAGGTCGCCTTATTTGTTCACCTGTAGAATCTCCTTCTTCATCTAGAATTCCTCCTATGACCCATGTTCTCCCTAGCTTCTGCATTTTAGGGAGAATATCCAATTTCTGTCCAGACCCTGCGTACAGTTTAGGGGTAACTGTGGTGTCTGCATGATCCAGCTTTGAAAAGCAGACCTGAATTCCATCTATTTACTTCAGGATTTTTTTTTTTTTCTATCTGGTTCTTGAGGCTGATGCCTATACTTTTCATTGTGAGCACAGCTCTCAGTAAATCTCTGGATTTCTCCCTTGGTGGTCCACATTAGCATGAAGACCATTCTGGTTCATTTTGCATAAAAATGCCAGACCTGAATAAAATTTCCATATGCTTTCATCTGCCAGGCCTGAGCTAAAATATCACCCTTCAAAATCCCAATTCAACCAGTTTTGAGTGGCTGCCCAAACTTGGCGCCTGTCACAGCACTTTCAAGGTCCCCCACCCACCCACCCACCCACCCATCACCTGAAGAGCAGGTTCCAAGCCACTTACTCTAATATAATCAAAATCCGTGGTACCAGGCTCTGTCAGTACTTTAGCACAGTGCTTCCCTGACCACAAAGTGATGTAGGATAGACAAAATAAACAGGTAGATAAGAGACTGAGCAGAAGGAAAAGTAAACTATAACCTTAATATCAAAACCTGGTGCAAGAGTGCCTTAACCTTTACTCCCCAAACTAGTTCTCTTTCCCAAGCCTGTCTCTCCCAAATTCCTGGTAAATCTGTAGATCCTAGAATTAACTGAAAGAAGCTATAACTGCCTTGTGCATTGTTAACAAGACAGATAGGATATCTTGAGAAACCTTTAATTTAGGTCTTATCTCCAGCTTATCTATTGAGCAGATAATGAAGACATGGATCAGCCAGAGGACCCCAAAGCTGACAAGACCACCAGAAACTGCCTGGAGA